>NC_031985.2:20890760-21502010 GCF_001858045.2 Oreochromis niloticus | reverse complement strand
CGTATTTGATACGTGTTTTTGTGAGTTTTTGAGACTTTTTTGACCCTTTTTTTTTAGACTACATCATCAGCTTGACTTTTTTACCCTCAAAAAAGTGATATAAATTGCATGACACAATTTTAATGACTAAATTGCAAAAAAATATGGCAAATGTAGAAAATGTGATACAAATTAAAACTCATATATGCAGATTAAAATTTGATATATTTTTATATAGTTTGTCTAAATGTTCAACAAACACTCCATTGTCAAAAAATGGCAGCCATTTAATGACATATGGTTTGTGGTCATGCGTGTGCAAAACGTCAGTAGTTTTTACTTGCATTTCTGTATGCAGCAATAAACAGTTTTCACTTGAGCTCATGCAATGATTTCCACAACAAAATTGTCTTGTTTAATGCAGTGTAGCCTGAGGCCTGTGCTGTGAAGCAAATTCAACATACCCAGGATATTTTTGCCTTGCCTGCAATCCAGCTGAGCTGTTAGGCAAAGGTGGTTATTAGCTCAATAAGTGATACAAAGGTTTTCCAACATAACAATAAGTGTGTTCACATGAAAGGGGTCACATTGATCCATATGGCTAATCACAAAGATGTACAGACCCACTGGCAACAGAAAAGCTGATTCTGTAATAATAAAACTGTTTTATTAGGAAAACATGAAGAGGTTAAACAGAAAACCCAGACTGAATGCAACACAGCTGCTGCAGACACATCAGTATAAATATGATCACCTTATATGAAACAGAATTATTTAAACATTGCTTGAAGCCTGAAAAAAGCAGGAATAAAGTTGCTTATAATAATTTATATTTGGCACCAAATGATGCTGTTTAGTGGAAGACATAAACTTTAGACCCTCTAAAACTTTAGCTCATCCTAATATCCATGCATTGAGGTCTAAGAGATCTTCCAGGAGTGTTGACACTCTGCTCAAGAGTATTGATTAGTTGGTGATTGGTTTCATACATGTTGAGCTCTAAACTTGAATATAGTCTACTCTAATGAAAGGATTTTACCTTATAATATAAAGTGCCTTCAAGTGATTGTTGTTGTGGCACAATATAAATAAATTGAACTGAACTCAACTGCTAAATGTTTAACATAAGTTACCGTGATGATGTATCTCAGTTAGAATCCAACCACCTTCATAATACTGTAAAGTGTAGAAGTGAATTCATGTATTATTTGATGTAAATGTACATTTCCATTTATATTCACATCAGGGGTCTGCAACTCCAGGCCTCGAGGGCCGGTGTCCTGCAGGTTTTAGATGTGTCCTTGGTCCAACACAGCTGATTCAAATGGCTAAATGACCTCCTCAACATGTCTTGAAGTTCTCCAGAGGCCTGGTAATGAACTAGTCATGTGACTCAGGTGTGTTGACCCACGGTTATATCTAAAACCTGCAGGACACCGGCCCTCGAGGCCTGGAGTTGGAGACCCCTGATTTACATGTTTACATGATGTGTTGAATCTACCTTGTTGGTTCTCCTGCATTTACCTAAGTCTAGGACTTCCTGGCTTCTGATTGGTTAGGAAAGTCATGCGGCGGTCAAAACAAGGAAGTTATGTGGTTGAGGTGAAGTTATCCCTCTCTGTCTTGCTGTTTATAATAATTATGAGAGATTTGGAACCATATATTGAACCCTCATAGTACCCCAGTAAGCAGCATGGAGACGATCACACCTGATCCAAAGTAAAAAATGGTTCCTAAAGACCCGGAATGTAACAACAGACAATAACACAAACTGAACTGTGGTGATTCTTAAAGCCCTTTGCTAGAGTAATTATCAACAATAATCTTGATTCAGAGAGCTGATGTAGCTCTGTGGTTTTCAAACAAGAACAACATCTAATTTTGAAGCAACTTTTATAACAGCAGAGGTCAGCTGTGGGTTTGATGGCCTATTGTTAAAAAAAACATTCAACATACAAAACACATTTGCAGGTTATGGACTCGAAATGGAATATGTACAATTATTTTAGACTTACATGATTTGCCACCTGTCAGTTATCCTGATTGCTTTTGATGATGGAGATAAAAAGGAAACACTGAAGCACCCTTCTTTAGTATTTAGAGAATCTGACCAGCTCTTATTATGGTTGCTTCACTCAGTTAGGAAGCTTCCTAAACAAATCTGACTACACTAACACAGCCTTACTCCAGTCGTGTTATTCACCTGTTTGCAGTTTAAACTAATTAGTTGTGAGCTGTTCCAGCAGGTGTTTTGGTTTTTTTTTATTCATTTATTTGTCCTTGTTGTCCTTTTCTGAAATGCATAACATATTTCAGTTGTTGTCCTTTAATAATTCTTTTTTCTTTCCTTTTTTTCATATCACTGTTCTTATTTCGACTTTACATGCTGTGACAAGACTGTAATTTGAAGTATATATATAAAGTATTAAATATATCCACCTGAAGTGAATTAACTTTTCCAAAGTGACATTTCTGAAAAGAGTGACGCAGAATTAGAGCCATGATAAAGGTCAGAGTTCACCCTCACATGTTGGGGAGGTGACTCAGCCAGCTGTTATCCTTGCGTGTGACACTCTTGGCATCTGGAAGCCACAAATTTATGCAAATGAGCAGCAATTAGTTTGTGGATGCTCATTTGGCCTAATGTACTCCCCAGACATGACTAGAGATCAAAGACGAGATAGCCGAGGGGTTTCCAGGATAGGCTAAAATTTCATGAATACTGATATGTCGTGTAACATCCTGGCTGACCTCCCTGCAGTCAGAATCCTGCAGAATTATGTACCATACCAGAGGAGTCAATTTTCTCTTTTGGCAAAGCTGTTAGTGACAGCACCTCAACCGCCTGTGGAATCATTAGCAGAGGAAGCTCACCATACTGACACTATCTGAACAAATAGCCTCTCAGAAGAGACAGGTAAGGCAAAGCCTCAGACCCTGTGGAGAGAGATGTGAGTGGCTACCTCCTGAATGCTGATTAAGTCACAGGGGAGGGCATCCAAGTCCCAGCTGAATATCAACGATAAAATTAAAATCTCCCTACTTTCTTCAGTTTTGTCCTCGGTTTCCCTGAACCCCCGACCTCAGCTGCTGAAGTGAAAAATGAACAACAACCCAAGATCAGATTCTGAGAGTGATCGATTGCTATTCCGCTCCCATTTCACAATGAAAATGATAATGACACGCACTTGGAGCAACACCTTGGTCCCCAGATCTCCAGACAGATGGCATGTGGCAGTTAGAGCATGCCCTCAGCTGCGTGCAGCTGCCCAGCAGAGAGAGGCTGTCGCTCAACCATCTACTCGTCCCCTACACTCCGTCGGCCATCAAAATTATATGACCAATATGCTCCCTTTCAGCGGAGGCTCAGGAGAACATGCCGTTATGGCCGGTTTACATGATGTGCTCCATCCAATATAACAGAAAGTGTGAATGTTTTGAGTTTATTTAGGCCATAAACCTTGAAAAACACCATATCGAAGTGGAACAGACTCATTAAGAGCGTGTATTTTCCTTCATATTCATAATTTAATCCTTTCATGCAAACTTGCATCTCTGAAAAGGGCCAAAAATCAGCTGATGGAACCGAAAAGATTGAGCAAAGTCGGAAAATTACTTTTTTTTTTCTTTTTGCTCGAAAATAAGTGCAAGCAGATGACAGTCAAGACGCGCATACATTCATAATTAATGTGAAAATTGGCATTTTGGTGCAGTGCAATTTTCTGTGCTTTCAAGAGCATCGCACTTTGAACAAGTAATTACTCAGGCAGCTTCGTGAAAGTTGCTGTTAATTTGTTTGTTGAGAGAAAGCTGCAGACAGACGAGGAGGAGAGACAGAATTCAAACCAATTTTGGAGTACCGCTTTACTGCCTGCTACTCCTTTTTCTTGTCAGCCTTCTTGTGCTTTAAACAGCCTCTCAAGACTTTAAAACAGACTAATTATTTTAGACAGTGGCACTCCTGTGGCCTGGAGGGATCCAGCCCGATGCGGTCTGCGTGGAGACTGTCACATAATGAGGGCGCAAATGTCGGGATGCAGGCAGGGGAGCACAGTTCAGACCTGTTAGACACATGCTCACCGATGGCAACACAATCTTTCAGTGTTTGCAGAGCATTTCATGATAACACCTAACCTCTGATTCTATGTAACGTGCTCATCTTTGTTTAGCATTTGTTGAAAATGCATTAGACCCTTACATTAGTTTATCTAATGTTGTGTTTCTCTTGTTTTGCTGGTGCTGGGGAGGGTCTGTCAACTGCTGAAGTTTCATCACTTCATGGTGTGATGGCAGGAAATATTTACTCTGAATTAAATGTTATTTCAGTTTGATTCATTTGATTTGAGTTATTTTGGATGATGTGACAGCTCACACAGGCTCCATCCCATGATGTTAAGTTCAAGCAAGTGTTAAATAAAACGCTTTGCTTCTGCATAGTTAGTTATTTTGTCTGTTTGCTGGTCCCGTGTTACAGTTCCTCTTTGTGCTCTGTTTGTTTGTTCCATTTTCTGGCACTTTAATTTGTTCTTGTTTAAAGATTTAATTTGCTGTGTTGCGTTTGTGCGTTACTTTATCATCCAGCCTGATGCAGCTTCTGTTTATTTCACGTCTTATGATGTGGCATTTTTGTACAGTGCCTGTCTTCCTCGTGCCTGACCAGCACACATTCCATGTTTGTATTAGATCTACACTTTGATAAATATAGTCCACTCTCTGGGCTGTTTAAAGCAATGTGGAGTTTGAATCTTCTCTTCATGCTTCCTCCAGTTTCTTTCCACATGCATGCATGTTAACTGTTTGGTTATCTGCCTTGTTAGCCCTGTGATGGATCAATGATCTGCCCCGTGTCCACTGGGATATGCTCCAGTACCCACTACTCCCACAACCCTATTTGGATATTTGGAAAAAGCAAGACGGAAAATGAATACATGTTTAACTATGAAAAAAAAACACTGCTTTAGAATTGCCAGCTAATGGCAGAATTATTTTTGATGACTTGATTTTTCTAGTTAATGGATACTGAATGGTGACAACAATGCAAATATGAATCTAGTGCCAGATTAAATAAAGTTAGCATCCAGATGTTTAGATATGCCTCTCTAATTAAACTTTGTCATCATTCATAGATGAAATAAAAGCATAAAGTATTCATTTGTGTAATTTGTTGAGGTATGTTTGTTCCTCCCTTTGAAAGCTGCCTGTATATGCAGCTGTTTAAACAGATAAAGGAGCAATAAAGAAGAAATGTTAGGCTACCACATCCTTTGACTCACAGAGCCTGCCCTTGTGTCCTCCAATTTAGCGGCTTAATGGTGCGTTAACACCACAGAGAAAGGACTGTTTGGTTACAGTGTGCAAATTTGCTTTTGATTTCCAAACCTCACATCTCACAGCAAAGTGACTTGTCTTGTTCTGCAAGGTGAGCTAGTCTTCTGGTGTACAGTAAACTGTAGTGAGACACGACATGCGACACGTCAGGCCGTTAAACATCGCGGATCGTTTTACTGAAAGGAGTCAAGCTTTAACGAACCTGTTTGCCGAAAGCTTTCTGTAAACAAGAGTTTAATAATTGTGTTTACTTAGCTGATGCAAATCATCCTGGCTCCAGTTGGGGGACATTAAAAACAACTCAATTAATTTGACTTCAGTACCCCCAGTAAACACAAGGCCCCCTCCTCCCAAAATGACCAGTTCAAAGAGCCACTGCCAGCAAGCGTTGCCATGGGAAAGACCAGTATAACGGCGGATATAAACAAAGCACACACAGACAATGAAGCCACCTGTCTCTTCTGCATCTTAGCCCGCTCGGCTGAGCCTCTCATGTGTGGATCTCAAGCAAAAGACTTCCGCTTCAGGCAACGCTTTGGGAGAAATGCTCTGGCAGCCTTCCCGGTAAAGAGATACATGCAAACTTAGTGAGATAAGCACAAAGTGAGTCCAACAAAGTGTATTCTGTTATGTCGTGATTGCAAGACTTTAAATTTTAAAAGAACAATTCTTGGAATGAAATCATGATCCATGAAAAATACCGAACACCCACTCAGTGTAGTTTTGCTGCTTCTTCATGACTTTCTTGGTCTCATCCGATCATAAACTGTCTAGATAAGAGACGCTGTCATTGTGATGTTGTGTGCTGATTAGTGGACATAGTTTGCTTAGCCCTCTAGAAGTCTCACGACTCAGCAGTAATCTTGAAAGGCCAGTAGAAAATTATTGTGTCTGGGTGGTTAAGGCTAGAAAAGTTAGCTGACTTTAGCAGTTACACTTGCTGTTGTGGAAATTTCCCATAAATTCCACTTTAGGGTGATGTGAGGGCCAGCCTCTGTTTTATGCCCCCCGTCAGTCATTGCAGACAGGCAGCTGTCTGCTAATTAGTCTGGCCATGCTCTAAATAATGCATAATTTGCAAATAAGTTCTGGAAAAGTGGACCAAAATGTTTTTATACCATTCTATACGCATATTTCTTTCTTCTTTGCTGTGAAAATTGGTATTTTAACAAGTGGAAGGAGCCCCGCCCTGTGGCAGACTGAGTCTACCCTGCCTCTCGCCATGCGACAGAAACAGTCCAATGGATCTTTTGGGGAAACAAGAAAAACCACATGATAGTGGTTTTTCCACTACAAGTTCAAAGACAGCCTAGCAATAGGCAGGCACAAAACAGGAGACTTCAAATCTGATTGGCTAACCAGGAACAGGTATGACAATTTAAACACAGGTGATACTAATAAGTGCAGGGCAGACATTTAAAAGCAGACAGGTGGACAGGAATAAGGAACAAATTAAACAGGAAAGTAAACAGGAAGTATCCTAAAACCCTTTCAAAATAAAATACATCAAATATCGCTGATAAATATGAAAGCATCAGGCTAGACAACACAACAAGTCAAACCACTGATGCTCACCCTGCTTTCTTCTACATTTATGCTACTGTCACTCTCTATGTTAGCTTTTGCTATTATCCACTAATTGCTGCTCCATATTGGCTGCTCTTCAGCAAAGGTCACACAGTCTTGCTTTCAAATGAATGTTGGATCCATCTCAGAATGACCGCCTCATAAAATCCTCATTATTCACCACACCAGTAATCAGTCATTGTGATTTGCTGCATTGCGTTCCAGCTGATTTTAGCCTGATTAGTCATTTCTCGTTTCGGCCGTCTTTCAACTATGACATCACGCTGTAATCCTTGTCCTGGAGGCGCTGGGAAATTTTCCTGGAATGACTCAAAAGACACAGAGAGCGGTGGCTGCGTTGCACCCGTGGCTGTGTTATTCACTATCAAAAAAGGCAGGCGCAATCAACAAAACCCTTTCCCAGCATCCCCTCCCGTTTGTCTAGACAGGTCACGCCACAAAAACAACAGGGCTCGAATATTAAAACGTTCACATTCCTTTAGTGCTCACAAACTTTTTAATCAACTTTTTTTCTTTGGAATGAAACCGTGGCGGCCCTCAGTGTGGGGGCAGTTTGTTGATCTTTTTAGTTTATTTTCTCATTTCTAGTAAAAGCTGTGTGTTCGTGCGCTCTTGTAAAGCCGTATGTTGCTATCCTGTAGTGGATTAAACAAGGTTGTTTATTTGAGGGCACTGATCTGCAGATATTTTCACTGCTGTAAAAAGATACATTTTAATGGAATCAAGTGGACTTGTTACTTTTTTGTTGCTTGATAAGAACAAAAACCAGGAATTCAAAAAGCTATTAAGTGCTGTAGATGATAATTTTGTTATTGTACTCTAGTGTTATCATCATAGAAGTAGTTGAGCGTTTTAGAGAAAGTCACTTTCTTATAAAGACTTGGATGAAAAGATTCTTACTTATGCTACATTAAGCTACATTAAAAAAAGACACGGTGGGATGGGGGAGTTAGATTGGCTCTTCCCAGTCCCCAAATGTCAGTCTACTCCTTTAAATGAGATGTTTTGCCTGAAAACAGTGAGCGTAATGAATATTTGCCCTCGGGCCTTTGGTTATAGACTTTAAAGGAGTACATTGCAGTGCCTCATAATCCAAAACCAAGGACAATGATCTTACCAGCCATAACATTAAACAAGTGCTGCGAGTGTCTAACATCGCCATTAAAGTAACGAGCAGCAGTTGCATTGCAAAATGAGATATTTTTGTGGGAAATGTGAAATATATTACGATGAGCATTTTACTGATAGATGCTTTTTCAGTATCCAGGTGGTAATTTGTGCTTTTTGAAGCATATATGTTGTTGCACAGTGGTATAAATGGGCTGACAAAGATGTTCCACTAAAAGAAAGAAACACAGACTTACACAGTCTCATCCTTGAGTTGAAATCTTTCTTAGTCCATTTATGAGGAAAATAATCTTGTTAGTAACTCTTTAAGTGTCTTTTAATGAAAATTAATCATCCCCATTTTTTAACCTGTTCTCACAAAAGGAGTAAAGAAGCCTCCATGTGAGCCTCACAAAGAAGGACTTAAAGGGGAACTGATTTTCTGATGTATGCTGATGTTAGACATGGCGAAGTGTCACAGTATGTGGAAGAAATGTCCATGAGTTATAAGCTTCAGACTGCTCTAAACAGACAGTTTTTTCTACTCTTGATTCTGTATAATGTCAGTCAGAGTGGATATCCAGCTCAGATAGAGGAACTGAGGCACACTAAGGTCCAATATGAGCTGTGACTCATGCAAAGCAACTCTAAAAGAGTTCAAGAATAAAATATGGAGCTGGGAATAAGTATAAGATTTGTCTTTTGGGCTGTTAACGTGTTTATTTTCAACTAATCTCAACAACTCATCAGCATCCTGTTGAAACAAAGCCTACACAACAGTGGAAGCAGGCAGAGCTGCTAGCACTGACAAGTCTAATTGGGTTGCCTTGGCGATGTCCGAGCTTTCACATCCCATCAGGTGAAAGGACCAAGGAGACGGTTAACTCTGGATGACTTCCCTGTAAGAGCAGTCGGACTGTCCTTTCATCTACCATAAGAAGAAGCTGCCAGATGAAAATAACACACAGTTGGTGATAAGAGTAAAGGCTCCACGTTGGCTAACATCACAGGAACACCGGGGTAACTAGTTTACAATATACTGGCTCACATGTTGCTTAAGAACATAATTTTTTGAAAATGGAATCTTTATATAACTTTTTGACCATTTTTTTAAATTAATAAAATATTCATTTGCATAGCTGAGTTTGTGTTCTGCAATTTATTTAGGTTTTTCAGGATTTTTCGTGTCCACAGTGAGGCCACAATCTAGGAATTTTCTCCTTTTCAGAGGTCATGAGCCAAAAACCGCAGCCAATTTTAAATGAACCATCTTCAAACCTCAGTGAGGAAACAAAGTAAAAGTACACATAGATAAAACAGGGTCTCAACTGTCTCTCAGTCCTTTTTGAGTTCATATCCTGTAATACTGACCTAATCTGTCTGCAGTGCCACTCACATGGAGGCTGTTCCATCATTTTCACATGAGAGGATATTAGCTCTTTGCAGCCACGGCAGTAACATCTGCGCAGATGCACTCCTGTCTTTTTAAACGACTCTTGGCTCAATACAAAAGTGTCTAATATACTCTGGAAAGACTGAGCTCAACAAGACTCCAAGGATGGTTTACCATGTCCTAATTTGATTAGAGTGCTGCAAAGAATGTGAAAGCAACCTCTGGGAAAATTAAACACAAAGTAGCTTTAAGAGCCCAGATATCTCTCACAGCGGTGAACCACGTGAACCAGGCTGTTTTAGCATGTTCGTTCCTCTGATAGGTTTGACAGGATGTCACATTAGGTACAAGTTAAAACATCAGAAAGCCGTGGTTTCAGTTTTACCGTATACTTGACGTGCCAATGCAACCAGCAGTCATTTTGCATTTCAGTTGAAGTAAATGAAATCTGAAGGATATGAGGTGTAGGTATTTGTTAGAAGTCCCCCAGTATTCTTAATTTTTGTGGGTGAAGTAAAAATCTATTTATGCGACGCCTTTCTTTTTAGTGCTCAGATTGCAACCTATATATAAGACACTGTGATGAATATTTGCCTTGCAGCAACATCTGAGTTCTTTCAGGAATAATAAACTGCACAAATAGATTAATATGTTCAAAACAGTTCAGAGTAATTGTTTGTTATGCACAGGCTTCAAGAGAAAACTGCACAGTGCAGACTACTAAAATTCTAACTACTTACGCTTATCACTGCCATCAGTGAGGAACAATGTGCAGTCTTTCTGCCGATGTAAAGCTGTATCATCCCACTGGGGCTTTTAAAAACTCAATAACCATGTTCCATCATGTTCTTAAGAGCTTCAGTGGAAACGGTTTACTGTCTGGAACACTGCAAAACTGAAAAGTGGGTTTATATGCAAAAACCAATGTAGCTTTTTGTATGATGGTCCTTTTGCCACCTGCTATTTGTTTGGAGTGCTAGTTAAATAGCAAAGTGGACAGATGGTCTAAAAAACGCTGTAAACACTCGTTGTTGTTTGGAGGAGGAGGGATTCTTCATTCTGTGAAAAGTTTTTCATCCAAACTTTCCCCCAGTTTGTTCACTGGTCCAAATCTTCACCTTATGACCTGTTGCTTCTGGCTGAATACAGTGCATATCTCACTTCTGCAAGCAGGAACACAGGCAGGATGTTAGGGTCCCCTGAACAAATATCGCTTAAGGCGCTTTTTGTTAATTATTAATTCTGATCTACTTCCCGCTCCCTCTCTCTGGCTCCTGGAATCATCTCAGGTTGTGATTCAGTGTTTTTTCAGAGTCGATTAATGCAGGCATTTTACTTTCTGATAGTCTAAACCAGGAGAGAGCAGATTATCCAGGCAGCTTAGGTTACTATAGTGACACCTCTAATAAAGGTGAGCCCAGATGAAATGCAAAGCTACCTCATAATAACTGGTAAATCATGCACATTTTCACTAAAGAGCACAGATTTCAGCTTGTGCCTTTAAAACATGTGGTCAAATCAAAGTTGGAACTTCATGTTGTACTGAATGCCACCTTAAAACAGCAATTTGACCCATAAACCCATCAGGGAACTGTTTCCCGAAATCACAAATCATGTAGGCAGTACATTTGTTTTCCCCTTAGACTTCTATATAGCTGGGTTTATTTTTACAGTCAGACCATAGACCATCAGTGTAAAAGATGAACATAGCGTCCAGGTCTGAAAAATGAAGCCAATGCAAAAGTGCCAAAAACCTTCATCAATTTTAGTCAACAGAGATGTTTCATCTGTTTTTTTTAAAAAAAAAACTTCTGGTCCTGTAGGAAAACTGTGTTCGGCTGAGCCCTCCTGCAATTGAGTCATTTTGAGTCATACAAAATAGAACTTTGAGTCCATTAATGGGTTGCAAGATATGTATTTTTACTGGCCAAAACACAACCTGGTCACTGGTGGTGTCACAGTGATACTGGACAAAAAGACCTGGCTTACAGTCTCTGGTCTAATTCATCCCAAAGGTGTTCTATAGGGTTGAGGTCAGGACTCTGTGCAGGCCAGTCAAGTTCTTCCACACCAGATTCACTCATCCATGTCTTTATGGACCTTGCTTTGTGCACTGGGGTACAGTTATGCTGGAACAGGAACCCCACACCAGCAGGATCCCCCCTCCACCAAACTTTACACTTGGCAGAATGCCATCAGACAAATACGGTTCTCATGGCAACTGTCAAACTCAGACTTGTCCATCAGATTGCCAGAAGGAGAAGCATGATTCATCACTCCAGAGAACACGTCTCCACCGCTTTAGAGTCCAGTAGCAATGTGCTTTACACCACTGCATCTGAGGCTTTGCGTCACGCTCGGTGACGTAAGGCTTGGATGCAGCAGCTCAGCAATGGAAACACATTCCATGAAGCTCTCTACACACTGTTGTTGAGCTAATCTAAAAGCCACATGGATTTTGGAGGCCTGTAGTAAGCGATTCTGCAGGAAGTTGGTGACCTCTGCCCACTGCACCTCAGCATCCACTGACCCCAGTCTGTAATTTTACATTAACTACCACTTGTGGCTGAGTTGCTGTCATTTCCAATCTCTTCGCCTTTGTTGTAATACCACTTACTGTAGTAGCTTGCGTATAGTAGCGTGCGTGTAGTAGCGAGGAAATTTTAAAACTGCACTTGTTGCACAGGTGGTATCCTGTCATATTTTTATCATGCAGCACTGATAAAAATAATCAGCTTCATTTTAAACATATATTTCCACTGTGTGGGCTAGATCGCTAGATTGATGTGGCTTTAGCTTCCTGTATGTTTTGCAGCAGTGTTGCATTCCCCTTTTTATGTGATCACAGTTTCACAGCCTGAAACCGAAAGCCTAACTTAAGAGAGAAAGGTAAGAACCACAGATTTAGTCAAACCAGCTAAGGTAAAGAAAGCCTGGCTGTGTACAACTTCCTTTATCTTATACCTCTGGTGATTCTGAGAATAAGAAGAGAGGATTAGCCAGAATATGCTCATTGGTTAATGACTTGTAATTGACAAGTGATTAGCCAATAAGTGTGCAATTTCACAGTCAGACCTGTCCCTCACTCTTAACATCAACCTTCAGAACACAAAGGTGTTGATGACAAAACTCTTCTCCATGCTTCACAGCAGGACCTCATTAACCAGTGGGAGTCATCGGGGTGTGTGCATCCATGTTTGTTTTTTAATACTGTCTATGATCCAGAGTAATCACCCCCTGCTGGCCATTTTTAAAAAATACAAGTTTCAGGCACTTCTACATGGACTTTACTTTTGAGACCCAGCATCTACATCCATCTTTTATGGACAGTCTATGGTACGCACCTTTAGCAATGACATCTGTTGGGGAATGGCAAAACTTTGACAAACCAACAATTAAGAAAATGTATCATACGCAATGATGCACTGAATCCATATTGTGTTTCTCTTACTCTAATAATCAAACATTAGAGCACAGACAACAAGACTCATTTCAAAAAGAGACAATGATTCATGGTTTACTTAAGCTTTGGGTACAGATAACAAAGACAAGCTCCACAACATTTTCTTCAGATGTGCTGGAGTGAGGATTACCCTTAAGGGCAGAATGAACACTGCTTGTATTCAGCAAGGAGCTCTGACACTGCTGTCTGGGTGAAATGAGATGAAGTTGAACCACACAAGGATCAAGTAACAAGACACACTATAAATAGAGAAAAAAAAAAAAATCTGCTCTACTTACAGAGTCATGACAGTTTAAGTCAGATGCGTAAAGCTTTTTATAAAACTATACATTCTGTGATTGGAGAGGCTTTTGGGAGGGGGTGCAAATCAGGCTATTCAATTTATCTCAGATAGCTGAATTCATATTTGCTAAGGCCATATGGCAACATAGGATGTTGAAGATTGTGGCGTTAAGGCAGTAGCATCAATGTAACTAATAGAAAATGATGGACCAAAAATCCACAGCTGGACTTACAATATTTAGGTAGGAATTATGACATCTGTGCTTTAACAGAAAACAAAGATATGGATGTTTGCTACAGGCTGAAGGAGGACAGTGTAACAGATTGTGTTCGGTAAAGGCTACTCTACACTTAAGTTGCAAAGCAATTAGCCTATTTTGAAGAGCACGAAAAAAAGCGGACATCATTCAGCTCCCGGCTCGCTTTTGATCTCCTCCATCCTGCTGTAATGAGCGGCCAGCTCCCGAAGCACGGCTGTCCTGCCCAGGTGATCGTTCCTCCTCTTCTCCATGATCATGTCCTCCAAACTCTGAAACTCCAGCACGTGCGGCTGTTTGCCCGTCATTAATATTTTCAACCTGTAGGGCTGCTTGCCTATGCGTATCTCCCCACCCATTTTGAACTCCCTCTTGCCGAACCTGCACCAGGCTGCAAAACACTCAGAGTTTCTCCAGCTCAGCTCGCGGTCCTTTAATCCCACCTGCTCCATCGCGTTCTGCACCACCATGTCCGGACCCAGCGCTTTGAATTTGTACAGCTCGTTAACAATCCGACATCTCCTCCCTTGACTCGCATCGGTCAGAAAGCTGTTCTTTACCTCGGCTCTGTGCAGGTGCACCACCTGGAAGTCTCCCACATACACCGCCCAGTGCGGGTACTGACCCGTAGCCACAAACTCCACCAGATCACCTGGTTTGCATTTGTTTAGCAGATTCTCTGGGGAGTAAACTTCCAGGTTCACCGACTTTGCGCTCTTCTCGTAAATGCATTCGTCTCTGTTGTAGACGGCGCATTCCACCTCGTCGCGCTGGTCGTACTGTTTCTCTTCCTGATTCGGGTCTTTATCGGAGCCGTCTACCGCGCAGCCGTCCTCCAGCTCGTCGTCGTCGTTGGAAAATATGTAAGAGACGCCGATCCGCGGACCGTCCTCGGCGTCCACGCCGTTGGGGTCCACTGTGGGAACTTCTGCGTAACTTAAATGTGACAGCCTGTCCATCTGGTTCCCCATGCCGCTGCTCACCTGGTAGCGGCTTGTGTAATGTGATCTGATGCCGAAGGCTGTTACCGGTCGCCAAACATCCCAACCATCTGCCACAAAAAGGCTAAAAAAACTTCGTTCTCCCTGCCCTCAGACAGGGTTTTGTCCAAATTACGCATAAGAGTAACTCCGTTTACCGAATGCGCCGATAACCACTCGGTGCCCCATCAACAAGTGGAGTTGGGAGGGAAAAGGCAAACTGCTTACAGATTCGGCGAGGACAAATATCCCTCAGGTGTAGCCTCACCTCCTGTTTCCCTGCGTAAAGTTACGTCCGCCCTCTGTCGCAAAAGAAACGATGAAAGCAAAATCCTCCACAGACACAACGACAGAGCGACGTGTTTGCCTACACACGTAGATATAAGCAGCTCAGGAACTGAGCAGCGTGCCACCGGGTGACTCGGCATCAGCAGGGACTCTCTCCAGCTACACGCAGCGCCGCTTTTAAAGCGGAAGTGCGCGTAATTTTCACCACCGCATCTTTAATATCCGCTCCTGCTCTCTAATGAGCCGTTTTGTTCACTCGGATTCTCAGTTCATGCTCAGACTGACTCATTAAACTGTAAAACAAAATACACAAACATTTTATTCAGTTAGTTGTTTGCAGTCAGGTGGATCTACTTTGAGCCAGTTGGTTATTTTAATTGTAAATATAGTTTTGGAACTGAGGATATATGTATATTTGTGAGAACAAACAGACTAATTTTATGGTCTTTATGATTACTTTTTAGTGCTCTAGTAATTACTGCAGGCACAGTGTCATGGTCTTAACATGTATGTAAGTGTTTGTGATGTTCTTTGATTAGTGGTGTGTATTGGAATGAAAGCAAATCAGTTAGTCAATCAAACTAGATCCTGGAATGATGAATCTATAGATAAGTGACTGATGCCTTGGTACAAATTACCACTGTCCTATAAGGGGACAGCGGTGTGGGGGCGGGGGTCTAACATCTGGAGATATTTTTACAGTTTTGACCACCTGTCTGTCCTTGAATGAGCTGAAGTTGCCAAGTACTTTGCCTGCTATCTCCTGGAGGGACCATAATATTTCCATTATGTTTGTACTGGCTCGTAGAATGCCTGGAGGTGCTCGGTTATGGACTATTTTCTCACCACTGTATCCCTCCGTCGAAAGGAATATGCTCCCCGAAATGGCACACACTGCTGCTGCTGTTGCAGCAACCTCTGTGTGAAAACACCTGTATGTGAAACGGCTTGAGGAACAGGACAGGTGCTGAGGGCTGCGAGCACGCTTGCAGTTTAAAGGAAACAAATGTTACATTATGAAGACGAGAGAGAGACACAAACTTTGCAGGGTGAATGACCCTGAGTGTGACCCCAGTATAGTTTTATGTGCCATTCTGTCCTTGGTGACTACAAATGCAGAGTCACCTATTACAGATTTCTGCAGTTTAAGCAGGTAGAAAGGCCTCATTTAAGGACTCAACAGATTAGCAAGGAGACCTTTGGGCAGCACTCATCCAGACTATCAGGTTAATTAAGAGACTGAGCTTTCGTAGAGCTGCAGAGGATCACATTAAGTTATTTCCCCGTAACCACCGAGTAATCCAGGACGAATGTTTTCCCAGGTTAGTAAGACTGTGGCAGGGTCACAAAGTGCATCTGTAATGCAGATTTTCAGGTCACAACAGTGCCACTGATCGTTAGCACTCCAGATATGGATACAGCACTGTATGTAACTGTAATTCCACTTTTAGCATTACATCAGTACATTTTTTTCTAGTTGAACGAATATAATTAATCTAATCAGGCACAAGAGTTTGTAGACTTGTGACATTTGTGGCCCCCAGATGCTCCCGATGCTCTACTGGAGTATGAGGGTGTGCATGTGTGTCATTGTTTGACTTGATACTGATGCAGCTTGATTCAAAGATCATCTACTTCTGATTTCTCTTGAAATGACGTAAAAATGACAAAGCAGCAGACTGCTGCGTGTAAGAGGCTGGTGTAATTTCACCATTCACAAGCGTTTCATCCACTTCGGCTCAAGTTTGTGCTCATTATGTGAATAAGCACAATTTTTTTCAGGGCTTTTGTGTGTGGCTGTGTGTGCGCGTTTTACTTTCCTCTTATTTCACTCTGACGCCCTGCAGCAGTCTCAGTCTGACACTGCATATGATAGGAGTCTAAAATAACGTGCAGAATGAATTCAACAGATGTATTACACCTTTACAGAGGATGAGGTTTTATATCAACGCAGGCTGAAGGTGTTGGGAAAGAAATAGACTGTTAGAGTGGTGACATGCAGCCTATTTGACCGGTTCTTGGTGCTTCTTATCCTCCGGTGGCATGACCCAGTTTACGCCCCCGGTGCCCCCTGGTAACACTCTGTAATTTGTGGTGCTGGGAAATTACTGGAGCAGGGAGGCCTGGGAGACACACTCAATTAGACAGGGCTCCACCTGTCCGATGGGGACACAGCCAGCCTCAGACTGACACCTTAATCTCCCCCCATCCCCCCCCAAAATTGCAGGCTTTTCATAGCTTTTTCAAAGGCTGCACAAGCAGGTATTCAACAATGCGTTTTTCAGCTCAGTGTCCGTTAAAATCTATGAGGATAGTTGAATATGTGTATACTTGAGGCAGATGGACAGAGCATCCGGACCACTGCGTCTTGCACACCATCTGTTCCACCTGGCTTGGAAAACATCTAATGGCCTACTATGGTGTAATGTGATTGGCCACAAGTCAGAGGGTGTGGGCGGTGGAATCAGTGATTCAAAACCTTCAAAAGTGTACGAGAAATAAAATACACCACTGCAGGATATTTTAATGGAGAGGGGGGGAGGAGAGAGTTTGATCTTATTACATATTTATTTATATTTTCATATACTTTTTACATATTTATCTGTAATAGTATGTAACCGGAGATGAGGCAAGATGGAGAAAAGGATGAAGGAAGGGCATGGTGAAGGAATGTCACTTTCTTCTTCTTTTTTTGTAACCAATGTAATTACAAGATCATGTTTAAATCTGTCAAATAGCCACAGTCCCATTAAACAAGCTACAACAAAGAGTTCCTAAAATACCTGCTGACATATAAAACTAGCATTTTAAACACTGCAGTGGATGTATATCTAAGGGAGGAAGGGGATGGGGGGGTGTATCTGGGACGACTGAGTAACTGCAAGTAGATAACAAACAGGCAGGACTGGGAGGAGACTCTTACTGTGAAAGGTAGGCGTGTATTAAAACACACCTGTGAGGTGTACAATACTCAGGCAACATACTCACAATGGTTTCTACACAGTCATCATGCTTCAAAAGGTCCTTGTGACAGTCGTTTTTTCCCCTATTTTAGCATCACGTTATCAGAAACTACCACAAGTGGGTCAAAAACAGAATGTAGATTCCTTCAAAATAAAAAAAAAATGGAGGGAGAGAGAGCTCAACAAACTGGGTTTCCATTTTAAACGCAATAAAAAAAAGTACTCTATATTCTCAGAGCAACACTGAAAAAATTCACGATAGGCTTCAGACACTTTTTGGGCCATCACATCTCTGAGATGCTGGGCAAAGCATTAGCATTTCCATCCCCTGGGTCTGCAACAGCCTTCACAACAAAGTTGCCTTCTCTCTAGACTACAAACCCCATTTTTTTTTTTCAAAACATGGTGTAAACAGAATCCCCTGGAGAGTGAGCAAGGCTGGCCAAGAGTGCACTGCACAAAAGCTGATCCACAGAGAGACAGAGAGAGCTAGCTGGCAAGCGACAGTGGCAACAGCCCTGGGTCAAACATGCAGAGCTAACTGTTCCCATTCTTTTCAGTTTGGTTCGCTTGGTTAATTTTGTCAAATTCTTGATGATGGCTGGCAGATTTTTTTGATCCGATGTTGGTAATTTTTATTATTTAGACACACTACATTAAATGCATATTAACAATTTAAAAAAAAAAAAAAGAAACTTGTGAGATTTTAAAAAAACAACCCCCCAAAAAAGGAAATAAAAAAATCAGGAGATATGATCCCAGACCTGGTAGTTTTTGATTGGGTGAAAATAATAAGGCAACACCAAAATAAAAGAACAGAGAGAGGAGTAAAAAGAAAATAAATCATTACAAAGAAATAAGGTCTTTGGTGTTCTCTAATGGATTAAAAAAAACTGCAGTTTCTCAGATGCCTTGAATGACACTTTCCTTATGGTGAGCTCTAAAATCACGTGCACACTACTAATGAGCCAACATTTAAAAAAAAAAAAAAAATTAAATGATGTTACACATAAGATTGACAGCAATGAAATGCCCAAATATTGATTACAAGTAAAGAGGAAAGATTTTTTTGTGCAATATTATCATGCATTAGATCACTTAACATGAGACAATACAGGGAGGCAGCGGGGTCTTATCAACCTGGTTAAAGTCCAAAGAATTGGTCCTAGAATATGCATATTGTCAAATGATTCCTGAAGAAGTCTGTTCAACACTTCAATGTTTATTTTATAGGTCTTTTTTTTTTTTTTTTTTTTTTTTAGAACATCTATGCAATATTAACCATTTTACACTCTGCTCTCAAGGGTCACAAAACATCCATCGACTGAAGGGGTGGGGGTGGGGTGGAGTCAGTGGGAAAACAGCGCATTTGTTTCCAGTTAGATGGTCTTCCAGGTTAAATGATGTTTACCTGCATCGCTGTGATATAGTGTGATAATAGCACCACTCCAACAGATAACACTGCCTTGCTACGAATACGAGGAATCACAGAGGGGAGGGAGGGAGGACAGCAAAGAGGGTTGGTACTAGTGTCGATGATTCCTCATACAGTAGGTGAATGACAAAGTGCTGACGGGGCCAATTATCCCATGACTGGATACTGATGGACAAGAAGGCGGGGCTTACGAATGAGGGAGTTTCCTTGTGACTGGATTTAAAGATGCAGGGCTAGAACCACGAACAGGAATTTCCTCAGTGAGACGTGACGCTGCGAAAAGACATTAGCCCCCGTCGTTGGGACGTTGTTTCCTCGTTCCTAAATCTGGAAGTTTTGCTGATGCTTTATGTCAGTTGGTCTTTCTGCAGGGCTGAGATGTCTAGAGGAGGAGGGGCGCGCCCGCTCCATTCCTTCAGCTGCCCGTCCTTGAAGAAGAGGTTGAGGGCGGGCAGGGGACACCGGACTCTGGCGGGGGCTGGCTGAGAGGGTTGGACACGCCGCTGTCCAGGTCAGAGGGCTGGCTGCCATCCTGCCAACACGGGGTCAAAGGTGACAGATCAGAACACCAGGCAGCGATATGAAGGGCAGGGATATATTTTTATAGGAGGAAAAAAGCCGGCAGAAGGGTTCCTGTGTGATTCATGAAACAGCCCGCCATTTCAACCAGTAAATACTGCTGCCATGTCCTTTCGCTTAATCATGTTACCTTCGTGCTGCAACACCCTGATTCAGCTCTGATTACTTCACTTATTTTTTCCTTTGTCTCCAATATGTGTCTTTTCTTTCTTTCTTGCACTAAATGTTCACACAGCTCCACTTCCTGTTTTGCATTGTAATGTTCATGTCTTTAATTGATCACTAAAATTAAATAAACACCAACTTAAAGTGGACCCATTATGCAGTTCCTTATTTTCTGTCACATATGTACTGTTATGATGTTGGATGCTCCTATTACACTTGGCAAAAGCTTCAATTAATGAGGTCAGCGCATGTGTAAGTAATTGGAGAGGGTTGAAAGCACAGCTTACAGACTGCTTAAAACAAAGAGAACAGATACCATTAATATAGTCATCTAAGGGCAACCAATCAGAAGAAAGATGCCTTAATGAGACTAAGGGGCCATATCAAGGCCAAATAGAAATAAATAGAGATTGTTATTAAAATGTGAATGAAATCAGCACAACAGGTCTGTTTGAAGGTTTTTCCTTAAACTAGCTGTGGGTCAGCTGGGCAAGTGAACAACAGTGTTCATGAAGAGTGTGAACGTGTGTTTAAAGTGGTGAATAAGAATCACTGTAAAGTACTGAGGTTAAAAGTAATAACAGTTGTTAATTATGCACAGAACTGAACCCTTCCTTAGTTACACTGCAGTCAGTCTGCATTCAGTTTCTTCTTCACTCACCTTTTTTCACTCCCTATGCATCTGTATGCCATTTTTATATGTCATTAACTTTTATCTCCTCTTTTATAGTGTTTGTTTTGTCCTCGTCTCTAAGCTCTGCTCTTTCCCTTTTCTTTCCCCTCTGACCCTCCAACCAATCACAGAAGATGGTTGCCACTCCCTGAGCTTGGTTATGCTGGAGGTCTCTTCCTGTTAAAGAGAGTTCTTCCTTTCTACTTCTGCCAAGTACTGCCTACAGGGAATCACCTGATTGTTTGGGGTTTAATGTTGTAGGGTCTTACCACACAATTTAAAGCAACTTGAGGAGACTGTTCTGAATTGACGATATATAAATAAATTGAAAATGAATTTTAAAATATTTTCTCAAACAATGCTTAAGTATTAACATTAATTATGCTAAAACGACATATTTATATTTTTACCACATTGTATTTTACTGTTACAACTATAATATTTATTTCTGTCTCATAAGGACCACGTGGCTCGTGTCTTGACTGGACATTTGAATGGAATATCAGTCTGGGACGCTTTATAGATACAAACTGTGGCGATCGGAATCGGTTTAAACAGTTTATCAAAATAAATGGATAAATTATTGCCAACCTGATATTTGCTCTTTTCACTGGGCAAGACTTTTACTTTTGAGCAGGATTTCTTAAGTGGACACCCGAAGAAACAGCAAAGGGATTTTACCTGGAATGACTGAACGAAGCTCAACACCTTGAGTGACAGTTTTCGGCTCGAGTGGAGTAGCTCTTGAAGGCTGAAACAACAACAAATCTTTAGTCGAGCATCAACACACGTCAACACTCCTGTCAAAGTTTTTATATAAAAGTTAAGCTTTAGAGGATGCTGCCTGATTTTGGTTTTTACCTCTCGTTGCTGCAGAGCTTGTGTGAAGCAATCTTTCGACACACTTTGCGGTTGAGCTCAGAGCTGAAGAGGGGCATGCCAAAGCACAGTTCAAGAGGGACCCACTCGTCTTCAGATGAAAGGGCTGAGGGGGGAAAAAGAGATTGTCAAGGGAGAGATGGACACAAATTACAACAGAAGACACTGACAAGAGCATTTTGGTTTTGAATTTAGCATGAAGGCCTCTGTCACACTTTAGCTTTAGCTCTTAGAATCTTCCCAAACACTTTCAACTAACAAACATCTGATTAAATACTACTGGAGATATTCTAATTAAAAATAACACACACTTACTGTCCGTCTTTCCTTTGCCTTCACCGTTGTTCTCCTCTGTCACAAGCTCAAAGGACTCAGTGCTGCCATTAGTGTCCAAGCCTCCACCTAGATGGGTGTCTCCTGGAAGAGAAGTAATAAAATCTAAGTCACAGTTAAGGCTTTTGAGTGTTGTTTGTGGGTAAATGGTAAGAGCTAGATTAAAGCCTGTAGGGCCTTCAACTGAGAAGCTTTTTTAAAATCACTTCTTGCCATTTGCTGGATTTACATTGAAATTTAATCTGTTAAAAATCAGACCTGCAGTGTTGTATCTTTAACTTGGCGCGTTAAATGAGATTTGTAATCATTTACATCAAGATTCAATCAGCTGATCTGAAGGTAAAGGCTAAAAGTGTTCGATCCGTATGCATTAGCAAAGGCAATCACAATAAAAGAAACAATTCTGCAGACAAACAGCATAATTAAACTGGACTATGAGCGATATTTATCCAATCTGCACCATTAGTGCTATTATGGCCATCGCAGGTAAGGGCACCACTGCTAGTTCAACCCAGCATGCTTTCCATCCAGCGCCCTCACATGCACAGCATTAAAAAAAAGTGCACGTGCGAGCTCTCGTTACCTCTGCACTCAGTGCTGTCGCTGGGCCTGCGGCGGTGCCTGTTGTTGGAGTTGAGCATGGTGATGTAGCCACACTGGTGCTCCAGATCCACATGCTCCTTCAGCTTCTGCAGTGCCTTGTGCACACACATGTTGGAGTAGGAGAACTCTGCACAAAAGGCACACAACACATAGAGTGGGATCATGTTAAACACCAAAAGGGGCAAAGCTCATACTCAAAATGACACGATGCAAAGATACGGCCACAATTTATCCGCTGCATGAGGCTGTTATGGACTGTGTTTATTCATTTGTTCTGTTACATTTGTTCAGTAAGCACATTAGGAGGATGAGACTTAAATGGTACTTTTAAGCAAATGCACAAAGAGAGGGATTTTACAGGATTCAAAACCTAACAGTGTTTGATGAGTTAAAACCCTCAAAGCTGAAAACAGTGAATGTTTGAGTCAGCAGAGAAAAGATCACAGTTTGAAGGTATGCTTGTCATTTATGCACACCCTGCCAGTGAAATCAGAATCAGAATCAGAATCAGAAACTTTATTGTCATTGTCACCGGTACAACGAAATTAAGAAAGGTCCCCGATCATTGCGTCATCCCTAACAATATCAGAAAATAAATAAAACAATAAAATTTCAATAAATAAAATAAACAAAATAATAAATAAAATAAACAAAATACTTAAAATACTAATAAGACATATCAGTAAACATTCACATACATTCCCACATACATGCCTCAGACAGCGAATGGATTAACACAAGAGTGGCGTGATGGACATTATTTTGCAGTATTCAGGTGTGTTATTGCGGTTGGATAAAAGCTGTGTTTGAGTCTATTGGTCCTTACACTGATTGCCCTGTACCGTCTGCCTGAGGGCAACAGTTCAAACAGGGAGTGACCAGGATGTGAGGTGTCTTTAATGATGTTTTGGGCCTTTTTAAGACAGTGGATGTTGTGTAGAACTTCCAGTGTGGTGAGAGGGCAGCCAGTGATCTTTTGGGCAGTGTTAATGATCCCTCGTAGTGCTTTCCTCTGAGCTCCTGTGCAGCTAGTGTACCATATGCAAATGCAGTAGGTTAGAACACTCTCAATGGTGGCTCTGTAGAAGGACACCAGCAGTCTTTGTGTGATGTTATTCCTCCTGAGAATTCTCAGGAAGTACAGTCTCTGTTGGGCCTTTTTATGCAGCTCGGAGGTGTTCACACTCCAGGAAAGGTTCTCCTCTATATTGACTCCCAGGAAGCGGAAACTTGCCACCCTCTCTACGCAGTCCCCATTAATGAATAGTGGTTGGATCTCTGCCTTTTTCCTTCTGAAGTCTATTATGAGTTCTTTGGTTTTTGAAGTGTTGAGGAGGAGGTTATTGGCCTTACACCATGACGTCAGCTGCTCCACCTCGTCTCTGTACATAGACTCGTCACCCTTGGAAATGAGCCACACCACAGTGGTGTCGTCTGCGAATTTCACAAAGATGTTGCTGTGGTGGCGAGGAGTGCAGTCGTGTGTGTAGAGAGAGTAGAGCAGTGGACTGAGAACACAGCCCTGGGGTGAGCCAGTGCTGAGACTCAGGGCTGAGGATGTGTGATGGCCAACTCTGACTCTCTGTCTACGGCCCGAGAGGAAGCTATAGATCCACGTGCAGGTGCTGTATGGAAGCCCCAGGTCTTGTAGCTTGGCCCCCAGTTTGTGTGGGAGGATGGTGTTAAAAGCTGAGCAGTAATCCACGAAGAGCATCCGCACGTAGCTCCCATGCTCTTCCAGGTGTGTTATGGCAGCATGGAGTGCTGTGGCTACAGCGTCTTCCGTGGACCGGTTTGCTCTGTAGGCAAACTGGTGTGGGTCCAGGCTGCGGGGCAGTGCTGCTGTGATGTGTCTGCGGACCAGCTTCTCAAAGCATTTCATTACCACTGGGGTGAGTGCCACCGGTCTGTAGTCATTCAGGCCAGTGATGTGGGGCTTTTTAGGCAAGGGGACTATGGTGGAGGACTTCAGGCAGAGAGGGACAGTCGCCTGTGCGAGGGATTTGTTGAAGATCCTGGTGAAGATCCCAGCCAGCTGTTCTGCGCAATCCCTCAATATTCTACCTGGCACACCGTCAGGACCCGCCGCCTTCATCGAGTTAACAGCTTGCAGCATGCGCCTCACCTCGTGCTCTTCCAGGATGAGGGTGGTGCTGCTGTGGGCGGCGTGTTGCTGCTGTGGCTCCAATACCACCGGTGCCATGGTCTCAAAGCGGGCGAAGAAGATATTCAGCTCCTCCACCAGCGCCAGGTCACCTTCCGCAGCTCCGAGATTGATCTTATAGTTGGTTAGATGCTGGATGCCTTGCCACACCTGCCGGCTGGTGTTACTCTCCAGATGGTCCTCAATCCTCCTCCTATAGTCCCCCTTCGCCTCTCTGATGCGAAGTATACCAATGCTGATATATCATTAGTGTATAATACAGTATAACAGTATTATCAGTTAGCAATTTAAGGCTGTAAACCAAGGACTGTGTCCTCCATGTTTATTGGTGCTGTAACTCATAGAGAAATAATTAACATTGTGAAAACATTTAAAAATAAAAAGTCCACTGACTGTTTTGGTATTGACATGATATTAATTAAAAGTATTATAGAATATATAGTGCAACCTTTCGCATACATTTGTAATCTGTCCTTTCGAACTGGTGTGTTTCCCTCACAAATGAAAATAGCAAAAGTTATTCCAATCCATAAAAACGGAGAGAGATGTCAGTTTACCAATTACAGGCCAATATCACTACTCCCACAGTTCTCAAAAATTTTAGAAAAGTTATTTGTTAATAGACTTGATAAATATATTGAGAAGCATAATCTCCTAAGTGATAACCAATATGGCTTTAGAGCGAAAAGGTCCACTTCGATGGCAGTGATGGAACTTGTAGAAGGGATATCTAATGCAATAGATAATAAGGAATATACCGTTGGTGTTTTTATAGACTTAAAAAAGGCGTTTGATACAATTGATCATTCTATATTAATGAATAAACTAGAGAGATATGGCATAAGAGGGATAGCATACAAGTGGATGAAAAGTTACCTGGATGACAGATGTCAATATGTTGAAATCAATTGTGTAAAATCTAAGCAGTTGAAGGTAACTTGTGGTGTTCCTCAGGGCTCTGTGCTGGGCCCTAAATTATTCATATTATATATAAATGACATAAGTAGTGTTTCCAAATTGTTAAAATGTGTATTGTTCGCTGATGATACCACTCTGTATTGCTCAGGTAAAAACCTAGAACAGCTTCTGACTACAGTGGAAAAGGAGTTAAATATATTAAAAAACTGGTTTGATATAAATAAGTTATCGTTAAATATAAAGAAAACAAAATTGATTATTTTTGGCACTAGACAAATGAAAAATGTATCTAAAATCAGGGTTAATGGAATTGAAATTGAAAGAGTGTACGAAAATAAATTTCTTGGAGTGATAATTGATGATAAGCTGAGTTGGAAGTCTCATATAAACCATGTGAAAACAAAAATGTCAAAAAACATTGCTATTCTCTACAAAACAAAGCATGTCCTGAACAAGAAATCATTATACACACTTTACTGTTTTCTGTTGCTTCCATATATGACTTATTGTCTGGAGATATGGGGTAATGCATATAAAACAAATAACTCTTCCTATTTTCAAGTTACAAAAAAGAGCTATAAGAATTATACATCAATCAAACTATATAGAACCACTAACATTTTGTTTATTAATCTGAATACCCTGAAATTTTATGATTTAGTTGAATATAAAATGGCACAGATAATGTATAAAGCACAAAATAACTTGCTTTGCCGCAGTATTCAGAAGCTGTTTAAAGTCAGAGAGAGTCAATATGACTTAAGGGGAACAGATTTCTTTAAAAAAAACAAGATAAGGACAAACATAAAGCAGAGATGTGTTTCTGTTAGAGGAGTTAACCTGTGGAATAGTTATGACAGTGATTTAAAACGGTGTAGTTCATTTTCCTTGTTTAAAAACATGTTTAAAAATAGAGTATTAGAAAAATATATAAATCAAGAATGAAAAGAGCAAAAATAATAATACTGAAACTCTTGATTGTTTTGCTTTGATGTAGTTACTTATCTAAGGTGGAATGTTTTTTTGTTTTGTTTTGTTTTGTTTGTTTGTTTGTTTGTTTGTTTGTTTGTTTGTTTGTTTTTGCTTTGCTTTGTTTTATTCGTTGCTTCGAGCCCTGTGTACAGGAGCTGCATGCAAAAAGATCTTTTGTTAAAAGGGTTGGCGTAATAAGCAAATGCTTCAGCCAATACCTTTTGATTAGCCTTGTCTCGTGCTTTCTTGCTTTGTGGTAATCTTTATTCTGTATTCACTGAGATATTTGAATGCTAATCAATAAATCAATCAATCAAACAATCAAGGACACATTGCTACACTTTACCTAATCTCTCTGTAATGTTAGGAAATGCAAACACGCAACTAGAAAGACGTGAATACGTTTTATTTTTATGTAATCATTTAATGTTCAATGGCAGCCCTTTTAAGCTACATTCAGAGTCACCTTTAAAGAGGACATCAGTAGTAGAGAGACCATCCTTTACATTTAAAAGTAGCCTTTCAGGGTGGTTCTGATATCTGATCCAGATTCCCTCTATGCATCTTACACCACAGGTTTTCTGGCTATGAGTCACTGAGTCCACCAAAAGCAAACTGAAGACTTTGTACATTTCCTCTTCCTTTGGAACACGTGAACCCACGGCCAGATTAGGAGCACAAAAAATGAGCAGATGGAAAAAGCCATATTTCACAACATCAATAAAAACTTAAAATGGCCTCATATCTGAGGTTTTTATTGTGTTAAAATCTATTTTTGAAATGTTTATATCCTATTGAAATATGCTGAATTGTAGGATGGGGTTCTATTCTGCGCCATGAATAGCCATAGGAAATCAAATACAGAGTCTGCGAGGCCTCCTAATCTCCAATCTGTGGGTTTGAGTTTTCCGTTTCTGGAGAGAATAGTACCGTGTCAAGAATACTATCGTGAAGCAAATTCATGGTTTCATATTTTCTTATGAGAAAAACCCTTTTCTCCTGTTATTTCACTCTCACCTCTCATTCTTTGACAGCCACAGCTTTGTCTGCATAGGTACACTTATGGTTCGCCAATGTTTAGCAGTGTTTTTTAAACTAGGTTGATTTATACAAACACAGACATCTTTAAATCAAAAATAAAAATAAAATGCTTTGATTTCTGTAAAATAAGACAACACAGATTCAGCATGTGGGACAGTAGCGCCTCTGTGCAAAGTCAGTCTCCAAAGGTCCATTTTGAGCCAAGAAAATGTCACTTTTTTAACATTTTGTCTGACTAAGTAAAACAGGCTATTCTTCATTTGAAAGTTGCTATATCAAAACAATAGTTTATGCACAGACAGCTTCTTACCTCCCTTCAGATCCTCCTCATCAAAAGGGAATGGGATGTGCACCGTTTCTCCATGCCCATGCATACCATGACCCTGTGGATTACATGCACACGTAGTTTAAATTACAAACAGTGCACATTTATACACAAACACAGCAAGAGTTGGTACAACACGTACAAAAATTTCATCATTAAATTAATATTAAGTTAAATAATCTGGTATTAAAGGCAATATTTTATCCTCTCAACTTAAATGAGCTTTAAGACAACGACGTAGAAAAATCAGCCTCATCTGTGTGAGTTTACCTGGATGAGAACAGCAGAGTGTGTGAGGGCATCGTTAAGCATTGTCAGCACATTGGACGTAGGGACCACTCCGGGGTCGTGACCCCAGGAAGTTATCAATAACCTGTCATAGACCTGAAGAGAGAGAAATGGTTCATTCAGCAATGCATAACTTCACTCATCATCAGATCTTTCCAAAGCAGCTTTCAACAAACTGGACACTGAAAAAATAATATTAAGAAAACCACATTTTATTTAACATAAAGCTTTATAAATCATAATAAATTCTAATAAATGATAGTAGATGTGTAAAAGTGGAGATAGGTTTGCAATTTTACACTTCCTTTTGCCCCAAAATAGCTTTATTGTTTATGTAAATGTAAATACAGGTTTCTACATTGTCAAGAGATGTACTCTAAGGCACTTCTTCAGCTGAGAATCAGAGAGGAGAAACACAAAGTTTTACTTGCATGCAAGGGCAGCCACAGAGCACCCACACTTGGAGTGAGGGCTCCGAGACTCGCGCTCTGCCACTGCCCTGGTCTTTATTTATACACAAGAAGAGTAATACAACAGTGAATACGTTTGTTCAGTGGAATGTTGATGCGTGAGCATGTGCGGATATGTGTGTGTGTGTGTGTGGCGTGTGTGCGTGTGCCAGGAGAGGCTCCTCTACCTGGTACAAAGTGAAACTGCTTATTAAGCTCTTATCTAGCAGGTACTGCTCCTTCCCTGCATGATAACGGGTCACAGTGAATCAAAACAGTCTGAGTTATAAAGAGGTCATCATGCAGTATTCTATCATATGCAAACTTATATTATTAAAAGATTATACTGACTACAATTTTCTATTGACATACATGTAGGACAGCATCTCAGTTGAACCATTTCTGCCAGTTTTTTGTTTAATTTAGAAAATCAAAAAACAAAAAAGAATAAGAGGAAACATGATTTTCTTCTAGTTCAACTGTCATGCCATCTTGTCAACCTCCCACTAGGTCAATATTAGCTGGTTAAATTAATTAAGGTTCCACCCTGCTGCTGATTTTACATGCCAAGGATTTTGTTTGGCTCTCTCAAACTGAGAGAGAGCTTTTAGATGAAATTAAGGTGTTATTCTCATGTCTCTGGTTAATTATTTTCACTCCATAAGTGACTTATGGACTGAAATTGTTTAAATGTGTAAGTTCCTGCACTGCCATTAGAACGCAGAGCGAACAAACAACCAACTCCACAGTGAAGAGCACAGTTCCTCCACCCTTCACTCTTCAATGACAATCTCAAGCTGGCCCAGTCTCTCCTTTGATCAACAGACTCACACACAGGGCTCAACACCAAACAGCACTTCAGACTTTGCAGTCTGTGTCACTTCATCAGCCTCTCGTTTCATTATGGAGGAATTCTGCCCGACTCTTCTTTACAACGTTGTTTCAGCTCATTGAGATTTATGGATATTTATTTATGCACAGCTCTCTTAAGGTCCTATATTTCAATCAGCTTGAAGTCTGGACTTTGACTGGGTCATTGCAGCACATTGATTATTTTCTTTTTCAGTCATTCTGTTGCAGATTTCCTGCTGCGCTTGGGAACATTGTCCTGTTACATGACCCAATTTCAGCCAAGCTTTAGCTGTCAGACAGTTTCGCATCTGACTCTGGAATAGTTTGCTACAGAGGAGTTTATGGTTGATTCAGTGACTGCAGGGTGCCCACGTCCTGTAGCTGCAAAACAAGCCCCGATCATAACTTCTCCACCACTGTGCTTGACAGCTGGTATGACCTGTTTGGTGCTGCCATGTCCCCTCTCTCTCTCGCTAGTCATTTTCTAACTGTACCATCATAAACACTTAACATGTTAACTGCGGCCTGCAGAGTCTGAGATTTAGCTCTTGGGTTTTTTAAATTCTCTGAGCTTTGCACGCTGTGCCCTGCGAGGGAATTTGCTGGGACATACTATACTCTCCCCAAAGGGCTGTGACACTGCACACTCCAGAATGCTTCAGACCAGCAAGCTGCCAAAACTTCAGCTTTTATGAATACACTCACACTTGCTGATGATCAGTTAATCAAGTGCATTTGATTAGCAGCACCTGGCTCCAACTTACCCTCTTATCACCTGTGAAAGCAGTAAGAGTGTACTCAGTTTTTCACAGGACTGTGAGATTGTTTTAAGGCAAAAATCCCGTAAAAAGTTTTCTTATTTACCCCCACAAGCCTCTACTCCATGTGTTATTCCAGCTTGAGATAACCTGGTTCTCCTATGGAAACTCTCTGTCCTTCCACAGTCAATTTGAAATTCCCAAAAATTAAAAAAATGCTTTCACATGATTCTCATTACATGTTAAGTGTTAGCCCTGCAACAGACTGTCAACCTGCTAGCTGGCTGGCTGGATGGATGAAGCTGCAACATTTCTACTTTCTTACCTCTCCTAGTTAGCTTTTGCCTTAAAACTAGGTCATTAGTGTTACAATGACCCTATGAAAATATTTTGCAAGTTTTCTGAACCTATTGAAACACCAACAAATTAAATTACATGGTGCAAAAATACATGCATGCAAGCTATGGTCTAATAGATCCATTTGCATGACATTACACATCTTTCCCTGAGAATTTAGTGTATCAAGTCATCATTAGGTCCTTGTCTCACAATCGCAGTGCTATTAAAACAAATCCCACGACCAGTGGGAAGCCTTTGAAGAGAAAAATGCAGGTTTACAGTGAGATATGACCAAGGTCCACGAGAGTCTTTGTTTAGAAAAGAGCTGATTACCCGTCCTTCCAACTCACTGAAGGTCAAAGATTTGAGAGGGTAGGTTGTAAAAAGATAAGTGAAAATGTGATCCAGCCAACTGTTGGTCCAACACAGTACTGCTGTTTTTTTAATCTGACTAGACCGTGTCTCTACGCCTGTGACTTACACACCTGATTAATCATTAGTTTGGACAAACCTGGAAAATGTCCGGCAGTTTACGGAGCCTGGAGCCTTTGGAGAGCAGCAAAGACGGCGGGCCTTGGCCAGTCACATGATACAGGTACAGCTTGAACCAGATGGAGCTCACCTCAGGGATGGCTGGGCCAATGTGCTACAAGGAGAAACAAATACACACACGCACTCATACATAAGTTTACAGGAGCAGAACTAACGCATGCACACTGGGCAGTTTTCCCATCTCATTCCTCGCATAAACTCACACTTCACATCAACCAAAAAAATAACACAGGCGCATGAGAATAATTTCGTCCGTGTTGTTCTTCTGTCTGAGGGGAAACTGAAGCTGCTATTAGAGACGTGAGAAGAAAACAAAGACAAGAATTTGGTAAATTCCACTTCACTGAATCGCAGCAGTGTTAGAATAAGCAGCAGCGTGAATGGCACAACAAGAGTTTAACTTCTTTCCCTCTGTCTCTCTGAGCTCAGCTAGAAAGCTGGAGTGTGGCCAGGCAGAGGAATTACTGGTGAGCCTCGCCTCCTTTCCTTCCCTCTTCTCTTTGTGTAGCCTTGTTGTTGGGGCAACTGCAGGCTGAGCACTCGGAGCACACACACAATCACAAATCAATCCCGAGCGCATGAGTGTGTACACTATAAGAGCAGGCAAACACAACCAAACGGACAAACTCATTAACTGTCAGCTACAACACAAACACACACACATAAACGCACTCAACATGTACCCAAACATCCCAGCATGCCAAATAGCAGCCCTTCTGCTCTCCTTCCTTCCAGGCATCATACCTGAGGGGTGCAGCTGCTGATGGGTCTGATCTCGTTGCTGAGCGGTGCCATCGAGACCAGCAGCTTGTAGTTCTTGTTGAGGACGCGGCTGCAGGTGGCCTGGTCTAGACCCAGCAGGCTCTCACAGCGCAACATGTCCAAGGGGAAACCTAGTGAGAGGAAAAAAAGGAGAAAATCCTGACTTACTTCCTAAACAGGCTAATGCAAATGTTTATGCGCATTAAATTTGTAGTGTTGTCTCAAAGGATAGAGTATTTCTTAAAGCCACAGCAAAAAAGTTGCACTGCACCGGCCTGTTATGATGAACTGGGAGCTATGTTCCAACCATGCCCTGTCATCATGCGCTGCGGGTAGTGATTAAAATAATGGAATTGCAGATATAAATGAGCAAAATAAGAGTTGGCCTTGTAGGGTAGCTGGGCTCAGCTGTATAGATAGGGTGATGAGCTTGGAAATGGAGCAGAGGGCATCTGATTAGGATGCCTCCTGACTGTTCTTCTTTGGAGATTTTCCAGATGCATCCAGCTGGGCTGAGACCTGGAGTTTTTCAGAACATGCTCGAGGGATTATATCTCTCATCTGGCCCAGGAATACCTTAGAAACCATAGGCTGAAGGATCTTTTTATCTAATCTTCAGTGAAAAAACTGGTAATCATGTGTCCTAAAATGTTAACTATTCCTTTGAAAAAAAAAGGGCTTGAATAATTATTTCTAAGTGTGGATGCTTTAGACAATAATGTGGTTGATGATTGAACAGAACAAAGATTTTTTTTTCTTGTTTAAGTTTTCAAAGGATATTTTTGGCATCCTTGGATTTAAAATCCTTGTGTCTTGCAGGGGAAACTATTGAATCTAAGAGATGTCTATGACTAGGTCAGCAGACGATCCATGTGCCATAAGACCAATGCACAGGACCAGGTTTGCATCCGCCCAAACTCAATTTACTGCCATGCCTTCCCTCTGATATTTTTTCCTAGCTTTACTACCTTCTCTCTACTGTCCGATCAAAAAAACAAAAAGGCTAGAAATCCCCCAAAATAGATTTTAAAAAGGGGTGAAAGATAAATAATTTCAAAGATGCATAAAGTGACTTATATTCAATTAACAAAACAGGGATTAATAATCTACAAGATTTGCAAATGTTCATTCTGACAGTATCAATTGTTTCTGAGTGTTTTGTTGTAAAAAGTGATTTACCTCCATAATAACTGTCATCATTAATTACACCTGTAACATGGAAAATGGCACACACACTTCAACTTTCTATTCTATTCATTCTAATACAGTTATGAATGGCTGGTCCAATAATTTAAAAAAAAAAAGTCTCCTCTGACTTTACCAAACGTTTTTTTTTTTTTTCTTGGCTTGACAAATTTCCTTCACTTCCCAAATTAACAATCATCATTAGACTCTTTGGGGGATTAGTTTAGCTTCAGCCAGCAGGCTCTTACTGCTCTCACTCCTCAGCTGAGCAGCAGCAGCATGAGGAGCACACAAAGATAAGACAATCAGAAAGGAGGCACACAGCCAAACCAAACAAACAGCATCTGGTGGCGCAATGGAAGCTACACAGAAACTCAGAGACTTGCTTTGTCGATGCTGGAGGACATACTCTCTTCTGCTCCCTCTAGAGACACAAGCTGAACAATACAGGTTTGCTCTGTGTACATAGTATGCCGTTGTCTTCAGTATTTTCTGTGAGCATATTTAAGAGACAGCAGTGAGGGCCAAAAGAGACAATAGTGAGAGATGCCAGCCAAAAGCAGCACAACCAGCAACTTCTTCTTTGTTGAAAAAAAAATAAGTAATCATGTATTGATTTTCTGAGATCACAGAACAAGTCGCTGAATGGAAGACATTTACCATTTTCTATAACTGCAGTGACAGCAGCTCAGAGTACTTTCTTAAATAACAGAGTCAGGATAAAAACATGAGCTGCTGATCAGCTGAAAACAGACCACCAGAACCACTGATGCACTTCATAGCTAAAAGTTACACTGTGTCACATTAAAAGGGAGCTTATTATACTTACTTCAAGCTCAGTGCTTTTGTTTTTAGACCCTATTATGACAGCATAACTTTAATATTTCACATTAATAATAATCATTGTTTATTTATACCCGACTTCAGTGCAGCTCAGCTCACTTTATCTGAAAAAGCTGTTTAGCTCTTCTTCCTGTAAACCATCTTTGTGGCTGACACTTGTAAACAGAAGGTTTAAGAGGATTAGCCAATCAGAGCCAGAGCTGTGTGCCTGAGACCTGATCCCTGAGATGACCACATTAGGGTCATCTCGCCTTTCTATCCCATTATTATGATTTAAGAGTAAAGAAAAAAACAAAAACAAAAGCTGTGTGAAACCAAATATTTATAGCAGGCTGAATTCTGTGATTCTGGCTCACAATGATAATGAGCATCCACCACTATAATTATAACAGTATATGGATGTAACTGTAGCTCAGGAGATAGAGCAGGTCATCTAATAATCAGAGTTTTGGTGTTTCAGTTCATGCATCCCAAAAGCAAAGATACTGAACAAGTTTCTCTCCATGATACTGAAACAACAAAATCAATATATTATAGATAGTAGCTCATTTGTCTCACGATCGACCACAGTTCATAGGTAACTGTCCTTAAAATAACAAAAGTGACCTTGCCTTTGAGCACACTTCTGGATGAAGACCCATTGGATGATCACTATATACAATTTTTACTAAAATCTGACCAACACTATAAGAAGGGTAGCCAGTCTTGTAAACTGGGGATGGACGGGTGACTGGTAACAGACCCCGTGTCCTTGTCAAAGTGGTCACTTGAAGATAAAGGCGGTGTAACTGCATAATTACCTATGTTTGGAATATCAGGTCCCTGGTCCTGAGTGAGTTCTTTGTTGTAGCGCAAGAAGAGAATGGTGTTTTTCAGGGTCAGAGCGTGGTCGAAGTAACGCTGAGCCTCGCCCTCTGCTGTGCTCTCCACCTGAGAGAAACAGAAACGAGTGGAGAAGTTTCAGCTCAGAGTTTGTGTGACTGTATTCAGATGTCTGCATGTAGTGTTTGATGTCTGTACATACATGTGTATTTGTTACACCAAGTTAGCATCCTCTTAGTGTTTAATTGTAACGACAATTTAAGCTAAGGTTTTGATGAGAGATTTTCTGAAAACGAGAAAGAAATTCTGATTTCTGGTCTCACCTTCTCCAGCTCAGCCAGGAAGCTGTCGAGAGTCTCATCCGACAGTTTTCCCACTTCAAACATGGTCACAGCGTGACTCTTGAGGTTCTGATAGCACGACAGCAGAAAAGAATTAGATCAACAGTAAACATCCAATTTTTTTACAAGATAAGTTTTGGTTTTTTATATGATTGACAGCAGTGATAATAATACAAACATAGTCTGAGGTACCAAATTGCTCCAGATTTTGCTACTTTGTGTGAGATTCAGAAATTTAGACACAGAGATTTTATTTTTCCAAATTAAAAAAACGCTCATATTCCAGTTCAGACTGAGGCAAATATCCCTCTGCACCATTCAGCGAGCAGCAGAACTCACATGCATGAGCAACACTGCATTGATGCATATTTTCCTTCTGAGAGATCACAGCACACCCACTATCTTTATCTTATGCTTGTTACGCCACCCTACCCCACTTCCACTGACGTGAAGCCTTCACGTCCACACGCTTTCACTTACCGGCGATAAGTTGCCCATCATCAGGAAGGCTGTAAGGGTCGAGTCAAAAAGGAAGGCGATCCTCTTGGTGGGTGCAGCTGGGATGCTCAGGCTGCTAACGCTAGCTGTGTCTGCTACAGAGACATAAAAATATGCTGTACCACTCATGCATACTGCAGCAAGTCTAACAGCACAGCTAAATACAAGTTATTCTTTTAAAACTCAGGAAATAAACTAGTGTTTTTACGATTAATTGCATTTAGAAGATGAAAACGAAAGCCTTTCTCTATCAAACAGGCCTGATTCACATGGGGATGTGATTGATCAGCAGTCACTTATATGACAATAGCCACTTAAGCAAATCAACAGTGCCACCTTAACATGTAAAACAAAGTTAAAATCAGTTTAAATATGAGAATGTTTTAGACAAACACCTATTAATGTGAGAATGAGTTTCAGAAACATGACTGAGCTTTCTTAGGGATTAATTAACACTGCTGCTTCAAACTTCTGAAGTAGCAATCATAAAGTGCTCCATGTGTGCACATCAGCATTTGCATACACTGCAGAATATGCCTGTGTGTGTGTGTGTGTGTGTGTGTGTGTGTGTGTGTGTGTGTGTGTGTGTGTGTGTGTGTGTGTGCGTGTGTATACAGACCTTGGTCTTCCAGGCTAGTGGTGTCTGTATCTGTGGCTGAGGAGCCTCCCTCCATTACAGGACTGCCCTGCTCCCAGGACAGCAGCATCTTCTGGGGGTCCATAGTGCTCCTACAACAGAGTACATAAAGGACACTGTCACCACACGCACACAATTAAACAACCCTAGTAGTTCATCATGTCCTAAAGCTGGGGAAATTAAAACTCATTAAACATTGATGGCATTGAATTTTTATAAGAATAATGTTGGTGTGTGGCAGTTTCTGGAGTCTCAAATGCTCGAAGCTTCAATTAAAATGTTGGTTTTTCGTGTGCTTAACTGTGTAAATGTAAAAATGTGTTTCAACAAATTGCACTACACTGAGGTTTCAGATGGTGTTTCGCTGACTGACTGATGACAACACATACTTGAGCCTGTTAACAGATGGGGCATTCTTCCAGGTGGGGTGGAGCTGGTCTGAGCTGAACACCTGACCTTTCTTCACGGCGAAGCCGAGGCGACAGTACATGGACACTGCGTTCTGATAAAACACAGGAGAAGCACGAGCAAATGATGTTTGATCCCACAAATAACATATCTGAAACCATATGTACACTTATCAGCCACTTTATTAGGTACACCTGTTTAACTGCTCCCAGTCACATGGCAGACATGTAACGCCTGTATGGAAAAACGTTTCCTGGTCTAATGAGCCTCGATTTCTGCTGTAACATTCAAATGGTAGGGTGAGAATTTGGTGTAAACAACATGAAAGCATGGATCCATCCTGCTTTGTAAGGGTTCAGGCTGGTGGCGATGATGTAATTGTGTGGGGGAGACTTTCTGGCTCACTTTGGATGCTTTAGACCCACTAAGCATTATTTAAACACCACACAGCCTATCTGATTATTGCTGCTAACCATGTCAACCCCTTTACTGCCATTAAGGCTGTTCTGAAAGCAAAAGAAGTCCAACCAAGTGCTGGTAAAGTGTATCTAAAGAAGTGGTTGTTGAGTGTGATAGTGATACAACAGAGAGAGAGTTACAATAATAAGGTGAGGAAAGAAGAAAAGTGGGTTACAGATTTTGCTCTAAAATGTCTTGAGACCGTCACCAGAAAATTTGGTATTTTTATCTCTCTCTTCTGGGAAACATTTCTTCCCGCATGTGCGATGGTGCAATCTCTGATGACGACATCGCCCTTAGCTTTACCGCTGACATTTTCTGACTAAATTTTCTTTTGTAGTACAGAAATCCACCCTGCAGTAGTAAGTGTAACTCAAAACTACGCTGTCTAGGTTCAAGCAGTTATATCCATACAAATTACAAACTTTTAAAGAGTTTATTAGCAAGATATTTTAATTTAGACCTCATTTAACATTTTAATCTACATATCAACAGAAAAAAAACAACAAGCATTCTGATTGTTAAATTAAAAATCCTGAAAAAAACAACTGTATAGTCAAAAAAAAAGTCAACCGTTTCAGTGCAAAGATGGACAAATGTCATAAAAACGTGTAGCCCAAGAAAACCAACCCCCTCAGTTTGAATGGCTTTAAGAGGGTTTGAAATTACATTGTCAAATTATACTGTAAGCAGAGATGCCTTGTGAGAGTCTCAAAGTGACTAAAAGCAATCTGAATAGTCTTTTGGATGATGCTCTTTTAATGCCCAGTAGGACCTATTTAAAAAAAGGGGAGAGAAAAAAAAGCAATTACTGGCTGCTGACTCAACTGGTCTCAAACACTGAAGAAAAAAGAAAGGTAGTACTGTACAGCTGTCTGGCCTTTTCATTATTTCCTCCACTTCTACAGTCATCAACTCGCCATGCTGTTAACTCTTTTACTCAGACATGAGCATAGTGAGCTTGATTGCTTTTCACACCTTTACACCCGAGAGGTGCAAGCTGAGGTCAACTAGTCATCCTCTTATCATATCAAAAGAGGCCCTGGGAGGAAGTTTCTTTCAAATGGCTTAGGCCATAAAGTGGTTATTGCACAGGAGGAAAGTTCAAACTCAAGTCAGGATGGGAAAAGTTTCTGCACAATGGAGACCTCTCAGACATCTCAATCATCTCAGAAGCTACAGGCCTTCTGCTGGAGACTCGCTTTAAATCGCTGCCTTCAACCACTTCTCCTAAGTGCTGCTTTTCAGTTGCACCAATGAGATGGGACCGAGTGATGATGGAGTGCAGCTCTCCACACAAAAGGTCATAACACTGTGGCAGAGTTTAGGTCCGTGCCTGATAGAAAGTGAATAGGAAACTGGGTGGGGGGGGGGGGGGGGGGGGTCAAACCGGAGCAGCAATTCAACAGGAATGATGCCGCTCAGCCCCTCTGGTGGAGTCATGGGTCATGATGGATGTAATCGTGGCGCTCAGGTACACGTCTGCGTGAGTGTGTATCCAAACCGAAACGGCCAAATTGTGCTGAAATGTCTCCTCACTTGGCTACATATTATCAAAACTTTTTTCCCCCCTCAGAGTTAGTCTCTGAAATGCCAAGAAAACAAAGATGCGATGTGATAGCTGCTTATCAGACAAAATGCCATCACCCAAATTTAACAACGTCACGTCCTTGAAAAGCAAATTCCTATTTTTCGAAACATAATGCAGCAAAACATATTTTTCAAAACAAGCTGCTCCCTTTCTTTCATTCAGTATAAACGCTGCTCTGCCATGTGTCTTTGCAAACAAAGAGAAGCGAGAAGTACGTTTAACAAATCTCTTCTAAAGCAACAGTGGAACCGTAGAAAATTACTTCTGCATTTTTCTGTGAAAATTTTGAAAGACATATTTCTCAGATCTACCGTTTCCCCATTTCTCTTCTGAAAAACTGCACTTCAGTTACAGTAGGATGAGCAGATGCCTACCTTCACTAAGTCCAAGTCGATCTCCAACACATTTGCCAGCTGGGAAGCGCAGAGGGAGGCAGGATCAGGAGACAGAAAAAAAGGGTTTGGTTGAAATGTTGATCAATAAACAAACACACACACTCTCTCACTATGATCGCAGCAGCCAGAGGGTAATGAAACACATTTCTAAAGCCTACCTCTGCTACGTTTGTTTGCTCATCGATGGACACAAAGATTTTGTACAGAAGCGTTTCAAAGTAATCACCCTGGACCCGGTTCATGACAAACCCTTCCAGTGGGGGCACTGAAAGACACAAACAGTGACCAACAACTGTTCAGCAACTCTTCAAACACAGAACTGATTCCGTTGCCTTCTTTTTAAATACACTACAGTACTGTGCAAACGTGTAGACTGACCTCCTCATTTCCCATATTGATCCCACACTGCTTCAACAATGTTGAGATCCGAGCTCTGGGGAGGCCAATCCATGCCTGATTGTGTTTCCCAATGTGTGTTTTTCTATGCAGGTATGAATTGCGTTGGTGGATCAAAATCTGATTTATAATTCCATCAAATTACCACGACAGAGCCTCCACCGTGTTTTAAGCCCTCGCTGATCTGAGCGCCACAGACCTGTTCCCACTGATCTTCAGTCCAGTTCTTGTGTAATTTGGCAAACCTCAGCCTTTTCTCCTATTTGACAGCTATCCTTCCATTGAGACCATTTCTGATGAGGCTTCAGTGAGCAGTAGATTTATCAACTGAAATGCCATCTGTCAGGTCCTGTGTCAGGTCTTTGCTGGATTTTTCGTATTTCTTAAAGACATGACTTGAAGATATTGTTCATCTCATGCTGGGCTATGCCAGGTTTTCAACTAATAGTTGTTTGGGAATCATCTTGTTGGTGCAAAAACACTATTTTATGTCTGTCAAACTGTGTCATGTTTGACATTTTTCATTTTTCGACTATAGAAATGGGAACGAAAGAAGTGTTTTTGAGACAGGCTGACAGTAACAAAATAACAAAAGATACAATTTAAAATTAGCTCTTCGCACAGCAGCCTGGTATGTGTAGACACATATTGGAGTTAGATGCTTTTTTGTGCTTGAATGATTCACAGATCAGGTGTTAACTGGCTTAACAAACACAAGCATTCCTCTGAAAATGGTAAGTTATAAGGACTGGAGTGAAAATGAGCAAAAAAGCTGCCAATGTCCAAAAGAAAATCTGGTTTCTTTAAGCAAAACATAAAGAATCTCAGGTTAGCTTAAAACTTTTGCACAGTACTGTGTCTGTAATACCCTTATAACACGTGATTTCAGATCAGTGCAAATTCATTCCCATAATACTTGTTTAGCTTTTAACATTTCAGTTATGTTCAATATTTAGACTGCAAAGTTTCTTAGCAGAAGACAACAGAAGGGATGTTTAAACACACACACACACACACACACACAGGTGTACCTGAGATGCAGCTGTCATCAGATATGGGAACATCTAAGTAGATGAATCCCCGGTTGTACAAACCTACAGCAGAGAAAAAACAGTATAAAATACTCTCTTTGTATATTTGCAGTTGCTATTTCTATGTGGATAAACCTAATATTATGACAGAACCTGTGCAGTTACTGCTTCATCAGAGTAGAATAATATTATGCTGGTAAAACTTCAACCCGATAAAAATCTCATCACAACATCTACACGTATTCAGATTGCAAAGCGTCTCAGTGCATTTTATTCTATTTGATGCCACTCAGTTACCAGCACTCCTGTGTAGAGGTTCATCACACTCAAACTGATCTCTAATTAACATCTAAGTTGCAAGAACACAACCTTCATCCCTGTGCTTCACCTCCGAAAATCAGTCCAACACACTGAGGTAAGACTGAATCTGTTCTTACTATAAACAACTAACAAGATTTAAACATTTGCCACCTAATTTATGGTTGAGCACGAGCAAATAGAACTGAGTATGATGCTCACTTAAGACCACGTTGTACTCCATGGATCCGGCCAGCTGAGGACCAGAATCTATCATCTTATCAATGGCTTTCTTCTCAGAGGGAGAACAGATCTGCAAGTTGATCCAGTAAACAGATGACATTAGTGCACACCTGTACCACAGAAATATACTTCAAAAAAGGGTTAAAAAAAAAAAAAAAAAAAGCACCCATGGTAATCCATCTATACATTATGTGTTGATTTCTGTTTCTTCATTTTTCTTGCGGAAAAAAAGAATTGTTAGAAGAATTGTTGGGGGGTTTTCTATCTTTTGAAACTATACAAACAGGGCAGGGGCTCCTGTCATGAACAGCTGTAGCTTGATGTGATTAATGTGCATGGACTTCAATAAAAGCTGGGAATAAAAAATTCACCAGAATTATTCTCTCATTTATTTTTTAGGTTGAAAACAAAAACATTACACCGGTAATTCTTCATCGTCTTCACTACATTCATTTCATGTTGTTTCTTCTTCTCTACATGCGTATGCTACCCTTCCTATGACAAATAAACATCTAAACAGACAGAATTATGCTAAACTTCCAACATGAGGATCCAAGCTTTCTCATCCTCCCTACCTATGTTCACCCAGGTTTCCTTGGACTGTCTGTACCTTAAACCACATCACTGTATGTATTCAGTACAGTTGTAAAGAGCTTGAGGCAAATATGTGATTTTTGACACTGAGCTTTCTATAAAAAAACGACAGGATTTTATTGTAAGTTATTTAATTGAAGCAGATCAAAAAGAAAATTTCTGTCGCACCCTTATGTCGTCCTCGGTGATGTAGCCTGTCTGTGCCACCCACCACGGCTCCACGGAGATCTCGACTGGTTTGGCCGGCAGTAGGTCCCGTGCTGTTTTCCTGCGGAAGAATTTCTAAAGGTGGAGACAAAGATTATTAAAGAGGGCTCAGCAATTAGCAAGTGAGGTGAGAAAAGTTAAAGATATTAATATTCCAACTACAAAGATGGACAAACTAAAGAAATATCAATTTGCACCCATATGTGCAAACTGTTAAGATCATCTGTGAAGATGATTTTATACTTTAAATTGCAGATTGGAAGACGATAGTATTAAAAATATGAATTTTAAATGCACTTGAACATCACCCATTAAATACATTCTGTACCACTCTTATGACTCATTTTCAGGCCGTTTTTACACCCGTAGTTTGATTTTGTTTAACTTGTAGCTTTTTCCTGTGGTCTGGCTTCATTTGATATCATTTCACAGAGGAAAAAAACTTCACGTGAGCCAGTATGTGTCACTACAAACCATGTGTGACTGTTTAGTCTGCTTATTGATTAGACGTGTCCGGAGCAATCAAAGTAAATAAAGCAAAAAAGGAGAATTTCCTTTAATTCAAGTTGCTAGTCCGTAGTGACTTTACTAACCATCTATGGTACACTGTCGGGCCCCAGATTGCAAAGTATACCTGGCTTCGTTCCGCCTAAATAGACTAAAAACACCACAGGTGTAATAAAACACCTTAAATACATGTTAATGACATCTTACTTTGGAGGACCTGCACTGGTTCATCAGGTCGATGTACTGGTTTCTCCCAATGCCAAGTAGCCTTAGACCTGTGGGATGGTTGGAAACATGAGCCAGTCAACTTATCACAGGTGTATAAAATCAAGTCTGCCTTTACCAAAAATTGTGAAGGAATCAGTTTCCCAAAAGAGCTCACTAAATTTAAATGTGGTACTTTTATTATTGGATTTGCAACAAGCCACTTTCTGAAATTTATTCCCTCCTAAATATTCAACAGTCAGTTTTAAGTGGTATTATTGCAACGTGGAAGTTTTTAGGAACAAGAGTGCTGAGGCACATGGTGCATAAAAGTCACTAACGCTCTCCTGAATCAGTAACTGCAGCTTCAAACCTCCTCTGACATTAACATCAGCACAATAACTGTGCACCAGGAGCTTCCCGGTATGGATCTCCATGGCTGAGCAGCTCCTGTAGGTGTAATGTGTAGGAGGCTCAATACTTTTATCCAGTCTACCCTGGCTGCAATGATTCTGCAATTTTCAGTCTGGCTTCTTGTAATTAGTTAAGAAGTTCGTCAAGAAGGAAAGTTTGAGAATCAGTTCCTTTTTAGTGTTTTTCCAACTTCTTTCAATAAAAGTTATTTCAGTAAAAAAACCTTCATGAGGTTTGTTCAAAGTTTGTGCAAATCCAAACAAATCCCAAACAAGTCCCACACACCTTCTCCAATACAACTGCCTGAGACACACACACACACAATCCAGCCCCCAACAGGCAGACAGAGATAACAAGAGTAAGCGTGTGCATGCATATTTATCTCTAATCAAACGAACACATATTTTCTGAATCTGAGGGAATTCTGGGCCATGTAGCAAAAAGTTTCATGTTACACTAAAATATTCATATTTGTCTAAAACTCCCACCTTGTCCCCTCCTCTCCCCTGTGCTGCGCTGGGTTGCAGGGGGCAGAGTAAAAAGTGCTGGGACAGGTGCCAACGCAAACAGGAACGAGTAAGATCGCAGAATCCTACACTTGCACCCTGCTGCTTCACCGAGACACAGACACAACACACAAACATCCACCCACGTAAAACTCTCTCTCTCACATACTCTCACTGCCTCTCCATCCGCCCACTTCTGCATGACACACTTCCAGACCTCCTCCAGAGAGATTAGTGGAGTGAGGCCCCTCCGAGTACGGCTACGATCGCCTGCTGGCAACCTTCTGCTTCCACGGCATGAAGGTCCTGCACTGCCAGGACTGAGCCACTCACTAGTCAACACCAAAGCCCATTTCAGCTGACAACTAAAAGTCAAAGACACAACCAGTGCCCGTGACTTTTAACTAATTTTAATCAGGCTCCACAGTCATTCCTCAGAAATGCGGGCCCTCAGAAATGAGGCCATTTTTTAGGGGGAAAAGCAATTTTCATTATAATTAAATGGCATTTACACCAGCCAATTAAAACCCCATGGCAATGCTCTGGTTTGGTTATGGAAACACAAAGCAATTATTTAGGTTTGTTATTGAATTTAATAAGCGGGTTACAAAAGCATTCCTGTAATAAAACAACAAAACCACAGCAGGGTTTGGGCTTTGAGAGAATTAACAGCAGTTTTACTAAGAAGCCTTAAACCTCCAATATTCAAGAACCAAAACACACTAAAAACACTCAGAAAAATGAGTCGAGAAAACTGTACAGAGACAAACAACATGTGCTACTCATGCCTAAAAGCCAGGGTGCCAATCTTCATCTTTATCATCAGCTTTTAAAAAGCCAGATTTTCTGAGAAACATTTTTGACACGTTGCTTTAATTTATCTTTCAAATGTGATGTGTTACACAAGCTGTCTCCCCTAAATAGAAAAAAGAAATAGAAATTAAGTAAAATAAACTGCCAATTATTTCTCTTGATTAACTGCTTGGTGTGAAAAATGACAGAAAATAAAAATGTATTCAGTTTTTAATTAATAAAAATGGGGGGGATGAATGTTTGCCAAAAGAAATTACTTACACAACTAACTTAATATCAAAATAGCTGCTGATTAACTTTCTGTCAATCATGTTAGAAATTAATAAGAGATCAGTTTTGGTACAGGTAACACTCACAAGTACAAAGGAACTGATACGCACCAAGAATAACACAGAAAAGACACGCAACCGAAAAAGATCTGTAAAGAGGTTTGAAGGGCCTCTCCAGTGAGCTCCCGACTCTTATTCTCACCCCTAATCTTCCTAAAATCTGGATCCTTTAATAACCATTCAATAATAAAAATAAACAATCACTAAGAAAAAAAAATTAAACAAGAACTGGGAAAGTTGGGGAGCCAGAGACAGTCGAGCCATTTTAAAAGCGTAGAAGAGAAGAAAAAAAACTCACAGTCAGCTGCAGTGAAGTTGGGCAAGGAGTCGTAACTCTTCTCACTGTTCATAATATCCTGGAGGTGCAAAGAAAAAAAAGAGGAGAAAGGAGAAAAAGAAGAATTAAACTAATTTTGTTCTCCCCTTTTTATGTCCCCTGTCTGTGATTAATAACAGGATTAGCAGATCTGAGCAGCCGTGCTAATTTCAACTCCAAGTTTTCATTAAGTGCTTAAGACGGATTATCAGAATATGACATAGCCTTTGGCAATTTAGTGGTCACAATTAAAGCTCAGTCAAGTTTGGTTTAGCGTGCAGCAGAAAGTGGGTGAAACCCCTCTCAGTGAGCTGAAAAATAAATGCTGTTCCTTTACATGTATTTATAGGTTAGGGTAAAAGAACATTAGCCACATCTGTCCTATGAAATGGGAAGTACACTAAATGTGGAACAATCGAATGTGACAGTTGGTATCTGCACACAGAGTTGTGGTAATGGAAATACATCTGAGAGCACGCTGTATAAAGAAATTACACCAACTATGTAGTCAGGCACAAAATTGAAGTAATCAAATTACAAATGCATTATTTTCCATCTCCAGTCCTGTGAACACAAGGGCTCAGTCTTTGCAATCTAAATGAAAATGCCAAAAGTCAAGGAGAACCGTTCTCCCTGACAGACTGGTTCTCTCTGCTTTATCAGTGAGTGTGAGCTGTCGTGCAGGCAAAGCCCAGACTGACTGCAGAGCAAACAGCAAAGATTTTCCCCGGGTGTGTTTGCCCTGGGATCAATCCCGTGCGTCTCCCTGAGCTGGTAGACGAGGCTTTACTAGACGCTGACTGACACCTAGTGCCTGACTGATGCCAGATCTGGGGAACATAGGAAACATAGCATATTATTCTCTAAAGCTACACAATGTCTTATGACGTCCTCAATCTTACCTTTTAGGTTAAAAATGAACTAACACACAATCATTGTAGCCAATGACAATACACCCATTTATCCTTTATGCAGGCTGACCATAATAATCCAGCACATCTACTCAGGTGTACCAAACAATGCCGTATACTCGTACTATTCATGCAACAAAAGCACATTGAACTAAACAGCTGGGAGCTGTGAAAAGCTCAGATCCCTCTACTTGTATTGGTCTTTTGGATTCCTTGTTTTGTCCCTGCAGTTCCTGCACTCATTCCCAGGGATGCCAAAAACTGAAGACATTGTTCATTTTAAATGAGCAGAGACTGCATGTTTTCAGTCAATAAGAAAACCTTTGCCGTTGAACAATAAGTATGTCTGCTCTGTTCTTCTGGGTTTACCTGCCTCATTGTTCTAAAACCAACGGGAACTGACAGAACGACAGATGTTCAGGTGTACGAGAGGCTGTTCACAGAGATTATGATAATGGGAGCAAAGTTAATGCTCTGGTATTGCACTCTTCAACGCAGCATGAGTTGCTTACCTCCATGATTCCTATGTAATACGAGAACGGAGTGACTCGTAGCCCTTTGACCATGATGTCAGACAGGTGGTAGGGGTACAGCATCAGGTGGTCCCGGCTGTACTTCAGAAGCTCCTCATAATATTTGCGCTCATCCTTCCTCACATGGCGCACTGCTCAGAAAACAAACAGCAGTCAGAGTGCACATACAGAAATGATCTCAACATCAACATCACTAAAGTGATTCGATGTAATACATAATGCACTTTATTATACAGGTACATACACATGTTTAGCCACTGTATGATTATTAACAGTACAAGTATTTTCAGTTGTATATTACCTTTTCAGGACAAATATGAAGGATAATCCTATGATCAACACCAAAGGCAGAACAAAACATGGACAGAGCTAATAAGACATCACCCACAGGTGAGTGAAGTCCCATTTTTAACCCTTGAGCTTACTGTTTTTGCTGTAACTTTTTTTGAAACCTGACATAATGAGTGAAAGTTAGTTCTAACTGGGAACCAGAGGACACTGCATGCTCACTCGCTAACTGACAAGCAGGATCCAATAGCCGTGCCCTGGTTTATCCTCCTAATTATGACCATAATTTACAAAATAAACATTGTGTTTTGCTGAATTTGCTTTGAAAGCAGAGAGTGGGATTACAGTTCCATCAGAGAAGTGTTTACTGAGGTCACAGAGCCATGAAGCTTAGTGCTGTTTTCCCATAGACTTTTATAAAATCAGAAGTCTTACTGCAATGATAAAATGGCACTAGGGTATGTTTCTCTGCAAGGTGGTATGGTGAGAAAGTTTTTGCCCATCATCAAGCACTCTCTGGTGGGGTTATATTTATCCTGCCACAAACCGCTGTCTGTCTTTTAATCTAACACTCAAACATCATGTCGCTCACACTGTATGTTTACCACTGCTGTGTGTGGGGGGGGGTAATATTGCTCACCTAGGTTATTGCGGAATCGCAGCTGGTTGCGGATGCTGTACAGGAGCACTTGCTTCTCATACTCGCGCTGAGAGTTCCCCAAACTCTGCAGAGAAAGGAAAATGAACAGGTGAGACCACATTAATGTGCCAGGGGGTGAAACCAAACAGTGCCTCTTTTAAACCTCCTGTTCTCCAGCTGTCTGTGAAATATTTTTCCATACTGGAATATTTGCTGCTATTAGATGTGATGTCATATGTGTTGAGAAACGTGTGAAACCATATTAATTGCAAAGATGCAATGAGGGATTTGAATTTGACACAGGCTAGGAGGCAGGTAATAAAACAAGAAGCATCATCTTGAGCTTGATTTTGCGCTTTGGTAGCGCATACCTACAGCCTACAGCATACTTCTAGTTACTTACAAGGCCAATACACCGGTTGGTATTGGACCAATAATGACCTTAAGCAGATCAGATATCAGCAATAACCTGTCTGATCCTCACTGAACAGTTTATGTGTCAAAGTCATGATGTAATCCACAGGTTTTAGAGCCACGGTAGCCCCTGGATTCATGTTAACTCACACAAAAAATGAGCAAAGATATTTTAAATTAAATAAAAATTAACAATGGAATTGGGGCATAAGCTCAATATTGTATCTGAAGCTGTTTTGAGAGAGAGAAAACTTGTTATATTGTGCACATCAGGCCAGATGTGTACACCAGGGGCCCCTGGAGTCTCACTGTTTCTGATGAGTAATCCAACTTTTCAGAGGGTGCATGAGGATGCAGCAGCTCAAACAGCTCATCCACCCACCTCCTCTTCACCGAGACATGTTGGCGTAGTGGCACAAGAAGAGAAGGGGGGTCATGCATTTTACTGACTAACTGTAACAGCACATTTCAATAGCATTAAATGCACCAGGCACAACTACGTAAAAGCCGTATGTGCGGGTGCCATACACGCTCTAAAATCATGTGGTGCCCCCCACCCCCACCCAATCAAACAAACTGTCATGTGATGCCAGTGTGGCTTCAGTAGCTGGAGTGTAATGATGGTCAGTTATGGCTCCGGCTGGATGGTGAAGCCCCTGCAGAGGACGGGGAGCGAGCAGTGCGACACTGACAGCTGCCAGTATGACAGAGAGCAGCCCCGGTGACATTGACAGGTTCCCCTTGCGGTGTCCCCCCTCTCTCCGTACCCACAGGAAACGTTAGAAGTCGGTACCTGTTTGACGTTAGCTGGGAGCTTGTTCCACGGGTAATTCTGCCTGATGTGAAATTCCACGTCCGTGTTCATCGCTAGCTAGCTAGCTGGCTACAAGCAGAATTCCTCGAGACGATCGGAAACGGGCTCTCGGGAAAGTCCACGGTGACCTCGTCCCCCCCGGACACCCAGCAACCGAGCGAAGGGACCCCCGGTTTTAGGAGATTTTTTTTCTCCAGCGATTATTTTCCTTCACAATAAACCGTAACTTCCTTGTTGTATTTTCGAAAGAGCCGTTCGTCACGCTCGTGGCTACTTTCGTCACTTCCTGTTAAGGAGTGACCGTGGAGCTGAATGGAGCTGGAGAGAGCGGGGTTTCAAATGAGAGATGATGTTAGCGCCGTCCGAATCAATGGTTTATCCTTAAAGTGCGATTATTACTGCATTATTAATTTTTTAGCATTTTTAGCACTCGTGGAGCATTTTCCACCCCCACAGCAGCCTGTTTTATTCCTAATGAAGACGTGAAGCTTTAAAACCAGAGAGTCAGGGCCGTGTCTGACTGACTGGATGGGCCACTTTGACTGGGGAGTGCAGCATAACATAATTTGTTTTAATAAGTCTCATTTGAGGTCATGCTCAAGCTGTCTTTAAAGCAGTGCTTTAAAGCTTTAAAGCAATAACCTTCTTAGTTCCACAGAGACAATAATAACCAAATAATAATAATAACCAAATAATTAACATGGGCTTTGTTGTTACTTTGTTGTTACTACGATAACATGTGTTAAAATTTTCATGACTAAACCATATGACTTTAGTGTCAGAAAAAATCAGCTGAGAGGCACAGTGACATTTTTGGATGGGCCTCCATCCCCCAGAGCCCGTCCATATCACTGATGATGCAGAAAATATATTCTTTTGTTTGAGGGAAAAGTCTAAGGAATAGTCTAAACCTGCAGGGCTCTGCAAGTTTTTGGAATCCTGCACAAACTGGAGTAAATATTATATATGTCTGTAGGCTATGAGCATATTTTTCACACTCACACTGTGAGTATTTGCATTTAGTGTGGGGCATAATATTGATACAGCAGTATCTTATTATTGCTTCCTCTTTGTTAGCTTGGGGGGGGGGGGGGGGGGGGGGGGGGGGGGGGGGGGGGGGCATTACTGAAATATAAAAATTATGATAATACACACAGACACAGATATTTTGATGTAGCATATAACAATACTATAGGTGTTGATAAATGGTCTGGTACATATACATTTATATTATTTCTAACCAATTTCAGTACTCATAACACTTTTTTCTACAAGTCTCCCCTGTGTATCAAACATTCACATTCACAAACTGTGGGCAACATGTTGTCATAGTATCATCGTCCCACTTATGACCAACTATAGCTTCACAGAAAGACAATACAATAAAACACAGTGCAATACTTGCAGATAAATTTGGTTAAAAACATAAATTATCTCATTTAATCTCCTGTTCTACCTGCATGTTCTACATGCAAACTGTCAGGTTTGCATCTGCACAACTCTGGATTGGTGGTTTAACTACACAGTCATCTTTAACACAGGGCGTTATAATTAGGTTAAGTAGCTGGAAATGCTGCCATCGTTTCCCTGTGAGACATAAAAGTGCAAAGCCAAAATGATCTATTAAAACACTTCTATCACCTGGACTACGTTTTGGAAAAGAAATTCATTCATTTTTTAGGTCCTCCAATCTGTCTTTCTCTCATTTTCACACCATAAAAAAGCCCTTAGTGTGATAATATACCTTCTGTCCCAGTAGGTCTGTTATCATATCTTCATTCTGGTCAGAAAATATATACAGTATATTTCAATATTTCAGTGAGTGGTTAATGTGATCATTATTCAGCAGCAGAAACAAAAGCAAAATTCAGGTTTGAAACCGGTATGATTAACTAAAAATAGAAAATCATAAATCTGTCCCTGCACCTTGACCTGGAGTTTTTACGAGTTGTTTTTTGTTTGATTTGCAGTTTTGTTCTTACAGGAATCCGACCTGTAAGCATGAAACTATCACTTAGTGACTGGTGATTCAGTGTAAGATTTCACTGCAACACCAAAGTGGCTTCTGCTCTTGGGTCATGATATCTGGCTTGCTGACAGCTCACTTTCTTGCAGCTATGTCATTCAATCTGCCTGCACGTAACTTCAGTTCCCTGTCATATGCCGCTAAGCAAACATGACAGTAATTCATCTCCCTGGCAGACAACCGGCATAACTCCATGGAGTGCAGAAAGGGGCTGCAGATTGAGAATCCTCATGACATTATAGCTCACAGATAATATAAGGAAAAGAAGGTTTAAATGTCTCTGTAAAGTCACACAAGATTGATTTGAAAAAATATCACAACAGGCTCAATCTGATCTCTGAAGGAAAGGAAATCTTTGCAGCCTATTTCTGTAACAGTGTTCCCCAGCCTTCTTTGGCGTGTGATCTCTTAAAATAAAGCGTTGTCTGCTTGTGAAACACCTCATCTAAGGCTACAGTATGATATAAAAGCTGTGAAAACACACATTGTTTCTAAACTAGAAGCATAGAGGTGGAAGAATAGTGTTTCCTTTTTTTTAATTAAATATACATTTTTAAAAATATACTGTTAAAGTTCTCCATAGTCTCAAGGCTTTAATGTGCAGGGGTTAAAGTGGGATTTAACAGCAAGGGGAAGCCTAAGTATGATCTGCTGTAGCCATGCAACAGCAAACAATGACTCACCTTAAAATAAATACCTAACCTGATTACTGCTGTGAGCTGCAGAGGACATATTTGCTTTGTGAACAGCGATCAGACCTTCTGTAACCCTGAGCTTTACTCCTCTGCGTGTGTTTAATGTAAATAATAAAAAGGAAAGGAAACAAGCTGTCAACTTTATTTACATTTCAAACCATCTGACATGATGTCTTCTCACAGCAGCAGCAGCTTGTTTTATTAATAAAATAATGTCTAATAATCAATTTTTTAAATTTCTTACAACAGCTATTCTTTATGTACTGATCATGTAATTCCTCTAGAGACAGTACTTATTATTGTAAGACTCACTCACACTCTGAGTACACACGGGGGAGTCACAAAAAGTGATTAACTAATAAACTGCTTGTAATTTTATGAGCCTCACAGTTAACTCTCCTCCTGCTAATGCACTGAGGTCCAGGCCTCAACTTTCAGAGTCACCGATCGCTATCAACAAAACACTTCTCTGTAATGTATTACGTCCTTTTAAATTTGCATGTATTTTTGAAAGTAGTAAATGCTGATCCTAGTAGTTTTTGGTCTGTTTTTCAAAAATAGGCTGGCAGATGTTTATGTACTAAAAATGAGTGACTGTAGCCCGTTGCTAGGTGATTGCCAGGCATGTAGTTCAGCTTTTTTGGATGTAAGTTATGTACTGTCATGAAATTAAAAAGAAGAAAGAATGGTTTCATAAGGTGCTACAGGTGCACAAATGCTACAAAACAGGTAGCCTGCATTTTTTTGCATCATTTTATACTCATTATGCATAATTAAACTTTTGTGGATAGAAATTAGATGATACTGATGTGAAATAAAAATTATATGACGCTTTTATAAGCTGTTAGAGATACATAACTGCTAATAATGGGTCGTTTTGGCCAGTTGCTATGTGGTTGTCAGGCAACATAATGACATCATTACACATAATTCAGCTTTTTTGGATAGAAATTAGATGTTACTGATGCGAAATAAAAATTATATGACGCTTTTATAAGGTGTTACAGGTGCATAAATGCCGGTAATGAGTCATTTTAGCCATCATGTTGCCAAGCAACCTGGCAACATGATGACATCATGATATCTGATATAAATGTGGACCTCCATGGGCCTAAAATGTACCTGTGCCCCACGTTTGGTTGCTCAACTTTTAAAGGTATGGCAAATACTTCTTGATGATTTGACACACACAGTGCAACGAGTTAACTGTCAAACAGGTGATTAATAGCAACAGTGGTCACGTCCAGTTGTGCACGTTCATGGACACAAACAGAAACACCACCACACCTATAAAACTGAGCCCAGTTCTTACAGCTGTTTCTCCTGATCAAAGTGACCCATCAGCACCTTTCTATATTTGACTACATCCTGGGTTACACACATGAGGAAGGGGGAAGAGGAGGAGGAGGGATGAACTTGGACGGCACTAGAAGATGGACAAGGTTTAGCAGCTCGGGGACACTTTGATGAAAGACCAGCCTGGGTGGGAACAATGGCTGAGTCAGGACCCTGTGATGGTTCCCCTTCCTGCGGCTATTGTAAACACTCCCTCCGCTGGACCCTGGCTGAGTTGTTAAGCTGGCAGCTGGGTACCAAACAGCGCTGTGTCACATGAGAGGCCCGGCTGGAGTCACAGTGGCCCAGGATACTATTCTTAGCTGTAGGAATGTACACAGTGGCCTCATGGCAATCTCCACAGCGCCTAACTGGAAACCCTTCCCTGAGTCACTACCCATTTTCTCTCTGGGTAATGCTTAAACTGTCTTTCATTTGGAATTAATCCTTTTTTTTTATCTCAAGACTGACAACTTTGGATAATATTGGTCCTCCGAGGACAGGAGGTAAGGGCTGAGCTAATCACAGATACTGCTGATGAACTGGAATCATCTTGTTCACACAGATGTTTGTCTCAAACTCCTCAGTTTAACTCCAGTTTTATTATTAAATCTTCAAATGTGAAATTTCTTTTGTATTAGCATAACTCTTAGTTAAGAATCTATATTTTCTGGTTAAAATGTTTCCTCTTATTTATTGGGCGTTTAAAGGAGTGAGTCATTGCATTTTATTAAATGTCTTTATTTAGACTGGAAATGTTTCTCAAAAATATAATGCCATGGTATAAACTGTCTCTCAAAAGTGTAATAATTTAAGCTGCGTACATGATTAATTCATCACCATCACCACTGTTGACGAACTGATTAAGGTGCAGATGGATTATTTTTAAATTCAGATGCAGTTTATCATGAGAGGTTCTGCAGCTCCACCAGCAGCTCTTGTTTGAAGTCTGAGTTCAAACTCCCAGTTGTGAAATGCCACTCACAGCTATTGGCATTTAATAATATACAATAATGATTAGTGGTCTAAATATATCAGACAGGCTGGGCCATGTAAGTGGGAGTAAATCGGTAGCTGGCACGGGGATGATTTGAAGACTTAATGTTGCTAATAGCCCAATGAAATTCATGCTCTTTAAACAATAGGATCATCACAAACCCTCCAGCCAGAGAGAGACGCACTGGGACTAAGACAGAAAACATGACATATAGAAAAAATAACAAGAGAGCGTGTGAGGCCAGTCCAGAGAGAGATGGGTTGCAGAGACAAACACAGATGGTCTGCTGATACAGTTCTGTTTATGTCAGTGATGATGGGCAGCTTGATTACTGAAATAAGCCCTAATGGCACACGAATCCTGTGAGATCATTTAGACGGGATTTGGAGCAGAAGTCTGTGAGTCAGTCATTCACATTAAAGAGCTGCTACGTGGGAGGTTTAAGAGTTTGAGAGGAGACGAATAAGTGAAAGGCTTTGTTATGAACCAGATCACACGGTTTTCCAAGCATGCATGATTAAGTTGTTGCAAATACAAATTTATTAAAATCACACTTGTGAATCGAATTGATGCACTTTGTGGAGCTCATGAATAAAGAAAATTAGAGAGAGGAGGATGGATGGAGAACGGTTAGTAAATCAGGAAGGACAGAGGATTAGGAAGGAGGAAACGAGGGCAGCTATCACAGTCCTGGAGAGTGAGAGGATGACTGAGCAATGGAGAAGAAGTTCACTGGTACTGATTTTCAAGAACAAGGGTTACAGAGGGATGAAGCTGATGAGCCGGGCCATGAAGATAGAGGAAAGACTTGTTGAAGCTAGGATAAGAAGAGAGGTGAGGATCAGTGAGCAGCAGTATGGCTTCATGCTGAGAAAGTGCTCTACAGATGTGAAGCAGGGTTTGAGAGTGTTGATGGAGAGGTGTATAGGAGTTGCACTGCGTCTTTGTGGATCTAGAGAAAGCATATGAAAGGAGCAGCAGAGAAGTATGTGAGGGTGGTGCAGGACATGTATGAGGTCACCGGTGACGTGTATGGTAGGAGTGAATGATGGTTTCAAGGTGGGGGTGGGATCAGGGTTTGGTTTCATGTCCCTTCTTGCTTGCAGTGTTGTTGGACAGGTTGACAGATGAGGTCAGTTCATGAGCTTTCGTGTTTCCAGATGACATTGTGGTGTGTAGTGAGACGAGGGAGCAGGTGGAAGAGAGCCTGGAGAGGTGGAGGTATGCACTGCAGAGAAGAGGAATGAAAGTCAGGAGGAGCAAAAGAGAACACATGTGTTTGAATGAGAGGGAGACGAATGTAACAGTGAAGCTGTGAAAAGGTCATGAATGTGGATGAGTTTAAAAACCGGGGTCAGCTATCCAAAGCAACAGAGAGTGCACAAGAGAGGTGAAGAAGAGAGTGAAGGCAGGGTGGAGTGGGTGGAGACGAGTGTTAGGTGTGATTTGTGACAGAAGGATAGCAGCAAGAGTGAAGTGAAGGTTTACAAGATGGTAGTGAGACCTGCTGTGATGTTTAGTGTGGAAATGGTGACACAAACAAAAAGACAGGAGGCTGGGCTGAAGGTGGCAGGGTAAAGACGTCAGTATTTTCGCTGGGACTGACCAGAAATCAGAGGGACAGCTCAGGTCGAGCAGTTTAGAGACAAAGCTAGAGGTGCAAGGCTGAGATGGTTTGGACATGTGCAGAGGATAGACACTGGATATTTTAGGAATACATGAGGAAAAGAGGAAGAACACAAAGATGATTGATGGATGTAGTGAAGGAGGACATGGTTAGTGTGACAGAGGAGGATGGTACACAGAGAGCAGATGCAAGCAAATAAAAAAAATGTGGTCATCACTAATATTTATTTAGAGTAATCACATCCTCAGCATACTCAGTCCACCTTCTCCCACTGGAAAACAAAAATACAACAGTCACAAAATGATTCCTGCTTTGTCCTCCCTTCTGCAGAATGGCCACCAGACCACAAGATGTTTTCTCTTTCAAAGACGCTGAACTTCCCTCTCACCTGCTCGCAAAGCTCAACGTCCTCCGGCAGGAGCGCATCCTGACGGACGTCCTGCTCTGCACTGAACACCAGGAGATCCCCTGCCACAGGAACGTCCTGGTGTCCAGCAGCCCGTACTTCCGTGCCATGTTCTGCAGTAACTTTCTGGAGAGCAGCCAGGCGCGCGTGAATCTGAAGGGAATCTCTTCAAATGTGCTCATTGGCATTGTGGACTATGTTTATACGGGCTGCATCACCATCACCATGGACATTGTGCTCCCACTCATGCAGGCAGCTTCCATGCTTCATTACGGAAGCCTCTTTGAAGCCTGCTCCGTGTTCCTCCAGGAGCAGCTGAGCCCGGAAAACTGCCTGAGCATGATCCGACTGTCTGAGATCCTTCACTGTGAGAGCTTGAAGGAGAGGGCTAAGGAGATGGCTGTGAGGTCCTTCTCTGACGTGGCCGCTACAGAAGATTTCTGTGAGTTGTCTCTCCCGGAGCTCATGTGTTACCTAGAAGACGACCGACTTTGTGCTGAGGAGGAACAAGTGTTTGAGACCCTGCTGGCGTGGATCCATCATGACCCGTTCTCACGACGGGGCGCAATCCACGATCTCTTCAAGAAAGTCCGTCTGCGCTACATCCACCCAACTTACCTCTTCCAGTTCATTGCCAATGATCCACTGGTGCAGAGCTCCAGCCTTTGCACTGAGATAATCGAGTCAGTCCGCCGCCTAATGCTTACAGTCAGTGCCAAGTGCAGCCGTGAGCTGAAGCCTCTGTGGACCACACCGAGACGTTATACCTGCAGAGAAACGCTGGTGGTAGTTGGAGGACGCAAAAACAACGAACAGACTTCAAGGGAAGCGTTACTCTATGACGAAAGGACTCAGCGTTGGCAGTGGTTGGCCAAGCTCCCCTTGCGCCTCTACAAAGCCGCGTATGTGTGCATTCACAGTATCCTCTACGTCCTCGGCGGGCTCAGCCTCTGCATGACGTCAGGCGACAGCTCGGTCAGCGCTACAGTTTACACACTCTCCCTCAAAACGAACCAGTGGAGAACTGCCGAGCCCATGCTGGAGCCACGATATGCCCACCAAAGCGTCTCATACCTGCACTTTATTTTTGTGTTAGGAGGCATCGGTGTAGATAAGCGCATCTCTCAATCAGTAGAGAGATATAACAGTATGTTTAACCAGTGGGAGGCCATGGCACCCATGCCCACAGCCGTGCTTCATCCAGCTGTTGCAGCCAGTGATCAGAAGATCTATGTTTTTGGAGGGGAGGACGCCATGCAGAACCCAGTCAGGCTGATTCAGGTAAGGAAGGCTTCAGTCAAAGTTAGCATTCAGTGAAGAACAGCCTGTGATGCTCAGGAAAACCAAAAAGGCTGATTGATGGTGTTTGTGCTGTGACACAGGTGTATCACATCGCTCGCAATCTGTGGTCCAAATTAGAGACAAGGACAGTGAAAAATGTCTGTGCTCCTGCCGCCGTTATAGACGACAAGATCTATATCATAGGAGGTAAGGACACATTTTTACTTTTAAAAAACTGAGGAAAACCGTTGTTCTCAGCAGCTGTTTTACGCTAAAATATGGCCTAATATAGTCTGACTCAGATTTCGACCTGATTGGTCGACTTTGGGATTTGTTGACTATATGTAATTTACAATGACTTACCAACCATCTAATCTCCAGGGTACACCACGCGAATGATAGCCTACGACACCAAAGCCAACAAATTCTTCAAGTGTGAGAACCTGAAGGAGCGACGAATGCATCACAGTGCTACAGTGATCAACGGCAAGATCTACGTCACCGGTGGACGCATCCTGAATGGCCACGACGTCATCGAGGACTCGGACTGCTTCGAGTGCTACGACCCAAAAACAGACGTTTGGACCTCTAAAGGTTCTCTGCCGTACAAGCTGTTCGACCACGGCTCTCTCCCGCTAGTCTGCGTTTCCAACAGACCCAACCCACCATGACCCACCATCTAATCACCACTTGCTCCTTTTTATTGTGATCTTCACCTGCCCTTTGCCATTATTTATTGGCTTCTAACAGAAATGGGAAACCATGTCAGAGTGACACCATTCTTCCACGCAGCTCAGTAAAGTGGCATTTAAGGCCGGGCTGACTTTCATCTGCATCAGAGAAGAAGAGCTCAGCTGGCACGCAGAGGTGTCATTTCTAAGGATCTGGGACGGAAGTGAACCGAGAACCCCAGAAATGATGAGAGGCAGCTGCTCGGACACGTATGTAATCCAAACAGCTGTTTAAAAGCTGTTTCCGCAGATGGATACACTTGTATAAAGCAAACTAAATGTGTTAATACTGTATTTTCCAAGATATTTGAACACAGCGTGTCACTCTGTATGGCAGCTGCACTTAACTCTTGACAAAACTGAAACTGGTTAATAATTTGCACTTTATAGGTAAAAAAAATAATACATTCCTTCCTGACCCAGATGTGTATCAGAGGGCACTGATTAATGAGAATAAGGGCTACTGCAAAGTTGTACTTGCTCTGATTTTTGGTGAAGTTTTGCAAAGAAGAACTTTTTTTTTCTCACCTGTAGCAACTTTATTCCAGTCTTGGGGGGTTGATTTTCAGTTAAAACCCAACAAAGCTTGTTCTGTTTTAAAGATGTCTGCTTAAAACATGGCAGAACCAGTATGCAAAGATGTGACGTTTTGGATCAGTCCAAGATCTGTGAGCAAATATTTCAATGGTGGTTTACATTCATATTTCACCGTGCACGCAAATGTCATTAGATAAAGACAGCACTGTGGCCTGCTGTGAGCGGGCATGAGTAAAAAAATGTTGTTAGAGATCCTTTTTTTGTGTTTACGGGCTACATCAGACACCAGGGGCAACCTAAAGGTGGTCTGGCATAATCATACCAACTGATCTGGAATTAATTTTTTATTCATTTGGGAAATCATAGTCATACAGAAAGAAATCCTTACCTGTCAAGACTTTGATTGCCATTACATCCCTCTGTGTCCTACAGACCTCTTGTCCCTCATGGAGCATGCATTCAGTGTTTTGCTCCAGCCCTTGGTAACTCCATTATTGGATAATTTGTGGTATGCATCTTAATGTTTGAGACTTTCTCACGAATCAACTGAACAATGCATTGCTGCTACTTGCACATTAAGAGACTTCCTCTTTATTTTTGTATGCGCTATTACTTGTACGATGTGCATAAATGTTGTGATTATGTACTAAAGAGAAAGTCAAATTTCTAATTTGTTTCAATGATTCTTTCTGCACATGAAAACAGATCAGCATCTTTGTTTAGCTTATCAGTCTTCATTTTGAGCAGGTTCGTAATTTGCCTGCAGACTAGCTGAGTCACGACCCCCTCATGCATGAGGGAACACCATTAATGCAGAAACATGTTCTGGTTGTCAGGTGACACATTTGCTCTCCGTACATCATTAAACACCAGTGCAAAACCCATTAAAATATTGGGATGTTCCTGGAATGTAGTGAATGCATTTCTTTATGTGAGTGTCAACCTCTTGACCCTTCAGGGCGCATTCTCCTCATGCAGAGCGTCTGGTATGAGAAGCTCCACGTGAAGGCTTCATATCCGGTTACCACTGTCCCCCTGAGAGGCTCACTGTTTGCAAGGTATATGGCCTACTTAAAACTAGCCCTCCAGCAAAGCTGACCTGAGGGGAAGAGATTTGGGATCAGATTTCACTCTTACGCTTTAATGCTCGTCCATTAGTGTTAGTGGAAATGCTGAAACTTGCCTACAAGCACTGACCAAATGGGAATTTCATCACTGTCTCGGAGTTAAATGGCTCCTTGTTAGCCTGGTCCCTCTAAATGCCTCTCTGTAACCCTGTGTGAATGCATTCAACAACTCCTGCTTGCAAAATGAGCTTAATGTCTAAACTCAAAATGCTGAATCCACCAACGCAGTGACTTTTCCGATTATGTCACCGGCAGTCACGTGCTCAGCTCAGTCAACCAGATGAGAATGTAAGAAAGCCCAGTGAAACCTTCCACTGAGCTGCTGCTAAATACACAGCCTTCTCAGATTGTTTACAGACTCTGTGTTTGCTCAATACCTTTCCATAGAAACCAGTGTGTGAGGGTCACCCTTAAGGGAGGCTGTGGCCTGGGCAGGTTATTTTCAGTATCTGTTACTAACCCATTAAGGGGTAGCATATCATTGCCTATTCTGTGTGTGGAGGAAGAAGAATACATGTATGTATATATATATATATATATATATATAGTAACATGCTTCATTTATTATCCATCAGTATGAGCCTTACACTAAATATTTTTTAACAAGCTACTGAAAAATGAAAGATTGTTGGGATGCAGCTTTTGTGTTTTTGCTTCTGTACATGGTGGGTTTTAAGTCAAACAAATAAAAAATATTAAAAAGTAAATTTTAAAAAAAATCTGTAAAAAATAAAACTGTCATTGAAGTGCAGACTTTCAGTTTCAGTTTAAAGGGTTTAACAAATGTATTGTGTTAATAGTTCCCCAATTTCAGAGGCTCAGAATGAATAAACTAACATAATTTTAATTATACGGATCGTTTTTAATATTTTTTACTCCCTGAAGTCTGCAGCCCATGAACTTGTGCTGCTCTTCTTGCTTTGACATCCTCTGCCTCTTTACTTTAGTCGCCATCTATCTCCATTCAGTCACCGAAAAGCTGCTTTCCTGAGATGAGCTCGGGTGGGTTGCTATCCATTTGTGAAGCTTTGTCCAGTTAGTTTTGCAGCATTTGTCTAAACCTGAGCAGAGAGTATAGCTCTGCACACTTTATAATTCATCCAGCTGCTTCGATCAGCAGTCACATTATCAATACACAGTGGCGGTCGCAGCGGTAGCCCATGCCATAAAATTACCTCCACCAGGTGTAGTTTGCATGAGCGATTTCTCTCCTTCTCCATACTTTTCTCTTCCCATTATTCAACTTCATCTCGGTTTCACTGGTCCAAAGATTTTGTTTCTAGGACTGTGCAGGATGTTTTCTAGCAAATCTGGACTTCCTGTTCTTGAGTGTAATCAGTGGGTTGCCCCTCAAGTGTTCTTGACTCGGTCAGATGTTATTTGCTTTTCTTAACCATGAAAATAATTCCGTCATCATCCACTTCAGTATTCTTACATGGTCTTTTGATATTGAATGCATTCCTTTTCCATCACTTTGATGCGTCCCAACATCTCATTGGACTTCATTTTTCAGTTAAATATATTAAAGGAGTTCAACATTTGTTATCGTTCAATTGTTCAATTAATTTTGAGCCTCTGAAAACGGATAACGATACAAATTGTATAGAAATGGTTATAATTTCTAAACCTGAAAGTCCTCTGCAGTGATGTCGACAGGCAAGAGGTAAAAGAAAAAAAACAACAACAACAACAACAAAACATAACATGTGGTCGTCCAAAAACTTATGGATCCGTCTGCAATGCAGATCCTTTACCACCTGATGTCCTCGTGCCTGCAGGCTGATGGAGAGGAAACACATTTCATGTTTATTTTGCCTCTATCGCCCTCTGCTGCCTAACACAGGTTTGCACAGTGCTCTGTAAGCCTGCAGGCATATAAGGGTGAACTCTGTAACAGGGCAACCGAGTCAGACTTAAGAATCATGATGATTTTATTAGAATTTCCTTGATAAACAAAAAAAAAAAAGAAGAAAAAAAAAAAAAAAAAAGCACAGTACAGCATGCACACATTCCTTTACAGATCTCTAAAATAAAACTTATCAGATGGACTATTTCATTGGAACATGGCATCATCGTTGAACAGGCTAGTTAGGATTTGTGTTCATTTTGTAACAACTTTTTACCCCCAAACACACACACTTTGAACACATGTGTGAGACTGTGATTTGAAAAGGCTAAAATATTGGTAAAGGATGACAGTCCTATACTTAAAGTGCCTACATTCAATTCAGTGGTGTGTTTCTAGTGGATTCAGTAATTAGTCCTTCCTGTGAAGCAGCCAGAAGTCGCTCAAACACATTTTCATTCATGAGGAACTCTGGGGGGAAAAAAAAAAAAAAAAAAAAAAAAAAAAAAAATGGCACTATGAACCCCCAAGAGGTGAAAAAAAACCAAACCAAAAAACATAAATCATAATCATTTAAGACATAAATGAACCAAAATAAACAATAAATTGATCCAGTAAAAGTGCTATTTGTGATTTAGAAGGGTATAACACTGAGAAGTTTATAAACCATACAAGAACAGAAATAAAACTTTAATATTATATTGACAGAAACATAATAACATTAATAATAATAATAATAATAGTAATAAGAATAATAATCAACAACTTTTTCCAATAAAGAAACTCTTGAGGCAGAAATCCTAAAACGTGGTAAAATTATACTTTGTTACAGATTTATATTAAATCAAATTTTGGAACAGTTAAGATATACAACATGTACACACTCACGAACCCGACACGTCTGTGCTTCTATTGCCAGCCTAGAGCGCTGAATGGTGAGAAACCAAACCTTGGATTAACCCTAAAATTTGCTCCCTCGCTTAGTTCATCACATGTATGTACAGTAGGTCCGTAACTACAAAAGGCATTCAGAGAAAGAAATTACATTTTGGCACCAGGCACAGAATTGATTATACATTTTTAATTAAATACTAAAACCCACCCAGAAAAATAACCAGGCTATTTTTAACCCCTCAACGTGCTGTAACAGCCACATGAGATCATAGCAAATATACATTTAAACTGGCTTTAAAAAAAAAAAAAAAAAAAAAAAAAAAACAGAAGAGATGTAACTTTTGGCATAAGTGTTGCTGGAAGAATCAGAGGGGCAGGGGACTGGCAGACATCTACCCCAGCAGACCTGACGGGAGGATCTACAGTGCATTTCTGTCAAAAGACAATCGTTTGTTCTTCCTGAGTGCTAGACGTAAACAGGAACTGGAAAACTTACTATGATTGGGCCTTTGAACTATTTACACGATACCACTGCATCTTTTGGCTTTCTGTGTCATTCGCTCCCACCCACCCTTACCCCGGCTCACGATGGTGACATCAGCAGCTCCATTTACCTTCGATAACGTCAGCCACATGCAGAAACTCGGCTGCCCTCTGTGACAGACTACAGGGTCCTGACCAGCTGTGACCGACAGTGCATCCCTCTTCTCAGTCAATCTGAGAGGAGGATGAAGTATCAGAAACTTTACTAGCTTTAGCTTGGAATGAACTGGCCACATGGTCACTTCTTACTTCTTTGCAAATCTCCACTTTATGTACACACATCACTGTGGGAGGGTTGGGTTTTTTTTTGTTTTGGGTTTTTTGTTGTTTTTTTTGTTTGTTTTTTAATTGAATGACAAAGCTTAACTTAAAGTGCACCAACCAGTCCGATGTTCTACATCTCATTGATGGTTCGCTCCGAAGGCCTGAAGTTGACAGAGCTGGACGACGACATGTAGAACGACTGGGTTCTGCGATTGAGGCGGGCCCGCTTGGTGGCCACGCACAGGCTGCGCCTGCTGGAGGTGATGGTCTCCGTGATGAACTTCTTGCAGTCCACACAGACCTCCATGGTGACCCAGTCCTCAGTGAGCTCCTTGGGCAGCTCTAGCTCGTCCTGCGACCGCCCGTCTTTGCTGATGCTGTGCTTGGACAACCTGAACAGAGACAACTGTGAGTGAATATCTCTGCACACACAGGAAAGCAGTCGTAGCCACATCATGATGATGCCCAATTATTAAGTCACCTTCTGCGCAGACTGTGCCGGGCGTGCGCAGACCCAAAGGGTTGCTTTTCTGGCTCAGCTGGGGCAGAAGATGTGCCTGTGTCTTCTTTAACCACAGCACTGGGACCCAGAGAGTAGATAGGCAGGGTAGAATAGGGCTTAGACGGCAGCCGCATCTGAGGCAAAGAGATAGAAAACAACTGAACTAAAAAGGCTCAGGTAGGTCTTAATGAATGAGTGTCAAATACTAAACTGAAGTTTCAAGTAGGAGTCGACAGTCTCGTACCTTTTTCGAGCACTGGGAACACACAGGTCTGGAGATAAAAGGAAAAAAAAACCTGATAAGCTGGAAATTCATGAAAACCACTTCACTGATTTTGTACTGCACTCCTGTCAAACTGTCAGTTAAAGCTTAAAACAGAAACTAATGCAGCAGAGCCAGAGAGACGAGTTCCTACAGTAGATAGTTTGAGTCGAGGCTAAAGAAACCAGACTTCTTTTCATACACTTCAGATTTTTTTTCCCCATTGAAAATCTCAACTATACTGCAGACAGCACTTTAAATAACATACGTGTTTGAGGAAAAACAATTACAAATGTAAAACTACTCATCATATGCATCCAGTAGATTTATCGACTAATGGAATACCGGCCATTAGTCGAAACGGTGGAGTCTCCCTCTTTAAGTCGAGCTGTCCTTTTAACAGCGATTCAATTTACCTTTTGCAGAACTGGCATGTATAGGACCAGGTGAAGATGGAGAACCTTTTAATCCTGCAAGAAAAGCAAAGCTGGACGGGGGAGGACAAAAATTGAGGTGAGGAAGGTGCATTACTGTTTCAAATCAATGTGACAAATTATCGCTTTGAGAGAAAACCATAAGTTCACAGGTGGTTTTGTACCTTTCCTTTCTTGAGAGCGTTGTAGATTTCTTTGTATTGCTGAAACTTCTCCAGCTCGGCCTTGACGAGGACCTGCCTGATGTGCATCACCTCCTCCACCGTCAGAGCCAAACACTCCACCGGGTAACAGAACTCCTCCTGCAGGGGAACGCGCATCATATCAGCAAACCACGCTCACAGACACACAGACAGTGATGTGTTTGACAAACCCAAACAAAAATCCCCCACTGCACACCACATCACCTAAACGTGCAATGAGATGTAAGAATGGAAGTTTCACACCGCCGCCGTGAAAATAAATGCAGAACCTCCATGTGATGCAACACAACACCTCCCATGCTGGAACCACAACTCTTGGATTTCTTTACTTTAATCCAGATTTGCTTTATTCTCTGTCAAAAAACACGTTTTGAGCTCCTGTTATACACCAGATGTTTCCAAGGAAACAATCTGTAAGGATCCCCCATCATGGTGCCAGCTGAGATCTCATCTGGAGTTTTACAAAAGAAGTCCACAGGGGTGAAAATGTCTCAGGGAGCACATCTACTGATCATCATTTGCTGGTATTGAGTGCTTATATAAGATCTCTCCTCGTATATAATCTTCCCTGAGTTATTTTCAGAGCACCACAGATGTTGCATTCACTCAAGCAGTTACAACACAAGGTCCCATTCATCTAAAAAACAAGCCGATTGAATTATACGCCATTCAGGATGGTTTCCCCACACAGTGCTTGGAGGTGATACAATTAGATGTTTTGCAGTAGTGGCGACATACCGAGCCCTGAGCGCCACTGCCGGCATCCACCTGACCAGCAGACACAAGGAACAGGACATTTACACAGAAGCAGGACCTTATATTCCAACGAGCTAATCACACACAGTACGCTGAGTAAAATTTAATACAAGAACTGCATGAACCCATTAGGTGGTATTTTCAGAGTCTGTCAGTTACATCATCAGCTTACAGCCAACTTTGTTATCAAGCATTAAATCTAATAAAAGATATACAAAAAAAAAAAAAAAAACTTCTGCATTACATCATCACATTCAAACTTGCATGAGCACATAGGATTAATTAATTTTTAACAAATATATCTGGTTTGACATTTCATTTTTGATCTCAATGTACCCCTCAATAGGAAGGCTGTTCGCTGACATTGCAGCCTTGCTTTTACTCAATTATAATTCTTTCACTCATCCGCTGCCCACCTGAACTTCACCCAATCAGGTGTCCTCACATAGACCTCGGTCTGTGCCAAATCCTAGTACAAAGCTTGTGTGCTGCCTCTTGCACACACTATACAGCCAGCTCCCTCAACTAAACCACACGGAGTACATCTAGCAATGCAAACACCGTTGAAGAAGCCGGCTATAGTGATAGGCTTCGGGCTGCATCTTACAATCTTGATGGCATTCCGTTAAATCACTTTCTCCCTTGCACGCATGCATTCCTTAGTACTAAGTGATTTTCTCCGGTTAACAAAGAACAAAAAAAAAAACAAAAAAAAAAACCCACAAACAGAAAAAGATGATCGATAAACAGGAAATTGACCTAGTTACCTTGCCACTGGAATCCGTCATTAACTGCAGCATTTGAAAATAGGAAATAATTTCAAGTGAGTCTTTGGAAGAAGATGGCTAATCAGAGTTAACATGTAAATGAGATATAACAGGAGTACGAGAAAGGGAGGGGATTTGCAACAAAGACCTGACTGTTCTACATTAACTAAAGAGCTTCAGCTTCTTATATGAATGAAGCATATTTGAGAGGGTGTTTAAACCAGGGAAAACTCTTTCCCCACTAAAGACAACATGTGACAACCTCCCCTTTACCCATGATGATAAGTTTTGACACCTCATTAAATATAAAGATGCGGTCGAGACACATTAGAATAGATTGAGTTTTTTCCCCAAAGGTAGTCTGAGTAAGCTGCACAGGCAGAAATCCCTCTCGACAACTTCTGATGCACACTCAGTCATTTTGTTCTGGAAGCAGGCCTGAAATAAGACAAACTGCTTAACTCAGAAAGAGAAGCGAGGGTTACCCCTAGCAGGCATCTGAGGGAGAAAGAGTTAACATGCTAGGGTTAATGAACAGTAACTTTTTATTCCAACTTTTAAAAGTGACTCAAAAATGTCTTAGATTAATCTCATCACTGTTTGTTGTTTCTACTGTCAACTGGACAGATCTTAATGGAAACATCAGAATCAGCAACATTTGTCAGTAAATATGAAAGATTCTGGAAAGGATTAGGGATCGAAGATCTAAAAATATGAAGTTCTCTCTGTGAAACCCTTCTAATTCTTGACATGCATCACTACAGACTTTTAAAAGTCGAGTCTGGCTTAATTAGAACCTCTGGGTTTGGTAGTGTTGAAAAAAAGAAATGCATAAATAGTGAGAATAAACCAACTGGACCTAAATCCTCTTCATACAGCGGCTGTCCTGTGCTTTCAATTACATCCATCAACCTCACTAGAATCATAGGACCAAGCTCAGAGTCAGAAAACCAGTGACCTCACTGCAAACAAATGGCCGGTCACAGGACGGGAGTAAATTCAACAGACGTATTGTACGTCTGGTGCTGTTAGTCGATGTAACCACAATAATGGGTTTCCATTCGTTTTGATTAGCGAGGCTGATATTTCATCCAACTGACTGCATATTTCAAACTGGTGGGTCATGAACTGCATTCAGAAATGCTTCAGAGTATCTGCTTTTACGGTAATATTTCTATTTACATTAAAAATACATTTAGGTGTGCTTGCAGCTCTTGCAGGTACTTTTTTTTTTTTTTTTTTTTAAATAAATAAATAAAAAATAGCCTCCACAAGATAACGTACCAAAGACTTTGAGCTCCGTCTGGATGATGGTAAGAAAGGCCTGACGCTGGTAGGGGACTCCTTCTCGATAGAATGCCGCCTCTGTGAAGATTGTCGCTTGTCTGGCTGTGGGGTGGCGGAGACGGGCAGGAATTTTGGAGGAGCTGGAGACATGGGACACAAACATGCATGAAAAAGTCTGCCAGAGAGGGAACTTTTAATTTGTGTAATACACCATGTTCAAAAGTTAATACCCTTCGTGGCTGTGACGGAGTCAGGAGACGTGTCTTCTATTAAAGACGTGGACATGCTGGAGCTGCTCTGTGTGGTTTCCTCCTGTCATCCAGAAAACAACATATTAGCTTAAGTGAAAAGCTTTAAATACTGAATTGCACGTTGGTCTTCTTTGAGAGAGTTTTGAGAAGCTTGATGAAGTCAATTCATTGAAAACTAATAATTACCACAATCAAGTTTGTGTGCCAATTATTAACGTGTCATTTCCGAAGCTTAGCTGTTAAATCAGAACGTCACTTTAACCATATTATAGCATTATTGTGGAATAAGATTCTTTTAGACATAATGATGCTCTGAGTACAAGAAGCCATCACATACATAGATATCCATATTTTTTAATATTTGTTTTATACTGTTTATTAGAAATTCTCCTTTTTAATTTTGTACATGAAAAAGTTAGGATGGTTTGTTTTCTTTTTTCGTACTAAATGGGACTGCGTATAATTTTGTTGCTCTTTTGGCATAATAACCAAGATTCTGATTAAGTCACATGACACAAATCAGTCACACGCGTAATAAGAATCAGACGTCTTACATCGGAATCGGAGCCGTCCAGTTCCGCCAGCGTGGGCGCTTTGAGCACCCTCTTTCTCTGGCTAAGCGCCTGCCCGCCACCCTGATTTGGTCCCGCTATGCTGCTGGACAGTGAATGCGTGCTGCAGGTCAACTTCCTCCGAGCATCAGGAGTGTCTGTGGGTCAAACACAGTCGATTAAAGCGGGAAGATACAGCGTCCAGCAAACTAAACAGACACGGTTACAAATGTCACATGTACACATAAACCACACATCACGAGTCAGCTCCTTCAGTAGCTGGTTATAAAGACTTCTTTACACTGACAGGACACCACAGAGGCAGAATTGAGGAAGATAAACCTCAGCCACTACCAACGGTTCAGATTTTCTCCTCAATTTCACTGCACTCATTTTCACGACACTCCTGCTTTGTCACACAGACTCCAAAGTTGCCACGACACGCCGCTCTGTGTGTGCTTTACCTGAGCTGCGGAACAAGTCCTGAGGAGTGCTGATGCTTTTCCCTGCACCTGCAGATGAATTAAGGGAATATAATCTTCAGTCGGAGCTCACACAGACGTTAACAAACACCAGACTAGAACCACGGGGAGGACTCGACAGCGACAAGCATCTGTCAGAGCAGAGGGCCTGTACAATGAAGCAGCATTTGTGGGCTTAGCGAGGTAACTCTAGGTTTAACCCGGGGGGGGGGGGGTTCCAAGAAGTTCTGGAAGGCTGCCCTCTAGTTTTAATATGTGTTCTTTACTTGAGCCTCTAACACCACCTTGGTTGCAGCTGGAACAAACTTAAGACAGCCTTACCCAAGAGTTGATCTCAGGGACACATTAATCCAGTGGGTCTCAGAGTGTGGGCCATGAAGAATGAGGTTGAGATTCACAATTTTCTTTTATATCGCTAATGTTCAACTTGGATCTTTGCTTAGTGTTAATCCTTGATGTAAAAGAAGTGGGTGGGACCGACGGCAAGCTTTTCTTTGACTTCTGAAGTCTGAGAACCACGACATTACTAATATTTGTAAGTATGTTGCTAAGCCTGTTAGCTTACACATTCACACAGTCAGCAATTTTTTGATGGTTTTCCTTCCCGTGTCTGCAGCAACACAACGATCCTCATGTCGCTATAGGCATCAAATCTAATTTTTATTTCCTCATATTTTCTTAGTAATCTCTCTCTCTCGCTAGATATCTCTATATCTATATCTCTATATCTATATCTATCTAACTCCTTGTGAGAAGTATGCAGCTCTATGTAAATTAAACCACCTCTAGCGGGAATCAGAAAACCTGGGCTGACAGCGCTTTGCGTGATCGTAGTTGTAGCCCGCTTCATAGTACAGACCCCGGGTGTGAATTAACAGGACGCTGTGCAATAGTGGTCTATATTCAAGCTTAAACACATTGTGCGTAAACTAGAAAGCACAGAGGGAGAGGCGTACGAAGGGAAGTGCGGGGGAGGAAGCAGGGAAAGACAATGAGTGCAGCCACAGTGCTAAAAGTTATTCTCGTACATAATTTGGATCGTGGTCACCTCGTGAACTGTAACGCTACATTCAAACCTTCATCTCCCATTCTCAGCCATTTATCTAAGGGGTTAGACTGCTGACAGCAGCGTTACATAATTCTTTCACTTCTCACATTGAGAGGGGGGGGATTAGGATGACCGGCAGGCCAGGCAAGCCACAGAGAGAGTGATGATTTGTAATCTCACTTTACTGGCTCTGGCCCAATTGCCATCTCATAACAGCTATACCACAGACAGCCTCTGTGACTAGCATCTCCCCTAAAATATATATGACCTCCCTCTCTGGAGTTTGTGCCCACAGGCTGCCCGTAAAAAAAAAAAAAAATAATCACCCTAGCAACAGAAAATTACCAACATAGCTTCACGCATCCTAATTTTAAGGTGCACTGTGCTGACCCATCTTTCCCCTCACCTACAGAAAGGGTCTTTATAATAAACAGCCAGTAAGTGACAGTAGTGTGTCATAAATGCACTATTACAACACAAGCATGAAGTATGTGGGGTGTGTTTAAATCAGGGAGAAGCAAGAATCTAAATCCTAAAAAAAATAGCCTGGAATAAAACACAGGGCACAACAATAGGAACATAACAGGTGACATGAACTTTACCTGATGAGTCAAAGCTGTGAGACATGCTAAGGGGTCGCATGACTGACAGATATGCCCATATTTGGGAGGGAAAAAAAAAAGAAAAGAAAGGAAGCAAAATAGAAAACAAAGAAAATGTTATAATGGACGATGATGTCAGAATCATCCATGTTTAACACATCCACGCATCTGCAATGGCTCCATAATCTCAGATTTTCATAAACAGTTTAACAGAATTGCCCCATATGTACAATTATGCAACAACTCAACATTAGTTTACCGAAGCCACTTACAAAGGGAGTGCTCTATGAACTGCACAGAACACTGGATGGTAAAGACTGCTGTTTTTTTAGCTGTTCATGTTCAGCTGTCCATGTATAACCATTATATACTAAAAGAGGATTACAATCTATGTACTGCTCACTTCAAAAGGAACTGGCATTACATAATCAGTAATGTCACTTAAGGTCAAAAGCAGAGACCTGGGCATCTTTGGGCAACTGCAGTAACAGCTATACTAAACACATGAAGGCTCACAGCTGCAGTCAGCATGATCCTTGTTTTAACACTGACACCTTTGATAAAGCGAGGAGATCGATGCAGGAAGCAGGCTGTTAGAGTACTCATGATGGCTGCAGTTAAGAATGATTAATTCATGGATAATGTTTTATGTCCTGAGTGGATGGGTTAGGCTCACTGAAAGCTGTCATGCAGAAAGTTAAGAGCAACGCTCCCCCAGAGGAGATTTCTTCTAAAGATCAATACATTTGTGTGTCAGTCAGAGCAGTGTGAGTTCGTGCTTGTATGTCAGGCCATTTCTGAGTGTGGGTTTGTGTCGGTCGTCATCTCACCCAGACGGTTTCTGCGGATCATGTCGGGTGAAACCGGCCTCAGCTTCCTTTCCGCTTTTATGTCCTCCAGCAGTCGCTCGTGAAGGCTCCGGGGACGCGGAGGGTGTGGTTTGAGTTTGCGAGCAGAGACCTGTCGTGACAATCAGAGGAGTGCGTACTTGATTACCAAGATTTTCCTCTCACACCTCTGCTCTGAAAGAGTGCATGATGACGCCGTTCAGCTATTCTCTCAGTCAAAATTAATCATTTAGCTAAAAGCATCTTTATGTAATGATAGACTTGCATGTGTCATCATTCACACTCAGACATCTGGTATCTGCAGCATCGTGTATGGCAGAGTACTGGTATCATAAGTGACAAGCAAATATTGAGGTCACAGACTTGAGCGTTTTCACAGCTGTGCTGAATATAGCTACAATTATCACATCACTGTCCAAGTTCAGTTTTACTGTACTGGAAATGGAGTACATGAGGTATACTTAAATACTATACCAATTACATACATGACAATTGCTACGAAGGACCATGCCTTTTTTTTTTTTTTTTTTAATTTATGTTAAGTAAGCAATAAATGAAGGATTCAATAATTAAACTGATGTCATTAAAACCATCAAATCTAGTATATAACAGCAGAAGATTTGTTTTTGTTTTTTTTAATGCAACATTAATATGTCCACTTTATTTACTTTTATATTTTCCTCACAAAAGTTTTTTTTCCTAAACAAAATTATATATGTATTAAAAAAATAATTACTTTATCATGGATGCAGCTTAAACGAGCTATAATTTGAAGTGTGTTTTGAGCATACTACAATTGGTACTATTGTAGTATTGGTTGATGGCTAAAGCCCATTAAGGGATCACTAGATAACTGAGAGCAAATCCAACTTAAGAGACAGGCAGTGGGCGCCCTGGCAACCATGACCACTAAAATGGGAAAACTGCAGAAAAATGAGCTTCATGGCTTTGCAACCAATTTTCCCTAGCGATCGTGAACAACCACTCACAAACTGCTTTCCTGTTGACCAGTGGTTGCCTGGTTACTGACTGGTTTCAAGTTTTGTGTGACCGAGAGCTAATCAAGCATAAATAAACAATAAAAATGTGGTCAGCAAGGACACATTTTTAGAGTAATGCCAATTTGTTTGAAATATTTTTACACGCACAATACTACTATATATCAAATACAATATTATTATGTGTAATCGCAACTTAAAGTCGATAACAATGCATGAATTCATTGAGTTTCCATACTAATTACTGTCAGCGTGTTCTGTATGACTCACAGGGTTGAGAGGAGGTCGTGACCTGATGAATTCTAGAATGACCTCATGTGCGCTCTTCTTTAACCGTGGAGGAATGTCCCCATTCACCTGGGAGGAGATATTAAAAAAATAACATGAAGATGTGATAAAAACTGGAACGTCATGCTACAGAACAAAAACATCGCTCTTCTTTGAACTACACAGAGGACAAAAAAAAAAAAAACCTCCAAACACCCTCACCATGACTTTTCGCAGCTTGTAACGTTTTGAACGGATGTCGTCCATCAGCATCTCGTAGGGTGTGAGCTGATACTCTATGGGTAGTGGGTTGTACTGGCGCTCCTGGACCTTCTTCAACTTTACACCATGTCTTAGATCTCTCATCACCTGTACCCAGAACCGTGCCTGATTGGAATACAAGCAGCACAGTTAGTGATGCACTTGTGCATTTGCAATGCCTTTCATTGGTCTGGCCCACTCAAGATCATGATGTACAATGAGTTTGACATTCCTGCCTTAGAGTGATACTTGATGCACCAAGTAGATCTTCTTACCCAGTCTGCATTTTGCAGCTCATTGAGGTCTTTAACAGGTTCTTCCTGAGTCTCCCCTTCCATCTTCCGAAGGTTCTAGGAAAGATAGCAGAATGGGATAACATGGAATGTTAGCAGGGGGGAACAAAATGAGCAAAGTGACGATCGTGGCTCAAGAGTTGGGAGTTCGCCTTGTAATCGGAAGGTTGCCGGTTCGAGCCCCGGCTTGGACAGTCTCAGTCGTTGTGTCCTTGGGCAAGACACTTCACCCGTTGCCTACTGGTGGTGGTCAGAGGGCCCGGTGGCGCCAGTGTTCGGCAGCCTCGCCTCTGTCAGTGTGCCCCAGGGTGGCTGTGGCTACTATGTAGCTTGCCATCACCAGTGTGTGAATGTGTGTGTGAATGGGTGGATGTCTGGATATGTAAAGCGCTTTGGGGTCCTTAGGGACTAGAAAGCGCTATATAAATACAGGCCATTTACCATAATCAACTTGTGCTCAACTCCCAGACAAATATTAGGTTAAGGCCCTAGGCATATTGCCCATAACATCATGGCAGCCTGTTTAATTAATCAATAAATGTGGATTCACATGACCAGGCTGATCCTTCATCTTGAAATCGAAATTATGCCAGAGGGCAAAAAAAAAAAAAAAAAACCCCAAAAAACCAAGAAGGTCAATGAACAACTAATGACTGCCATTAATATGTGACTGCTGAATCTGTTATGCAGAACTGTTCTGGGTGACCTACTTCAGTTGTGATACTGCTCAAGATAAACCTCATTCCTGACATGTCCAATACATTCAATCTTTTTTCTGTGCTGGTTAATCTCAATTTAAAAATGACAAATTACCATAACACCAGAGTTTTAGATCAAAGAAAGAAGTCCTTAAGGGGAAAAAATATTGTTATGTAATATATTAACCTCCGACTCCCACTGTTCTGACCGCTGTCTTTCAGTGAAAGTGATATGAAAGTTGCATATGCATCTCCCACCTTCACTTCCCTTGGGTCATTCCTGTTTTGAACCATGATAACATTTAGTGAGTCAATGAAAAAGAAAAAAAAAAAAAAAAAAAAAAAAAAAAAAAAAAAATCAGGGATCCTAAGAGAAGAATGCGGTACACAATCTTGTTAGAAAAAAGTCAGAAACTGTAAAAGAAACTGAAAGAAACACTGATTATTCCCTAATTTGTAAGCATGTGTGAGGTACAGTGTATGGTTGCTTATTAGCAATCATCCAGAGGCCTTTAAGGCTACAGCCAGTCTCCTATACACCAGTGGTCTGATGCAATCCTGTAAGCTCTTTAAATTGCTCTAATAAAGTTAGACTTGATTCTATAACCACACAGTCTTACATAAGACTGTTTGCATGAATCATGCCTGCTACCGAAGCTAGTGTTTACAGTACATATTGTACAGCAAAGCTACTATTTCTGGCTTTGCTACATGGTCTCCTTAAACTTCTTTCTCTCTTAAGATCCCACCACCACAGCCTTTCAATCTGGTCTGTGCCACTGCAGCACCTTGACTGTTTTTCAGCAATTCTGTTTGAGATTTGCTGATTTTCCTGGGATCACTGTCCAGTTTCAGCCAAGCTTTAACTGTCAGGCAGATGGCCTCACATTTCACTCCAGAATGCTTTGGTATACAGAGGAGTTCATGGTCAACTCAATGACTGCAAAGTGCCCAGATGGCTGCAAAACAAGCCCAAACCGTCACTCTTCCACTTCCATGCTTTATCGTTGGTATTAGTCGTTTCCGCTCATATGCTATGTTATATTTATAAAACTGCACCTAAACAAACCACAAGACTTTTTGAACAACATACTTTTGGGCAGATGAGACAAAGTGGAGAAGTTTGTCTACATTTGGAGAAAAGCTGTGCAGTCATGTTCTTTTTAGAGTGCAGAGGCTTTCTGTGACAACCCTTCCAAACAGGCCATACTTGTTCAGTCTTTTTCTAATTGCAAGGCACTAAGGTTTAAGGTTGAACATAGCACCTGAGGCCTATAAACTCTGAGACATAGCTCTTGGGTCTTTTGCATTTTTTCTGAGCAGTGCACTCTGAACTTGGAGTGAATTTGTTGAGACATCCGCTCCTGGGAAGAACATTGTATTCACTCACACACACACACACACACACACACACACACGGAATCTGGCAAAACCTCTTTTTCCTTTTCTTTTTTTAACATATAGGACTGCTGAGACTTGCTGATGATCAGTTAATCAAAAGCATTTGATTAGCAGCACCTGCCTCCTACTACTTAACCTCTTAATATGGAAGCAGTAAGGGCAGATTTAGTTATTCAACAGAATCGTTTTTCCCCCTCATGACTGTAAAAAAGAATTTATATTACTCTAAATAAAATCACAAGAAATTTGGCTTAAAGTGAGATAGGAGCTAAAACAGCTTAAAGGCTGCTCACTGAGCTTTACTGAGTTTAATTATAAAAGTGCAAATTCACATTTCAGTTATCTAAAAAAAAAAAAAAAAAAAAAAAAAAAAAAAAAGGGAAAGAAAGAAAGAAAAAGGAAAACAGCACAAGTGGGTATTTCACCCTAATAATTCTCAGCTACTCCAGTAAAAACATCCCGCTTACACAACTGTTCCTGTTAGCTTGAGCACAGCTACTTGAGAGAAGATGCCAGAACACGTCCATTCAGAATTAAGTTATGCCAAGCTCTCGAGCCCTCGGCTGGCCTAACAAGAGGGTCATCCAGGGACACCCACCGCCTCAGTCAATCTGTACTATAATCACTTCGTGGACTGTTGTCGTTTCTGCTTCTGGGCACCACTCTGGGATTTTCTTTCCCCATCAATAAGTCTGTTGGCCGAATAGATCCCTATTCCAGCAGTTTAAGGAAACATATGTACTAAACCAGAGTGGTAAAACGGTTAGAAGAGAGTTTGGTCCTTTCTCACAGTCTGTTCTGTCCATCAGTTTTTCTTAGCACTCATGTTTATAATATGAGAAATTTGTGATGTGCCCTCTTAGTTCTTGAGTGATTTACATAAAAGTTCACCCAACTTTGGGAATGTAGCCATAACATTTAAAGTAAGTGCAGAAGACGGTGACACTCATCTGCACTTAAATTAGCAATAACGTCATAATGTCACACATCAAAAGTTCATACCTCCTTGGCACTCCTGATCTTCTCCAAGAAAGTGCGCAGTTCTCTGCTCTCAGCATACAGAGCCCGGCACACAGCCTGGTAATGGTTGGGGGCATCTGATGGACTAGGTAGGTGGGAAGAACATAGCTGTAGAGGCAAAGAATGCAATGTATTACATATACTGGTGCTTATGGAATAAACAATCAATAAAGCTGCTTTATATCTGTCTGTGGATTGAAGCACACATTTGTCAGTACCCCAAATTACACACAAACCTTTATGTCCATTTGTAAATCGTCTTTATGCTTGTGGATCATACACTTTGGTCCAGATTGGAGTTAAATTAGTCTCAATAGGGTTACAAAAGTGTACAAAGTGGCCATTTTAATTCTCAAAGTCATGCCTCATGCGCGGCTAAAGACATCGTGTGATGTTGAGGAACTTGACAAAAATAACTCTAAACCTGCTTGACTAGCTGGAACAACACTGCCTGACAATCACTGGTTGCGCACCATTTAAAGCTCTGACCTGCGTGGTATCTGAGTCCAATTGTTGTGACAATAAGAGTTACCTGGCGGAGTTATGCATGCGCTGTCAAATAATCTCCAAAAAAAACAATAGGGAACCAGATGGATGGCATATTTTCGTTCTCAGGTAAAGGGCTTGGCTAGCTGAAAAAATGTCTGACTCCGCAAACAGCCGCCTTATGTTATGATGGGGAAAATAACAGGTGATATGACACCTGAGAAGTGAGAGTTAAAACATTCTTAAAATATCACCGCATCTGTCGTTTCCATTGTTTCTACTGATAACAATTCTCTGTGGAAACATGCAAAAAAAAAAAAAAAAAAAAAAAGTTAATACGGAAGAACCAAGTGAAACTGCAAAATAACAACACGACTTTTGCAAATCAAAGTGTGCAAACGTTGAGTTAAATTTGATGTTAAACTCAGGGCTTCATTTGATGAGCCATAATTGGCATAAATGTGGCTGGATCCAAACCCCTAACTGACACTCAATAGAACAATACCAGCTCAGGTAGCCTCAGCTCGCTCCATTCTACAAGAGCAATGAGCAAACCCATTTGGCACTTTAACATTTAAATATTCCTGTCTAAGTAGGACGCCAGCTAGCAGTTCCTGTCATCCTGTGCCAGCTTCATGTTTCGCTGGATCTTCAAAGTGACATACCTCTGTTTGTCAGAAGAGAATAAGACTGGATGTAGAGCTACCAGATCTGTCCACAGCCATGCCATACTGAATTTACACTGAACAGAGTGATTGCCAGAGGAGCAAGAACTTAGGGAAGATGCACACAGGCAGCAAAGATGCCTGTGATATTTGTGTTCCACATCAGTTTTATAAGGCTTTATAACACAGGCTATGAAATTTTCTAACCCCATTCCCCTAATACCAGTGTGTTTACACGGCTATAATTACCCGTCTTATTCAGAAGCTACTTGGGGAATTTACAGTGTGACAGCTTCTATCATGGGAATACGTTTGTGCTGGGGTGATTACATGCAGCTGCACTGCTTTCTTAACAACCCAGCTGTAAAAATGTGGCGAGCACAAATACTATACGGCAGTTTATTCGACACAAAACAGAAAGCCACACATTTCATATGCCTGCGATAGCTTTGCTTTATTTCAATTTGTTCTGCCATTTCAATCCGTTATGGACCAAGTGATCAGACTGATGAAGCTCTACAGCAGGAACACTGCAGTTAATTATTAGAGTTATTAGAAGCAGTATGTGTCGAGAACAGATTTATGTACTCAAGGAATCTGGCAGGCAAACTAAGCTCTCACTGCAAACCAGATACAAAGATTTGACTCACACCACCAGTTTGTATGGAAGCATCACGTTTACATGTGTATCTTAATAAAATAAAACCCTACCATGATGATGTCTCGATAGCTCCGGATGCTACTGATTGTACTGCTGGAGCCATCAGACACGAGGTCCCCTTCCTCCTCTTCTTCGCATTCATCCTCTTCTTCTGTGGCCTCGTAGCCCTCGTCGGGACAGGGGTCACTCTCCGTTTCCTCCGTGTTGGTCAGCATGTCGATGAGGCGCTCCAGAGGCGGGCTGAGCTCGCGCTCTTCGTTTTCTTTGAGGCCATAGTCTAGAGCTTTGTAGATCATGACACCCAGTGAGTCAATAACCTAAAAGGAAGAGGTTGCGGGTTATTATTGTGTACAGGACTCCAAGTTGATTTTACATTTTGTAGCTTTAGGCACTCAGGGGCTTGAACAACAGCTAAATTCTGAAACAAACAGTTGTGCTTGTAAGTGTGGACTTTAATTATAGTGAGGATCACGTCTAAGGTGCACACACTGACAACTTTCATCATCTTTTTCTAGCACGCAATGTGAGCGATTACTCATTGTGTTAAAGGCATGAACAGTACAACTTGTATGCATTCGACAAGTCAAATTGTGTTTTGAATAGTTATGATGAAAAGGATTTCCACACATGAATGCTTCATAATGTCACGCAAGTCTCAGTCGGACATGTTTCCTCACAATAGAAAATGTTCTGCAGAGCATCAAGGAGGCAGCAACCATGACTTCTGCTCACTGTGTGAATTCTCTGGATAAACACTTCCTTTATTCTCACATGGCTCAATCGGATGTTACACCGACGGGAATGACATTGCAGCTCATCCGTCTCACGATCATCACAATTCACATGTAATGTGTGAAGTACAGAAAGAAAAGAATGAGTTTTCTTGTCACTAGTTGGCAGTATTATGCACACTAATAATTAAAATCTACTGAGACCAACAACAATGACCTTGACCATGACTATGATCACAAGTTCGGCGATCATTGCCTGCAAGTTTGGTTAAATTCTGATCGATACTGCAGGAGCAGGAGCAAATTGTGGACAGACGACTTCAGCTTGATGAAATCAGACTAGTTTAATGAGTAATCATGTCGGTCACTCCACAAATTTCCTTTATACTGTATTCAGTGTCATATGTCCTCAGTGTCGTCTAAGCAGAAAGCAAATACAGTAATACTCGGCTGTAAGTCTTCACTGTATTGGCTCAAATCGGTGGCTCTTCTTAGCTCGAGGGGTAAAAACATTTCTTTCCCGTCTGCTGAAATCTGTTTACTCCAAGTTAACTATGCCAACATTATGTTCTTTCCAGCTGACAGACGACATTCAGCTTTTTGTCTCCTCCTGCTCATGCGCCGCTATAATTAAAAGCACACCAGCACATCCTCATGGAACAAGCCTCATTTCATAGTACCCTTGCCTTACTCAAATAAACAACCGTATCTAAAACAAACCTCAGTTCACCTGAACGGAGGACAGTTCACGTCTTCAAAGTGAATGAGGGAAAAAAGGCCACAGTGTACCCGCCTGAAACGGTGATAATTACCATAATCCGGGAGATGATTTTATTTCATCACTGCCTTCTCTCATTAATTAGCAGGACATGACCTTCGTTTTTTTTTTCTTTCCTGACGTTTCAAACAACTATCAGATCACACAAAACTGCTAGTTTTACATCAGCACACTTAGTTCACCGATCTAACCCTCGGTCTGATGTCAACAAGTGTCGGAAGTATTGGACAGTCGACCTGAAACAAACTTGGAAACGTCAGATATCGTCGTGACTGGGCTAAATGATTTCAGAGAGCAGTGGGAGAGAACACATTTTGGCAAAGTACCCACAAAAATTAAAATACTATACTGCATGTGGACGGCCTTTGATACTCAAAGGCTAAGGATACAGAGCACTTCACCTGAAGTTTCAACAGCAAGCACAAAAATTGACTTCAGTAAATTTTTCCATTTGCTATAACTTTTACTGTGTTTATTTAGTTTGCCACTTATCACCAGAGCCATTAAACAAATGCTCTGTCATTACTGCACTGCATATTCTATTTCCAGATGTGTATTGTTGAAAGAGGGAGGCGTCCCAAACAAACCAGACCGTTGCTGTGAGTGAAGCTAGTTCTGATGGGCATGGCTGGATATGCGCTGGTTTGATGCCAAAAACAGCACTGCACACGTCTTTGGAGTCTGGGAGTGTACTACATGGAAGGGTGTGGAGTGCACACGTTTAGGTATGTTCAGGTCAACAAGGCGAAAAGAAACTAATTTAATCAGACTGACTACTAAAATTACTGACACGTACTGAGAAAACCACGAAGTTCTAGAGTGTGGGATTTTACTTGGATACTGTACGATCCATTTTCACAGTTGTGACAATGTACTTGATGTCCTGGTACATCAAGGTGCAGCACATCGTAGCTTAAATGGGGGGGGGGGGGGTTCTTCTTTGTTTTGTTTACACTTTGCAGTATTTGTATAGTCCAAAAGCCAAAACGGGTCTGGTAACATATCTGAGGAAACACCGGGTCAGACAAAAAATTCTGAACCCATGATCATAATGAAAGATCGAGTTCTGAATGGGCATCAGTTTCAGTTAATTCAACGCATTGGGATTTTAGAAACTGTATATAATTTCCAATTTTATTAAACAAAAACTAACCTCTGCCCAACAATGCCCGGCCCAGCCATCTTATCTTCACAGCCAGCTATGCGTGCCATTGCAGCACCTAGAGGAGCAGCAGCATGCCTCTGACCTGCTTTTATTAGCGACAGCCAGGTAACGACCGTGTTTGCACTAGCTTCGTCCACGTTTGTCAGCATTATGAAGTTGAGATACAATTACAGCATGTCGGTACAGCCGGACGAACATAAGCAGTAACAGCCCACTTATAAAAAGCAAGCTATTCTGCTTTAAAATCACGTGAGCTCTGTTGGACCCCGTGTGTGACAACAGAAAGAACCGTGTGATCATAGTGTCATGAACATTAGTCCTCAACATATCTGCGTGGAGTCACAACACATCACTGTAAATTTTACCGATTTTTCATCATTTTCATCACTTAAGTGTATGATATTTTGGATTATTATGAAGTTGAATAAGATCACCGACTCTTTATGAAAATAGCTTCATAGATATAAATAAATCGCTAAGTATGTAAGCGAGGAAAGTGTCTGCTACTGTGTGCAACTAAATATTTTCTTATCATTTTATAATGGCTTTTTCTGACGTGAGCACCTGCTTTCCAAAGTCTCTGTGCACAGCTATGCATATTGTATTATAACCATTAATTACAATTTGTTTGCCTATTAAGCATCAAAAGATTTAAAAACGCCCCCCAAAAAGAAAAGATCAAAAAAGCAAGAATAGATTTGCTCAATTTCCAAAAATCAACCCATTTATTCTCCCTGGGAAAAGATTGCTTTCATAGTGTTACATCGTTATCATTCCTCAATCATCTCTGTGTGCAGTTGATAATCCTGTTCCCAAGCTAAAACAAATATCCTATTCCTTAGTGTCTTATTATGTAACCTTTTAATCCATCTGTAGTACAACATGCGCTGTAGTGGGCAGGGAAACTCGGAAATACTGGAGTGACAGTCCGCACACGGGGATCTCATTCACGGGCAATAAGGATCATCAGCTTTATACTGCACCACGTATACATAAGAAACCTCGTGTATTCCTGTCCAGGCTAAGCAGTCTCACTATACTACATGTCCAGTTAAGGAACATTTTCTGTAGTGGTGGGTCAAGAGTGCGTTTAGCCATCAGTTACTGTTTGAATCAAATTTTCTATCAAACACAAAATTAGTTTCAGTGATTGTCCAATGGTTCAACAGCAACTAGCACAGTAAGGATCACTGTTTAATACAATAATTTAAGCACCAAGTACAATAATCACGATCATTTGGACGAATTTTGCCACATATGGTCCATACATAAATATAAATGGCTATAAACCACACTTATGTCTCTACCAACCTGCAGCTTACATGCTTGATGCTTTCAACTGTATCAAAGTTTGCTTCTTAATTTTATCTTATTAGATATTTATGTGAATTTTGTCGTACTTAAGTATGACATTTTGAGTTATTGCCTTAAACATGTCTTAAGGCATCACATTGACCTTAGCACTGATCACCAAAAACTAATTAGTTCAACTTCAAGTCAAGAAGTGAAGGTCTGTGCCAAATCTGAAGAAATTCTCTAAACGTCTTCAAGAGACACTGAACTCACAAGAATGGCATCAACCCCCAAAAAATATCAGGAGCCATGGCTGTTGGCTGTGCAGATGTGTATAAATCTGTAGGGGTTGCATAAAGACCAGTTCAAAGAGTTTGGGTAACTGTACATTCTAACTTGTCAGCAGGTGTGAATGTAAGCAAGAATGGTTTTGGATTAGCCCTGTAATAGACTGGCAATGTGAACAGGGCGTATCTCGCCTCTCACCCTATGACAGGTGACAGACTCTGGCCCAACTGGTAACCTTAACTCGAAGGGAGCGGAAGCCAAAGACAACGGATGGATGAATCAAGTGTTCAGTGGGAACGGGCCACAGGTCCACCAACATGGCAGCTAAATAATTCTGTTCAGCGACATATGGAGAAAGTTCCTTTGCTTTCAAGTCAGAAGGAATGGGGAAGAGGCATCTTAAGTATCAATAGCCAGACTTATTGAAAAGAAAAGAAAAAAGGAACAGCAAATAAGGAAAATACAGCTTGGTTTTCAATTACACTCACCGCAATCTCATCTGAAGACTTGTGATTCAGAGGATTGAGGCAGTGAGGAGGAGGAAGAGGAAGGAGGGGAAGCAAGCATGTGGGTAAACGGCTGTGAAAGGCAGCCGGGAAATCCACTGCTGGGGTTTAAGCTATGGGATAAGTGTGGTAGCAAACTACTAGGTGAATAAGGCTCCAAGTAAATTCCCAAGCAGCCACAGCAGGCAACACGGGATATGATGTTTAAAAACGCCTAGTAGGAAATGCAGCAGGATGAGTCATCTGGGAGCTGAAGAAAAAGAAAATCGTAGCACAGAATGAATTCAGCTCCCAGCTCTGTGAAGGGCTTACTCAAAGTTTACAAGCATCCTCAAGACTGTGAATCACCAATCCACACAAAATAGAGTGCAGTTTCCCTCAACTTTCACAAAGAAAGATAGTAACTGTCTGCATTACATCACTGCATGGGGAAAGTTTTTCAACAATGAGGGTTTTTAAATCAGAGAATCTTCTTCCCTGTGCCAGAGACATTATCTTAAGAATCTGTGATGAAATACAAAAAGAATTCCTCACTTATGAATAACCTTTGTCCACCTCACAGATTTCATGTTCACTCTTGAACCAAAAAGACATATCCAATTCACAATAATTGGAACATACATTTTTAGTGTACAAAACTATATATAATTTAGATATAGTCTTCCTTTTCTATCCTACCAAAAAGGCAGATCAGCAAATTTTGAAGTATTTTCACAGTTAATTAGTTAAAACAGGTCTGTACTAGCTGCACACTCAGACAGTAGTTGTCTGACAATAAAATAAAGAACTCATAATTAAGCACATTTTTTTGGTCTCAACAGCTAGGGAGGAGTGTGTGCGCGCATGCATTTGTTGGATAAGTCATTAATCTGTCATACAGCTAAGCTTGGTTGTCTGATGGTTCATGAAACCACAGAGCCCATATTATGAGTTTTGTTATTTTCCATTTGCTGTACGAGGTTATATATATTCCCCCGGTTCAAACTAAATGAAGTTACTTCCCGAACACAGTGCTGCCAGATTAGGCTCTGTGCTATGTTACTACCTGAAACATTTACATAATAATACACCCTTAAACAAAGAACGCTTTGCCATATTCCTTCATTTCCTTGGTAGACCTACTTCCTTAACGCCAAGCAAAGCACGCTAAATGTTCTGTTGGTTGCAAAAGCAAACAAATTCTTCAAGCACTCATGGCATTTGAGGACATAAAAGCTAAATCATTAGCATGTTCTTATATATCTAATGTGGCTTATGCTACCAGTGGATCTGCTACCAGCTTGGATTACAAGTCCACAGGCCCCAATTGTGTCTGAATTTTAATCCTAAGGGATAACTGGAAGGCTATTTCAAACCAATAAAAAGGCTTGGATGTCACTTTTTAAAAATTTGCTGATGGCCCACATTTTAAAATATAAATTGTCTGGATGCAAGCTACTTTGGCACAATACTTTAATGCAGTCCAGTTTCCAGAGTCTCTGCTCTGTGTGATTCTGGTTCAAACATTCACAGTTCAAATCTAAGGTTTGATGCAAGCCAACACATACAAAAATCAGTGTTTCTTTTCCCAAATATAAGCATTTTTAGTGAGGTTTTGTTGTTTTTACTTACTTAAATTTACCTAAATTAGCCTGGAAAATACACAGCCTGTTGTTAGGCCAGCAAATACAGACTTTTTGTTTAACTTTATGTGGACCAATAGAGTTTATGTATATAGTGAGCCTCCAAAGGACTATTTTAAGCCAGGAAACACCATGACTATGTAACCAGCTTTGCCATATTTTCATTGAACCAGCTGAGGAGACTAGGTTTTGAGTTTTAAACAAGGGGGGAGAAAATGTGCTCCAGCAGTCTACAGCATGAGGAAAAACAGTGTTTTACCAACATTAAAGCACAGAAACCTATTCTGCAAAGTGTAGTTCAATGTGGGTTTTTGAGCAAAACAGAAATCTTCCTAATACTGTGTGTTTTATGTGTAGCCAATTCAAATTTTCACTACTTTAAATAAATCGCAATAAACTCAACTGTTTACATTCTCTTGTATAGTTGTAGTTCTTGTAGTTGTATAAGCTGAAAAGCAGTACAAGAGGAGCAACCAAGATGGAGGGAAAAGCATCGGTGAGTCAGCGCTTACGCAGATGTGCAAAGAATGAGTCGTTTGTGCTGAAGAGCAGCACATACTCACACGAGCACAAGGAGGAAAGAAGTCAGGCTCATGCGCTGCTGAGACCTCTACCCAATTTATACAGAATTTTCAACTAGTTCGATCATTAAACATAGTACTAGTTAACCTCAAGGTAAGGTTCAAGGTACAGGTAGGTAAACTCAAAGTTTCACTAGTGATTCTACACATGCAGCTTGTATGTCCCACCAGCCACTGAAATAACTGGTGGGCCTTGCTTTAACTCAAGGTAGCGGGTCAAATCCGGTCACCTATCACTTTGGGTTCTTAATAACATCTAGTTGTATCTTTCAATGGCACTCACCTCATGCATATACCAAACTGCACAAACTTAAAGGCACAATTTCAGGAACCTGAAGTCTTCTTTATATTCTTTGCCAGCAGAGTGTCAGCATTTTAAAAACGACCTAGCAGCAGTCATGAACGGGACCAAAGCTTAAGAAACTTGCTGAGCTTAAAAACATTTCAACTACTGCAAAAGCTCAAGTCTAATATTGTCGTCATCATTTCCACATCACACAAGAAGAAATGTCCAAGTCACAAAGGCCAATTTGAGGTTTTGGTTCATCTTTAAACTGAAAATGTAGTTTGCAATTTGTAGATTTTTCGTGGCTAATTTCAAGGCCAGGCTCCATGATGCACATGAACTACATGATCTTTTTTGACACAGCCATAACTTGCTATGTTTGGCTCTATGCAACAGGTTAGGTGATATTTGTAGAAGCATGTGCAAGAACAGCTTTCTGTGGACAGAACTGCATGTATGAAGCTCTACGTGACCTCCAACAATTCCATCCATGAGATCTCCATTTCTTTTTTTAAATCAAATTAAAGCATATCAATAAACTGCATGTCTGGCCCTTGATGTGGCCATTAATGACATGAAATTTGCTTATTGAGGTTTTGCAGGCATGTAACCACATGATGTCAACTTGTCCACTATCTTGGACAAATGACAATCATGGTGACAATGTAGGATCAGGCAAATAAAGTCCCATCTGGCAGCCACTGGGCATGAGGGAAAAATGAGCATTTCCCGACCGGTTGCAAGTAGTTGCATGATTTCTAAATGACCAGTCACGCAGGCCTATGAAGGTCAGTTCATGACCGTCTGTCAGCCACCTGTCGTGAGGGAAGAACGTGCATTACTGATTTGGAAAAATAAATAAATAAACCCTCCTTGTGATTGCTTTGGTCACTACTATAGTGAGTAATGCAGTTGTAATACATGGAAGTGATGGACGCGTCTACAAACACTGTCCAGCTACTCTCCAAGCTGTAGTGGAACCAGAAATGGAGACAGTTTCCCTTTTGCAGACTGCACCAACTATCCGAACAGATTCCTGGAGCAGAGGTAACACGATCGTACAGTCTTGGGTATCGTTGCGGCCTTTATTTCATAAAGCCGTCAGATAAGCCGCCTTCAGCATTTGCTGCAGCAGTAGAGCGAAGCCACCACAACACAGACAGTTACATAACCAAAGTTAAACCGAGAGGTCTTCCACTGCAGGAGCGGATGCTCAGCCTCCTCCAGTCTGAAGCATCACTTTCCCATTTCAGAGTGGGACAGAAGACTGAGCTGCTTCACGTCTTCAGGTCAAACTCAGCTGAGTTTGCATTCATCAGTGAAGTCAACTGGAAAACGCTGAGCCCTGAGAACAGTCAGCTCTGACGTTACATGTGATCATTTCCACTTCAATGGGAAACTGGCATAAAAGCAGATACTGTAGATGCAGATAACATTTTTGAAAGAAAAAGGCACATACAGATAAAAACTAAACATGAGCTGAGACTGAACACATCACACAAAGAATCAGCTTTTAATCAAACAGCTTCAAGCCAATGGCAGTGTTTAAAAAAAAAAAAAAAAAAAAAAAAACCCACAACATGCTCCCCAAAGCACAAACCTACAGAATTTAGTGCATTTCACTGCAGCCTTTAATCACCAGCTGAAAAAGTCCTCCCACTGAGTTTGACCTAAATGCTGTCAGAATCCCTAAAGTAGCTCTAAACACTACACAAATCTGACAGACGGCTTCTATGGCACAGCAGAAAAACAGCTCCTCTTTCCAAAAACCACAAAGAGCTAAAGATCTGATAACTTTATAGACTTGACAGACCAAGAAGGAGGAAAATATTAATCTCTCAAGCCTGACTGGACCACATAAAAAAGAAACAATTAAAAAAAATAAATACTGAGCAAGAGCTGTCTTCAGTGTTAGATATAAATAGAAAACCTTGACCAGAATAGCACTAAATGCTAAACAGATCCCTGCGGTTTAGTTTCTGTGTGAATTTCCTTGTATAGGCAGAAATGTAACCTCAGGGACTGTAATGCCAGCCGCTTTAAAAGAGAAGCAGTCAGCATCCCCAAAAGATCAATTGATCAATTTGAATAAAAGCAGGGTGCAACATAATGAGGTCACTGGTACATGGTGGGCATACAGGAATCCAACTCACCCCGGGGGACTGCGACTGAATTCAAAAGCTGCGTCTACAAACAAGCATGCAGAAAACAGATCAGAACAATCCTCAGCCGTGGCTGAGATCTACATAAAGAAAACCCCGTTTCTTCTACAAATGTGCACTCTTTCGTCAAAGCTGACACAACTGAAGGGCAGTCTCTGCAGGGACGAGGCTCATCACCTCTAGTGACTCACATAAGGGTGGAGGGAGAAACATCCAGCCCCCGTGCTTACAGAAACTTCATAGCAGCACCTGCTTAACCCGCTACAGAGTGGAAGTCACTACTGTACGATGTTGAAATGCAGATATATGCAATTTCTACACAATCTGAGAAGCTTAATCTACAAAACACAACATGATGGTCCCCACATGGACTTTAAACTGATCTTTAAGGGCATAATGTTTTAAGCAATAGAAAAACAGACCTAAAGACAGGTTGCATTAACTCTAATTTGCTGAGAATCCCTAAAGCTAAACCTCAGCCCACTACAATCTATATTAATTCCAGGGGTTTACTTCAAACATTATGCTGGAAAACTAATCATTTTGGCCCCAAAGTGCAGATCTGGCAACCTGGGGACCTTGTAATAGGATACTACCAGTAATCTCACCTTAATCTTCAGATGAGGACAAACTAGGTTAAGCTTGTCCTGTAGGCTACAACAGAAGGTGCACAGTACAACTCAAACAGTTTTTCCTAAAAGATGACGGAGCACTAGAAGAGAAAGCCAAATATGCCACAGTTTTAATGCCAGAAAAAGCTGGTTTGTTTCTCTAGCGTTACTGATGATTACCCATTACACCCATTTTTAATGGTTGTAAAGCAGGTGTTAACAAGTGATTGGCTCCAAAAACTAGAAGCAGAGGTAAGACAGAGGGCGAGAGGGGGGTAGTGGCTGACTGACTTCCACAGGCGACTGAGACACAACAAAAACATGTAAAGTCAAGGATTAGGAGCACAGGAATTAGGCCATAAACACCCTTGCACCTTTTGTGTGCAAGGGTTATAAATCAATTTTCCCAAATTATCTGAAGGCAGATTGGTCAGGGCAAAACAGTGGGATGAATTTACAGTTCTGATTAATGTCAGAGGACTTTACATTATTAAATTAGGCTGAAACGCACAGTTACCAGCTCTTAGATGCAGGCAGTTACAGCAGTGATCGGATCACTAGTTGAGCATGCCAGCACGTCCAGACAGACAATGCTAACATGCTTATGCTCAGCAGGTTTAGTTTGAAGCATTTACCAGTTCAGCTGTGTGTCTTTGAATGCTAGCGTTTGTTAAACACTTGGGCTGTGCCCAAATATTCAACTATGAACATATTAGTTTGTTGGGTAGGTATAGGTAGCACTGTTGCCTCAGTGACATTTATATCCACCAATGAGGTGGGGCTTTTTTTCCCCCCCCACAGGTGTCCAGCTTCCTCCCACCATGCTCCTTAAATGCTGATTCTAAAATGAATGTGAACGATTGTGTGTCTGCAACAGACTGGCGACCTGTCCAAGGTGTTTACCTACCTTTTGGTACATGTCAGCTGGGAATGTCTCCAGACAGGATTTAACAAGTTTTCAGATTTAAAAAACAGCCTAACCAAACAAAATATATGTATATATGAACAGTACTGCTTGGCCAGCTACCCACTGAAATTAAATGTCTTCATAAAGTTTTCTAACAACATTATTATCATTCCCAGTTAAAGTGAAATTCAATTTACTTTAACTCAATTTTACTTTGTGTTTTGACCCTTTTCTCCCATTAGTGTCTGGCATCCGCTACTTCCGCAAGAGCTAGGTTCTCATGCAAATCGCCAATTAAAAAAAAAATTACAAAATACAATTTCTAAATCAGATTTGAAAATATTTAAACTTCAGAGTGCTTCTAAAGGAAAAGTCAGATGATCGGTCCATATAAAAGTAGAGATTTTAATAAATAAATTCCACCTCTAATAAAACACATCAACACTATCACCATCACGTGGGAAACTGAGCTCTGCCCAGGTGACAGGTAATTCCTCTAAAGCGTAAAACCCAGGGTGGAGTTTTCAGTCTGTCAGCAGGATTACACAAAAAACAACAACTGGAGTTTCATGAAACCTGGTGGGGAAGTGGAGCATATCCACAGACACAACAAACGAAACTTGGGCGTCAATTTCCTTGATGGGTTGGATCCAAGAATTAATTTCCACTTACAAGATGCAGAAGGGAATTTTTTATTTTTATTTTTTTTTTAAGTGCAAAACCAATTTGCATGATACCTGAGCAGAAATCATTTTCCTTTTTCTGCTTTTTCTAAAGAGATCTGAATCATTCTCCCAAAAAAAAAAAAAAAAAAAAAAAAATATATGGTAAGAGCCTTTGGGATTTGCAGAAGATGCTCTCCAGGTGCTCTTTTGGTCACATTTGTGGATAAGCTGATAAATACAGTTTTTAAAGCCTTAAACCACACTTCTCTCTGGAACTGTCACGCTATTTGAAAAACTCTGTAATAATAACCATTATGCAAGATGTTATCACCAACAAAAAAACAAAACAAAAAAAAAAACTAAGCAAACACGCCCTCCTCACAGCTTATTTGTAGAAACCAATCATGCAAGACAGCAGATGCATTCTCTTCAAACCGAGCTGCCACAGCTCGGCTTCAGCCCGGAGATATAATCAGCATTGACCATCAGCTGATGAAGAGAAATTCTATTTCAAACTTAGCCATGCAGGGACAGCTGCATACTGTGCATGCCTGAGATCACGTGAACAAAGACAAACATGAACTGCTCAGACCTGACGGACCAATTACACAAAGTATCCTCTCTGTACACATAATGAAGACTTCTCCTCCCAACATTATACAGCACATCGTGCTGGACAAACACACACTGGGCACATGTCCTTTTAACGTGGTTTTGGCGATGAGGTTTGACGCGATGAGAGCTAAAAATAAACTGATGAACAACAACATTCAGTGAACAACAACAGAGCTGCTCTTTTTAAGTGCAGCACAAACAATAACTGCAGAACAAACTAAAGAGCGCTATTTGTATTGCGCTCTTACCCACTTGCTCAGGTTTAAGTGCATCGCAGGTCTGGCTGGAACGTGCTCCCCACCCCATATTTCTCCTAGTCTGTAAAGTGAAAATGGGCTAATGCTTGATATCTTCTTGCACTCACAAAACACGAGGGAATGTTTTTGTGCAGGGCCAGAGTGAACAACGCTGCACCACAGCCACCACGACAGCCCATTTGTCGTGTTCCTTCTCATTAATGGGAGCAGTGATGGTCAGACTAATGGCAACAGATTGTAAAATTGTTTTGTCTGCGTTGAAGCAAATTAATAGTCTTCCTGTGAAAAGAAAAGACTGCAAACATTTAATTAAAACGTTTAAGTAACGTCCTCATGTTCTGCTGGAATCACTGAAAGGAAAAAACTGTTCAAAACTGATTACTGGCTTTCTCTACCACAGTGTGTCTTTTGTCCCATCTTCCTCTCCTCACCCCACCAACCAGTCACAGCAGATGACTGACCCTCCCTGCCTCCTTGAGCCTGGCTCGGCTAGAGGTTTCGTCCTGCTAAAAGGGAGTTTTTCCTTCCCACTGTCGCCGAGTCCTTGCTTATTGGGGGTTGTGGGATTGTTGGGGTTTCTCTCTTTTACTGCAGGGTCTTTCCCTTTCAGTATAAAGCACCTTGAGGTGATTGCTGTTATGAGTCGGTGCTTCTGCTTTACCTATAAATTGAATTAAATTGAATTGAATGTGAACTCACCTCTAATGACGTAGGGGCCGACTGGTATTTATCTGTAATGACAGCAGAAAGGAGAGTTATTCACTCATACAATGAGGATGTCACTTATTGTGCAAGTAGCTGCCTGTAACAATCACCAAGTCAAACACACCCTCTTAATCATTTATGGAACGCACTGTACAAATCATCCGAAGGCGCCTCGAAGCAAACAGAGAGGAAAACTTCACACGGTGTTACAAACTAAAATGAAGGTTAGAAGAAGCGAGCAAGATTACTCAACGGCACTGAAGACGATTGTAAAAAGAGCGAGTTAATAAATTATTATGTTTTCCTCTCAAGTCAAGGCACATTGCTCGCACATCGCCTGAGGCAGGCAGAGATGTCAAAACCAGCCACTGGGTGCTGCTTGTAGTAGTATTTTCATTCAAACATCGAAACGTTGCTCTCGTTCTCTCGCTATTGTTTCCATGGATACATTGCTTAAATGAAAAGAAAGAATAAAAGAAATCAATACCTCAAGTTTATGACCTTTCAACAAATACCTGCATAAAAGGTGAAATGTTACCAATTATTGATTTTTTTGTTTAAAATGACTATACATTCTCTTTCATGTTTTGGGGGAGAAAAAAAAAAAGACTAAGCAAATCAAGGTCTCCAAATCTCTTCAGGCAATTATTTTTCCACACAGCACTGCCTCAAGATCTCCACAAAGCATCCTAAAAATCAATAGAAATAAGCAGTTCCTTTGTATCCAGAAGAAAAATCTAACAATAAATCAGATTTTTAATGCCAAAAGCCAACAGCATGAAAATTACTTAAATTTAGGATAAGACTACAATTTGTGTTCAAACACGTATGTTCATAATATCCATCTTATATGATGGAAAAATAATGCTCTAAATATCCATCCATCCATCCATTCGCTTCCGCTTATCCTTTCCAGGGTCGCGGGGGGCGCTGGAGCCTATCCCAGCTGTCATAGGGCGAGAGGCGGGGTACACCCTGGACAGGTCGCCAGTCTGTCGCAGGGCCAACACACAGGGACAGACAACCATTCGCTCTCACATTCACTCGCACATTCACACCTAGTGACAATTTGGATTATCCAATTAACCTATCCCCTCAAATATCTAAATATCCAGTGTATTAAAATATATCTCCAAAACATCCTGACCAAACATCTAAATTTTTCCTTTTCAATACAATTCCAGCATATTGTGTTACCAAAATAAGTCAATATATGAATTTCATATTCCCATAGTTTTGCGATGTGGAAAATAACAGCCAACATGGGAGGGTTCAGGATTAGGATGTGGTTACAGGTCAGGGTTTGGTGTGTGGCGGGATGGTGTTTCTACATCGCAAAACTATGACATCATGATAATGTGACATTAATTATGATGATCTGGGAACAACACCAACACACGGATGTTGATGCAGGGGTTACTTTCAGCCTGTGCAACAACTCTGTTGAGGGTACTACTGCTTCAAATGACTTCTTCAAATCATTACAAAGTTTTTTCACTCATAAACAACATGAAAGAAAGAAAACAAGCAACTTTTAAAATTCCGGGCGCTGGGAGGACTAGGAATTTTTAACTATTGGTTAAAGTTAAAATTATGAACTTCAGCCCTCATTAAGTTACCTGAGGCAGCGAGTTGAGCTGCTTATAACCACCGGTAAGAATGAGGCAATAGTTTAAATTACAGAATGAAAAAGCAACAGTCCAGACTGTAAAATTAGGTCATCGCATATAAATGAGAAACTTTGGCTAGAGATGCAATCATTCTGCGTACTAACACTGGTGCCATTTAGGCTTCAACTCATAAAGTATTCAAATAAAATTAGACTTCCTGCTCAAGGACACATCCATGAAAAACATTTGTTTCATAGTGTGCAACAATTCTGTTGCAGGCCACTAAATAACAGCCAACAATTACTCATGAATACTCATTCGGGAAACACTGGGTCCTCTGTTTGTCCCAGCAGAGGAGCGGTGGCTCAGCCAGGACCCTTGCAGGGCAAGTAAATCTCAGCAGACATATTTAGAGGAGTGTAGTGTCAGCCTGACTATTCTGTTCATTCAAATAGCCTCTGCTGCTGAAAGGCCTTTGCAGCTTTCACAGAGAGACACGATAATTAATCTGCCAAGTCTTCAGCCATCACTACCCGCAAGTCAAATAAATTTAGAAGGAAAAGAAGCTCCTGCTGGTATGAATCACTGAAATCAGGGTAAACAAGCGTCTCGTCTGATGCAGCATTCAGGAGAGGAGGCAAAGGTATTCTTTCCCATGCTCCATGTGAACTGATCTGACTGCAGCATGTTCATCACGCCTCGATTCACCGCAAAATAAGCCAAGACTTGGTGCTGCTTATTAGTCTGATTCTGTTTGCTGTGCGTCACGAAAATAAACACTTTTTCGCTTGCTGAGATTTCTTGATAACCGCCCACAATCTTAATCTAGGCCGATATCACTAGAGGGGTTGAAGAGCTTATTGTTGGTGGTCTGGGAGCTGGCCAAATCATGCCACCTTGTCACTGACTCACGCAGGCCATATGCATGTTGCATAAGCCCTGATTTTATGCCGGTGTGGTACACTAGCCGCTCAGCTGCTGGATGCTTAATAGGTCTCACATCTCTCTCATCACCAGGCCTAATAGGAATCAGGACAGGGCCAAGCTGTCCCAAAAATACTCCAGCCACCAGCGAGGAGGAGCAGCAGAGGACTCTCCCCATAATCTCGAACTGATGTGCACTCTGAAAGTCAGTGCATCTAATCAACACATTTGTTCTATTTTTGGTGGTGCAAAGATGCTAAGCAGCACCGAGTGAATCTGTTTATTCTGAGAGCCGGATTCACAGGAAGACAATATTACTGGTTAGTCTAGACAAGGCAGAGCTGGACAGAGGGGTCAACTCAAAACAGGGGGACGGGAAAAATAAAGGTTCAAATAGGTTCCCCACATAATGTGGCTGCGCAGAAAGACACACCCAATCTCATCTCTGAAATATTAATGGAATGCAGTTAAAGACATTACACACACCTTTCTCCACACCTGAGCTGCTGTACAAGAGTAAGCCTTTCTCCTGTGTATAGAGATACACTACAGTTTCCTCTGTAGTTTCAGTACACAGAGACCTGCTGGCTTCTAATGTTTTTCTGGTGTGGGTCTTATAGAAGTTGACTGTTTTCATCTTAGACATCTACTTTCATTTTAGATCCATCTTATCTTAAAGACCTCATTGTACTGTATCAACCAAACAGATTGTGTCACTCCCAGACTGCTGGTTTACTTATTATTCCTAGGATATTTAAAAGTAAAATTTTGATGCTTTTTGATAAAGCATATACTTAGAGCTGTATCAGAATCCTCCCTTAGTTACACCGCAATAGGTCTAGATTGCTGGGGGCTTCCCATGATGCACTGAGTGTTTCTTTTTTTACCATGTTTATTCACCACTCTGCATTTCTTATTATTAACCTCTGGCTCTCTTACACAGTGTCTTCCTCCCTTCACCCCAAACCGGTTGTGGCAGATATCTGCCATCCCACCTGGTTCTCGCAAAGGTTTCTTCCTGTTAAACTTTTGGGGGGGGGGGTCATCTGACTGGTGGGGTTTTCTCTGTATTATTTTAAGGTCTTCACCCTACAATGTAAAGCATCTTGAGGTGATTATTGCTGTGATTTGGTGCCATATAAATACATCTGAATTGAATTAAATGCAACTTGCTTTCCTATCTGTACAGTCAAAAAAGTCTATTTATTTCCCAAAAAAATCTGTATAGAAAATGAGCCTGTATTAAAGAGTTCAAGGATCCTCTATGACGGAAACAAAAAGAGTGGATATAGAGGATGTATACAGTCAACATGCGTACACAAACTTCCATCCAGCTAGATTTAAATTGCGTGTAACCTCTCAGTCTACACCTGGCACCTTGCTCTTGAATGGATTCTGCCTCCTGGCCCCAAATTTGTCACAACAAAGAGCAGCTATGACTCATCTGTCTCCGGCCTCGTGCTTGTAGGGAGGGTTTTTTTCACCGCAGTTTGGCACTGGACTTCACCCAAAAAGGTGCTCTGCAATTTGAACAGGTCACGTGATTTGTGTTTGCTGACTCTAACTGACCGCTGTACACCAGGGGAGAGTGGCTGTGAGGCAGCCCTGCTCACAAACCAGTCTAAACCAAGCCTTAATATGAATCATGTTTGTGATGTAAATATCAGCCGCTGTTATGAGAACAAACCCGCAACGTAAATAATTAATCACACAAGCTTTCGTGGTCTTCCCCCCAGCAGCTATGCGGTGATCTATGATGTATTATTAACAAGCGCCTGTAAACAAAATCGCCACATGGCTAAAAGAAGGCAGCCACAACAATATGGCCTCTTCGTAGGGATGCTCCATTCGTTTGGCCTGTCAGGGATGTGAAGGAAAATGCTTTTTTGTTGTTGTTGTTGACGGCTGCCTGTTCAAAGCCAGTCTCCCTCGTTTAACCTGTGCAGTTACTCATAGCACACAAAGCTAAAGCGGACACCTGCCCGGTCTTGGTTGGTTGGTTGGTTTAGTTACCTGCGCTGTCTTCAAAGTGCAGTTTGACAGTCCCGTCTTTCCCGAGCCTCACATTCCCGGGTCCCTCAATTCTCCTCGGGTGCTCGGCTGATGAGACAACGGCAGACTTGGAGCTTCTCCTCCGGTGTTTCTGCGCTAAAGTCCGACAACACTGGTAACACACTGCCCATGCCTGTTCCTCGTTTATCGGCTGGCTGTACAAAGCCAGGATTTCTTCTAAAGAGAGCTCCTCGGCTCCGTCGCCGCAGTCCATGTTCACGTCTCCGATGCTCAAATCGGCGGCGAAATTCCGCAGAACGGTGGGCGAAGTCACCATCCCGTCCTCAGTCCCCGGTCGCTTGGCCATCCTCACATCATTTTTGCCCGCATAACGTAAAGGGCAAAACGAACAGGTTTGTCAGGTAAAGTCCCAGAGCTGCGCAGCTACATGATAAGATATAGCCTCCTCCGTCAGCCAAGTGTTATCTGTACCGTCACCGTGGCCGTGGCCGAGGAGTACCAACGGTTCACAACGAGCCACAGCCAACCGAGAACGTGATCCGCGCGGTCCTAAAGCCTGAACGTTTAACCAATCAACATCAACAACATGCCGAAACTCCTGTCTTTTATAACTCACCGAACTTCCGGTGTGTAATCAAGGGTCAGATTTTTTAAATCAAAAATGTACATTAATAAATTATCATTCAAATTATACGAAAAACTATCAAATATATTTTTATTTTAAAAAATTACTTAGCATACAGTAAGAGTTGACACACCTGATTTGGGCTTTAGTTTTGAAAAGGTGTGTCACAAAGGTCAACAAATCGTGGTGGACTGTATTCACTCGTCGTTTATTTATATTTTTTAAGGAAATGGGAATTGGGCGCAGCTATTTCTTGAAACATTTGCAAACATACTTGGAAGTACAGGATTTAAGTCAAAAACAGAGTTTGTGCAATTCTAACTAGCTTGAAAGTCAATATTCAGTATGGCTGCCTTTAGTCTTCAACACAGCTTGAAACTGACTGATGGTGTGCTATTGTGTGTTTTTCTATCCATGTGTTTGGGGTCATTGTCATGCAGAAAAATGAAGCCACTGTCAATTAGATTCTTTCTAGATGGTACTGCAAAGTAGATCAAAATCTGGTGGAAATTTCACTGTATTCTCAGTGTTTTACCACTGTCCTGACCTCCTCCATATATACTGACAATCTTAACCAAAATTTCAAATTTGGATTCATCACTCCACAAGACCTTTTGTCACTGATTTTGAGTTCAGTTCTTATGTAATTTGGCATGCCTCAGGCTTTAGTTCCTGTTTCCCTTCCTTATGAATAACTTATTTCTTTACCATTACCAATGACCAGTAAACAGTAGATGGACCAACTGACACAGGACCTGACGAGTGGCCTTAGTGGCCTAACAGACCACTTAACAGGCACAAAAAACCCACACAAAAAAATAAACAACAACGAAAAAAAAACACATTCCTCTGAAAATGGTCAAGTACAAGGACTGGATTGAAAATGATTGAATAAGCATCCGTTGTCAAAAGAAAACATTTGAAAGACCTTCAGATCACCTGGAGAACTATTGCTACCGACCACTTTAAAAATAAAATTAAATTGAAGTCCCACTGCTTGGAAGCAAAGTACAAAGAAACTCATGACAGAAAACTGTGTTATAAAATGATTTGTTCACTCACCAGAGATTGTCAGAGTTGGCTACAAATATTGATTACATAATGCTTGGGCAAAACTAATGAATTACTCTCTTAAAGGTAAAGGGACCATTACACATAATTTAAGCCAATTTTACATTGGTAAATTTAGTCATTAACGCTTTTGAAACTTTACCTTATAATTGAAAACAGTTTATAGCTCAGTGCAATACTGATGCTTTTCCAGTCTAATCACAATAGGAAACAGAAAAGGTTGATTTCTTTTAATTCGTGTAATGAGAAATAAATGCTCAGATCACTTGTTTTCCCCCTGGATTCCATACATTAAGAAGCCAGCAAATATTTTAATGCAAAGAAGAAAAAAGTAATTTTGAAACATACACGTTGAGGTTTGTTTTGCCATCACAAATATGGCGCGGTCTGTACACATTTCGTCACATCATCTAAGTAAAGTCATTAAAAACTCTTGACAAGCGACCATTATCACATGCACACCATTTTAATTCAGATTCTTAAATTTATTTATATGACCAACAGATTGACCTTCATACAATCATGTGAAGCCGACAGCTTCCGGTAAGCCAGAGCTTTTCTTAAAGTGGTTGTTACCACTTTCAAACCTCTTTGTGTTTAGATATTAAGACCTCAGCTGGTCAACTACGCCATCTGCTGGTCATATGATCTAATTTGCCAGATGCCCCATCCTGAAAATCCTCCTGAGTATGCTTGTATTTACAAATGTTGGATAGGCTTTTTTTTTTTTTAATTGATTTTTTTTTAATGGCTTGCTATTGATCAAGTTTGGGCAGAGACTTCGATTAAATTAACATAGCACCGATCTATACATGCAGACCGGTATTAAGCCAAAAAAATTTACATGTTACAATACTAAATATAAAGTGTGCATTTTACAACGTAACAGAGAGTAAAGTAGAAGTATTGAACACAACAGTATAAAGCAAACTTTAAAAATCAAACTGAAAGAGAACACAACAGCACTTTGAATCAGGATTAATTGTAGGCACATGCGGATGTGTTTGTATATCTTGCGAAAGGCTGGAAAAGGCAGTCTTTAGCCTTCAAGCTTCACGCCTCCAAATCTCAGCTTCTAAACAGCACTTCTGGTTCTTTTAAATGAAAATTACTTACAGCATTGACTGAGGTTAAACAGCATCGGTATTAGTTCCCATACTACTGATAATCATTCACAACAAAAGGAGTATACTTGCACAAAGAACTGAAGCAAATTCTTAGGAAGGCCTCACACAGAACACACTGCTTGTAATTATCATGTGCATATGGGACAATCTGCTCTTTTTTTCTTTTTTGTTTTTTTTTTTCTTCACACTGGCTGAACACAGTGACACATTCCCTGACTGGCACCATAAGCATGGGAGAGAAGCATGGTGTAAAGTGTGAACATTGCTCGTTACCCACTCTCTTCTTCACACATGCATTTGCAGTGGCACAACGAAGATGCAGCATCCACAGGTCTTTGGATGGAGACGTACGCAGGTGCTTGTGTTGTAAATCACTGCGAACAACAGCCAGGATCTTGCAAAAAAATAGAAAATAAAAAAAATAAAATAAAATCAGCCACGCACGTCTGCAAATCACCATCTTGTCCTCTGGAGAGGCATTCGCACCTACGGCCGTCTTCCTCCTTGCGGAGGTTCATCTTTCGTCACAGGCGTTTTCAGGTTCTGGATCGTCACTGCTGTTGGCGCTTACCGGCTGCCCATCCTTAGACAAAGCACTGGCCTCCTTTGATGACCTCCTTTTGGAGTCACGAGTAGATTGCTGTGAAAAGATTTGGAATGCCATTTCATTTAAATGTCACCCCACTAGACAGACAGCGAGTGGGCAAAGATGGCCAATTGAGAGGTGAGTCACTGAGGTTCTGCCATGTGTGGAAGGTTAAATTATTAATATATATATTTTTAACTGTCATTTAGAGATACTGAAATATAATTGGTAAGATAAAATTATTTTTCAGATCATTTTTTAAAGCTTATTTCAGTTTTGAAAAGAACAAAAGTATTTTCAATTTAAACCTCACAAAAAAGAGAGTTTCTGTTATTACTTTTCCTTTTTAAAAAGATAAACTCACCAATCACTTTATTAGGTACACTTTGCTAACACCCCGTAATTCTTCAAGGCACAGATTCAACAAGGTGCTGAAAACATTCCTCTGAGGATTTTGGTTGATACTGACACGACAGCATCACACAGCTGCTGCAGATTTGTCTGCTTCACATCCATGATGTGAATATCCAGTTCCACCACATCCCAAAGGTGCTCTATTGGATTAAAATCTGCCGACTCTGGAGGTCATTTGAGTACACTGAACTCATTGTCTTCTTCAAGAAACCAGTTTGAGATCATCTGAGCTTTGTGACGTGATATGTTATAAGAAGCCATCAGAAGATGGGTAAACTGTGGTCATAAAAGGATGGCCATGGTCAGCAACAATACTTGGGTGGGCTATGACATTTAAACAATGGTCTGTTAGTACTGTGGGTTCACAGTGTGCCAAGAAAATATCCCCCACACCATGATGCCTAAACTTTTGATACAAGGCAAGATGGATCCATGCCTTCATGTTGACAACAATGACGTCACAATCAATGTCGCTTATATCACCTTTCTTCTCCATTCTGGTGCTCAGTTTGAACTTCAGCAGGCTGCCTTGACTATGTCTACATGTCTGAATCCATTAAGTTACTGCCATGTGATTGGCTGATTTCTTGCATTAATGAGCAGCTGAACAGGTGTGCTTAATAAAGTGGCCAGTGAGTGTACAAATGATAATGAAGGGATGTTAATTTTATACCTGACGAAGGTCAGATGAACTGACATTTTGTAATATAATGAATGAGCAGCAAGTGAGACAGTATGCGTGAACTATATTTAAGTGTCTTTACAAAATTTCCCACAGCAAAAACAGCACAATGAGCTCAAAGAGTTTCTAGTATGTTCTATAAACAAATGCAAAAAATCTCACTAGAATAAATTAAATCAGAAATATTAGGAATATCTTACATTTTTTTTAATAACTGTTATTAATAAATGTTGAATTTGACTGTGAAGAAACAATGAAATTATATCATACTTATCATACTGTTTACTTATTTGCTTATAGTTGGATTGTAAACCATCTATGAACATTATTGTTATGTAAAATTGCAAACAATGCTTTTATGGTATTTTAAATGCTGTGAGGCCCTTGCATAAATGTCATGTGGATGGCTCGAGCTGATTAAGCTTCTCTAGCTGCGCTCTATGTAAACATGTTACAAGCTAATGATGAATATAGTTACACTTTAATTTAGATGACAGTGATTTTGCAGGTTTGGTATGTGGCATTACTGGTGGTGCTCAAATCCTGCTCATGACCATGTGTGCAAAGGTGTTTTAGGACTCACACATGCCAGTACCTGCTACCAGTGACACCTACATCACTAAAAGAGCGCCTGGGTCTCCTCTGGTGGTTGGAGCTGCTGGTGGTGAGGGCCTGCTTCCCACACTGGGTGCCCGTGTTCACCATCCTCTTCTCCCTTATGTTGGCTTCCAGAGGTTTACCTAAGGGGCAGTGGTTAGTGTTTGAAATGTGGCACTCTTTCAAACATGAAAACAAGATAGTAGAGATGGCTGCGATGGCTGTGTCAGCTCGGTCAAGTTGTGGTGTGAGTGGTTTGTTTAGCTTGTGGCTGCACCCTGTCAGCATATATGGCACCTAAAGAGAATGCATTTGGATTTGCATCTTCATGGGAGATCTTTCTCTTTATATTTTTAGAGATAACGGAGGCTCTTACTGTTTGCTACTGGAAGAGGGGTCTCTACATCCGTGTTAGTAAGCCATGTCGATTCTGTTTCTCTTGTCCAGCTTTCATGGTACCTCGGCTCGATGATCGCGTCCGCCCGACTCCCTCCACAACCCATCGAGATAATCATCCACGGCAGGTGTAGCTGAGGCTGACGCGGGCTTAAACACGGCTCGCTTTGTCTCACAGCATCCGCAGCATCTCCTCCCCGGCTCTCTACTAAAGCTCCATCCGTGTTTCCATCATCAGTCGGCGGCTCTGAAGCTGCTGCTCTCCTCAAACAGCAGTGCCAGCTGACCAGCACGAGCTACCTGCGTCACCCGGAGAGGGCGGAGCTTAAAGTGGCTGCTGATTGGCCACGAGGGAAATCAACAGCTGCATCATCACTACGGCCAGCATCCTCATCATCAACATGGAAACGTGTGTGCCAAACGAAACTGCTCTTTCTGTTTTTAATGTAATTCATCGAGTTAAATCCTTACAATTGACAACAAAACGTCGATGCCATTTGTTATATTCAATAAGGCGCCAATAATTGACTTTATTGATAGGCTTTGGAGATTAATTAGAAGTCGCTGAAGTCGTAAAGTATACGATCTGGGTTGCTAAGGTGGGGCATTTTTATAGGAGACGTGCATTTGATAATAATGAAGCTTTAAATGGCTTAAAATATTTTATGATCAGAGTAAACATGCCCACACACACAAAAAAAAAATGTGTGTGTGGATGGATAGCTGTGTTTGGTAACAGAAAACGAATAACAGGCTCCATCTTATTAAGAAACACTGAATATGTAGAGTAGGTTTTTTATAAAAGACAAAAAGCCAAATAATGAGGAAAAACATTTGAATCATGAGCTTGATGTGCATCTTTGTGTAAAAACAAGTGCATATTCATGCACAAAAAGAAATATAAGATGCAATTTGGAATGAGCATGCAAGACAAAACCTCACACCCTCCTGATATCCCTCAGCATTGTCACTGGAATCAGTTTGTTTTCATTTATCTTTGTTTTGCATCTCTTTGAAGCGTCTGGTCATTTTGCACATGGTTGTTTTTGTCTTTAACTGATTAGTGTATGTTTTATCTTTAAGATACACTAACAAAAAGTAACCTTAAAATGATCCTTGTAGTACCTAAAACCACATCTTTATTTCAGAGATGTTATTTCCTCATAAATTATCACACCCCTTAACAACTTAGCCTTTATCTTCTTTTTTCCCCCCATTACTCTGAGCAGGTTTACACAGCATAAAAAGCCAAAGTCAAGGATCTTTCATAGAGTATTTAATTTCACATTTATTTAAATATGTGTTTTAATTTATAGATATACTGACAATACAGTATTTGCACATATACACATTATTCATTGTTCTCAAACGGCTTGATATACAGAAATCACAGGAGCATAAGATCAGCGAACATATTGCTTCTTTGTACCGTAAAATGACCAGTTTCAGTGTTTCACAGGTTTTAGCTTGAGAAGCAGAAACAACTGTCAACATCTACTTATAAACAGGCATTCCTTACATGGAGCTATAAACATGTCACTTTTTAAAAACTGAACAAACATATTCACTGATTTTGGAGGTTTGAAATAAATACTGTAGATAACACACACACCGATTTATTTATTTTTATTCCCACTTACCCCACATATACCTTTCACGTTAATTTTAACAAGTAGGGTATGGAAGTAGTGACAGTAAAAACACTGTATTTTACATAGCATTTGAAGCAATGAGGGAATACCAACTATTGAGATGGAGGAAGCTGTTTACTTAAGTAGTGTGGTACAAACAGAAAAAGACAACAAAAAAAGTCAGTCCTCATTTAAGTATGTTGGAACAGAAGTTGTGATTAGAGACCAGTTTACCTCTAAAACAGATCCTAAGTATAGTCGCTAATCAGCACTCTGATTCCTAACAACTTATAAGGGAGGAGACCCAGGAATGTACTAGGAACATAAAACACAGGAAAGGAAGGAAGAACACAAAAAAAAGTCTAGAGTAAAAATAATTTAAGGTTTGTGGATGTGAAAGTGTCACATCAGAACACTCCTGCACGTGATGATAATGTATCTAGACCTTGAAATCCAGCAGGTTGCAGTCGATCTTGTAGTAAACATAGGGGTAGTACTCTTGCTGGCTCAAGTTCAGCCCTGGGATGTCCATGGAGGCCTGAAGGCAGAGAACAGTAATTATACAAGAGAATATGACAATACATTATCGTTCCCTTTGGAAAAATATTTTTTCACAGATCTGTGCCTTAGTTTAATTATTACAATACGCTGTCTGTGTGTCTTGTGGCCCAGCAGGAATCTCTAGAACTGAAAAATGAAAGAAAACAAAAAACAAAAAAACCTGCAGTTCCTCTAGAGACCACTTAAGGGTGCCCTTGAAAGTGAGTCAGTCTCCATCCTATTTTTAAAAAAATAATAATAATAATTCCCATGTTACTTGGACAAAAAACATTTGTCTCCATTGCCCAATTTTCCCATCCATGATTCATGATTCACTCACCCACCCAATGCCTCAGTCACACAGTCCTAAAGACCAATCAGCAACCCTTTGCCCCTTGGCAAGTTGTTGCCAGCATTTACTTTGAAACCAGTTAACTAGTACTAATGAACGCATCATGCAGGCCTAGAGACAGGTCAGTGATCAGTCAGTTATCCCTTCTTCACCACGCAACCGAAGGCCGCTGGGAAAAATGTGCATTCCCCAACCAGTTGGCAAGTGGTTGCTGCAGTCACCTGCAGCTAGCATGGAAGCATGGATGCTCTTTTCTACTCTACGTGAGCACTCAAAAGCGCTTTATACAACACATCTCATTTACCTACTCACATGCACATTCACACTGGGATGAATGAATTGGGTTACCCAATACATTAAGTACGTTACCCAACAATATTTTGGCATGTAGACTGGAGTAGCCCGGGATCGATCTACCAACCTTAAGATTAGTAGCTGACCTGCTCTACCTCCTTTAGCCACTCCAAAAACAACTGTGATGCAAACTGGAAATGGAAACCAGTCGCCTTCATAGGTTGCAGTGCTAAGGCACAACTTTTACTCTGAAGATGAACAAATGGTTACCAGGGGGTCATGAACTGGCCTCTAGGCCTGTCTGAGTGAGGTCAAAATTGTCTTAAGGTTAAAACTGCATTTTTAGGGATCTACAAACAAACTGGTGGCCTCATGGTGGCTGCATTTATCCTTTATACAGTCTGTGTTTTTAGTATAAAGGTCATTTAGACTCGAGGTCATAATCTGTGGTGGATTTGTACTTTACTGTATAACACAGTCCTCAGATTACTTCATTTAACACTGCCCCCCAAAAAAACAAAAAACAGGTAAGTAACGAACAAATGTGCGGCTGAGACTCACGTCAATGATTGCAGCACTGCTGTCCAGGTGCTTGTACAGGTCGTACAGCACCTCTCTGAGTTTCTTCATGTTCTTCTTGTTGGGCTGAAGCAGCATAGCCTGGAAGTTGACTGGCAGCCCATATCTATGAAATACAAGGTAACCATGAATTTGAGCGCTTGGTGGTAAAGGATGCACATCTGTACATTAATAAATTCATAATCTCCTGCATGACAACTCACCTGAGCACTGACTCCACAAACACGCGTAGAGCTTTTATGTGAATCCATGCGATGAAGGCCTCACTGAAATTCACCTTCAGCCATCGTACCAAAGGGCCCTAGATTGAATGCAACAACATATCATCAATTTTTGCCATTCTTAAACGTAAGGGTGATAAATACCACAGCAATATGAAAATGAAACAGCATGCTTACTTTCTCATTACTAGTTAACTATAACTACAAACAGCAGTTGCAAACGGATGTACAGATGTACTACAAAAGCAACTCTTTCTGTACAGAGCGAGCTCCACTAACTACACAGTCAGCAGCATTGTTAGTGAAGTAAGCAGCAGGCATACAAACTGTTTCTTCTTGTCGGTGGACAAGCGTGTCATCTCTTCTTTGTCTGCCTTCATCTCCTCCTCATTGTACTGGAAGTCCCGCACTGTAAACCTGAGCCAGGACACACAGCAGAGAGGTGGCTATCAGCTTTCACAGAGATGAGTATAACCAAGCACCTACTACACACATACGTCCTCAAAATATGTTTAGCACACACAGTCGTGCTAATGTAAGAGCCCTATGAAGCTGAGAGTATAACACAAGCGCAGCCTACTTCAATCCTCATGAGCCACTTATCCATTTATGGAGCATTTATTACTAAAGGAAACATTTGTCATTTAGAGAAAACACAAAGCTGGACTGGCTGGAGTGTATCAAGTGCAACACACAACATAAGCTTTAGACATTAACTCTGAAAAGCTCATATTCTTTTGAGTAAACAGAAGTGGAATAGTTTACTTGTTTTCTCTAGCCTTGTGTTTGAAGTCGTCTACAGCTTTCCTGAAGAGGGTGACACTGAACAGACCGCTGTCGTTGTCTTCAAACAGCAGCCTGGAGAAGAGGACAGAATGCACAAGAGGTGTGGGAAAATAAATATCAATACAGCAGAGTATTTGTATTTGTGGAGCAACAATGCAACCACACAGAGACGCAATATATTTATATTTGATCATAAAATAAACATTATGTAATATAATAAAAATACATTTCAAATGCAAATCAAACTTTTTAGCATAAAAATAATAAATTTCAATAAAACAAAAGTTTATTTTATTTAACAGTAATTTACTTTCCAATTCTTCAGCTGCCGACTTTTGCAACTTTGCAAATTGGACTGTTTAAAATACCTGTAATTGTACAACAGTCCACACATGTTTGCACTCAGTTAAGTTGGACTACACTTGAATAAAAACAGTTCAGTTTGTCAGAAATAAAAATGACTGAAGTGAGAAAAATACAGAAATTCATGTTAAACCAGACACTGAGAAGGTTGGGAAAAAACTGATACACTGTGGCTCGTCTTACCACCATGCCAGTTTAGAGGAGTTAAAAAAAACAAGAACTGGTGATATCTGTTAAGTTGGATTTACTATAACTATAATTATACTATAAAGTGAAACATCCCTCACTGGTGTCCATAGAAATGAACACTGGAGAATATTTTCAGCTGAGAATAAACTCTGTTTAATCAAACTATGCAAACCATACAGAATGTGTCTGTCTTCCTGCTGAGAATGCTCTAGATTTGGATCACCAGGATGTTGAGGTCACATTTGCCCAGAAAGTCTAAACACAATGTCCTAAATCACCTGGCCATGTTGACACAGGGTCAATTGCCTTCTACAGGTCAACCACGTAACGTCTTCTATTCTAATACGGGTCACATCGTTTTTCACAGTTCACACGAGAAATGGTTCCAGTTTTAATCAGAGTCAAGCACAAAGCTAAACTCAGTAGAAGACACAGGAAGTGAAAATTCTGGTCTACCTCAACTATTATCATAATAACATGGAGCAGCCATGTGCAATTCATGACATGCACAAATATATTAAAAAAGCAAACCGTTCTTGGACCTTTTGTATTTAGCAGCGTCTGGAGAGGACTTACTTGGTGGAGCGTGGTACGACCATTTCAGCCAGTGTTTCGTATGTCTTCTGCCAGTCAGCGTAGCTCGTCCTGATGAGGGTGGAAATGAGAAAATAACATCTTTGACTTTTATTTTATTTTGATAAAAAAAACATTCTCAGACCAAAATTAATAATTTAACAATTTCCACAGCCAAATTCTGTACAGTTATGAAATGACTTCCTCATAAATTAATGATCACAAAACTTCTTCACAATGTCTACAACCTTATGCAATTATTTTGCAAATCTCATAAACCCCGCAATTTACAGTAGGACATGCAAAACATATCAAATGTTTACAATGACAAAATGGACCATTTAATTAAAATATGAGCTCATTTTCAAGTTGATGGCATCAAAACATCTCAAAAAAGGCAACAAAAGGCTGGAAAAGTAAAAGTAAGTGGTGGTAAAAAGAAACTGTTTTCTCAACATAGAATTGTGAAGACTTTCTTTAAACATATCACCTGCAATACATAATATCAACAGAAGAGAAATCTCTGTGCGCAAGGAAAAAGGTTGAAAATCAGTATTGCACGTGATCTTCAGTGTCTCAGGCAGCACTGCATTAAAAACATGCGATTCTGTCATTAAAATCACTGCGTGGGCTCAGGAACACTTCCAGAAATCACCATCTGTGAAAACAGTTTATTGCGCCATCCACAAATGCAAAGACTCCACACGTGAACATGGTTAGTGTTGTTTCTCGGCACTGCTTTATATATAGGAGAGTGGCCTCTCAACCTCTGAGGAGGTTGAGGAGCCTCTCTATGCAAGTCTCCGCCTGATTGGCTGAATCCATGGCTGGGCCATGTGACATGCCAGCTGCTGATTGGTCTCTATCAACATCTGGTATTTCAAAAAAATAAAATAAAATAAAAATCCTACTCCCAGCAGCACTTTCCTAGCAGAAATGACAGCAGCAGCGTTCTGGTCCTGTCCTCGGCCTCCAAACCTTCGATAGTTTTGTGCATGTTTTTTGTGGAGACACATTAGTTCTGCTAGGCCCTGTGACTGTTAGCTGGTGTTTATATTTTGTATATAGCTTAATTCACTCACTGTGTGTGTGTGTATCACTAAAGCAAAAGGGCTGAACTCCCTCTTTGTTTCTGGTTTGCTAGTGAGTTAAGTTTAGCACACCTTTTGTTTCGTTTTGCTTCACATAGGGATTAGGTAGTAGTTTTCCTTATAAGGTAACTGGTTTTATTTGTTGTTTTGGCCTCAGTTCACCTTGAACTTTTTGCTCTGAGTTATGGGTATATTGGCCTTGTTCTTGACCAAGCATGTATTAATGAAGTGTATTTTTAATTGAGAATTACTGGTTGGACACTGGTACACCTTATAACTTGTGTATTACGCTTCGTTAGCTCATTAGAAACGGCGCAAAAGCTCATCTAAAATAGACTAAAACAAACTGGAAAACTGCTCCTTGGACAGAGAACATTGACATTTTAAGCTGTATTTTTCAAAACATGGACGCAATATCATTTGACATGCCTCCTTGTCAAGGTCATGCGACACAGTAGTTTGGTTTTTTTGTTCTTTTAGACATGGCCTTGTCCAACCTTTTTGACACTTGTTGGTATCAGATTGAAAATGACTATTTTATATTAAAATGGTACATTTACATAGTTTAAACATTTGATGTTTTCCGTGTTCTACTGTGAATAAAATGTGGGAATTATGAGATTTACAAATCATTGCATTCTGTTTTTATTCACATTTTACACAGCGTCCCAACATTTTCTGAACTGGGATTGTACCATGAATACAAGCGCTCAAGAAATAAGTATTCACAACACACACACACTGCATACAATGACGCTGGTGCACTTACTTTGGGACGACCACCAGCATGGTAATCAGGTACTCTGAGTCCAGCACAAAGTCCTCTTTCTTCACTATGTCAGCCAGACTTCTGGTCATCAAGCTCCCCCTAGAAGGAAGACACATGCATATACACACAGAGCACATGAAACAGAAAAGATGTTGAATAAAGTTACATACAAACAGCATTGTTAACTATATTGAAGCTATGCTGACAAGGAAGATGGTTTGACATTATGCTCACGCAACAACCTAAAACATTGTTTTGCTCTACAGTGATCAGAAAAAAAAAAAAAAAATCCTATACATATGACAAAAATGCACATAACATACAAATTTTCAGTGCAACTCTAAATCCAGTTTTGTTTTGTTTTTTAAATAATAGTGTCCATGTGTGAAAGCTCTTAATGCAGAGCACCCGATTCCACAATATCAATTTGCAAATATATGGAAACACAATGAATGAAAAAAGCATGGTTTTTGTTTTTGTTGTTAACTTTCACTTAACCAAAAGTGACTCTTGTGAGATGAATAATCTCTTTTGCATGAGCGCGCTGGGCCCACATAGGCGGCATTAACATATTTATGCAGGGGTGCACTCTGGTCTGAGGGACACACATTTCATTACGAGGCTCAGTGCAGATGACTATGTGCCCTTTAAATTCCTTGTAATCACACACAACTCTTCAACCATGCACAGATGGACTCCAAGCAGACTTGAAACAAGCACAACAACAACAGCTACTCGTCCACAAATGTCTGTGTTAACGACGGCTGTTTTACTCACGCGTTCTTCCTCTCCAGATTCTGCAGGTTTCCCTTTAGATTGTTGTAAGCCGAAGCTCTGGCCTTCAGGTCGTTGTCTATCTGAGTCACTTGCTAGAAAACCAAGCAAGTATGGGTGAATACATCATTGCCGATCAGTGCAGCTGGAAAAATCTGATATAGTCAGTGTACTCTCTGGGACAATGAATGTCTTAATACAATACATGAAATCTCAACTCATCAACCAGGACTTTAGCAACCAAAACTTAGACAAAAGAACAAATTTATCATGGGGATATACAACACGAGGCATTAACAATTAATTGACTAAGAGAGCTGATTTTACCTTGGAAATGATCTCCGAGATGTTTTTCAGAGACTGTTTGATCGGATATTTCGCCATATCCCACTGAAATCTGGTGACATAGGTGACCAGGTCAACTGTATCAAGTAGAAACAAGATCAAAGACATCAGCATCAATCTCCATTTCCATATACTTTAATAGCTGTAAAGCAAATAGACTTGTTCTTCTGAGAAGCTGCCTGATTATGTATGCAGAGGTTACCTCCATTGGCCAACAGGTTCTCCTGGACTTTGTCTCGGCTGTCCTCCAGAACATCGGCCATGTACTGAGCAACCTTCTTTACCACACTGCATCCGATTTCAGGATGAGAAGTGAATACAAACCAGCAGAGAGAGCAGAAAAACAAAACAGCAATTAGCATGATTCTATCTAAATGTTGCATTCACTCTTTATAAAACTGAGCTTACAACTCTTCCGCTGCCTGACAAACACATAACACAAAACTCTGCCATGTTTCAGTAAACTTTACCTTTCCACAAAAGTGTCTAGTTTAGCCAGCTCATCTGACAGGCCCACTAAGACATCCAGAGTCCCAACCTGTTAGAGGTAGACCAGAAAACATAAGCAAAAAGGCAAATAATGGCCACACTGGTGTCCACCTATGCATTCCTCACTGAGGCCTTAGCCACAGAGGACTGCTGTGTTTTGTTTTTTTCACCTTGAGGTCAGGGATGTTGAACTTGTTGTTAGTGGAGAGGTTGTTGGTGCGCGTAGTGGCCACCATCAGCTTGTCCCAAGTCTGCTGGCAGGTCTTCTCCCCGGGAGCCGAGATCAACCAGAATTCTGTCATGGCTGCTGGCAGGAATTTTGTCCCCCGTGCCGCTGATGTAAGGAAGTTACTGAGGGTGAAATAACAAGATTTACTTTTTTCATGTTAAGTTTTCGATTTACAGCACTGCCTGAAATGCTCCAGTAAAATCATAATCTGATAATATAATAATACTTATCTAATACTTTGGAGGCAGGTTATTCATTTTGCATCGTTACTTAATTAACATATGAATGCATGGCTTTTACCTTTTACTTTTACCTTTAGACCAGACCTGGGCAATGTACAGCCCGAAGGCCATATCCAGGGCATTGGTTTTTCCTGATTGGCCCATTTGAGGTTGGTGGGAAATTAGAATTAAAATAGAAGTATATATCTTGCAGTTTGTCCTGTTTTCAGTCTCAAAACACTCTTTGATAAATTCCTCACCATAAGCTGTAATGAGATAATAGCTTACAATTTTTTCTGATTTTGTGGGAATACGCAATACAGATTTGCTGCCTTTATTTTAAAGGTGACTGCTATTTCTTTTTTAATGTACATAGGTAAGTGTATGCAAGCATCACTGTAAATGTTGCTTTGGAACCAACATTTATGAGAAACGTGAGTTTGTTAGTCCTGAAAGATGAGTGTAGAGTTTTTAATAAGAAATGGACTCAAGTCAGAGGCTGTGTGTTTAGTTTGTGGAGAGCTTTAAATTGTTGTTTAAAGATTACAGTCTGAATCGCAATTATGATACTAAACACACTGAAAAATACAAGAACTTGACTGATGCATAGCGGGGACGGACGTCTCACATTTAGCTAGCAAAGCTGCAAAAGCAACAAGGACTGTTCCTCTGGACGTACAATTAGCTTCTTGATTCACTACAGGCAGAGCACTTTAAGTCAGTATCACTGCTGGATTTGTATTCTTCTCTCAAAGTTAAGGAGGCATGCTCAGAAGATGTTGCTTCTCTTTAGATCAACCTTCATATGTGAGCAAAGATTATCGGTATGAAGTATAAGAAATACAGATCAAATACAAAAGATCAAATTAATATTGAACAGAACTGCGTTCGGTTTAATGGTGTGGCTGTCCACAACAGACCCTGCTTTAAACTGTGTTCTCACATCTTTTGATTAAGAAAAATCTCAGTTCTTTTCCGATCACTTTGCATTAGACAGACACACACGTCAAACTAACACTGTAAAAATCCTCTTTCTTCCTCTTTTGACTCTTATTTGGTTCTGAATCTTGAACTTCCTCATTATTTCCCACTGGTTTTAAAGAGTCACACAGACATACAGAAGTGGCTGATTTCATCACAGCTGCACAGCAGAGACTGACAAGTCTCCATGTCTGCTGACTGACTGTCATATGATCAACTTCTTGTTGATGCAGACCGCTAAAAAGCGACCCTCCTCTTGATTAAACACCCAGAACGCCACATGAATAGAAACCGCCGCTCTTTGATTTGTGACTCGGTATCAGGGAAAGGAAAGAAGAAGAAAAAAAAATCAGTGACAGCAGAATAAACCTGTTTCATGCAGTGTTAGCTTACTGCTGCTGCCAGCAGCTTGTTTATCAGTGTGGCCTCACGGTGTCACGACGTCACTAACCGAAGCACCGCAATACTCACCGACGCGTTTAACGGCTTCAGCGCGCAGTCCACTCGGTATATTTCAGCCAAACACACGCAGTTTCCCGCACATAGCGCAGATAGAAGCAGGTTTTCGACACACGGGGCTCCTTCAACAGAGCATCTCACTCAAAGTCAGCTGATCAGAGGAGGAAATCTGCGCCTGCGCAAACGACTGCCGTCACGTGATCGACTCCTCGTGAGATTCAGTGAAACATGTCTTAAGCACGTTGTACTAGGAACAAGGAGACTTAAGCATGAATTATAATTAATTAAAAGCAAAGTTTACCGCATATTTAAAAACTACTTATCAATGTAATACTGAGCAAATAGTTGATGGTGATAAAAAAAATGGTAAAAGACATCAACCTAATGGGGAAGTGGGAGAAAATTGCTAAAGTAACAGATACATTATACTAAGCTACTTAAAATAAGAGATGAGAGTGCGAGTCATAAATGTTTTTCGTGTGTGTGTGTGTGTGTGTGTGTGTGTGTGTGTGTGTGCAAGATATTAAAAACAAAAACGGAAAGAAAACAGCTCCATGGTGCTGAAGGTCAAAAACTCTACTGGAAACTTTTGAAAAGGGAGTAAAACTTATATTCATTTTTATTCACATATTACACAGACTGTGTACTCACCTAGCCTAGCAGCCGTGCGCCTGGGCTATTTTCAAGTATCATTAAAGTTACAGTATGTAAAATCTCACCATTAGATGTCAGTAGATTGGAGTCAGTTGAATTCACTTTTCTTGTCCCTCCTAATCCAAGTCCATGCTACAGTGGGTAAGTAGCTCTGCTAAATCAGGTAATTCCAAAATATATCTTTGATTAATCTCTTTAATTGCTTTTTGGACAAGTTTTACGTTGGTCAACAGAAAGAAAAAAAAAAAACATTGCACACTGTTTGGGCTAACTTTTCATAATGTGGGACATCAGTACTGATTTTTGAAAACTGAATTTTATGCTTTTAGTTGTATTTAGCTACCAAAAATATTCTGACGATATAATTATTATGATACTGAGAAGACAAATAGTCAAAGATGTGCTGTCAGATAAAGGTGGAGGTGTGGCTGTCTTAGTTCCCTTTCTGTAGCAGAACTTCAAAAAGCTGACTCAATTCATCTGACCAGCTCTTGTCTGAGGTTTAGACCAGAAAGAATATAATTATGAATATATATCTTGAACCTGAAGTAAGATCCTCCAAGACACCAGGGAACCGCTCCCAGCTGTGGGTTCACCTCCTCCTGCTGAACTCACAGAGCAGCAAACAACCAGTCCAAAGACATTTTACATTACACAATGTTTGGAGTGTATTTGACAGTTTTTATTTCCGACTGTGATACAACAACAACATTTCAATGGAAGAATTTGATGTCGTTTTTAAAGCTGACAAACTGAGAATCGACTTAAGTAGCAATAAGGAACTTCTTATTTCTTTGACAGGTGTTGTTCAATACACCCATTTATAACACGGCTGTGAAGATCTGCTGGGATCTTCCAGGCTACAGGGCTCAGGTAAGACCCACAGTTGACATAAAATATCAGGTAGTTTCTGAGGACCTGAGCGTGGTAGTGATGAAATGGCTCCTTTTATTTTTAGATTGCAATGATGATGGAGTTCCTTAGACTTCAGCAGGGGAATCAAATCCCATCGCACATCCCTATTGAAAATCTGAGAAATCTCTTGGTGGAGAAGAGCAAAGCAACACTCAGAGAGCAGTGTGTTACTGTGATACCTACAGACCATCCCCGTCACACCTGACAGTCTGTTTGTGTTAAAGTGTAAATGCTGAGAGAAAACCTCTGTTTTGTTTTCTTTTGAAGGCTTTGAGAGTTTGAACTTGAGGATTTTGACGAAAAAGAAGCCAAACCTCTACTGAAACTGGTGAGACTAGAAAACTCACAAGACCTGTAGTAATTTGGGGATTTGGGTTTGTTTTTTTCATTATGTTCACATAATATCTAAACAAAACTGCACTGTAGATGTGTTTTCTGTTTCAGGTATGGGCAGTGAACATTATTAATAAAATGAGGGACTGAGAGTTTCAAGCCTGGATGCTCCTTAAATTTCCTGAATTTCAGTGAGTTACATCTGACGTACATTTGTTAACAGCCCAGCTACAGTGTTTCAATATTTCTGTGATGCTTTAAATATGTTCAGATCCTTCTTTTAACTTTATTCTACAGAACACCTGAACTCCTCAACATGGTCAGAAATTACATTGAAATCCTTAAAGAGAAGAAGCAGGAGCATTGCTCCAAACTGCTCACCGCACAGGAAGTGGTAATAGAGGTAGTTCCCTGCATCCTGCACGGCTTCTGGGAGCTTCCTCCTCCCCCTCCTCCCCCTCCTTGATCCCTTTGGATCGAGTCTCCAAAATTATCACATCAATAGAAACCCGGGCCATCTTCTCCCGTGGCGTCAGAGATGACATGGTCCAGACAATCCTGACAGAAATCAGAGAGAAAAATCCTTTAAAAGTTCTACTCAACAACATTGCAAACTTTGTACCAGTGCTGCTCACTACAATTGCTAATGTGGCGAAGAACCACATCAGCATCATCATCATCATCACCTTTATTTATAAAGCACTTTAAAACAACCACAGCTGACACAAAGTGCTGTACATAGGAACTATATAATAAAAGTACATAAGATATAAAAAAAAAAGCCAAATAAAAGAAAAAGTAAAATAATGAATTAAATAACTAATTTCATTACAAGAGAACTAAGTCTCACTGAGGTCAAAAGCCAAAGAATAAAAGTGGGTTTTAAGACGCGATTTAAAAGTGGACAGTGAAGGGGCCTCTCTAACGTGCAGTTGCAAATTATTCCAGCACAGATCTAGAGCGAGAGAGTGGGCTGGAAAGCCTGCAGTGAAATGCTGTATAAAGTGCTTGTACAAATAAATGTTGTGCAGGAAACTGTCTGCTGGTATGGGTCCTTGTTGCATGGGGATATACTAACTAAACAACAGCTTTGTTCAAGTCAAGTTTCTCTCTAAATCAAGCATAACTAGGTCTTATTTATACTTTACACCTGTACACTTGATCTTTATTCTGTACATCTGAGCTATGACATACTGCCACAGAGCTCTTTTAAAGCCATTTTGACAAGAAATTGTGTTTGAATAAAAGTGTTTCCTGTAGCCTTATGATGGCACTGTACCTGAATAAAAATAACAATTTTCTCATAGGGTTAATAACATGTCTACCAACTACCGTATTTCATCTCCAAATAACTGCTGAGAGTTACTTCAAACGGGTTATTTAGTAGCAGGTTATTTAGATTTTCATGTAAAAAGCTCCAAAAAGGTTAAGTATGCAGTGTACTGTATAACAATAGAAGTTGCTGAAAAATTACCAATACCTGAAGATTGCTGTCTCATAGACATTCAGTGCCACCTAAAGGCAGTAACTGACAAGTAAGACAGCGCAGCAGTTACATGATTACATCTTACCACAAGAGGTCGGTACAGAAAGGAAGAAACTGAACTTTAAAATCACAAATACATTAATGTAGTGGACACAAATTATGCAGGTTAAGGCATAAAAAGGTACAGGGTAGAAAGGTAAGTGAGGTAAACAGGTTGAAATGAGTTTTTTCTTTTTCTGCACACAGTCCAGTAAAGACTGTATACTTTTCCTCTGCTCTAAATGTGTGTTTTTCAGGCTTGTTGCTTCTTTTTTTGTTCTTCACTTACAGAGATTGTTGCATTGGAAAATCCCAGTGGAGTTTCTGAAATACTCCGATCAGCCCATTTTACACCCGCAGCGATGCCACGTTCAAAGTCCCACCATTCTGATGCTCAATTTAAACTTTGGTGGGTCATCTGGACCATGTCTACGTGCCTAAATGCACTGATTTCCAGCCATGTGACTGGCTGATTAGATATTTGTGTTAATGAGCAGTTGAGCAAGTGTACCTAACACAGTGGCCAGTGAGTGTATACTGCCATTTCTGTCTTAATATTTCTAGTAACCGTACTTAAACTGCAGTGAGCACATGAAACATCCCTGCAGATTTCTTACTGCAGTCTTCACACAATGGAAAGTGTGTTAACTTTGAAAATATTTGTTAGTTTTGGTGGTAAATTGAATTTATTTGCTACAGACAGTGACTAAATCTAATTTACTCCTGACCCCATGGGCCCCGATATGAAACTTGAAGCACATACTTTTATACTTCAGTTGATGGTTTTCTTGTCCAAATTGCCCAAATAGACTTTGAAGTTTTAGAAGAAGCTTTAGAGTAATTTTTCCGAAGTCAGAAGTACAGTAATTTGTTTAGTTGTTTCTACAATATGTGCAAAACAGTTGAAAAGACCGGTCAGACGAGGGTCATAAATAGAATCACTGCAGTGCTTCCAGATGGGACTTTCCATGTTGTTTGGTTAAGCATTTCTGGGTCATGCTGTTTTGTGAACATTGTGTCTACTGCAGCGTCATAAAGCAAAGATAAGAGCTGTAGGACCTCCATGCTGTTTACAAACACACGGGTGAAGACGTGCAACACGTTGTTTGGGTGCAACAGAAAGTCATACGACTAAAGTGCCTGCAGGCTGTGTTTCCGCACTTATCTTTGCAGTGTTCCAGTGCTTTAGCGTCATACTGAACTCCGTGTTTGTTGAAATGAATTTTACATCCCTTTTGAGCTGAAATTATCACAGCTGAAATAAGGCTATGAGAGACCGTGACAGATCTCAAGGATCGAAGAACAGAACATTCTGAAAAAAGTCTCACATCTTATTTCATCATGTGACGAAAGCACCAATACCAAAACAGGAAGCATGTTTTGTTTGCATGTTTTGTGTTCTCAGTGTCATAAAAGTGAGTCACCAAGCAAAGCTTTAGGAAAAGACTCGGGTGGCTACCTAAAGACAGGGCAGGTTGAGTGGGTATGACTTTATTAGATACCCTTTTAATAAAGTTTAACAAGTGCGGGCCTTATTCCCATGCATACATTCTCTAAGGTTTGGCCTCAGGTTCACGTTCACCTTCAGGTAACCCATAGTTACATTTATTCTGAAGTGGGGATTCATCCATCTTTACATGCACACTGTCAATACAGCCACAACAGACAACAATTAATACAAAATAATACAAAATACTGAAAAAAAATTGACTAAACATAACTTGGACTTGATAATATATTATTCAGCTGTGGTTCACCATTCAGCCTGTTAGTTTCTTTCCTTTACAGATAAGTATTTAAACCACTACACCAAAGAAAAAGATCAAACATACTGAAGTTGTTTACAGGCAGAAATGCTGAAAATAACAGAAATCCAAAGCACACTATTATACTATTATACCATTGTAAATTTAATCTGCATTGTTTTGTCACCATTGACTTTCATAAAGATAGCAAATAATCTGAAGGTATTTGCCAACAGGTGCAAAGAATCCACAGTGACAGCATATTTATTGCATATTGTTTTTTAATGTACTCTGGAAATTGAACAGCAAAGTATAATTTATATTTGCAATAATATGTTTATAAATAATTTCACTTTGGAATCCTATAACTAATAGTCGGACATCTCCTGCCTTGTCCATGTGATTTTTACATGCAAAGACGGTTGCTTACATTTTACAGTGCTAATAATGCCAGAAGTTTTCTCTTTGGCTAAACAGAATACTGGAAGATAATCAGTAAATGAAAACCACAGATATAAGAGTATACACTCGGCACAGATAGCTATTTTCATCTGATCTGTGTTTTTTTTTCCACTAATGTGGTAAAAACTTGCTGTGGTAATGTTCAGGTATTTTCTTCCTTTTTCTCACAAGTTTGATGCAGCGTTATTCAACAGAAATCAAGAAAACATGTTATTTTAATCTGTTGTGTTCATTGTTCATTCACAGCGAACTGCTGAGCTAAACACAAAGCAGGTGCAAAGTTTCAGCCACGCCTGAGCAATACTATTTAACTCTGGAAATTAGACAGATGCTGATAGCTGATATCTTTTGACAAATATGACATTTAAAAAACAATTACTACTTTCTAGAAAATAGTGTTTTCACATTCTGTTTATGATTTTACTTAGCGTGTATGCCCTATACATAGTATTTTCCTATATGTATTTTCCTAAATATAAAATATAGCAGCTATAGCTCTGTAGCAACCACAAAAGTCCGTGTGAGCTGTTCCCTGACAAACGGAGCAGTTGTATTCTTGAGCTCATTTACTGGGTGGCCCTCTTTGGAAAGTTTATGGTTATGTAACCTGAAAAAACATCACAGATGTACTGCAGCCTGTATAATTTTCGGAAATGCATATTTGGTATGCGCTCGCGAATGCAGAGCGTTAATTGGTCAAACTGAACGTTCAAGCCACGCCCACGAGCCGTTGATTACCTTTTCCTCTTCCCCAGCCTCGTTTCCAGTCTATCTCCACCCCACTCTCAGGCAGAGAAGACACTACTCGAGCGACGCGCGTTCTTAGCCTAAACATATGGCAAAAACAGCCGTCTTTCTTTCTTATATCATTGTGCCCACTACTCTTTAAAAATTCCGCCGAAAAAGAGAAGACGATTTTCCAAAACCTTCTGGCCGTTATCTCACGTAAGTACAGCGAAATACTTCGATTGAGTTCTTTGGGTTCAGCGGGCGGACGTAACATGGCGGGCTCGTCTTTCTGCCTTCTTGCTCCACATGACCGAGCCACGCATTGAAATATGTGTTTTCCGGGTATTTTCGTGTTCAGCTCAAAGCTATTAAGAAATTGTAACGCAATCAAAGCACCACTATGTAGCTTTTATTCGTTTATTGTGTCATTTAGTGGCTTGTTATTGAAAATTTAAGGACACCCAGCTCTAACGTAAGCTCCTTCCGTCGTCAGTTAGCGGCTCTGTCGTTTCCATGAACCTCTCAGCAGTGTGTTTTGTCACAATGGCGTTTCCTTTAAGCAATACAAATTTCTTGTAACTAGTCAAATGTAACGTATTACATCTATTTGCTCTAGTTGGGGGTTATGCTTTGTCTGCGCATTGAAATAATACTCAATTTGTCAAGTTGTGACACTGTTGTCAGTACTACAGCGCATGCGCGTGTTTTATTTGGACAGCTATCGCGTAAGGAGTACCAGCAGCCATAAAAACACTGACGACAGGGGTAGTAGTTTAAGTACAGGCATTAAGTCTGGTGTAATTGAACCGATAAGGATGTTGTGTCATTCAGGTTTTGACCCATGACAAATATTCAATAGATAAGACCTAAACACCAAAAGCAACAATCAGGATTGTTGAGCCTCGTTAAGAACGCTGTGCTACATGTTTCCTAAAAGTGTCTTTCCTCTGGATCTATATCTAATATTAAGTGTGCTTGTCCTTCAGGGCTCCCCTGTCTCTGCACAGGTGTATGAACGCTACCCAGAGGGCCTAGGGGCGGCTCTTTACCGGGAGCACTTTGACTTCAACGCTGAGCCACCTTGGGATCCTAGCTGATAGAGGGACAGGTCCATCTCCTGACTTGTCCATGTGAGTAGCTATGTGTGTCTTATACACAAAGATGCATGCCTTTTTATAGTGAAGGGGTGTGTGTGTGGTGGGTGTTTTGTTGCTGCAGAATTCTGAACTTAAATATTTACTTATACTAATATACAAAGTTTTCTCTGTGCATGAGAAGGACTGAAAGATAAGTAGACACAAATAGGGTTCATAAACCATAGATAAGAGTACATCGTGTGTGTGTGTGTGTGTGTGTGTGTGTGTGTGAAGGACTACATTCTGCACACAAAGCTGTCTTTGTTTTTTTGTTTTTTTTAAAGCCATAGTCGTATATTCCTTTCTTCTTTTTTCCCCCTCTTCTCTCCAGTTTGTTGCATACCGGCAGGACCCATTGGCTCAGTCGTGACCCCCTGACTTGTTTATCTGCTCTTTATGATTGTCGGATTAACGGAATACGGTTGAGATGAAAGGACTCACTGACCAACCCAGCTACATCGTTGAACTCCTGGAGGGAGGAGTGACTCTGGAAGATGTTATTGATGGACACATCTGTGAACAGGCTGTGGTCAGTTCAGCTTCTATAACACTCTTTTAAGGATATCCCTGAATTCTATTTTACATCAGTGAATTACTTAATCTGATGGGATTTGCATTTATACATGTTGTTTGATAAATTTGTCTGCCTAGACCTACCTTCTCTCTGATTTCTCAGGTGGAGAAAAGTGCTTTTGTGGTGGGTGATCTCGGTGCACTGATGCGACAGCATTTGTGCTGGCAGAGCCTGGTGCCACATGTGCAGCCCTACTACCCAGTCAAGTGCAACAGCAGCCCTGTGGCCATTGAGTTGCTGGCATCCTTGGGCCTGGGCTTCATTTGCACCAACAAGGTAAGCTTTTTCATGTAGTTTTGACTCAGTCAGTAATTATTTTTAAGCTGCAAAGTACTTCATCCTCTTATGTAAGCACTTCATGTTTTTAAGGGCAATTACATTACAAGCATCATTGATTGGTAGTCAGCTGATGACTTTTATCCTTTCAACTTATGCAACGCATTTAGTACTGCTTTTGATTGTTTTAATGAGTGTGTGGTTTTATTTTTTATTTTATTTTGTTTTAATTTTTTGTGCATCCTGTTTCCTGCAGGCTGAAATGAGCCTGGTGCTGGATCATGGTGTACCACCGGAAAACATCATCCTCTCAAGTGTGTTCAAGCAACTGGCACACATCAAGTATGCTGCCAAGAACAACATCCAGCATCTTGTTTGTGAAAATGAGGCAGAGTTGTCCAAGATTGCCCGTCTGCACCCTGATGCAAAGTAAATGAGCTAACTTTTTTTAATAAACGTAAAGTCCAAAAGAAGATCCTTGGTCTAATTTAGAATACATCTGACCCCCACCCCCCCCCATACAGGTTGCTGCTGCAGTTGACCACAGAGGCCCACGCGGCTGAGACCAGCATGGCCTTCGGCTCCTCTCTCAAGAGCTGCCGGCACCTGCTGGAAGCAGCCAAGGAGCTGGGAGTCGAGGTGGTGGGGGTAACCTTCCACATCCCCAGCTCCTGCCAGGACCTGCAACAGGCCTACACCCATGCACTGTCAGATGCCCGCTGTGTGTTTGACATGGGGGTGAGTGCTGTCTTAATTATGAAATCATAACTCTATTAGTAGACATATATAAACTAGATTTTTATTTATTTTTTTTTTCCCCCTCAGTATTCTGTCTTGAAATGTACTTTATCTGATGTGACAACTGTCTGTATCTGTATCTACTCAGGTGGAATTGGGGTTTAACATGAACATCCTTGACATTGGTGGTGGATTTACTGGCTCGGAGTTTCAGCTGAAACAGGCAAGTAGTGAACTGTAGTGACTCGTTTAGAAATGCTTCAATCTTCTTTTTAACTGCTTTATTAGCAAGAAGCATGAAGTTACAGGTTTCAGCTCCAAAAGCATTTATTCCTATGATCCAGCAGTCCTTTGTTTTTGTTTCTTTTTTTTAAAATCTGAAAATATCTGATCTGTTTGTTCACTGTATGCAGGTTGAAACTGCAGTCAGGCCACTGCTGGATGCCTACTTCCCCCAGCTTTCTGGTGTGCAGGTCTTGGCCCAGCCAGGCAGCTTCTACGTAGCCTCCGCCTTCAGCCTGGCTGTCAATGTGATTGGCAAGAAGGTGGTGACTCGCCACTGGGACACCCTAGCTCAAGGTGAGTTACTTTACTCTCTGAGGTTGTGATTATTTAATAAATTTTTCACATAATCAGAACCAAACTAGTTGAAGTAAAATCCCCACTCTTGTTTTAGATTTCTAAAATGGTTATCTAATGTATTAACTCAGGTGAGAACAATGAGGATACTGAGTTCCTGTACTACATGAATGAGGGTGTTTATGGTCCATTTGGCCGCAAGCTGCTGGGAAACTCCATCCCTGCCCCATCAGTACACAAGGTTAGTAGAGGAGAGTAAACTCAATTCATGACTGAATAGATCATGTGATAGCAGCTCTAAGCAGAGGTTAATTTATTTTTGAGAACTTACGGAAGAAGGCTTGTTTTAGATTGTTAATGGTTGAACCGTAATAAGACATCACATTAGTTATTGTTTTCCAGACTAAACCAATAACTGTGTGTTTCTGTCTGATCTCACATCAGATGAGATATGAAGGGCTATTACATGTATAAATTCATGTCAGTTGTTAGTCACTTAAATTGAAGAGGATAAAATCAGTAGCCATGAATAGTTTATGAACTTACTGAGGCTCTCAAATTTGGTATTCAAGTGCAAGAGCAGAAATGTCTGGCATTACAGTTTGACAGGGAAATGGGGAAATGGTGTTTGATTGTGTCAACTCTTCTCAATCTCTTGGAGAAGATGGCAAATGGTCCAAAGCTCTCCAAACAACAAAATGAAGCACTAATGGCCATTTATGTTAAAGGACTTTGTTTCAGTGACTCTGCATCTATTAATATGTTACATGACAACGTAACACATGGTGCTAAGACTGCAAGCATGCAAGCTAACACTGTCCAAACAGTGGAAAACGCATGAGTCTGTGCTAATACAGCACGTTGTAGTGCCTTAAACTAAAAACGTACAGCAGGATTTCAAGAGTAGACGGTATATTATCAATACTTTTATTATTTTTTTTCTTCCATAAGTGTTCCCTCCTTGAGTGCTAATTGCTCAGCCTCAGCTGGCCTCTTCCTCAGATTTACTCTCCACTTTACATTTCCATTGTCCTGGAGAACAAAATCCTAGATAATCCAAAACAACCGGATTGAAATTACAAATGACTCTGCTATTGCCATGTCTCCGCCCACTACAGATGCTGTGTTTGGGTTAAAACGTTTCCCCTTCTGGGCTTTGAGCAACTCATAATAAGAACTGTAAAACTAAAACCATTAGGAAAAGGAACTAAGGCTGCTTCTAAGTGAATAATAATTACAGAGGTCCGGGATAAAAAAAATTATTATTTTTTTTTTGCCTGTTTTAATGGGTTTTGTTTGCCCCCCCAGCGTGCATTGTGTGCTGAGGAGGCAATGTATGCCAGCAGCCTGTGGGGGCCCTCACTGGACCCCTTGGACCAGGTGGTGGAGCGCTGCCTGCTACCAGATCTCAGTGTGGGAGACTGGCTTCTGTTCTCCAACATGGGGGTGTGCGGCCTAGAGGACCTAAGCTGCCTCTCCACTGCCCCTCCACTGCCCGTCTACTACACAGTCTCCACCTCTGACTGGTGAGTATGTCGATGTTTGCCACTCACGAAAATGTAGAAACGATACGAGACATTAAGAGAACTGATCATCACACTGTTGTCCTCAGGTACGAAATGCAGGAGGCCGGCGTGACACTGGATGGCACCATAAAGAACTTCTCCTTCCTCCCGTACAGTCCCTAAGTACCCTCAGCCTCTGTCCCATATTTTATTGCACAGATCTTCCTTACCTCTGCTTTCACTGTGTGAGAGGAGAGGTCAGCGTGGTGTTTGGGATGAGGGGTTAAATGTGGTCAACATTCCAGCCGCTTTGGAAAACAGCAGTGTCCTGTAATTTCTTCCAGAATTTCACTTTTGTACCTCCAGCAAGACACACGGTTGGTTGTTTGATACCTCAGTTCAAATTTTTTCCTGGAAGATGATCCTAGTTTTGACTCTCTGCGACTTTAATCTGTTTGCTAAAAGAACTCTTGCCCAAGCTTTTATGACATTATGCAACAAAATGGATGACTCTTTGGAGATGGGACCCCCCACCCCTACCCCCCATATGTTTGGGGTGGTTTGTTTCCTAATTAAAATTCAGTTTACAAAATGTACAATTGATTTAGATCCATTGAATCACATGCTTTGTATTGATTACCTATCGACAGTTGTGTAGCTCCTGTGTCTGAAAACAGTACATTTGGTCTGTAGGCGACTTTTGAAGTGTTTAAAAGAATCACTGCCACGTGAGGACTCTGCACCTCGGACTCCTCACTTGGTGCTGCTTAAATGAAATAATGACAATGATGTATTTTTCTGTATTGCAGTTCACTCAATGCATCTTGTTTTTTGTTTTTAATATTTATTGGATTCAGATATTACCTGGGCAAATTTAAAGCTCCATCCTTGTGTGTTTATTGCCTAGGTATTATTGCAATGGCCCATTTAACAGTGTTTTCGTGATAAGTTATTGGGTTGTGTTTTTTTGTTTGTTTGTTTTTTTTGGTTTTTTTGTTTGTTTTAAATGATACGTGGATTACGTGTGCTGTGATTTCCATTTGTGACCTCAGTGGTTTCCTTTCACTCGAAAGGCATGATGGAATTACTGTAGGAGATTCCCTCTGTGCTGAGCTGTAGCTTGGATATAGGGACACTGTATTCAGTGCACTCCTTTCTCTCAGAGGTTAATCTGGTTTAAAAATGCACAAAATCTTATGTGGGTTAAAGAAAAATACTGTGACACTTGTCGAGGGGATTGGACCTTGTTCACTAGCTCCTTTGCTGGCTCTGAAAACCAACAAAGGAAGGGTTTTTTTGGGGGCGGGGGGGGGGGGGGGGGGGGGGGTTGTTTTGTTTTTTCTTTTGAAACATGCTCAAACACATATGATTTGTATTTGTCAGATATGGATGTACATGTCTGTATCTTTAAAGTGAGAGATGCTAGTTGTACACAGACCTCTCTGGGGCAGTGCAAATGCTAAATAACACGACAGATCTTTCATGCCTCTGAAGTCGAGGGACTTCCTGCACAGTCTCCTCTACAGCTACATGTTCACTCATGTTAAAGATGACCTGAAGCATCGGTTTTTATCGACTCTCGCCCCTGTGTGTCACGAGTGACTAATGTATTAATTTGCTTGTCTAAGGCACTAATGGACCATAGCCTGTTTTTTGACTGTACATTGTGCTCGTTAAAGTAATAAGTGATTAATTTAATATACATTTCTGACTGAAATCCTTTCATCTGGTGTTTGTGTGGTTTTTGGCATTGGTGGGTGGAGGGGCTGGAAATAATTGTGTTCAGAATAACATTGTTCCTGTAGGCCAGCATAATTTCGAGCTTTAGCAATTTGCTGCATCCCACAGCTAGGATTATTTTGAAGACAATGACTTTACTTGGATATATAGACTCTTTAAATCTGAAGAAAACTTAATACTACTATAACAGCCTAGTTATAGACTAACATGGTCTTTAACTGATTCACAGATCTAGTGACATCACCTCATTTTAACTCTGTAAAAACTAAAAACACCTAACATGAATCTTGTGGTGAATAAAGTTAACTAAAAACTAATGCTAGTTAACAAAAGTAGACTTGAACTAAAAACTGAAATAGGTTGATGTTTTAAACAGCCAAGAATGTGCTGCACCAACCAGCATTATTGTTCTTACATTTATTTATTTTTTTTAGTTATTGGTGTTTAAAGAGTAAAGTTTTGTTTTTGTTTTTTTTAAGCTAAAAAAAATATGTGGACTATTTGTCCAATGCAAGATGTGGGAAGTTGCGAATATTCATACGTCTCAATCCAAGCCTTCTCTTGCTTGTGTTGATCAAATACTTTATTACTTTTTTGGTTAGTTTTTGCCCTGGTGTTATTTCAGTTTGTTAATTAAGATTTAGGTTAAAATAGTTTAACTATTAGTTTTGCAGTATTTACCAAGTTAAAATGGGATGATGTCATTGGACCTCTGCATCAGTTAAAAGGCACTCAAAAAGGGAAAAAGCTAACATTTTGGCTGTTAATACTCATGGACCATGCTTAGTTAGACTTTGTCCTACTAGTATTAACAGTTTTATTCATATTTTTAGTGGTCTGCATATCCTAATAGTATGCTGGTAGAGTAATTTAGGTCTACCGAAGTTAGCTATGGATCCTAGCTTTCCCATTGCAGAAGTGCTATAGAAGTGCTATCTTTTCAGCACTAAACTGACAGTGCAAATATATTTGAGGGGAATGGTAATAACCATTTGCTGGCTGTCCACTAGAAGCACTCCAGCAGTTTATCACACTGCATTGCATCTTTAGACAGAAAGGAGCTTTTAATCAGCTGCTGCTGTGGGTCCTGTTATAATGAAAACTGACCCGCTTGCGGGATTTCATCCTAAACACTTCAATTACAGTTGAATACAGTTGAGTTCAACCTGTACAGTGTTGTGTTTCCACCATACATTGCAATATTTGCGTATGTGTTCAAGCAGTGTGGTTCATTTTCAGCACTTAGATCAAATTAAGAGCTGATCCTTCAGATCAGGATGCCAGTGCGGCCACAGCTGCGCTGAGAGTACACTGGATAAAATGGATAAAGCCCTGCCCTCACTGTGTGTAAATTACCTTGCATGCCCTGTCAGTGAATGAGACACCCAGCTCAGACCTGTGAGTGTTCTCTGAAGCTTCCAGTAAGATCCATGAATGACAATATACAAAACAAGGTGTAATTTTGATAATTACAGATAATAAGAAAGATGTTTTAAGTGCAGACCATAAGCAGCACTGGGGCGCGAAGGAAAGATTGATGTGTTTGTATGCAAAGTTATTTCCTCAGAATAAATACACTTCAGGGTGAATTAAAGCTGCTGAATTATTTCCTTGGCGTTGCACGTCAGAATCGAGTTAATCTGAGGGATGTATTTGTCTAACGGGGATCATTACAGCTCCTATCAAGTGTCTCATGTGCCTCAAGTGTTCATTAGAGAAGTGTTGCTTGCATTTTAATTGGATTAAAAGATGAATAGATCAGCAGAAGGATCACGCAGAGTGCTTTCCATTGTGTTTGGAGTGTGTATTGATGAATTGGACATTGTGCTTGATGATAGTGGTTCTGATTGTAATAAAAAGTAAATAATTGCACCTGAATAGTCTGGAGGGGGAACATAAACACAGCAGTGTAGAGAAAAATAGCTTAAATTCAAGGTTACCACACACTCGATCGATCTGAAATTACATGCTTGAGCGATCCACATCATCCACTCTTTGACTGCACAAATCGAGTCTGATTGGACCATTGCTAATTGGTCTAAAGTGAACACCCTTGTGTTGGTATGAGCAAAGGAAATCGCAAAGAAAAAAAATAAATAAATCTTTGTCTTCGCTAACTTTTTGTTGGAGACAATGCTAATCTAACTTAGCTGTTAGCCTTAGAGATACATACTGCAGTACAGCCATCATATGTGTAAATATGGCACTTCGTGTGTCCATTCTGTTTGCAGTGTCTGACTTGGGTGTGAGCATAAATCAGGCAGTGCAAGTGTTGGTTATCAGGTCATTACAAAGAAGAGACTGTTGAAGGGATTATTGATTTGCTTATCCAAAAACTGGATAAAATATATATATTTTATCCAGTTTTTGCCAAGTTAACCTTGATTGTTAAGGTTAGCGCGCAGGCGACAGTCAGATAGGTGGTTAACGCAGCGCTCAAGCTGTGCTTGAATTACCTGTAGGCGGGAAAAGGTGAAGGTAACATTGTTAACCTGGAAATTGCTCTGATCGACTTTTACAGTTAGCTACAACTACGTATAAAATATATGTAACAAGGTTTCGCAGTTGGTAAAAATGACCACATGATGGTAACTAGCCATTTTGTCATGTTGTAACTGTAAAACACAATAAAAAATCCTAACACTTAATCTTTTGCTAGCCTAAAGACATCTAACCTACTCATTTCGCTTTCTCCCTCAATCAAAATGGTGGCTCAAAGTAATTGGGTACAGAAAGTAGCATGATATGACATCACACGCCAAGGACCACCCATTTAGCTCATTTTCTCGACACCTCATTGGTTGGGCTTGGTCGTGTATCACGTGACTTGCCGCTGTGGGGGGTGGGGGTCGCAGGAGCCACGCCCCCCTACCTAGCTATTAGATGGGAATGGGAAATATGGGCTCACCCGGTCAGATGTGGCATGAAATTCAGAAAGTGAACCACAGAGTGCGTCATCTGGGCAACCGGGAGCCGGGCTGAGGGTCCCAGTGAGAGAATAAAAAGTTATTCAGGTTTTAGCAGGCGAGCTCTCCCATTGGTCAGTTTGTGCTGTATGCAAATGAGGCAGCTACGTCAGATCCTGAACTTGAGCGCCATTTTTTTCCTCAATAGGGGGGAAGAAAGGGACAAAAGCTGAACCAAAAAAGAAAAAAAATAACTTGTCTCCGGAGTGGGTTCGCAAACATCACGTTTCATATTTAAGCAGGGTGTTCGCAGAGCGGTGTGCACGGACAGCGAATGCCGCTCGGGGGAGCGTCTGCGCGCAGCACCGCCTGTAGACGCAGCTCACTGACACACACAGTTGCGGGCCGGTGGAAGTAGGAAACCCTTAGCTCTGTCGGTGGTGGCACAGCGACAACTAACGTTAATCTACGCTGAAAATTGGACGAGGTAAATATGTGCGAGGAGGCTGTGGGCATCCTCGAGTAGGCGGATGCGCCCTCGCGGTCTTAGTCACCGGCTTGTTGCTGTCAACGTGCCTCCCCGGGCTTTTTTAGGACTTGAGTGCGGCCAGCAGACACATTGTAGTGTTAGCATGGATGGCATGTGCGAGGGGGACAGGCTTTTTAGTTTACAGGTGATCTAAATCTCGCACTTTTAACTGACTAAAAATAACTTGTTTTTTAGTGCTCACCGGCGAACGGCTGGTGTTTTTGCACAAATGCTGAGAGTGATATCAGCTGATGCACACTCACTGTTATGGCTTTTATTTGTGTTACCACAGAGCCTGTGCAGACATTATACCCATATTCAGCCATGCTGTGATTCTCATCAATCAGTACTAAATGCAGGCAGGTTGTCACTATGCTGCAGTGAATTATTTAACTACATCATTATTACCCGGTACATTATTCCATCTTCATTTACGGTTTATGTGTTTTATTTATTGGCATAATAGGGTTATAAATTATTGATGTAATACTGCATACATTACCTGACCTCAGCTAACCTTTGTTATTCTGCCCAGTGTGTGCCATTTTCACCTTTTCACCATACTATTCACTTGTTTTGGGGGCTACAGAAAATATTTTTACTAATTTATTGATGCTACAAGTGGAAAAACAATGGTAATTTTGTAGGCTGGGAAATATCATGATGTATGTTTGCACTATAAATGCAATAAAAGCATATTTTGATAATTATTTTATAATTAATAGAAGAGCACGAATGCTTTGTAACCAGTTGAAAACTTATTTTTCCTTTATAAGGGCTTGTGAGGAATCATGTATCAGGTCCCGGTTGGAAGTATCGAAAAGATTCGCAAAGCGAGGAAGGCAGTGAAGAGCATCTTGAGTGAGATCGGCCTGGAAGACTGTCAGAACCTGCTGAAGGTATGTTTCTGTCGTGGAGAATAATCTGACAGCTCTCTCGGCCTGAGTGTTGTTTACTCTGTTCTGCTCTAGTAACAGCAAGTCAAGTAGAAAGAAAGCAGAACGTGCTGATTTTCAGACACGCGTTAGCCCATGTTTGTTTAAAAATAACATAAAAATGAAACTGAGATTTTTGGATTGTCTTAAAAAAGGCTCATTTTGAATTTAATGTGAGTAACACATCCAGGAAGCAGGGGACAGGTTATGTAATGCTGGTGCAACATAACACACCTAATTAGTTTAATTGGTGACCGTTCAGCAACATGGCTGGGTATAAGAAGAAGTCTCTTCAAAAAGAATAGTGGTCCTCAGTGTAAAAACCGCAGCATTTGGGTGTTTCATCATCTACATTGTTGTAAAAATGTGGTGTCTTAAGGGTTTTGCGCTGGTTGTGGCTGCGATAGTTGCCCTAAGGAGGCCCGGGATCAGAGAGGACAGAGTGCTCAGTGAATTTTCTTCACTCATTGATTTATTAGAAATGCCAGAACCACAGGGGGGCGGCTCACAGCTGTTAGTGCCCTGCCAAGGCTTTGGGCCGAGGCTGGCAAACGTGTGGCTCCCGCTCCCTGCAGCTAAGACAAAAGAAAGAGAGAGGAGAAAAAAATGACTTTATTATGGAGTAGTTATTTTTCATTTTTAGTCCTTGTATTTGTGAGTAATGTTTTACATTTTCCAGTTGTAAAAATGTTCTGCCTTTAAAAAACAAAAAATTGAATCAGTTAAATCAAAACCTACAACCACCTTAAATTTTGCTGGACCTAAAAAGCAGCAGCTGGCATGGATGTAGACAAATAAATGGGTTCAGAGTCCCTCCCACTGTTTGTTATGGACTCCAACCCAAAAGAGGAAAAGTTTAAGAGGAAATTGGAGACTCTTACACTGTATGAGCAGATTCGGTATGCTTGATCTGGATGAGAAACTAGCAAAACGAGAAAAACAAAATGAACAAGCACGTAGCGATGCTGATATTTGTAGGGAGGGTCAAAAATGTTTCTTTTGATGGTAAGTGTTGCCGACCTCTGCTGTGTGAAGCTCGTCACCTCCGAATGTTGAGAGCTGAATCCTGCGTTTTTCTGTTGTCGATATTTTAATGAAAGTTAAGGTGGAGTGTTGGTGGGACAGGCTCTGTTGTTGCTCATTACATCTCTCACACACACACACACACACGATACAAACAGATAATAAACAGTAGTTGGTGCACAGAGATTGGTCCACACGATAGAGCACACTTTGTGTGCACACAGCTCTCAAATTCCACTTTCACATATTTTGTTTATTTTCGTTCTCTGTCAGTGATGGATAATACTTACATAATATACTGACATCTCTGAAACAATACAGCTGTTAAAGTCTAGATCTACCATGTGTCTGAATTAGGGCTGCCACAAACGACTATTTTGATAGTCGACTAGTCACCGATTATTTTTGCGATTAGTTGACTAATCAGATCATGCATCCATTGAACGTAAAACATACAGCTTATTGCACCAGCATGCATCTGCTCTTATATAACTATCATTATCTTCCAGCTTTAAGTGTTTAAGGTATGTGCTAACTAAAAATAAAGACAAGATGATAGTTTATTGAATTTAAATGAAATTTGCAGATTGTTTCGGAGGAGTTTAATAAACGCAGCCGTCTGCTCCTTGCTATCTAAAATATAACAGGACACCGGAGTATATTCTCGAGCATCTCACACTTCTGATAATCAGTCGTGGTTTATTCAGCTGTGTAAAAACTATAACTTTCATCTCAGCCAAACCGATTTACTCAGGAACAAATAAAATACTGAAAAAAGCCAAACAATAACATTTTTAAGTTATCTAAGTGACTTATATATCATGTTTAATCTGAGTAGCGAAAGATGGCGGTGGGTTTGAAAACGATTTGCCGGGAGTCCGATGTTCTCACCGGCTCTAGTGAGGCTTCCAACACCAGCTAGCTATCGAGCTAGTGGGTAACAGACATCTCCGAAAACGTCGGAGCGCTTTTGAAAATATGTGATGTCTTGATAAACTGAGCAGATATTTTAAGTTTACACAGCTACATTCCCGCCTGAAAATATATTAAACGTTTATTTTGTGACCCAGAAAGAATAATAAGAGTAACATTAAAACTAACTAGCTGCCGCCATTGTTGGAAACTGAGCAGGGCCGCGATGGGTCGCGCTATGAATTCTGGGACAGTTTCTTCTTCTTCGGGGTTTAACGGCAGCTGGCATCCTTGTGCATGCAGTGCTGCCATCTTCTGTTTCAGTCCGTTATTACACTCTTAAATCCTACTACTTATTCCTGCGTGTTTTGCGATCTTACAAAGCTTCAAACGACGTGTCGACTATTAAATTAGTCGTCGACTATCGTGACTCGTCGACTAATCGTGGCAGCCCTAGTCTGAATCTCAGTCTTATGTTGTCCTGATGTCTCTGAACGTGACTCAGGATTTTTCAGACCAAAAGAAGTCTAGGCATCTGCTGATTGTGTGTCATAGCACCTCCTTCACTTGTTATAAATTCTTGCAGCATTCACATTTCACATCACACAATGCACATCAGCAGAGTTTGTGAGAGTTTCTTTAAACTGAGAGTGATGTGCACATTTTTATGTGTGATACAGCTTCGGTAAACAATGATTTGTGGGTTTAAGCAGACATCAGATTTGCAGAAAGTTTGGCGAGCATGCATAGTTCGTGCATTGCAATGTAAATTCAGTGAGGTTGCAGAAAACAGCCAGGCGTGCAGACATCCACACAGACCCTCACACTAAATTTACGTGAGTGGGACCCGAGCGGACTTACAGTTGCAGAAAATATAGTCCCAGCTTTAGCTAGTACGCCCAGCTTGTTGTCTCGAATGTGCCCACATTGGTATTGCGGTTCTACTTTGGAAAATCTGAATGTACAATATGCAAGTCTATATACTTCACAAAGATGTGCAGAAAACCAACATGTTTGCAAGTGATCAAGAATTTGATCAGTTGTTATTTTGTTTCCAGTTTTGTGGAAATTTGTTTGAATTAATAATATGTTAAAATGTAGATTTATCAGTTACAGAACACCACTTCAGTGGGGACACATACGTTACAGCTATAGTTTCATATCCTCTTCAAATAAGGAAATACTATCAACACGCAACTAGGCTGACCTTGTTGCTCATCAGAGAGCCAAAACAAACGGCAGACAGTACAGAAGGTTTGGGTTACAGCATTTTTCAGAGAAGTTCTTGCTTATTTCACTAAGATGATGCCAACCTACATTAGGTATATATTCCAAAAGCATGACTCTGCAGTATGGGTTCAGGAGCTAAAATGGCCTGCCTGCGCTCTAGAAATGTCACCCACTGCAGAGATCTTGTGCTTGTGGTTGAAAAAGAGGTGCTAATATTGCATCAAGCAAGAATGAGGAAAATATGAAGCTGTTTGCTGCAGCTGGTGGCAGATGCCTGGCTGGAGGTATCAGGTTTTCAGGCTTCCGTCTGCCCATCGGTTCTATTCTTGTGAACACGATAGCGCAGGGATGTCTTGAGGGAACTGCTTTTAAAATGACTTGAAAGGATTCGCTTGAACTCGAGAACAAACTTTGTAAAAAAAGATCTTTGAGGATGCAAATGAGCATGATTGGTCTGCTTGTAGATGAGGGAAAAGAGTTTGAGTTTTAACTTTAAAAAGAAATCAGTTCATTTAGCTTTTTTTTTTTTTTTTTTTTTAGCAATTTGATGAGTAAAATATTTAAGTAATAAAAGCCTGCTTTAAAAAAAAATTAAAAAAAGACAGTTAAAAAAATATTTATATGACCGTTCTTGTGGTTTCCTTTAGAGGGAAGGCCAAAACCTTCTCAGTGAGAGGCCCTGAACCTACATTTCACACTTCAGATGCCCAGTTTGTGACACTGATCTTTATCACCTTAAACCTCAAGAGACTGTAAAGATTGTCTTTGTTTCAGGGACGAAGATGTGTAGAACAAGAGGCTTACAATCTGTCACAGCTACAGTTATGTGTTCTGTATGCTTTTTTTTTTTTTTTTTTCATAAATTAAGTTAAATCCTTTTTAAAAAAAATTAAATCCAAGTCTGTAATACTTTGTTTTACATGAGACACAGATGCAGGCTAAAGCGAAGGATTGGCGGTTGAAAACACCATATCTAGGTTATTCTGTTGTTGTTGTTATGGCAACAGGTGGGGTTGGGTGATGTGATATGGCCTGATAACTGTCAAGAGATGTCTGTGGTGTTGGGTCAGTGAGCGGGGTAATAATGAATTGGCATAAGTGCATTAGACTGTAGACAGCTGTAAATGGAAGTTGATAAGTTAGAGTTTCATGGTGCTTTTACTTTTATTTAAAATGTGTGTCTGTGTGTGTTCTGTGCAGGAAATAAATGAAAACTCGGAGAAAAACTCGGATGAAGATGATGCTTTTCAGGAAACTGAGTGGATGGATTTCGCGGAAGGATACTACAGCAGAATGCAAAAGAAGGTAAACCTGAATTTTTTTTTATTTTTTTCTCATGCTGTGGATTCTTTAAAAGCACTTTTTGCCTCCTCTTACGCTTTCATCGTCTTGTCTCCGTCCTCAGTGGCCGTATCGGTCTCGATCTCTGTGCTGCAGCCTGTGCAAGTACTCTTCACAAAACATCTACAACTTCAGGAGCCATGTCTCCCGCTGCCACGGTTACGTCCAGTCCTTCTGTGCGCTGACACCCTGCTCACAGTGCGTCTTCATCGGCCACCCCAAGGTTGTGAAGAAGCACATGCTGTTCTTCCATGCCAAACTCCCCGTGTCAAACACCCAGATACCGCTGCAGAGGGAAACATCTTTACCCACCCATCGCGGAAACGAGAGGTATCAGTGTCGAAGATGTGCGTTTCCCACCTCTTCTATCTTCGCAATGAAGAAGCACATTATTCTCAAGCACATGGAGAGTTTGGCAGAGCAGTACATCGGTTACAGGTTGCACCTTCAGGGGAATTCATCCGTCAAAGTGTATTGCTGCAAGATGTGCAAGGTGAACACTGGAACTCTAGACCAAATGTTGCATCACATGCTCATCGAGCCATCACATTATTCAGTGAGCACACAAGTGCAGGTTCTGATTTATGAGAATAAGAACTACATTGTTAAACCGACTCCTAATGGGAATGGTTTGTTTGTGACATTCCCAAGTATTGCTCCCAAACCACAGCAACCTCAAATGCTCAATAGTAAATCTTTGGTCTTGCCAAGTAACGGCCAACATGCTGGGACTGTAGTGGCATTACAGCAAGTACAAGGGACTGCAAACAGTACCACTCTGATCTGTGCCCCTGGAACTAACCAAGCTTTCTTGCCACCTCAGGCCTCAGCGCTAGTGCAGCTAGCTAGTGCGGAGGCTAAAGGTTTGCTTCAGCCCGGTGCCACGATAGCCCTCCGAAGTGCTTTGCCCCAAGGACCGCCTATGGTCCAGCTTCCCACAGTTTCTAATCTTGCTCTAAAACAGGCGCCAGTGACCTTAACTCCCGCTTCAGCGCCTCCTTCGGCTCCTGCACAACAGACTCCACAAGCGCAGCAGATCCTCCTTCCGTCGGGACTGCAGGCGAACGTAGCAGCTGGACCTGGGACTGTACCCAAGCCTGCTGCAGTTACACATAATTTAGCAACAAACCAAATCGGCCTACAAGGTACTATGTTGACTTCACAGTCTCTGCTGAGTCACCTGATCCCGACTGGCAACAAGGTGAACGGCATGCCCACGTACACTTTTGCTCCCCTGCAAGTAGCAGTGCCAGTCTCTCACAGCACAAGTACTCCCCTCAAGTCAGTTGAACAAATAAATTCCACGCCACAAACTAAGAAATGGATAACCTGTCCCCTCTGCAATGAACTCTTTCCTTCCAATGTCTTTGACATGCACACCGAGGTCGCCCACCAGACAAAATCTTCCTCGTCCAAGTCCGAAAGTGTAGCTGCGCGAGCAGCATTCCTGAAAAAAATGCCTGACAAAACTGTGAAATGTTTAACCTGCAAAATTCTACTATCAGAAAAGAGCGTCTTCCAGCACCTGCTGCATGGCTTGAATTGCTTGTACTGCTCAGCCTTGTTCTTCTCAATCAAACAGCTCATCGAACATGTAAAGCAGCACAATCCTACGAGCAAGGCATACTGTGATTTCCTGAGGCAGAAGTACAGGGTCTACTCAAAGGGTGCTGGAGGGATCCTGTTCCCTTATTTTGACGTTCACACCTCTGCACCAAGAGAGATCCTTGGTGATGCAGAGGTCAAGCTTGCCTTGGTCACAAGTTCCCTAGATCTGATTTTCTTTAAGTTGCAGCCAAGCAACCACCCAGAAATCTGCTCTGTACCCATCAAAGTCAACAGCTCCTACTGTCCCTTTTGTGATGAAAAGTTTCAGCAGGAGTCAGACTACCTGCAGCACCTGAAACAGAAGCACTTTGTAGCACCCACTATCCACGCTATTCTCAAGACGGAGGCTTTCAAGTGCATCTACTGCAACGGCGTATACACAGGAAAGGTCACCCAGCAGGCTGTGATGCTCCACATTCAGCGATGTCGTTGTTCACCCAAGCCACAACAACCACCCACACCTGCTGCAGCACCCCAGCCGCCACCAAAACCAGCTCAGCAGGTCAATCAGGCTTCCGGTCTCTACTTCCTTCAAGTACCACAAGGGCTGACTATGAAACAGACATTGACTCCAGCTCGCGTGACTGCAGCTCGGGTGGCTCCAGCTCGTGTGACTCCAGCTCGCGTGGTTCCTGTCGCACGTCCCACAGAGCCTCCGGAAACCGAAGCAGAGCTGCAGTCGAAGAGGAGGCTGGAAGCCGCGTGGCGGGAGGTCCTCGAGGCCAACAAACGAGAGCGTGAACAGAGGGCGGCCATGCGCAAGAAGCGAGAGCAGGAGAAGTTGTTGCCTCCGCCGGAGCCTGAGGTTCAGAGCGACACTGCGGTCAAGCTGCTGCTGGAGCCCACCCCAACGGAGCGCCGCTGCAGCGAGGAACGCAGAGACTTCATATCCAAATACTTCAACGTGAACCCATACGCGACCAAAGCAGAGACCGAAGAGCTGTGCAAGAGGCTGTCTCTCACCAAGGCGGAGCTAGCGGCGCTCTTCAGCAAGAAACGCAGCAAGTGCATGAAGAGTCTCAAGAGGAACACTGCAGCCGTCCTCCTCGGCTTCAACATGGCCGAACTGAGCAAACTCAAGCACAGCCTGGTCATCCCGGAGCAGCAGCCCGCCGAATCGGCAGCCGACGCGACAGAGGAGATGGAAAGCGATGAAGACGGACCAGAACCGATGGACGAAAGTGGAAACGAAAAAGTCACAGATGGGGAGCAGATGGAGTGAGCTCAGAAGTGCGTGAAAGTGGAACCTGAAAAAGTGCAAAAAAAAATAACGCATTTAAAAGTAGAAAATAAGCTCATTAATTATGACCACGTTTGTGTTAACAGTCATCAGAGAGGTTGATCATGCAGTGTAAATGGATGATGTATAACTTTACATAGAAGCTTACCTGTAACAGAGGGTGGTTTATTAATGTAGCCTTCATTATTAGTGCTTCGTTTGACTTCAGTACATCGTCAGTGGTCCATATTTTTCCACAGAAATGCAAAGTCTTGTGGGAAAGCAGGTCCAAGTGTATTGTCTGATACATTGCATTTAGCTAGATACGATATCTCTTTCCACAATGGTTTCAACTTAAGTACTTCTGCCTCTTTTTGCTGCTTTTTGCAATCATTATGTTTGTTCATTTGTATCTGGTGCACAGCACAACACAAACAAACTGATCAAACCAAGTTTTCCCTTTTCATGTTTGTTTGTTTTAACCTGTTCTCACCTTCTGCCTTTTGATTTCTTCCACTGGATCTTTTAAGGTTACTCACTCCACTTGTCCCTCAACATTTATACAGTTTAAGGAGATTACTATCTTTTTTTTTTTTTTTTTTTTTTTTTCTCGCCCAGCTCACCAGCTCATGTGGACCTACTGAGATGAATGCTCATCTCACAGTGTGGAAGCTAATCTTTTAAAGAATGTATAAGTGTTTTGAGTTCTGAACTTGCTGTTGGCCATGTTCCCCGCATGAGCCTTTGTTTTACTTTCAGATTAAATTATAATTTGTGCCATTGTGAAGTCTGCGCATTTCCTCAGATTTGAGGAAATTGCTTGGAGATTCAGCAGAACCTAGAACGTGTTATTGGGTGTTCCCCGCATAGGTTTCCTGTTTTGTTTTCTATATACTTGTATTTTCTATAAGTCCAAGAGTATAAATATATTGAAATATTGGGAGGCGTTAAAATAAATACTGTCCAAGGCCACTGTGGTGTAAACAAAATAACATGGTTTCCTTTTACACGAATGGTCCATTTTTATTTTCATTTTGTAATAAAAATGTAATTTTTAATTAAGCTGTGTTAAAGCATCCCAAGGTATGTTTTTATTTTCCTTTTTTTCCCCATGTGTAATTACAAACTGCAGGCCCCTTTTTCTTTTCTCACAGAAGTGAACAAACTGGTTTAAAGTCATAATACAGGCAGTGCATTATGTGTAATAAAAGGCGGACAAGTGTAGAGTCTTAAGGGTGTGTCATCAGTGTTTAATATTCCCCAGAGGAACACTGTGGTAACAAGTGCCTGCGCTGCATATTTTTAGTCTTTGAAATGAAACACATTTTTCAACACAATCTAATTGCTCAGCGGTGATTAAGACATGGTTTGTGTTGGGCTCAGCCAAATGTCTCCTTATTAAATTGCATGCATTATTAAGTTCTGTCCACACAGTGGTGCCACTTTCATAACATAAGAGAGTTATTTGCAAAACAAAAAACATTTTTCCCTGTCCTGTTAATCATATCTCAGTCTCAATCTTGTTATAGAATGGTAATAATTTATAGTCATGTTTGAGGTTAAAAGATCCATAATCTGCAAAAAAAAGAAAGTGTGATATCTTCCTCACCACGAGGTTCCTCCACTAATTAGCTGATCTATATCTCATTCTGGTGTAGTTCTGCTGACTTTCATTCCAAGTTCAGGAACCTGAATTTGAACTGTTTAATCTCAGGTTCATGACCATCGGGATTCGGTCCAGGATCGAGGGGCCGCTGTAGTTGTTGGTTTGAACCTCCTCCAGGCTCTTCTTGTACTCCACAGGGAGTCCGTTCTGCTCCGCGCCCAGACACATCACCTTACGTGAGACACAGAGCGTGATGCATAGATGAGCAGATATTACGTTAAATATTAAGTTTTTTTCAAAAAAGGGGGAGAGAGAGATTTGTGTTGCAATGCATAGTAGTTCGAACACTCCCTGGCCACTGTATTAGGTACACATGTTCAGCTGCTACTTAGTGCAAATCTCTAATCGCCCACCAATCTCATGGGAACAACTCTGTGCTTTTACAGATGTAGACATGGTTGAAGATGAGAACAGAGAATATAGGTGATTTAAGTGACTTGGAACGTGGAATTCCTGTTGGTGACAGATGGTCTGCTGATCTGGGATTTTCCCACATAAGCATCTCTAGAGTTTACAGAAAATATTCTGTAAAAGAAGATATCCAGTGAGCCTTTCTGGGTGAAAATATCTTGTTGATGCCAGAGGTCAGACGAGAATGAGGAAAATAAACTTAAAATGAGTTGAACAACAGAAGGTTGGGGAAACTGGCTTGGTCTGATGAGTCTTGAGTTCTGCTGCAGTGTTCAGATGGTAGGGTCAGAATTTAGACATGAAAGCATGGATCCATCCAGCCTTGTTTCAACAGTTCACGCTGGCGGTAACGGAGTTGGGGATATTTTCTTTGCGCAATTTGGCCTCGACTGAGCATCGTGTAATGCTACAGCCTACCTGAGTATTGCTGCTGACCATGTCGCCTTTATAACCACAGTGTAGCTATCTTCTAATGGCAGCGTCCAGTAGGATAAGACACAGTCACCAAATCTCAGTCCAGTGATGCACCTTTTGGATGTGCAGCTGAAAAATGTGCAGCAACTGTGTAATGCTGTCATGTAAATATAGAGCAAAATCTCTGAGGAATGTTTCCAGCACCTTGTTGAATCTGTGCTATGATTAATTAAAGCAGCTCTGAAGAAAAAAACGTGGTCCAACCTGGCACTAGTAAGGTGTACCTAATAAAGTGGTGGGTCAGTGTATCTTATTGCATTGCATACTCTAAGAATCAGGGTGTGTTCCTCACACCTGTTTGTACTGTGGAGAGGGAGGACAGGCGTGGAAGTTGTTCATCTGATACGTCCTGCAGAGCACCGTCCCGTTATCAGTCTCCACAGAGACCTCTAGTGGAGAGTATATACCGGCCTTCACTCCTTCCTGGCTAAAGAAGAAAAACAAAACAAACAACAAAACAGTTGGTTAAAATTACACAAATTAACTCAGAAATTGACCAACAGATGTGTGTTCATGTGTGGCTCTCACTCATCAAGGCTCGAGAGGTGTTCGTTGTTCAAAGTCCAGATGACCCCCCACACTTCTGCGCCTGGATAAGACTCAATGGTTGCCACGCCACCGTGCCAAGCATTATTGTCTATGTGCTCTTTCCACAGTCCAAAGTTCAGTTTGTAGTCCTGTACACACAGAGAACAATGACCAGTCATTATGTGGAGATTTGCTACTTCTAATGCGCTTCATCTGAGTGTGAAACACACTTTTTTACCTTTAACATTATCTGCAGCTGGATACAAAGTAACAGCACTTCAACCAAGTCTCTTTGTTTTACTGTGATAGTGTAAGGAAGGTGCTGTTTGTGATTTCAGCAGTGCCCCCTGTGAGCTTGTTTTGCTGTTGTAACAGTCAAACTGCAGTACACTCCAGTCCTGTTATTACAGCTGGCACATCAGAGGAGGAGGTAGAGCAGCAAACTTTATTTGACCAATCTAAGACGCTATACAGGAGGGGGCTGACTCAGTTGTTTTCCATATCCCTTGATTCCTTCAAGACTTTTGAGAAATAATAAATCGACATTTAAACCACTCGTAGAGAAAGGAGGGGTGAAAATAACTAGTAAACAGTTATTCTCCCTCTTGGTTAAAACGTGGTTAGTGTTTATCTTTGTTCTTGCTAGCTAATGATCAGACACACAAACAGGGGAGCTGCAGCTCTCAGGTGAAATCAGCTTCATCAGCAACCAGTCAAATCAATGATATAAACCACATTTAAAATTTTGCTTATGATTTACAATAACTTTACTGTTTAATTTTCCATATAAACAAAAAGGAAGAAGGACTGCTACCGTTTATAGCTAAACTATATCCTATTTGATTTTAGTAGCCTGTAGTTAACAGGATTTATAAAGGGGTTATGCATATATAAAACAAAGAAATTGCCTGTTTTTGCAAATGCCCTTATGACTCAGCATTATTTTACCTACTCTGCGTTCTACATTATAATCAATCTAGTCCTTTTTTGTCACTTGAAAGATTTTTATTAAGCTGTTATACTACACTTATTGCAATTTCTGATTCCCTTGTGTCCATATCTCTTAAAAAAATGTAAAAAATACTTTTTTTCACTGATAGATTAAGGCTATTTTACGTCACACTGAAAAACACCTGACTGTAGCTTCTCCCTAATGACTCGATAGCATTCGTGAGACATTTTTGACAGCTTATAGACGCACAAATCAATTCTTTGACGACACCTCAAGCCGAAATACCTGAGGCACTGCTGCGTTCACGTCCCCAGGGATCGAAGGTGATGCCAAAATCGCTACACTGTGAACTTGGAGGTGTTTGTATAAACCATGAGAACAGTTAAGACGGAAATTAATACGTTAACAATTTAACACATCGCACAACCAAGCAAGAATATTTTGGGACGTTTATATTTAATGGAACCAAAAGAGCAACACAGCTATTTTTTTGTACTCACCTTCAGCCTACCGGTCTGATAAAATTTCGCCGACGGGTTTGCCAGCTGTAGCCTTTCTTTCAACAAGTTGCTTCCGAAGGCGAAATACAGGAAAAAACCAGCGGCTCCCGACATCTCCATATTACTTCGTGTGACTCGAGACCAAACAGGCACGAGGAACCTTCTTGTTTTGGAACGTTGGTGTGACGGTGCTAAAGCTACCTGCTTGCCCGGTGGACCTGCGCGTAATTACGTAAAATATATATCAGTTTTTAAATTTGATCTTATTCTCAGTTTAACCATCTCATACGCAAACTCTATATGTTTATGTTATATTATGAATTTATTAATGGCGCGTTCTTTATTTATATATTAGAGTCGTTTTATTACTTCCGGTTCAAGTAGCCCCCTTCAGACACACAAAAAAATCGCGCCATGGCTGTATCCCAATTCAGGGTCTGCAGCCTTAAAGTACGCAGCCTCAACGATCCTCAAGGGCCGCGTATTCAAAGACCGCTAAGGCCGGAAGTGCGAGGCTTGTGAAATGGGACGGTCTAGCCTCCGTCGCGCTGCCCGGGTTGCCTAGCAACCATGATACTAACAGCTGGAAACGTTTCATACAGCTTTGTTTGACAGAAATGAAGGAGAACATTTTGTTCATTTGTTTCTACATGAGCTTTGTGTGATTTAATAACTATCTGAGGCTGAGACCACAGGACTGTAAAACATGATTGTTGGGCTTCATTTCTGTACTGAACAGTCATTTAAGATTAGCTAGTAAATAACAATTAGCCAATGTTGTTCATGAGACTAAAGTCAGTGTAAATATGATATGGCCAATATTATAGTTAGTATATTAATCATCATAAGTTATTACAGCAGTGAGTTTGAACTCTCAAATCAAATCACTTCTATTGTCACATCACATGTGCAGGTGCACTGGTACAGCACATGTGAGTGAAATTCATGTGAGTGAACTCTGTGTCAAATACTGAGCTTCAGTAAAGATTCAAGTTGCAGTTATTTATATTTCCTATCACCTTAAATCTTCATTCAAGCATCTTTGACAGTGTATATATAGATGTATTATATATAAGAAACAAATATTGTTCGTTTAATATGTTGGCATTACTAAATTTGTTTCAATGCTTACATATATTTATAAAAAGGAAATGTACGAGCTGTGATAACTGTTTCTGATAGAATGAAGAGTAGACTGATATATGAAATATTCCTTTATTGGGTGAGAAAATCAGACCATGTCATAACTGCTTTAAGTCATACAGAATAGATATCAGAGCCTTAAACAGGCTGACTTCTGCTAAATGGGTCAAACTGGGCAGAAAGTATACAAAAACATAACATCCTTATAGAATATGATGTAACACTATAGATCAACTTAGCTCAGAATATATAAAGCATATAAACAATTACAGCAATATGATGCAACAAACACAGCAGTACTACTAATCCAAAATACTCAAAGCTTCATAGAACTGAAACAAACATTTATTTTTAGCTCCATTCTGCTGCTGATACATACTTTAGGTTTCTGAATATTAAACTTGTTGCTGCCTTTCATAGTGTGTAACTTGAAGGCCCTGAGTACTTTCTCCCACACCGAAAACACTGGAATGATAACATTATTTGAACATTACCTAATAAGACTGATTCGGGACAGACAATTAGTTATTTTAAACTTTCCTAGCAGTCCTTCACAAACAGGGAACAGTCTGTCTATTCTCTCCATCTGTCAGCTGCTGCTGGCTCTTCCTCCTCCTCTTCCTCACACACTGCTGAGTTTGTCCTGGTGGATCATCAGGGGTGCAAAGCCTCACAGATGATGTGCAGCAGTGGGTCCCTCTGTCTGTCCTCATTCTGGACACTTGCAGTTGTCACACATGGAAATCAAATGTGTGATAAGCTGCAGGATTCAAACACCAGTGTAACTTATAAATACATGTTCATACTTTTATTCCACAATCAGAGAGAAAGAAACAGAGAGAGAGAGTGCAGGACAGACAGACAGGTGATAGTCTCAGGTGTATACACTGCTACAAAACAGCACAGAGAAGGAGGATTTAGTGTTTGTGTTATTACGAGTGCTAAACAAGAAGAGTTCCCAGATGGTCCAGTGGACACATGTGTGACTCCTGTGATTAAAGCATCTTTCTTTCAGCTTAACGAGTGAACCGTCAGCTCGTTCAAACACACGTTAAAGTCCGTTTGGCTCGACACCACCGAACAGAGGCAGCAATATAACATAGCTAACATTAACAGTGCAGTGAATCCTGCTTGTGCCGTCATATTCAGGACTGCAAACCGAGCAGCATCACTGACTTTCAGCTTGTTGTGTTTGTGGATATATGACTGACTTTAATTATCCACAAAATCATCACATTCTCTGTAAGATAAGGTCGACTATTGTATTATTATATTTTAAAGGTTTTAAAACCAAGTAAACGCTGAAAGTACAAACATACTAATGGCAAATAACTTTGCCGACATGTGGCTAACAGTAATGTTTTAATGTTCTTCATTATTAAACATTTGCACATAAATAAGTGACATCATATTCAGTACTTACGTTTAACAGTTTACTCTTCGGCCGCTCCGCTTCTGCCGTCTGCGGCAAAATTATCCACAGTGACTGCCGCGCTATGAATTGTGGGATATGTTGGGCCACGAAGTCTACATCGCCACAGCCTTAAAATTCAGGGAAACGAAGGCCGCATTTCAGGGCCGCATTTCGAGCAGCCTTTGAATTGGGACTGCCTTCGGCGCGCCGCTGTGACGTAATCGGCCTTAAAATGCGGCCTTTAAGGCTGCAGACCCTGAATTGGGATACAGCCTCGCCATGTTCGTATAACCTCTTACGTACAATTAGTTATCTGGAAAACCGGTTTATCCCGACATGGGTCAAAGTTCAACTATCATCAAACCCCGACAGGAACGCCTGGTTTAAGCCTGAAATGTGCTTCCTTTGAAAAGTTCACAAAATAACTAACAATACAGCAAATTGAGGGTCAGTTTAATGTAATTTTTTTTTTATTTAACAACTCCAGTGTCTCGTGGAATGGTATTTGGGGCTTTTCCGGTGAAATCGAACTTAGTGCAATACAGCTGTTGGGCGCTTTCAGGTACTTTGTTATTTGCTTTCAGTTTTATTTCTAAAACTAAATAAAATTCACTTCAGTTTTATTCATAAACACGCACACCAATCCAAAATGTTTGCTGATATTACCTCTTCAAGAGCTCCTCCATATGTGTACCTAATTTTATTTTTACTTACATTATTGGCAGCTGAAGAGCCAAGATTTAGATCCTTTTTATTTACCATATATAAGACATAACAAAATGTAAGACTGTGTGCCATTTTATAAAAAAAAAAAAATATTCTTCAGATTTGGACCCCTCTCACAACATAATCTGTAGTGTTTTGAGTGCTTCAAATTAAGTTTCTGTTAAAATCATGATAATTAAGACATTTCTGTACAAAGAAACTTTATTCAATCTTGTAAATAAAGAAATTTTTTTAACCTGAACCTCTGTCACATAGGTGTTGTAATAATGCACTGGAGTCAAGTTTATCCTCTTAATGAGGAACATTTTTAATGTACAAAATAATGAAAAACACACTGAAATTCACAAACTGTTTCCTTTGAGCAAATTGGGAAAAAAAAAAAAAAAAATCCTGTACAAACAGTGGATGGTGAGATGCAGCTTTAAGGCTTTTGGATCATCTCCTTGGTCCACCCCGTCCTCTTCCTCTTCCTCTGCCACGTCCTCGCCCTCTGCCTCGCCCCCGTCCAGCCACTGAGGAGAGAGCAACAGATTTGTCACAAACATTCACCTGCATGTGTTTAGTTGCTATGTTACTATAAACATAAGGCTATTTTATGCATAGCTTAAAATCAAATCTGTGCTACACTATTTAATTTAAATCTGAGCACTTATCCTGATTTACTTGTGGTTTAGGTAATGTTTAATATATTTAATAGAAAGTGTAAATACATTTATTTGAACAGGAGTAACATTTCTTGAGCAGCAGCATAATTTCAGGGCCTCACAATGGCTCTAAAGTACAGTAAGAGTAAATATGAAGAACAAAAACAGGAGAACCAGTTTTCTGTCACATGTTTAAAGATGCACATGTATGTTGTTCGGTGTGGTAAATTGAAGATATTAGAGACTGAATAAAGGCTACATGTCTGTGGCGAGTATAAATTCAGCCATACTGACTGGTGTTTAAATCCATCATCCTTATATCCTTATATATAAGTTTATCAGTATTAACTTTGTCTGGTCATCTCATGCTGTGAAGACAAACTCTCACAAACCCTGCTGAAACTCACACCAACGATAACTCAGCACAAATCAATTTCCATTTCTTAAGGTGACCGTATAACAGCCAGTGTCTGACATTTTCTGGGCTCAATGCTCCCGTGACTACAGCAGGACAGAGTGTACAACAGGCCTGAGTACAAAAAGCCCTGTTTAAGATCAATTTGATACCACAGCTTAAAACTGCATCAACTCTGAAAAACTTCCTATACACAAATTTAAAAAACACAGGTTCTGAGAATATAAACGTAATACTGCAGAAGTGAACAAATGTGATCACTGAAAAAACCCTGAGCACCTATGCGATTTCAAAGCGGGCTGTTTAACATTTCTATTGCAGACCACATGTTTATGTGGAAGAGACCAGGGACTATAAGAATCTGACTGCACACCTTGTACAAAAGAGAGCTGTGCCCAATTAAAAACCTACTGGAAACAGGTTTGAGCAGTGAGTGAGCGAGAGCTTCAGATGTGACTGAGGACATCAGTGGAAATGCCTCTGAGGCATATTATGTTATTGTTACGATAGACGTACTGGTCATTGCTCGCACCAACTGTGACGTCAGCACAGGCCTGTTTTCATTTATGCTCAAACTTTAGATGCGCATTAATAGCTACAGTGTCTTCCTATATGCTTTCACAACTCAGGGGAAAAAAAACCCCCAACAACAACAAAACACCACAGCTTCAACAACGGCGGGATGGAACAACTGAAAACATCAAACACAGCAATCGTGCATAAGGCCGCTACGCTCCCACACCCACAGCCCTCGTTTGCGTTTCTGCACAAAGCTTCCAGATTTAACTTTTCCAAAGAACATGAAAAGCTGCCGTACGGATACTGGGATCATGTGACGTGTGACCCTTTGTCCACACGAGACAAATATAAATTTGCATTTCACCAGTCAATAATGAGTGAAGCGTCATGCATGTAAAAAGTGTTGGGAAATTACACTTATAAAACAACCCCGTGGGTACAAAAAAGTCTTTAAAGACAACAAAAAGAGCCAGGTCAGCCAGCAGCTGTGGGGCATTTCTCAGAGAATGACATCGCCTCCCCCCAGCTGCACAGCAAACACTTCCTCACCTGCTTCTCGCTTCTTGGACTTGATCTTTGGCTCGATGTCGACCAACAAGGTGTCCAACGGGAGGCTGTCCGGCAGGATAAAATAGCGGATGTTGTTGCCACGGATACTCAGTGACTCCAGCTGAGTGGGTTCCCGGTTTTTCAGGGTCATTTTCACCGCCTTCAGGTGGGTGTTCATGCTCACATCAACACCTACAGAAAGGAAAGGAAAGAAAAATCTTAAAAACTGAATACAGTAGATGGAAGTAAGACTCTGAGCGAGTCCAAATAAGTAGAGTGTAGAAACATCTGTTCTCGACTGTTCTGACTTCCATCCTCCACCTGTGTGCTTCAGTGTAGACAACTACAACTAAACTGTACTATATGAACATCCTTTATTATTTCACCTGCAGTGTAACTGCTGCCCTTTTTTTTGTTCAGTTGGTCTGACAAGCAGATAAAGAAAATGCAGTTTTAAATCTTTCAGCTATTCCCAGCTCCTTTAATATTTTACATAGCAACCTAAAATGTCAGCACTGAATGCAAACATATTTGCCAACAGTCCAGTAACTGTAAGGCATCAATCTGTTAGTGTTTTACTGCGGACGACTTGAATCACAATGGAAGAAGGGTGACCAGATGCCCACTTTCTGTGGGTCTGCACTGCATTTTGTGTCAGTCGTTCTCACGTCCCTCATCACTGTACATCATACAAGCACTTGTCTAAAGTCTGTCTTTTATCCAATGGCTGTGAAGGAAGAAGGGAAGACTGTCATCACTGACACGGTTTAGACAAATGCTGAAATTAAGGTTTATAGGTGGTGTGTTGTTATTACGTGGATAGCTCATCTACCTACAAGCAAGCGTCTCTTGTCAGATGGCGCACGTGTCAAAGGAGGTTGTCTGTGGGCCACATGTGCTGTTGATCAACCAGCCAACCGTGGAGAAGGGCGAAGTTATGACATAAACAGCTGAAGTGTTTAAAAACTAGGGAAAGTATAATCTGCGGCCACAGTCTGTACTTTGTGCTTTTTTCTGTATTGTAGTGGATGACTGTATGACACTAATGCTCCAATACAAGCCGCTTTAAAGCTCGCATCGGTGCGAGGAAAAACAACAACACCAAACACTTGATCAGTGACATCTGCTTCGGTGTGGACCTGACTGAAATCACATGACTGGTCCAAACAAGTTTATACTGCTATGCAACGAGAGATGCTTCGTAACCCCTCATCAGAACCATGTGAATGTGTTTTCGAAAGCTGTAAAGTTGTCAATAGCAAAAGAAGCCAGGTCAGTCTAACAATGGTGGAAAAAAATATCGTTTCTCAATAAAAATCTTCAAATCCCCTGTACATAAGCACACCTTACCATCCCAGCACATCCTGGGCTTCCCAAAGCACGCCTCCTTCCAACTATTACATAAGTTTACAGAATCAACTGACCGCCTTTGCAAAATTGTATTTATATCATTCAAACAAACCCTTGTTACAATCAGCACATGATTATCGACACATTGTTTTGCTGACTCCTACTCCACCACTAGATGTCACTGAAACAAAGCTGTGAATGAATGAACCCATTTTCAATGCAACTGATGAATTGGCTCAGTACTGGTTCTATGCTTCATTTGCACATCATTTCTTTGTTGTGTTTCTAACATTCCTGGTGAACACCGCTGTTACTTCCTTCCCACAAACACAGCATCATCTATGTTGACTACTGTGCAGTTTGGATTATGGAGGGCTGCACTGGAGCACATTTAACAGTGGAGAGTAATGACATGAAGTCACGCAGTACACAGAATTAGCAAAGCTAACAGTTTTATCTGATTTAGAGTTCTGTGGGAAATCTTTCTAGGTCCTATAACATTTATGCTGTGTGTGGTGCAGTATGTGCTAATTACAGTGCGGTCATATCCCAGCATTTCATAAGCAGTGCCAGCTGATAGAAACAAATAAAATATCTTAGGTTACAACTCTTTGTTGAGGTTAGATCTGTTTTCCCCCCCCACTTCCTCCTTTGTATATCCCCCGTCTTCCATTTCGATAATTTCTGCAAACTCCTTCCAGGAATTCAGTGACATCTATAAATCCTTATACTGATGCTATGATTGCTATTCTTTTATTAAGAAATTGAAAACAGCAGCGAAGAAGTACAATGCACAGGAGGACTTAATAGTGCTTTCCCACTGAAGTATTATTGGGACATGTAAGGGAATACACAAGCATAAGAAGACTATGGAACAAACCTCACTTTTTGTGATGCTCACTGTATTTACCAAAAGAGGGAGCTGGGAAAGTTACATTCAGCTAAAACCAGTTTATTGATCTTTAAAATGATTAATCGCAAACCTGGGACCTGCATACTTTGCTTATATTTAAGTGAGACACATGTATGTATGTATATATATATATATATATATATATATATATATATATATATATATATATATATATAAAAACATTTCCCAGTATTTCCACAGGACTCTAGCTTTAGGTAGAATTGGGTGTTGGCTTGAAAATGAGCCCTACAGGCCACCGTTACATTAAAATTACTTTGAAACAACTGAACTACAGCAGTGTTAGTGGACTGAATTAGCTTAGTGTAGCTAATAAACTGCAGCACAACTAATAAAAGCGTTAAGGCACCTCCAGCTGAGTCCTACCTGTGATGGTGCCGTGGACCTGGGTGCCGTTCTTCAGCTCGATGGTAACCGTCTCATGGCTGAGCTTCATCAAAAACCTGTGGGCATCGTGGAAGAAGACGAACATCTATGTTTGAGTTCAGCCTGGAAATGAACCACAAACTAGCCTCAAGCTAGCTACTAGCTGCATAGCTTTCAGCTGCAAAACAAAACCACCCCAGGAGTGAGATGACCTTATGAAAACCCGCTGAAACCCTCCAGATTTAACCGCCATAACTAAAACAAATACTGAACTAGCTTTGTGCTCCTGCTACTAAACATTTAGGTTACGTTCATTTCGTTCGCTGAGTAGCAGGTTAACCAAGGCCGGGCCTGCGAGTCTGCTAACGTCCACGAACCAAAGTATGTTTAAAAATCGTCGATGCATAGAGCTAATTTCAACTACCGAGCGTCAGGGTTAATACTGCAGGTGTATTTTAACTACGAGTGTGAGCATTGTAACTCCGGACAGCCTCCATTCATTCGGCCCGATGCTTCCCGCTCATATCTTATCCTCCTCTTCTCCGCTTTCCATCTAAACCCATCCAGCCGCAGCACCCTCACTCCATCATCCCACGTTCACCTGTTCGTTAAATGGCGCATTCCAGACTCTGCTTACCTGACTAGTTTCATGATGGTGATGGACTGTAGAGACAAATCCTCCACCAAAGAGAAAAATTACAGCGAGCGGGTGAAAACACACACAGGCCGCTGTGGTAACAATTACGTTTGACTCGCGCACTTACGACGTCATTAAAGGAGCGACGGCGACGAAGAAGAAGACACGCTGCACGACAACACTGCCGCCTACCGATGGAAGAATAAACAGCGTTTTGAACATATGCCCCGAATCTAACAAATCTTTGGATTTATTGAACTTTACAGAAGCAAATATTTAATAGAAGAAATGCGTATATATATATTTTTTATTATAATATATGTTGTCAAAGTGTCAACATAAATGTAGTAAACTGTAACAACAGTAAAAACTTACTGTGTGTAAACTAAATAACAAATAATCCAAAAACGCTACAATACAGTGCAAACGTCTTGAGATACCCTTATTTCTTTCTACTTTGCTAGGAAAATAGATCTTCTTCACAGACATCCTTCCAGTGAAAAAGATTTCTGATGAGACTGACAAGTAGGTGTATGAACTGAAGAGCCAGATGCATCCCTGAGGTGTAAATAAAAACTGAAAGACCTTCAGAAAGCCTCAAGAACAGAGATCGAGAAGTTTGGCTGCTTAAAAGCAAAATATAAAGAAAGCAAAGGGCGACTCAAGTCTTTTGCACAGTGCTGTGTCTTGTTTAAGTCTTTGGCAGTTTGGTCGTACTTAGTGAGGCTGAGATGCCGCATTGGATTTGTGCTGTAATAGCTGAATATCTAAAAATTTTCCTCCTGACAGATTACAGAAATAAATCGTGAAACTAATCAAACTAAGCATTTTACACAATGAAAACAAATTAAAATAAGGAAAGCCTTCCCGAACCCAAAATCAATTAAAAAAAAGTAATAAAAACAAATGAAAAATCTAACACTTCTGCTCTCCTGAGGTGCAGCTGTGTTAGTTTTTCAAATAAATGCAGTCTAAACCTAAAGATAATGGGTTTACTTATCATTTCCATGTACATGCTAAGAGCTGTTGCGGATTTGACAGCAACATGAAGTGAAATAATGTCAGTCTACCTTGTACATTATGATAAATAGGAGACTAATCAGGGAACATGTTCCCTTTTCTTGCTGATGGAAGTTCAGAAATCAAAGCACTAAAACAAAAAAATAAAAATGTCACTGCAGTGCACTTTCAGTTCTTTTTATTGAGAGTAAACTTTGCACTGACACTTTCATTTTTAGTTTTGGCCACACATCAAACCCTTTCTTTTGACCAGCTGGGAATGTATCAAGTATAATCTGTGAGAGTGCAATTTCAATCTCTTAAACTCTGAAGATGTCAGATGAGGGAGCACTAAATCATAAACACTAATGCAACTGCTTGTGTGACGCCATCGACGGCACACATACAAAAAAGGGAATATTTAACCGCTGTCCCTCTGCAGCCCGACCACACATCCGACACTCGCCAGCATGTTTCTGCGAAACAAAGACGCAGTGCGTGCCCAAACACTGACGTGAATCCCTCTTTCCTCAGGGAGTGGAGCCTGAAATGTCACAGCTGCCCTCACATCTCAGCGGGCTTCGTGCAATGCTATGAGCCAGCCACCTTCACAGTTCTCACTTTATCACTTCAGGTTTCAGAAAATGCTTAAAAATCAGTTTTAAGTGAGTCAGTTTGAGTTTTACAAAGGGTGTCTTTGTATTTGTCTGGCATACCATCAAAGGACATTTAAAATCCTCACATTTATTCTCATTTCACTCCCCAGAGCACCAAATCAGTCCTCATCACAGCAGGCAGTGTTTAGTTCCCTTGTAAACATTGTATTTGGGCAATAAAGTTTAAAGATTTGAGGCTTGATGACATCCCGGCAGTTACATCTCAGAGGCGGTGTCAAATCAAAGGTCAACATTCACATAAAGTGTTTTTTAATCATCGTGGAAAAGCAGCGGATTCCTTCAGAGAGGCTCAAAGAGGTTTTTCATTCAGGGCTGAAAATGTGGGCGCTGCGACTCACCCGGGGGGGGGGGATAAAACAAAATCAGTGTATTAAAGTGTTTTCATCATCATCTTTCATTATGAAGCATGTTTAAAAAGCAATGACACTAATAAATAGCAACAGATAAATACAATCAGAACAAAACAAAACAAAGAAAAAGGCACACAGATCCAACAACTCTGGTCTCAACAGGAAGAAACATCTTGTCTATAATTAAAGGAATAAAAAGAATCAAATACAGTAGAAACCCAAACCCACGTCCCGTCAATTAGAGCACACTGCAGGGCGCTATAGGTAGTGGAAAAGATATGATAAAAAGTTACATAAAACCATAAAATGTGCTCACATTTACAGTATTTGTTATGCCTGCTTTGGCTCAGAAACCGCACGACTCAAAGAACCGACTCACACGAGCACCAAACAATAAACAGATTCATGAATCAGTGCAGCAGCGTTTTAACAATATATTCTCATTTATTTATTTTACAGTCGTATAAAAACTGTTTACAGCAGCTTCTGTGAAGACAAAACTTGTGAAAGTGGCTGAAATCTCACTTTTTATGAAAAATCAGCTTTTTTAAATGTGCTGCAGTGTAAAGTCAAACTTTAAAACACATTGTGCATAATCCAAAGTGATAAAGCATATTTTAGTTTACCGTCTGCTAACTGTTTACTCTTTTAATTGGTTAAACATTTAATAATTTTAATTGGACGACTTGTGTGAAGCACTTTAAACCTGTTGACTGTATTTTATTTATCAGGTTTAATAAAGTAAAGGATCATTCTGAAGTCAGTCTTCAGCTTAAAATGCCAAATTATTTCCTCCGTGATATTTGTAGTTTTTTAAAATCAAAGCAACTATGAATGATCTGAGGAGGTTAAATACTGGATATCATTATTCTCAGATTAATTTGATTGGTTGATGCATTACCTCATTTAATACCCACTGTATTTTGTCTGCTACGTGAGATCTGGTGCACAAGTACTGAGCCAAAGTGGCAGAAAAACACTGTAAATCTCTGCAGATTAAACATGAAGATGCATCTTTGATACAAAACATTTGAAATGTGCAGCGAGTGGCAAAAAAACAAAACAAGACAACCCCCCCCCCCCCCAAAAAAAGCCCAAACAGAACAAAAAACAGAGAACTCAATCCACTCTGCAAACAAGCACCCACTGAACTTCCAGCTTTATGGGCGCTGCTCTGCAGCTGGGACTGACCTCTGACCTTCACGTGCAGAGAGGTGCTGTAATAGTGTGACGTTTACGCAGCAGACTGTGCCAGCCTGCTGAAAAGTAAGATCAGGACTGTATTGGCACTAACACAAACAGGCACAGTGTGCATGAAGGTCCAGAAATCAGAATTAGGCCCTCTGATTGTACAGCACGCTATAAACAGGCTCCAAAGTTACAGTTATCTTCATATATTTGGCTCTTGGAGCTCTGAACTGGCTTGTGGTTGGGTTAGTGTGAGAATCAAGTGTAGTTAAATGAGGCAAGTTTGGATTTCAGCATGAACAGCACCAAAACTTCACCCTGAACAAACTTAGGAGACAAACAGAAGAGGTGGGGAATTAAATTAAAATAAGAAAAAAACTAAACTAAACTAAAACATGGAGCATTTTGTTGTGTTATGATATCAGTAGCTCTCCGTTCATGGTTTAAACACTTCAAAGAATAATTTGTCTGTTTTTAGAGCAGACAAAAAGCACTTAAAAATAATCAAAACGTGTATGACATCATCTTTACTGGACAGAGTCCACAGGTCTTTAAGTCCTCTCTAAATACAGTATAATACATACAGTAAACACTCCACCCCCCAAACACAGGCACCACCATCACACATCTTCCATCATCCATCAGTGCTTCTCTCTGATTGGTTTTCTTTCTCTTTATCTCGGCTCTACCTTCTCTTTCTCTCTATATCTGTCACTTTCACACTAGGTGTTCCTGCTCCGTCCACTCTTCAGGTGACCGGTCCTCCTCTAACTGAAGGACGAGGTCTGAGTCTCTCTCCATTGCCGGGGCAGTGTGTGCGGGACTGTTTCCATGTTGGGAGTGTGAGTGCGGGTGTGTGTGCGCTTCGTCCAGCGACAGGTCAGCCACACACCCTGCGTCCACACCCTCTTCTCCAGCGTCTCTTTTTTCCAGCTCCAGAGTGCTCGGCCTCGACGTCTTCACGCCCTCGGCTCCCGGTGGGCCGGTCGCCAACCCTCTGCCTACTTCCGACTCGCCCTCCAGGGGCTGCCGGATGGGGGCGGAGGTCTGGCTCTCAGTCTCGGTGTGTGTGTCAGGAGAGGAGTCCGTCTCTGTGGTGGGCGGGGAGGGGATGAGAGCCAGGCTCTGCGGGTTATTCTGGGGGTTTATGTTGTTGTTAAACCAGGCCATGATGTTATCCAGCAGCTGAGCGCTGGCTGTGGGGTCCAAGGGCTCCAGGCTCTGAGGGTCACTGGGGGTGAAAGGGCCCCCTTGGGGAATCACTGGTGAGAGCAGCAGCTCTGGCTCAAGCTCTGGAGATGGGAGGCACAACTGGGTAGGGGCTGGGGCTCTGATTTAGGGGGCGTTCGAGGGCGTAGGCAGCAGGGCGCTCTGCGGTGTAAGAGCTGCTGTGTTCAGGGCAGGGGTTGTAGGAGCTGTCTGGTTTAGGGTTGCTGTTGTACGTGGCTGCATGTTCCCGGTTATAGGAACTAGGATGTGCGGGGTTTGGAGTGGAGAGGCAGGAGGCGGCGTGCTCAGCCTTGGCTAAATATGCACTCGAATGGCAGGAAGTCTGCTCTTTGCTGTCATAACGAGGGTCTGTGATGGTGATATGATCGAGCACATATGGGGCAGTCAGTGCACTCTGGTCCTGTCTGTGGCTGCTGGGGTTGCTGCAGGCAGGTTCAGTGGTGTAAGGAGCAGCATGTGTACTGTGTGTGTATGTGTGGTGTGAGCTGAGCTGCTCCTGCGTGTGTGTGTCCAGGTCGTAAGGAGTGGTTATGCTCCCCAGTTTCATAAGGCTGTCTCCCAGCTCCAGCAGCTCTGCGCTGAGGGAGGGAGGAGGCGGAGGGAGGGGGAGGGAGCTGGATACAGAAGGCTGGGAGGTGGAGTCTGTCCTGTTAGGCGGGTGAGGAGGATCCAGGTGGGACGCGGGGAAGGATGAGCCTCTGGCTCCTGGAGGACCCTCTGTGCTGAGAGAGTGTAAAACAGCATCAACCAGGTCTCCCGCTGGAGCTGCTCTTCTCTCCTGATCCACCCTCCCCTCCATCCCTCCCTCCAGCCCTCGCTCTCGGCGCGACTCCTGCAGCGACAGCTGGATGGCCAGAAGGATGTTGGGATCGTCTTCGTCGAGCGAGCCGAGCGCTCTCCTGCGACCCTCGCCTCTCTCCGTGCCTTCTGAAACACAAAATGTCACATTAAAGCACGGACTGCTGTGCGTGGCTTGATTACAAATTGATCCCAGTGATCGATGGCTCTGGGTGCTTCGACTGGAACAGACTGATGGAGTAATAAAGTAAAATCCCATTTACTGGTTGTCTCGTGCACTGACAAGACAATTTATTAATATAGGCAGGGTCCAGAGCAGAGTGTGTGCAAATATACTGCCTGTACCGGCTGTATACAGAACAGTAAATTAACAAACACTATGCTGTATTAATCTGAAAATCTTTTTTTTGTAATACTTTATATAAGCCAGTTATACGGTGCATTAAAATGCTTGCCACACCTGTGTTGTCACTCCTCCTGCTGGTCTCTGGTGTGTTACTGCTGCTTCTAAGGCTGTGCAAACTCAGCATGTCTCCTCTGCGCCGTGGCCTGTGTCTGCGACGGTACTGGATGTCAGCATAATCCTGCAAAGAGTTATTCGAGTTCTATTATAAGAAAAAGACAACTTGAGGGAGCTATTTTGTGTCCAGCAGCTTCAAACTCTCAAGCACAGAAAACAACATTCAGCCCATCATGCTCGCCCCTCAATATGCCAAAAAACTGGTGAATTACCTGCGACTGTCTCTCTCTCTGATCTGCTCCCAGTACGGAGTGCCGACTTCCCATCTTAACACACATAAGCACACTATGTCAGCTGCTGCCGCCGCAGTCATGCATTACTACAACCTCATACACAAGTAGGTCACTAAAGCGGAGGTTTAGAAGTAGCATTAGCGAGGCATGAGCCAAGATATTAGCAGAACAAAGAAAAGTTAGTGTTTGTGAGTGTGGGGTGACAGAAGGCATTTGTGTTTACCTCAGGAGAAGCAAAGCCAAGGTACTCCCAATCCCACGATCCTCCAGGGTAACTGAAATGAATGTTAGCACACAATGTTTTGTTTTGTTTTTAGAAAAGCACATTTGAAGCAAACTAAACAACACTCAGCTTCAGTTTAAATTCTTACGCCACTTCTTTATCCCCTGAATCCCTCTAAGTGGCTCTTTGTAGTGAATTTGTTAACTTGAGCCAAAGGAGAACCATGTTGTCTCTCTGTGTGGTGTGCGTGTGCTTGCTTACTTCCTGCGAGGAGGCTCTGGAGAGTCATTGGGAGCGACGCCACGGGCCACTGATGCCAAGAACTCCTGCCTCTTCTGCTGCACCAGGCGGGCTGCGCTGATGATCTTATGGCACGGCGTCCTCAGGTACGGACGGTTGACCTTCTGGGCCAGATCCTCTACGACCATCTCCAAGTCAGTCTGGGAGGACAAACAGAAGAAAGTGTTGAACACTGTCTTCCCCCCGTCAGACTGTGTAATCATCTTGCAATCAACAGTGGTAGGTTGATCGTGCTGCTCAACCTCTGCGTGACCACTTGGTTGCATCAAGTACTTGCACTTGCAAAAATAGCGCAATCACTGATTTTTCCTAATAAGAGGTTTCCATCCCATTTTTAATCTAGTGTGACTGGAATGCAAAAAAACAACAACACTAAACCGACTCTTTTGCATGTATATTTTAACAGATGTACTCAGTCCTCTGTCCACCAAGGCCATAATACACCCCAAAATTTGTTTATGTTCTACACAGTTTACTCCTACAGAGTCCAGGAATCCCTGTAGGCACTTCAGGGGTGTTAGTCCTGTTCATGCAGAGGATGCACACTTGTTGGATATATATTAAATTACCTGCATGAGCTCAAATATCTCTTTCTGGGTGCTGCCTTGCTGGAGGAAGAAGCCGTATGGGTAAGAGCACTTCAGCACGCGCCGCGTCTTCAGCAGCTCAGTCACGCCATCCTCAATGAAGCGTGTGTCTGGGGGAGTGCCTTCACCTGCAGAAGAAAAGACACACATTTTACAGCTAGCCATGACTTTAATGAGCACAGGATTAATGTCTTATGACCCGGACGCACCAAAGCTTGGGTGTGAGTCTGAAAGACATGATCTATTTGCGCTTTGGCAAAAACAAATATGCTATTCTCGGGCAAATGGCTTGCAGCTGACAAGCAGTTTACTCAGACTTCTTTTAAATCCTTTTCATGAGATCAGTGCAGGACACTTACGGCTAATGAAGGCCCTGCTCAGCTGCTCCATCTTCTCTTTAGCCGTTTTTAGCAGCTTTTGTTCCAACTAACACACACAGAGAGAAGAGAGAATACACACACCAAATGATCACGAGATGTTTCTCTGGAAGCATTTTAGATTTTTGGGCGAGGTTTGCATCGTTATGAACGTATCTGTCAAGTGTATTACCTTGTAACTGTGTTCATGGTTCTTGAAGCGAGTGTAGTAGTGCATGAAACGGTCCAGCTCCTGGAAACTTTTGTGCTTCTTTTCTGCCTGTAAAAAAACAACTCCTACTTCATTTAAACTCCTCTGTGTGTGTGTGTGTGTGTGTGTGTGTGTGTTCACTGACTGTACTCAGTGAAAGAGACTGAACAACTTGTATATTTGTGTGAATACAGACTCACTCAGCTATACCTATTTAGCTGCTATGTATATATCTAATCAGCCAATCACATGGAAACAACTCACTGCATGTAGACAGGGTCGAGACAACCATTTGAAGTTCAAATTGAGCATAAGAGTGAGGAAGAAAGGTGATTAAAGTGATTTGGAACGCGGTGTTGTTGTTGGTCTGAGTATTTAAGAAACTGCTGATCTACTTCAAGGTTTACAGAGAGTAAGAAGAGAAAATATCCAGTGAGCAGCAGTTCTCTAGGTGAAAATGCCCTGTAGATCCTAGAGGTCAGAAGAAAAAGGGCACACTGCCATGAGCTGATAGGAACACAACAGCGATAACAACTACGATATGCAGAAGACCTAAGAACAGGAAACATACATGCTCAGTGAAATTTGACAGAGGATTGAAAAAATGTTGCCTGGTCTGATATGTTCCAATTTCTGCTGCCGATGACAAAGTCAAAAATAACATGATAGCATGGATCCATCCTGGCTTGTATCAACAATTCAGACTGGTGTTGGTCATTTAATGGTGTGGAGGCCCCCTAGTACCAAATAACCATCGTCTAAACACCACAGCTGCTCCATCCCTATATGACCACAATGTAAGCGTCTTCTGATTGCCACTTCCGACAGGATAATGAACCTTGTGACAAAGGTTAAATCATCTCAAACTGTTTTCTTGAACATGAGTTTACTCAGCTCAAGTGGCCTCCACAGTCACCAGATCTCAATCCAATAGAGCATCTTTGGGATGCGGTGAAACACGAGATTCACATCACAGCTGGGCAGGCAACTGTGTGACCCTATCATATAGTTTGGTGACATCCAATATGGACCAAAATCTAAGAGCAATGTTTTCAGGGGGAAAGGGGGTCCAACCAGGTACTAACAAACTGGACCTAAAAAAAAGTGTCCAGCAAGTGTATTTTACATCAGTGGAAGCTTATATGGGATAAACTGAGTGTGTATTCTCCATTTTATGAGCGAGTGATTGTTTATACCTCTACAGTCATCTCTTTGGACTGCTCTTCAAGCTGCTGGATGACCTCATAGCGAGTACAGCGATAGTAGCCACCTGTTGATGAGCTGTGTTTCTTCCACTCCTCCAGACAGATCCAACAGAAGTCATACTTACACTACAGAAAGAGAAAATCATCAAGGTTAATTTATCAGGAATAAAATTAAATACAGAAATTTTTTTTAATACACCGAGCAATCAACATTCATGCCTTTAAACGAAGACACACAGCAGATAGAGTTTAGTGTGTACCTTGGCACACTGCATGTGGTTGCAGCCCTCATTCTTCTGAATGGGAGACTTGCAGTTGGCACACGGTTTGGAGTTGGTCAGCAGCCACAGGCAGTTAGCAGCATCCTCATAGGCCTCGCTCACACCTGCCACTGTGGGAAAGCACACACAAACACACAGGTGGACGCACACACATTAGCAACATCTCTGCAGTCTAACACCTGGCCTGCAGACACATTCCAGCACATTATGCAAATATTAGTGACTTAAACACCTGCCAGTATCATATAAAATACAACAGGCACATCCAGATAAGAGCAGCTGTCAGGACGTCTTAACTACCATATTGCTGGGCAGCTAAAGTTACAGTAAAACAAACAAAACAGCACAGGCTTACACTCCTCAGGCTTCATCTCTGTGACTTTCTGGAGCCAGTTCCTCCACATCTGACAATCACATGGCTCGTGGGCCTCGCCAAGGCACTCCCTGCAGACACCAGGAGATAAAGACAGAAGTTAATAAAGTCAAATCCAGCTAACCAAGACTACATAAGCATAAGAGCAAACACTGAATCCTAAGAGTTTCTAGGAATAAAGAAAACAGAGACGGGAACAAAAAGAGGGAAAGAAGTAAAAGTTCCTGATAAAACATATTTGGCTGGCGTGGTTTCAGATTAAACAGCAATAACTGCTTTTTTGCGTAGTAAGTTAGAAAAGGTGTATGCACAGTGTAGTTTTCATAAAACAATATTTATTCATGCCATTATAATCTGCGTGCACAATGCTGACGTTACTGCTCACACAGCAGCCTTTGTCCAGCTGCATGAACATAAAATGACTATAATATTTAGGTGTTCAGGTTAAATAACACACTAGCCTGTAATGTAACAGATCCAGACTTGTGTCCGGCTTTGCTAAATTACATGTCAGTGACAGTGTCAATAAAACATGTAAAGAGAAGGCTGTGTGAGATGAACATGTCTGAATCATAAATCCTGCAGCTTACCAGCAGAAAAGGTGACCCTTTCCACAATCAACAGCAGGGGAGGGCAGCAGGGGGAAGCTTGATGGGTCAGTGTCCCCCGGGCCCGGTCGGGTCAGCCTCACCGCCCGCTCGCAACGAGCTGCAGGACACCAACGGATGGATGGATTGTTTTCCACAAATGCCTGCAAACGGGGATGTTGGAAACAATGTCAGAGAACAGACAGAGAAGAAGTAAATCAGAAAACCTTGAAGAAACAAAGAAAATGTCACTAAATAGTGCAACAAGAAGCAAAACAAAGGCCCAGTCTTGAAGAGAAGGTGCAAACGACTATTTTGACTTCTACCTTGATGTCAAACTGCAGATAGCGCTGGTCCATCTCTCTGGAAACCACGCTCTCTATCACATGCACAGGCACCAGCTGGTAGCACTCATAGGCCGGACAGAAGATATTATGAGCATCTCCCTCCTGAATCTTTACATTGAGGAACCTGAGAAACACAAACAAACACAAACACACACACACACACACACAGAACTGAGCTAAAAACACATCTGCTTCAATAAAAAACACACACGCTTACACACTGAAGGTTCATGCGCGTACCCTTCCCAGCAGGCTCTGCAGAACTCGTGGCCACAGGACATGTCCACTGGGTCCTCAAAGACTGAGATGGAGCAGAGACAGATTCCACACTGCAGGGGGACGGAGGAGATCAGTCACATGATTTCAAATTATTTTTATTCTGTTGATAAGATTACTTCTCTTTGACATGTCATTTCCATCCTCATGCACAGAGGAGAAACACAATAACAGAACCAGTTCAGGATGTTCTGTCTTTGATTAACTCAAAGACAGAACATCTTGTCTTTGAGTTAAACGTACTTTTGAGGCCACAGATTGCTGGACTGTTGTACTTTGGCCATATCAGACTCTCTGGCATTTCTTCTATGGCCCAAACAGCTTTTATCTTATTCTGCAAATGTTCCACCTCACAGTTCAAACATTCTGAAAACCTAACAGAAAACCTCAACGTTGATTTTCAGGCAGAATTCCTTAAGACTGACAGTAAACCAGAGGCTAATGCTTATATGGAATGACAAAGAATTACTGCTGATGGCCTTGACCCCCTTTTTAGTAGGATTAGACATTAACCTGCAACCATCAGATAAGTGAGACATCTTTTTCTACCTACAAAAAGAAAGAGCACAAAGAGTCTACCCTGTACTTTACTAAATATGCCCTCATACATGATCTATTTTTCATCATGAATGACTGATGTACTTGTATTAACATATATCACCACTGCTCACCATGGCCAGGCCCTCCTCTCCAGGCGTGAGGCAGCTGTCGGTGGTAGAAGTGAGAGTGAGAGTGAGGGGAGAGCGTGGGGTCCTAGGAGTGCGGGGTGAGGGCAGGGTGTCCCAGGCGTTGTACCCGCTAGGCGGTGGGGTCGGCATGGTGACACCAGAGCGCTGGCAGCAGCCCTCAGCGTCGGACATCCAGGCTTCCAGAAGCTTTTCTCTGTCCCAGTCTGAGCAAGTCAAACGTAATTAGAAAGATTGAGACAAACGCATGCATCGTGACAACAGCGCTCCAAGGGTTACTTAAGGTCACGTATGAACGTCAACTTTATGACAAACCATGTGCTCGAAGCAGGGCCTCTGCAGTGAAGAGGGGGGCTTGCAGCATGTCGGCTGTCTCTACAATCAACATGTCCTTCAGCCTGCGCAGATCCTGAATCTTCAACCCCTCGTAAGGCTGAGAGGATACAGAGGGGGAGAAATGTTAGGAAGAGAAAGAGAAAAACCCGCAGTCAGAAGGAAGGTGAAAGATGGAAACAAAAAAAATATAAGACTGAAATATGGGAAAAGAAGTGAAAACAATAATGTGGAAACGATAAAAAGGACTGGGATGTGGGGCGGTTGGGGGTGGAGGTGGGTGAGACAGATTAAGTATTAGCATGGATTTGGCTGCAGGAAGGAAGATCAAAATGCTATCAGCTGGCAGCAGCCGCAGCTATACAGCTGTGCTGGTGACCTCGGTTTAACTGGGACTCTGAGAGACGTGGTGTGTGTGTGTGTGTGGGTGGATCTGTGTATTACTATATATGTGTAAGAACCACTGTAAGTTGTGGATTGTGAAGAGAGAAAATCAACAAGGGACAATTTGGCCAAGAAGCTGGTGACACCGAGTAGAAATATTCTGAAAATCTATAAACAATCTGCTCAGTGTCTGCACAAATGCAAACACAAAACACTACGTACAGTTCAGGTTAGACACAGTGTTGAAACAAAATCACATACATGACCTTCAAAATACAGACAGCACATTTCGCCCCCAGATTGTTTTAATCTACACAGATTAGCAATGGTGACCTCAAGATATATAGTCTTGAATCTGAAAAATAAACACACTGTACGAGTTCATGAGGGCAACCATCTACCTCTTTATCTTCACCTGCTATGCTTACGCTTCTTATTTTCTGTCATATTCATGTTACAATGATAAACGCTTATGTTGATGTCCAAAGTTTCAAATAATGAGGTCAACGTGCGTGTAAGTAATCCGTGTAAGCCTAAAGCTCAGGATTCAGATCGCCATAAACGCTCTGCTTCACGGACAGAGCGCCTAATCTTGGATCTTTAGGATATCAGTGGAAACTGATAACAATTCTCAATATGGTCATCTGAGGCACGCAGCTCCGACTGTGAGACACAAGCTCCTCACCGTTTCGTTTTTTTGGTCACGATGGGCAACCACTCAGAAGAAAGCGGTCTTAAAGAGATAGGAGCTAAAACAGCTTGTTCCAGGCAGTGGATGAGCTTAAGTGCTGCACAAACATAAAATAAATACAGATTATTCTGTACTGTGAATTAAGCAAAGCTATCCTTGATTAGAGCTGTGCCATATCATATAATGGCAATAATACCGGTATAAATTCTGGGCTTGTCTCATTGTGCAACAACACAGACAAGCAGACACGTCTGAGAGCGAAAGCTACGTGTCATTCTCTGATAACAATTCAGTACCTAAAAAAGGAGCCACTACAGTACTTTGCAAAATATGCAAGAAACAAACAAATTTGTTTCACCACTTGAGGCAAAACAAACCATTGAGTACAACCAGGCTATGAAGAAATGCGAGGAGCAGATACTAGCAATCAAAACTTAAACAAATGACTGCACTGAGTCCCGCTGGAGCGCTCACTAGCTGCACTCCATATGACAAGAAGACCAAGCTGTGGATGGAAATTACTGATGCATTTATATGGTGGTAAATGAGGGCTTTAAGCAACTGGTTAAAAAGCTTGACCCAAGATATTTTTGTGCTTATGCCATGTCACTGCTATTGTACGTTCATCTTGCTGCTGCTCTGAATCAATGACAGTAACTTAATGAAAAAGAAGAATGGAAAATGCTGTTCATTTCATTTGCACTAATAAATGCTGCTGCCTGCACGCTGCAATCACAGATAACCTGCTATTTAGTATTTTTTTCCTCCATTATCACCAAACCCTACCATAGATATAGTCCAAAAGTGAAAATAGGGCTGGAAATGCTCCACTTAAAGAGTAATCTGGTGTAATCACATTATTGTCATACATTTACCGGTCCTCAATATCTTCATAAAATAAAAAGTCAAACCTTAAATCTGATAAATATTTCAATTCTTGTTTGAATTTGTACACAAGAGTTGTTTTCTATGCAAAAATGTAATCATAAGATCTAAATGAACATGCTTGTGCACACTGAGGATATTCCTTGTCAAGCAAATGTTTAAAAGACGCAACAGTGACTAAAAAGCTTAAAAATAACTTAGGCCAGCAGGGAAACCCTAGATCGGGTAACCACGGTCTCACCTCCTTGTACTGCAGCAGGTTGGTTTCACCATGTGCGTCTGTGTGCGACTGCTGAGCTGAAGAGGAGGAGAAAACCATCTGCGACTCCAGGCTGAGGGCCAGCTCGGTGTGGTGGTGCCGCTCGGCGTGATCGCATGGCGTCAGCTTGTCTTCGTCCTCCACAAAAAGGTCCGCCTCACTCTGGATCAGCAGCTAGAGGAGGGACGAGGCAACAAAAGGAAGGGGAGAAAGAGGGGAGAAATAGATAATAGAGAGAAACAAGAAATTAAGGCACTTTCAACAAATGACGCAGAGGAAGGAAGAGGCAAAGACAATGGGAGCAAACAGCAGGAACACAAAGGGGAAGATGAGAAAACAACAGGACAGGAAACCAAAAATATGGGAAAGGGGAAGAGATGAAAAAAAATTACAAGAGGAGCAAAGGCAAACAGTAAAAGAGATTAAAATCAACAGGAGTCAAAAGACAGTTTTTGGTAAGTATACATCAAGAAAGGTTGAAGGAAGGATGGAGAAGCCAACGGAAAAGTGTTAAAACTTTTTATCTTAAAAAAAATCGAATTTCTGACTTTCACAGGGTTTTTTACATGTGAGATTTATGCAAACCTTTATTCCAGAAAAGGTTAATTTTCTGCCTAAGTGCTCGTTTGAGCTGGTAAAATACAAAGCAGATATACCAGGAGTTGGCATAATTCAAAATCATTGGATTGCAGATTATTTGACTGTTCCAGTTACATAAAATACAGATCACCCGCAGAGAAAATAGGATTTGAACTTAAATTGACCTCTGGGTAGTGACTACACACGCAAGCATTCATACAGGGTTAAAAGAGTCTGTTACTTAACAGAAGTATCTGTATTTTACTGTCATTACAACCACTTCATATTCAAAAAGTGTATTTTAACTTTGAATCAACTAAACCACATTTTAAAAAAGGGTTAAATTATTATTTTTTAAGCACTGCCCTGGTTTTCACCTTTGGTTGAAGGTCAAAACCTCTTTGTTGGACTCCAAACATTTTCATATGCATCAAAAACCCTGGAGTTTGAACAGCGTCCAAGACTTTGTCTCACCTCCACACAGCTCTTCATGCCTGCAGCGGCAGCATAGTGCAGACAGGTGCTGTGGTGGTTGTCAGTGGCGTTAACATTAGCTTTCTCGTACTGGCCTCCCTCTAGCCTGGCCCCGGTCCAGTTCAGGATCATCTGGTAATGGAAAGACACACCACATGCTTTGTTATCAGCTGTGGCTTCATAGAATGCAGTTTATTCCCACTGCCATGCAAGCGTAGACACTAATCTATATTTGCCCCCCCCGCTTGTGCGTCTGTACCTGCAGGCAGTCTGCACGGCGCTGCTCATCCCTCTGTGGTCTGGCCAGTCGTGGTGACAGCGCTCCCTCTGGCAGCAGCAGGATCTGTGGGCCTTGGCACAGCACATGCAGGCAAGTCTCATTGTGCACATTGCGCTTGTTGGGGTTTCCTTCTTTGCTGAACAGGAAGGACCTAAATGATGCAGACAAGAATGAAGAGATTAGATAAAAGAGGGTAAAACCGGTTCAGAGGTATTCACATGTGAGGTGGAAAGAGAGGAAAGGACTGACAGTAACAGGAGGAAGGCTTGAAACAGAGTCAAAGGGAAGAGGAAGATAAATTATGGAAGTAAAATGGACAGTGAAATGAAGAGACAAGGTAAAGATGGCATAATATCGACTATTTCTGTTTAACATCTCTGAGATAATGGACATGCTGGCTGACGGGTGTGCGCACACACACACACACACACACACACACACTTAGCGGGTGATGGATGTGCCAGTTGCTCTGGGAGTAAGACTGCAGCTGCAGTTCTGTTTAGTAAAATAGTTTTCCCCTGCTTTATGTCTGTGGAAACCTCCATTTACTGATTACCTCTCCACTCTTTTATATGCCTCAGCACATTTCCCCCTTTTCAAGTTTCTTTTTACATTTTAAAAACCACAGTCTCTTTTTGTTTTTTTTTCCCCCACACCTTCCTATTTGCGATAAAGCCAGAGAGGAAAAACCCAGATTCTTTTTCATCAGCGGCACAGCACAAATAGTGTTGCACATGAAATGACTCTCTCTAATGCAAATCCAATAAAAGGAGAAGAAAAAAAATAGGATGTCACAGGATTTACAATTGTAAGGACACCAGCTGAAAAGATTCTGTAAAGCCTCGCCCTCTCTTGCACAATTTGGACATGGCAGTCGATGCTTCTGAATTTGAAGTTTCTCAGTGTGTAGTCCTTCAGTCTATTCCTCCACTGCTGCCCTGCTTTTCCACTTTTGACCCTCTTATCCTGTCAGCCACAAGCCCCTGCAGCTTCTCTCTAATGACAGTGCACTGCCAATTCATCCGCACAGCAATAATCACTAATTATTCCCTCCCAACTCCAACCCAATACCCCCTCCACCACCACCTCTACACACATATACATGCACAAATCCCGATGTTCAGGATGGATGGCCCTAATATAAGCAGGCTGTGGGGAGGTCACATGTTTTGTGTTGTTGCTGTGAAGTTATTAGTGGAGGGCAGGAAACCTCAGCGGAGCGTTAAAACTAACTACTTTGTCCTACACGTGGCTGAAAAGCAAATCAGCTTGAGGAGACTCAATGCGTCCAAGATATAAATAAAAAAAATAAATGAAGTCGGCAGTTCAAATTGACTCTTTTGATTCTTTCAACAAAAGAAAAACAAACTGTTCACAATGACGTCGGAGTTGTTATTTACATATTTTTTCCTGCAACTTGTCGTGGAGGAAGGGTTACACTTCCTGAACTACACCCAGTTTTCCAGTAATAGGTCTACTTGAGATTTTCCAGTTTGCACTTCTCACGGGATTACTTGCCAATTCGACCCACAGAGACGACTAGCAGAGAGCGAATAAACACGAAGCAGATACGTGTTAAAAATAATCTGAAACAGACTCTCCATCCAGCAGCCCACGCTCGTCCTCTGTGAGTCTTTATTTTGTCTGAGATTTCTCGGTCGTCTCTCTATTGCCACTGTCCAACTGAACTGCTGGAACAAAGAAGCCTTTCCTCTGATGCTTATCAGGAGCCGAGCGCTGCGTTCAGCACGCCTCCCTGGCCCATTATAGGTTAGTAGGAAGGAACACAAATAGCACACGGATTGATTCACTGTGTTATATTCTCAGACGCATTAAGCAGTTGCGGAGTCTCAGTTTTTTTCCACCTCCTTTAAACACACACGGCCGTGTGCACACATGCAGATACACAGATAATGCACCCCCTCTCCACCCCCCGACCCCCCGTAATCATGGAAAGAAAGGCTAAGAGAGAGGACAAATGTGAGAAGGAGGAGGAGGAGGAGAGGAGGAAGACTACTGAGTCACTGAATCAGCTGTCATGGTCAAGGCCAGCAGCTTGATTATCTCTGCAGGAGGTAACAAAGGCCCACTGGTGTGCTGCTTGCTATATTTTTCTATAGTTTGACCCCTTTTCTTAAGGCTGTGTTTGACTTAGTGACTCTTTGGTTTTTGTCAGTCTGTTGACTTGATTGCTGTTGATGGTGCTGCCTGTCTATTTCTGCGAACTCTTGTTTTGAGAAAGTGTGCAGGCGGTGAAACTCCTCACAGCACAATAGCCATGCAATGAATTCAAATCTTTTAATACTCCTAAAGAGGAACTGTAGTGATTTAGCACCGCACTTCATTAAGCAGAGAGACTCACAAGAAAGAGCTTTAAAGGAATGTACACAAAAGCGGATGGAATTTCCCAGTAAGACTTGCATAGTACTGGAAACACACTATTCCCAGAAACCCTTAGATCAGATCTGCTTCTCCAGCATCCTTATCAACTTCTCAAAGTTGTAATACAAGTTTGCGCCACATACTCTGTGAAGTCTATGAAGCTTTACATGAGATGACCTTAACAGCTGTATTTTCAGACATTAGGAAGCTTCGTGCTGATGCAAAAATGTATAAACAAGAAGCAAGAAATGTGTCAGTGAAGCTAAAAAAAAATGTTTTAGTTACTTTATTTACCAGGTTATTGTGCTTGTCTTTGACTTCACTACAGTGTGAATGTCTCACTAGTTTCTATGTAATTTCTCTCACCAGATTTCATTTTGCGGCTTGCTGCGTGTGTGCGTGCGTGTGAGAGAGCAAGCAGGCGAGGCAGAGTAGAGCAAGCAGCACGGTAGCAGAGCATGAGTGCTACTTGAGTTTATGACAACTCGTTAGCCTGCAGCAAACATCCAGGAAGTGTTAATCTGTCGAACAACTAAAGGCGGACAGATGCTGGAAGCTAGTCCTGCTTAGACCACAAGCAGCTCAGTGTCTGATTTATAGAGGAACCACCTAAGGCCTCAATCACACAGGCCTAGAGATTGGTCAGTGACCATCTGGTCAACCACCGTTCACAAAGGAAAAATTTGTTGGCAAGCGGTAGCTTAAGGCTGCTGGTTTTTGATAGGTGAAATTTGTCGCAAAGAGGATGCTGCACTGACAACCACTTTTCAACCACTTTGGTTGCTAGCAGGTTTGTGTGATCGCTTGTAGTTTGTATGAAAGATGCCAATTTGTCTGCAAACACTTGCAAAGTGGCAGTTAAACTGTGTGACGTTCGATGCGAAGTGAGACTGACAGACGGAGACCATCCCCGCCATCCACTGCTCTTTCTGTATATTTAGGGCTGTGCAGTTTCTGTGTCTGGAATGGTGAATGTACAACTTTTACACAGAAGGCTACATTCTCCACTTCTGGTTTGTGACGCACTCTCAAGTGACATTACAGCTCTTAAGAGTAAATACCAACAAATCCAGGAGGACCAGCTCTTCATTTCAAAGACAGCAGAGGAGCAATACTTAAGCCAAGTTTTCTTCTGTGCTGAATAACACAAAACAATGACAGAGAAAACAGCTGTTGTGTGCACAGTCAGCTTAGAAATAGCAGTTCTGATAACAGGTCCCGTGAACTCATTGCGTATTTAAAAAAAATAAAAAATAAAATTAGAACCTTTAACAAGACTCTCAGAAGTGCTCATTCAAGCAGTTGGTCATTTTTGAGATGGTGGCTTGCAGTTTTATATCTTACAAAGTAAGTGCCTTTAAGGGTCTAACTACATTTTATTTCCACGGCTCCTCATGGCTAATGCACTTTCCCCGCTTCCTGTAACATCATTTACATAATCTTACAGTATATATGCAACTGGCGTCTTTGGGCCTCCGCACATTAAGTGGCCTTTCTTGCCATCAAAGGCAATTACAGATATGGTGATTCTCAGAAATGTCTTAAATCTGACATGCTGCTAATTGTTATTCAATTTAACATGACTCACTGCCCTCCTAACTGCACTGGATAACTGCTGCATTGCGTGAGACTGACTTTTACCTGAGCAGACGTGTCATGGCGTGGCGGCACACATAGTGCATGGGTGTGTTGTGCTGGTACTGCTCTCCATACGATGCGTTTGGGTCCAGACCGTCCCTGAACTGAGGGTTGCCCTCGTACAGCTGCCAGGCCAGGGCCTCGTCACCGTTCACAAGGGACTTGCGGAACTTGGTGGCTGTGTTTCCCATCGTTTCGGGCTCGCAAACAGCCACCTAAAACGAAGCTGTCACCAATGCCTCACTACTCCTCTCGTCCTCCTCCTCCTCTTTCTCCTCCCCCCCGTACTCCACAGGTCACGACTTAGAGCAACATGGTTCAGCGTTTCCTTCCCTGCAAAGAAGAGAAAGGTGGGAATTGATTAGAGAGAAAATGAAGGTGGAAAGAAGGAATAAGAGCAGATGAAAACAGGCAAACAATCAAATGAGTCCATTCATTGATTAGTTACATGGACAGATGCCATTTTATAGAAAATAGAGAAGCAAATAGAGGGACAGAAAAAAAAGACAATTATAAAGAGGCCAGGCCAGAGGGGAAGGTTGATGATATCCAAGCCATTGATTTGTTAGTCGGTTGATGAAAGACACGGTCGATATTACCACAGCTGACCATTCTGTGTGTCCAGTTAGGTCACTGTTGTAAGATAAAAATAAAAAAATTCTGCATGTCTTCCAGTGTTTACATGCTTTTCTGCTACTGAGACTCTGAGAGTGTGTTAAACCATGCAGCACTAACATGCTGGACCCAAACCAGTTTTACTTTGCCCCTCAGCCGCTAAACCAAAGAATCACAAGCGTCACAGCTATGGCTGCCCCAGCAGAGCTTACTCTCCCAGCAACAGCTTATAAACCTACTGCAGATTCACAGGTTATCAAAATATAACCGCTGGATTCCCACCATTTCCTTAAAAAGAACAAAAAAGATATTTTATTGGCCTGGAAAGCTTTTTTTTTTTTTTTAATATCACAAGCAATATAAGAGATGAGAGATATGGGACACAAACAAACACTCTCTGTCCTTTCACATATTGTACATTATCTCCGCTTGATGTCCTCGTCTTCTCCACCTCTCCTTCTTTCTCTCTCTTACTCACAAACACTTACACAGTTTGGTGTGCCTTTAACACACGGTATTACATGCTGTAATGAGTGGACTGTGTAATGAGTGCATGGGTCTCTGTGTGTGTTGCGCTGTTGAGGGTATCATTACAGTCTTCATTCTATAGCCATCTGTCTGGCCTTCACAAAGAGCCTCTTTTGAGCCCGGCTACAGTTGGCCGCTGGCTGGCCGGGCTCTGGAACATTTGAATAACATGGCTGACTGCCTCCCCTTTCTTTGCTGTGACAGAAAGGGACACAGACAGGAAAAATACACACTGACAGACCGGTGAATAATAGCCACTGCAAGTTCTCTCGTGATGCACGCAGCAGACCGGATCTTGTGTGCGTTTGTGTATATCTGGAGGGAGGTCGTGGAGGGGGCCGTGGGGGGTGGTGGTGGTGGGGACTGTAGTTAATAGGTCAGTCTGTCTGTTTGGCTCTGTTTTGTGCATGCTGGTTTACTTCCAGTTCACTTCACATCTCCACGTACCTCCCTCTGTGTCTCTCATACTAAATAAGGACAGGAAGTTTGGACATGAAGGAATTTTGGAATTCCAGGGATCACAAGTGCCGCTGTTCACAGTGGGAGCGCAGCTATTGACTTTATTACACGTCATTCGATGGTGCAGTGGAACTGAGGCACAGTAAGTGTTCCACTGCTTGTTAACTTGGCACTCATCTGCTAGGCTGAATTTCAGAGGCATGTTTTATGAATCACGCTTGAAAGTCAACAATATTTAGTTAGCCTCATACCACAGAGCTACTCAGAACAGGCCTCTGATACATATGGTCTTCCCCATTTTAGGCAATGCGATAGTTGTGACGTAATGACTCATGAGCTCAAGAATCCTAAACACATGAATCCCGTCAGATGACTCCCACTAACAAGGACTCAGTCATGGTGCTCGAGCTTCTCGGAAACCCAGTCAGCAAGACACCCCCATTTAGACCAAATCATGCAAACAAAGCAATTTATGGTGAAAGTTTGGAAAGAGTCTGCAACTATTGCAACAAAACAAGTAATGGATTGCTTTTTGCTGACTTTTTTTTTTTTTATAGACGAATGAATTACTTAATATTAAACAAGATTTAATGTCATTAGGATTTTGACTAGCAGTTATTTTCTAACTTATTTATTAGCAGTCTAGTCTCATCCTTGGTCTATAAAATGACAGAAGAGTGAAAAACTGTTGTTTCAGTGTCATAAATTGTAAGATGACATAAAAAGGACTGTGCTTACTAGGGCTGGGCTATATCATACCGTTCACGGTAATACCGGTATAATGTTGGGCAACGATAGGAAAATGAAATATCGCGATAGAATATGGGTAAAACGGGCATGCGCAGTGCCTATGTTTACATACGCACATGGCGGCGACGGAGAATGAGAAGAGCGAAAGTGGATCGTTAAATGAAACGGATGAACCAGAACTGGTTTGTAAAAATGCTGCAACTTCAGTGGTGTGGAACTGGTTTAACTTTCGTCCGTCAGATACACAACAAAGCACTATTTTTGGTAGCGCATGCTAGCAGGCCCTCGTTATTACCGTGTTGTTTGGAAAATACGGCAGTGTCCCTTATAATCCCGTGTGCCTTATGTATGAATTCTGGTTGTGTTTACTGACCTCGAAACGATTTTATGTGGTACACGGCGCTCGAAAATCTGTCAAATGTTTTAGTACGACTTTGCTAAGCTACGAAGCCGCACCGCTTGATGGATTGTCGGAGCATTACGGCTATCGTACGCAGGCGCCTCGCGGAGTGATATGTACTGTGCTTCAACATAATATTACCGTATTGTGTGTGTATGACCTCTTTTTAAGTTTTGTGGATATTATACATGGTTATGCTGAGGATATGTCGGCCAATTTCCACTGGAAATGCCTTTTAGTTAAACTGTCAGCAAGGAATTTGCACTGTTACATTTTTATATAACTTTATTGCACATAAAAAAACAGCTGCTTGTTTAAGTGAAAATACATTGATGGGGTTTTTTGCACTAATAAAGTTGTGGAGTTGTAAAGTATTTTGTCTAGTGTCAGTTATATCGTCAGTTATATCGTTATCGCAAATTTTCAAATGTATATCGTGATAAATATTTTTGGTCATATCGCCCTGCTCTAGTCCTTACTGACCACTGATTTATAATAGCATTCATACCAGCAAATCTGAATTTTAGAGAAGACAGAACATGGCAGTGTTTGGCTGAGTGACGGAGTTGTGGATTATTTTTCTGCTGATCCAATAACTGACTAATCATTTGAGATCTAATTACAAAACAGGCATTCAATGCTGGGTTTCAGTCAGTCCTGTTAGGCGACAGCTTAAAAGGAAAAACCATACCCTCTTTCCCCTATAGTATGGGGATCAAGTTGCTTGGTTATGTTGGTGGTGGGTTGGATGACAATGCAACCATTTGTAGGGCACACTGGGTCACTGAACAGTTTAATATGCATGAAAATGATAATAATATTATTTAAGTCCAACTGAAACACCCATTAGAAGAAATTTTGGACTGATGCAACAAATATCTGTCAAAAACCATTATCATGTTCATCAAAGCTGGAGGGATGGCGGGCCTTCCAGAGCATTTTACAGCCAGTCCTGAAGCTGTTCTGAAAACACACACACACACACACACACACACACACACACTTTGTTTTGAGGATTTCTTGAATTTGTCAATCTTACGTTCCTCTGATTTTTAGGTTTTACCTAAATGTGCTGCAGACTATTCTGAAAGTAAATTCAAAGAGGATCAAAGCATTTACGTTCAACCTGCCACCATCTCACAAGCCTAATTTAAAGCGATCGCTTTAAATGAAAAAACAATCAAACACACATAAAACATGACAGCCACTGGAGTGTTGCTGCTGTTATCAAAAGTTGCTGTCAGCTGTAACACGTCAGTGGTAAAACCTCAGCCAAACTCTGGGCAATCAAGCCGCTCTATAAACTGCTGCGGGACAATGTCTGGTCGTTAAAAGGGGCATAAAACTTGTGAGTCAAAGGCAGAAGCTGCGTTACAACATTAATAATAATAAAAATAATACGATAATACAGCGCGACTGACTTCACTAGCACCTGGGCATTTTACCAAAATTAGCTGGGTCGCCGTATATCGGCTAAATATTCAGGTCAGACCTCGTGTGGGTGTCTCCGAAGTGTGTCAGCATGAAATGGAGCACAAAACAAACAGTGGCCGACTTCTCTCTGCATGTTTGTGTCCATGCGGCCCCTTGGTTAAAGCTCCTTTGTTCAACACCCGTACAGTCTGCTTGAATTACTACCCCAACTGGGAAGCGAGTGGTAGGTGTGTAGTTTCTGTAATGCTGCCGAACAAAACGCTTTGCCGGTAGTTTTAACGTTTTCGCAGGCTGTGGCGGCGCCGCTGGGAAGCGTTAACACCCAGTGCAGCTTACCTTTCTGCCGTTACCGACGCTAGCAAAGCGTCTCTTTGCCTGTCTCAGGTTAACGTTAGCGAGATATGTTAGCCTCAACTACCTACAGCCGGGCAGCATCTCCGCCGCTCTACTTACACGGTCGTCTCACTTGGTCACTACTTCATTCGGAAACTTGCGTACATCCAGGGCCATTATCCTCTGACTGTCATTCGCATCCCCGGCTGCGGTTCCGCTGGACCATCCTCTCTGCCACCGGACCCGGCGGGGACAATGATGCTGCTGCCGACAGCGGAGGGGCGAGACTGACTGGTTCGTTCTCTGTGTTGTTGTTGCTGCCAAAGGGAAAAGCGTGTTGCGCATGCGCAGCACTAACTGTCACGCAGAGAGCTTTCACCGGATTGGTCGGCTGTCTGCGCTTGCTGGTTGGTTGGTTAAAGTCAATATCAGTTAAGAAAATTAAAATTAATAATAATAATTTAAAAATGTAATTACATTTTAAAAAATTGAGAAGAAAATCTAAAAAGAAAAAAGAGAAACAATAACAAAATTTATGATGACGTTAATTGAAGGAATGAGAAATACTTTATTTGTCCCATATTTGGGAAAATTCTTTTTGTTATAGCAGTAACGAAAACAGGAGACCTAGCTGGAGGTGCCAGAGCTGGAAATGCTGAGCCTAAAAGAACATTCATGGGTGTAGTGAAAGAGGACGTGCGAAGGAGTGGTATGAAGGCAGATGATGCTACAGTGACCCCTAAAGGAAGCAGCTGAAATGATCATCATCATCATCATCATTATTATTTGTGTATGTTATTGGTTGCATGTAAATGCCTTTTATCTGTCTGATTTTGTTTATTGACCTACACCACAACTCCAAATGTCTTTTAGTCACTCAGTCTTTTGGTGTCACCAGCTCCAAAAGTGCTCCCCCAGCAGACCAACAAACTACACTGCATTCTCAGCAACTGAGTGATAGACAAGCGCCATCATTTTGCTGCACATGATTTTTGGATACAGCCTCTGCATTTGGCCTTCCAGTTCAACCTGTAGATGTGAATGCCTAGGTAGTTGTACTGCTCCATCAAGTCAACATCTTGTCCCAGGACAGAAATGGGGAATATAGCCATCCTCTTTCAGAAGCAGATGATTACTCCCAGACCACTCCACAAAATCACCCACCAGTGCGCTGTACTAGTAAAAACAACTGAACTGTTATGTTATTTGCCACAAACACTTTGGGGTTAATTCCTCATGTGAATTTGACAAATTACCAGTGTGATATATATAAACATAAATGATCATATGTCAGCCTGGAAAGCATTTTTATCTCTTTGTCCCCTTACCCTGCACCCTGAGACAATGCACCACATTTTGATAGGCTCAACTTTACAAGTCATCACATGTGAGAAAACCATGTGGCTGAAAAAGAGAAGTGCATGTATCCCTGGTGACACCTCAAAAAGGAACAGGAAATGCACAAGTGTATAAAGAGTTTAATATAAGAGCATAAAATGAAATTTCAACTTCAGTTTTGATATTGAGATATATGATCAGACAGTCAAACCTTCAGCCTTTATAGCTTGTGCACATTTATCTATTTAGTTACAAAATGAATACCAAACATTCCCCCTACAGATTTTGGTGGGATGTGATAACCACAGTTGCAATTTGGGAAATGAACAAGGCGAAACTTATTTACTTGCTTATTTAATAAAATCTCTCCATAGACATCATAACTTCAGTGTAATACAATATAGAATTATATGCATAGATTTTAACTCAAAGTGCAGCTAACAGGAATAAAAACTAGATCAAAGTACTATTTGATGTAACCACTCTGTGTTTTTGAGCATGCAATGTAGGTACACATGCACACATATAGTTTGCACACATCTGTAATTAGTTTGTTATGTTGTGAGAATTTTGGGGCCAATCAGAAATTTGCTTGTAAGCGTCTGAGTCATTCTGACCCATGAGTAGTGAAACAGTATCACAGCATCGTTAAAACTCCTGTTTTAATACATCAGCATCACATGTTTCATGTTTTTTCATGTGAAACCTTTGTCTGCTAAATGTAACAAATAAATGTGGTGAGGAAAAAAAAGCATCACATGAGTGGAATGATGATGTAATATCGATAAATCATCCATCCATCCATCCTTCCATTCATCCATCCATCTTCTTTTGCTTATCCAGGGCTGGGTTGCGGCAGCAGCCCAAGCAAAGAAGCCCAGATCTCCCCAGCCACCTCCTCCAGCTTATCCGGGGGAACACCAAGGCGTTCCCAGGCCAGCCGAGAGATATAATCTCTCCAGCGTGTCCTGGGTCTGCCCCAGCCTCCTCCCTCCTGATAAACCAATTCAAGTAAAAGTACAGTAACTGCAATTTTTGGATTATATCTCAATACATCACACCAAACAAACCCAGAAAATAATCAGGACACACCTTCAGGTTGCACAAAGCCCAAAATAAACACACAACAGTGATGAAATCTTATTATTGCTCATGAAGGTTTTCATACTCCTTATTATTATCAATAACTTAGATAATGATGAAATAATCCAGTTCATTAAGGAAACTTTTGTGTGTAAACTAGAAAAGAAAGATCTCAAGGAAACAGCAAACAACCAGACTGCAACTCACTTTACACCTCACTGTTGCACACACACACACACACACACACACACACACACACACACACACACACTACTTATCATTCTGATCCTGACAGCACAAGCCAAAACAACAGGCCTCACACAGGGTTTTTTCGTGGGGTTTGGACCTCCGTCTTGTAGCGCCTGAGTCACCTTCTTCACTCTCACCCTCCTCTCCATAGCAGTTCTTCCGAATTTCAGAAAACAATCTGAGCAGAGCCTCTTTCACCTCTTCCTTGTAAAAACCGGGGAGATGAAAATTATCATCTTGGCATCGCCGGCAGGCTTGTCCAAAAGGCCGCATGGTCACCGCCCCCTTACCGCCTCTCAGCCGATAACGGAACAAAAGCACCACACGCACCGAAGGCCAGATCCTCCTGCAGGATGCACACTGAAAACTGTGGGAGAAATTATGATTATAGACTCTGGTCAATGGTGATTTTTCAGGTTAGTAACTCTGCCTGTGTCCCATCAATGCTTTGAACTGATGTTTTTCAGTTTCAGATTGCCATGTTAGCGGAAAGCTTTAGTAATGATTCAATGATCAATCATACCATGCGAATTGTCAGAGTCATAATAAAGCAAGATAACTGTTCAATTACCGCTGTAACTAAATTGCAGAACCTGTTTTCCCCACAGAATAGCATTGTTTTAATACCGTCCATTGCTGCTCCCTGTCACACAATAACCTCGACAGGTGACCCACCTGCTCCTGTGAACATGAATAAGGTGGAGACGAAGAAAGCACAAGACAGTCTTTCTATTTATACCCACTACCTGAAAATGATTGATGCCTTTTCTTTCCAGCATAGATTCTACTATTATTATTATATACAGTGTAAGGTAAATATGACTTTATTTAATGAAACATACTTTCCATAAGCGCAGTGGAAGAAGACCTTCCAGCCTCTCTTATTTTCCTTCTTGGATAATTTGTCTGTCTGTTTGTAGCTGAAGGTGAGCGACCATGGGTCTCCATAGTCCAGCGCATTATCCCCATAGACGAGCTTCTCAAAGGTGTGTGCCCACAAGGAAGGAGCCCAAGCTGGACAAAGAGGAGAGGGAAGGACGTTAGGCTTATGCTATACAGGCATATCACTCTTTTATTTGTCATTACAAGAACACAGGAAACGCTTTTAAACGCCTTAAGTACTTGATCAAAACAAATATGCAATGCATTAATTACAAATCAATCACCCATGTACGCGTTTAAAAGAAATAAATAGTAGGCTTGTGTGTTACCTGTATATCTCGATGGTCTGATACATAAGGTCTGATATTTGGAGACCTTCTGGGAGACGAAATGAAACGTTGACATGAGACAGAGTTTGACTTGTGAATGCTGCTCTGCAGGCAGCCTCTGTTTATTTATGCGTGATGTGTGGAAAACGAAACTTAGAATTCACGTTCCGTCTAGCGACTTGTGCTGCTAGTGTGAGATAGTGCACATCTTGGTACTGAACTCATACCAACTAAATACACGGCCAGTATTGCAGATACCAAACTTATAAAGGCTTATGTTAGGGAGAGCAGTGTGATCGTGATCTATGAGATGAATCATCAGCGGTTTTCCAAATTCTGAACACATTTTAATGATCTCACAGCTACCAGCCATGAGAAGGAACAGCTCGTGTATTTTATTTTATTTACATTTTTTTCTTTTTACAATAGTCGTAAAAGAACCCGATTATGCGCTGAACTGCATGCGTCCCTGCTGAAACCCAAAGATGTTTAGTAACGAAACGTTTTAACAGTCTTTTTAAAAGCAACAGGAAATAAACAAATGTCACACAAGATGATCAAGATAAACCGCAGCTTCCCTTTATTCTTATAAGGCATTCAGATGTGACAGGCCTCAAACCAACACCATGTATACTGTGCATAGAATTAATTTAGCCACCTTGGGAATACTCTTTCATTTTCTTAAAGAGGGAAAATATGAATATACAAAGGTGTAGCTAAGAAAAATTAAAAATGTGTTTTTCTTCAAATGCACAGTTTTAATGAGCCTTAAATAATAGAATCTTTGCAGATTTTGCAGCATAAGTTTCATTGGTTACATTCATGAAAAGCAGAAAAAGAAAACTAGGTCAAATACTATCTGATGCAGTCACCCCTTTATAGGTACACTGTTGCACACGTTTTAGATGTACTTTGCATGCAGTTACTTTATCTGGGAGAATTTGCAAGACTGACTCCATAGCGTGCAGTTTAGTATGACTCTGGCTGTACCTCCGTTTGCTATGCTGTGAGAATTTGGGGGCATTCATAAGCTTCCCTGACAGCTAAAACTGACCATTGCTACTTCTATGGCATGTACGTTTTAGTATAATACCAGCATTTCTGGTTTCATGTTTTTACTTGTATCTGGTATGACTATCAAATAAATGGGGTGGAAAAAAGATCTGATCTGTATATGAATGCAAAGTACAGCAATTTCTAGCATGTCTGCCACACAAAACAAATCCAGAAAATAACAAACACCATAAACAAGACTTGATCAGACTTTACTAATAGCCACAAAATACAATAAAAGCACAGAAAAGTGATATGATCATATACTGCACCATAAATGTGGATCGTACTCTTAAAACTGTTAACTTCATGTGCAAAACAGATAAAATATCCCAAAAGAGCGTCCCAGGAACCAGTAAACAAGTTTCTCTGAGCACTTTTAGCACACACACACACTCTAGTTATCATCCTTGTCATCCAGACAGCAATGGCCCACACGGCATGCCTGGCACAGGTGGTTCTTGTGTGGTTTGGTCTTCTCTTCAGACTCTGATGATGGTCTTCCATTGTCTCCAGCCTTCTCCCCATCCTCCTCGTGGTAGCAGTTTTTCCGAATTTTGTAAAACTGCCTGAGGAGGGCTTGTTCCACCTCTTTCTTGTCAAAACCAGGGAGATTGAATTTGTCACCTCTGCAGCGAAGACAGGCCTGACCAAAAGGACGCATAATCACTGTCCCTTGGCCCCCCAGCAGCCGGTACCGGAACACCAACCTCACCTGCGCTGAACCCCAGGTCTTTTTGCAGGATACACACTGAAATCTGTGGAGAAATGATTACATGCTGTGAGGTACACATTTATTTTTATGTACTTACATTTATAGCTTGCTTTTTCCACATGTAGTAACAGAGCCTCCCCATGAGTCTGTGGATCAAACAGTATTGTGCGGTTCTCTGAGTCACCATAAAGAAATTACATTTAGCAGCAGAACCAGTTTGATCTTTTTTTAATCACAAAATGACATTGTTTTGATTCTGTGTGTAAGTCACACGGTCATTTGTCAGAGAACCTGCACGCTCATGTGATCAGAGAAAGGGTGGAGATGGAAAACTACAACTACATCCACAGTCTGAAAAATGTTGCCTCATTTTTTTTTCTTCTGGTTTTGCTGTTATGCTGTTGCTATGAATTTATATATTTTTCATATTTTTATTCTGTCTTGCTGTTGTTTCATGTTTTCAGTAACTATTACTTTACATATTGTAGCGTCCCTCCGACAGAAGACACAGACGATCGGCGTTCTGGTTACTGGCGTTTTATTCAGATTCGTAACACGGGCTACTGTGGGCCGTAGCCAACGCCAAAAAAACAGGGGAAAAGCGCGCTCACAGCAACAACAACAATCTCTCTCACTTTTTCTCTTCCGCCACCACACACACACCAGCTTCTCTCAGCCCCCGCCCCCCGGACACTCTCAGCCAACCACATACATGCTCTCCTCCAGACTCTCTGTCATTGGTAACTGAACTGATTGACAGGCCAACCGGCCTCTAGACTACTGCACGTTCAAGGACACTCAGTAAATCACCCAGTTGCGGGTGTGGTCCAACTATGCCATAGGTAACTGATAATTCTGAACACAAACACTGATAACACAAAAGTCAACTAACTTGTAACCCAGTCCGTTACAATATGTTAAAGTTTATATTGTTTATAAGTTAACATACTTTCCGTTTGCTTGGTGAGTGGAGACCTTCCAGCCTTTCTTCCTCTCCTCATAAGTGATTTCATCTGTCTTGTTGTAGTTAACCTTAAGAGTCCACCGGTCTCCATAGTCCAGCTCACTGTCATCATCCAGCAGTTCATTAAAGGTGTCATACCACAAAGAAGGCGTCCATTCTGGACAGGAGGGGGAAATAAGTTAGGCTGATGATCTCAGTGAATCATATAGAGATCAGTGTTATTCAATATTGTGTAAAAGCAGAAGAAATGGTGTGCTGTGATGTGCAAGTGATGCACACCTAATCAAAAGAATTGTTTCACTGCCGCAAAATAAAAAAATACATTGAAAATAAATTTAAAAAGAAAAGCACAAGTGTATATTCCGCCAAACTAAACTGTGTTACCTGTCGATGTGGTCATGTTTCTCGATGTTTTGGTCTGTAAACCGAAGAGCTTCCGGCTGATGCGATAAGTCGCCGATGCTTATCAAGTCGCGAATGTTGCTCTGCTGCACGAAGCGTCTCTATTTACATCCTGAGATCAGCTGTGTTTGAAAAACGAAACTTAACATAGTTTTTATTTTCCATGCAGTCATGGCCGACCTAAACAAACCGGTTACAACAGAGCATGCTGTTATTAAACTGGCTACAAGGCACATTTCATTATTTTAAAGATTAATTTTGGTGGGTGTGTGCTTTTCATGTCTAATCATGTGTACTAATCACTTATAAATCATGTGTAGTTTCAACGTTAACCACATTTGAACTTCATCTAAAGTGTAGATGAGTGCGATAAACTGAGATTATTCATGTAAAAGTGCAGTAATTTCTGCCTCACAAAACAAATCCAGAAAGTAATAAAAGCCATAAAAGAAGACTTGATCAGACTTAAGACTTTATTAGTAGCCACAAAATACAATGAAAACCACAAAAGTAATAGAATCCCATACAGTACAATAAACGTGTATCATATAAAGACTGTTAACTTTAAAATATGAAGGAACGTTTGTGTGCAAAATGCATTAAAAATCCCAAAAGAACATCCCAACACACACACACACACGCACACACACACACACACACACACACACACACACACACGTTTTCACATCTTTGTGTGGACATCTCATTGATATAATGCTTAATATTATGAGCCTCAAAAATGCCTTCAAACTCGTGGGGACAAGCATTTTGTCCCCCTGTTGGTCACACAAGTAAGTGCACGCCAATTTCCTGTTCTCACAAAGATGTCTAAACAGGTACACACACACACACACACACACACACACACACACACACACATTAATCATCATCTTCATCATCCACACAGCAAATGCCCATGCGGCATGCCTGGCACAGGTTCTTCTCGTGGGGTTTGGTCTTCGCTTCAGGCTCTGATGATGATCTCCCACTATCTTCATCATCATCCTCCTCGTGGTAGCAATTTTTCCGAATTTTGTAAAACTGCCTGAGGAGGGCTTGTTCCACCTCTTTTTCCGCGAAACCCGGGAGATTGAAATTGTTGCCTCTGCAGCGAAGACAGGCCTGACCAAAAGGACGCATGATCACCGTCCCCTGGCCCCTCAGCAGCCGGTACCGGAACACCAACACCACCCGCGCTGAAGCCCAGGTTCTTGTGCAGGATGCACACTCAAAACTGTGGAGAAACGATTAGACGGTGTTAGGTACAAATATATTTTCACGTACTTGCATCTATAACTTGCTCTTTCCACTTGAATAGCTACGACTCTGGATAAAATAATACTGTGAGCACCACATAAAGCGAATAAACACTCATGTATTCATATGACCTGCATATGTTAAAGTTTATAAATGCAGGACGTGCGGCACATACTTTCCACGGGCGCAATATGTGGAGACCTTCCAGCCTCTCCTCCTTTCCTCCTCGGTGACTCTGTCTGTCTGATTGTAGTTAAAGTTGAGAGTCCACCGGTCTCCATAGTCCAGCTCATTGTCCTCATTCAGCAGTTCGTTAAATGTGTCCAACCATAAAGAAGCGGTCCATTCTGGACAAGAGAAGGACATAAATTAAGCTGATGCTGTCACCAAGCAAAGCGGTCTGTTTTACAGTACAACAAAGATCCAAGCAATCAGCACAGGTGCAAATTCTAAACTAAACCATGTTACCTGTGTCCATGTTGATCGATTGTCTGTTAACTGAAGAGCTTCCAGCTGATGCGATGAGTCGCTGATGTTGTTCGAGTGGTGAATGTGGCTCTGCTGCTGGAGCGTCTCTGTTTATATCCTGAGAGCAGCTGTGCGTTTGGAAAACGAAACTTAACATCGCTTTCATTTTCCATGCAGCCATGTCCGACCTAAACAAACCGGTTACAACACAGTGTGCTCTTATTAAACTGGCTACAAGGCATATTGAATTATTTTGTAGATTTTTGGTGGCTGTGGGTGAAAACTGAATTGGCTAAAAGGGTATCAGTGTATGATGACTACCTAACATAACGGGCAAAAGTCAGTCGGTCACCTTTCTGCTTTAGTCAAGAACAGTCAAGAGTGCGATAAACTGAGAAACTGAGATTATTCATGTAAAAGTGCAGTAATTTCTGTCTCACAAAACAAATGCAGAAAGTAATAAAAGCCATAAAAGAAGACTTGATCAGACTTAAGACTTTATTAGTAGCCACAAAATACAAAGAAAACCACAAAAGTAATAAAATCACATACAGTACAATAAATGTGTATCATATAAAGACTGTTAACTTTAAAATATGAAGGAAAGGTTTGTGTGCAAAATGCATTAAAAAATCCCCAAAGAACATCCCAACACACTCACTCACTCACACACACACACACACACACACACACACACACACACACACACACACACACACACAGATACATTAGTCATCATTCTCATCATCCACACAGGAAATGCCCATACGGCATGCCTGGCCCAGGTTCTTTTCGTGGGGTTTGGTCCTCGCTTCAGGCTCTGATGATGACCTCCCACTATCTGCATCATCATCCTCCTGGTGGTAGCAGTTTTTGTAAAACTGCCCGAGGAGGGCGTGTTCCACCTTCTCAGGTGTGCGTTTGGAAAACGAAATTTAACATCGCTTTCATTTTCCATGCAGTCTCCGCTGTTGCATCATTTACTTTGACTTTTTCCTCTCGATTCAGTGTAGTTTCAGTTCATTTCCAGAGTGTTTTTGCTCTTTCCAGTTTAGTTTTTATTGTTTGAAAATGTTTCAGTTTCAGTTTTAGTTTTTATCTTTCATGCACGGAGGTATGTTGCCGTTAATTTCGGCATGTTTCAGTTTACAAACGGCGCCCCATACGGAGGACATATGTCAGAGGCAAGAACATCTGTACAGGTACAACAATAAAAACAAGCAGCGACTCTTAGTCCTGTAGACAACCATAGTCTCAATAAATACCTCACCAGGCAAGTTTTTATTATTAATATTACTCATTTATTTACTTATTCATTTATTTCAATAAACTAACAGATACTGAAACTCAGGATATCTCATGTTCCTATTCTGGGCTTCTCTGCTTGGGCTGCTGCCCCTGCAACCCGGCGGAAGTCTCAGCTGATTGCAGGTTGATCAGTGGTTGTTAATCAATGGTCATGAGAATTTGCATAATTATGATGAAGGAACTGACCTCCCAGCCCATTGTTCCTTCAGTGGGCTGGTTTCAGTCATTGTGCAAATGTACTGTTTAAAAGGTTGGGGAAACCTGCAGTCAGCTGAGACTGAAGAAGTCACTTGGATGAGTGAGTTTCTCCCACTGAAAACGCTACGTCCAGATGAACAGAATCAACTTCTGGACAGATAGGATAAACTGAATCAAATGATAGTGCACTATCACTGCTGCTCATATCAGGAAGTGCATCCAGTGTAAAACCTGTGCCAGGTCAAAAGATGCAGATATGGGAAATAAAGGAGCTCCTGCAGTAGTCAGGACAGCTCCCTGAGTGTCCTGAAGTGTTACTTATTACCTGACATAAACAACTGCTTAAATATGAAGTTGAGTTTTCTCATGTGTTCTTGATTCTCCTGTGACTTTCCTCTGCGCTGTGGCATTCTTATCTTAAAGCATTTCACACCCATGGAGATTTTTCTCCTGTGTATTTTGTAAAAACACCCCGGAGCACAGTCACCTTCAGCAAAACTGCTGCATGTCTGTCCTGATAAGCTCTTTGATAACTATAATCTTTGTCTCATTCCTGAATGTTTGGATGAAGAAGAAAGCTTATCAAATCTTTTTAATCGTTTTTACCCAGTTTTAGAGCTTCACAGGTGATTTTTACTGTTGTCTATTAATTTCTAGTAAATTAAGGGGAAATAATATATATTTAGTATTATGTCTGTATTAATGATGCTTTGGATGGATTTTATACTTGTGCCTCTGTGTTCTGTAGTTACACAATATTTGTGCAAAAAATAATGAATGAAAATAATTGAAATGCTTTTAAATTTTTCTTTGAAAGTGAAAATATGCTCTAAACTTTCGCTGTTAAATATTTTTTGCCACTCTCCCTTTTTGACTTTACACGGTAACAACAATGGAAAATTAGAATCAATGAAAACAATGCGAGGTGCTCAGAATAGAAAGCCTGAAGTCACCAAACCAGTATTCGTGCACACGTATGTCAGTTTAGCAGTTCAGGCTTCAACATTCCTGTGGACTCGAGCTTCCTGTGGTGTTTTATATTTTATGTGTAGTTTAAGTTTATTATCATGTTCTCATAAAAAAAATCAAGGCTAGCAGAAATTATAATAATAATTTCAGAAAATTACACCTGTTATGATTTATAATGTGAGTTAACGTGAATTACAAAAAGTTAACCCATAAGGTTGAGTTAGTTTTGTAGCTCAACTCAACATAATGACAGTGCTGGATTTTTCCATATTTGTCTCAGGTTACTCTAAATTTGTGTTACGTGCAAATAAATCCTTCCTGAACCAAGTTTTTCTTCTCGTCAGACATCGTGAAACATCTGCAGGAACTTTTTTAAGCGGTTCTTTTGAAGGATGATCTAAATTCATTTCAGCTTCTATAAAATCCCATCCCATAAATCCCATTTATTCTCATGTCTATTACAGTAAAAGATGAATCCAAGAAAAATAAAAAATAGATCAGAGAAACCCAACTTGATCACAATTTCACAAAATTTTATTACTTAATTAGTATGAATACAATACAATAAAAAATATAGAAAATTTATCATATCTGGTGATTGGTCCTGTTTTTTTGTTGTTGTTTTTTTACCCGACCAAGAACCTTCATAACAATAAAAAGCCTTTAAACTTCAAATTGCTGAAGAAAATTTAATGTGCAAACTGGAAAAGAAGGCTGTCATGGCACTCACACTTTGATAGACACACACATGCGCACACACACACACACAAACACACATGCACACACTTCTAGCTGTCATCCTGACAGCACACACACACACATATTAGTCATCATCTTCATCATCCACACAGCAAATGCCCATACAGCATGCCTCACACAGGCCCTCCTCGTGGGGTCTGGTCCGCACTACGGTGGACTCTGTGGATGACACATCGTCATCATCATCATCATCATCCTCGCCGTAGCAGTTCTTCCTGATTTTGGCAAACACCCTCAGCAGAGCATGTTCCACCTCATTCTCGGAAAATCCACCCAGCTCAAAACCATCTTGGCACCGACGACAGGCCTGACCAAAGGGCCGCATGATCACCGTCCCGCGGCCCCTCTGAAGCCGGTACCGGAACAACACCACCACTCGTGCAGAGGGCCAGGTCTTTCTGCAGGACGCACACTGAAATCTGTGGAGAGGTGATTAGATACAGAGAGTTATTTCCAGCCTAGTAGTTATCGCTAACCTTGCTATCTCAGTGCAGGCGTTCACTTTTCCCATATCGCAGCTGCTTTATCATATTGCTCTTCTAAACCGTATGACTTTACAGCCAGATGACTTTATAGGGGAGGGTGGATGGGGCCAGTAGGGGTGAGGTTGGATGGAAGGATGATGACAAATCACCACAGGCCAAATCAGTCCTTCTTTCCCTTCTTTCTCATGCTTATCATTTGCTTATTGAGGTGTGACTGCCACGAAGAGATAAAACATGAGGAATAAGAAATAATAAGACTTTTTGTGCAATTCTCAGTTCAGTTTCTAGAAAATGAACTGCTTCTTTTCCCCCTTGTTCTTCATTATTTACATGACTGTTGAGCTTCCTTTGAGTGGAAAACAGACTTAGAGACACACAAGGCTTTAGTGGGCAGTCTGGCACCTCGTGGCTCCGACTTTCTTTCTGATTTTAGGTTAGAAGAAAAAACTCGTGCAGGTAACTTATTTAACCAGGTGGCAGAACAAGTTTCTCTCCATTTGAGTAGACAGCTTTGTGAGACAGCTGTCACACAGGCATGTCATCAGATCAGCTGTTTGCTCATGTGGACAGGAATGGGTGGAGACTGCGTAACCATAGCAAGGAAATGTTTGTATCTATGTCTCCTTTGCAGCATATGTATTAATATTGTCAGTGACTTTTACCTCACATAGGCTCTATTTGAAGGAAATTAACACAAGAAATTTTGACAGTATTCAGGGAACATACTTTCCACGGGCACAGTGGGCATAAACCTTCCAGCCTCTCTTCCTCTCCTCCTTGGTGACTGTGTCTGTCTGGCTGTAGCTGAAGTTGAGAGTCCACTGGTCATCATAATCAAGCTGATTGTCCTCATACAGCAGCTCATTAAAGACGTCCAACCATAAAGCAGGAATCCATTCTGCACAAAGGAGTAAAAAAAGGAAAAGAAAAACTAAGAACACAAAAACAAACTAAACTACACAACATGACTGTAATTTGGATAGAAAAAAGCAAAAAAAATTTTTAAAAATGCAGACACTTAAAAATAAATAAAAAAAATCATCAAGCTCATCAAAGAGCTTTTTTCCCCTCCTCTGTTTTAAATTCAGAAGTCTGACTCTTTAACACTGCTACTTAAATGGTGACGCAGCAGCCATGGTGATCAAAACAAACACTGCAAGAAATTAAAAGATGATTTTTTTCCACCTCATATTAATAAAATACTTAATGAAATAAATGATGTCTTACCTGTGGATCTGCCCATGCTGCTCAGTTGTGGATTAACTCGGTCCGCTGAGGTGAAACGTCGACGTGAAATAAGCAGCGTTTGATTCGTGAATCTTGATCTGCAGGCAGCTTCTGTATATATGCTCCAATATCAGCTTTGGCGTGGAATCGAAACTTAAAGTCAGTTTCATTTTCCCTTCGGTCTGTGCGAAAATATGACGCAGAGCTCGCGCAACATCAACAACATAAACAAAGTGTTTGCGCCACAGTTTGATCCCAGTCTTGCTGACGTTTGAATATACGTGCCCTATTTTAGAAGTGGATTTTATGAATAATCTACAGCACTGAATCATGCACAGAGTCATCAAAACATAAAAAAGGGCAGCACAATAATATGAGACTCGGTTAAAAACATGATTTCATTTATAGCAATATCAGTGAAAGTATAACAGTAAACCTCGGAATTACAAGATGGGAGTTCACAACAGTTTATTTATTTATTATTTTCCACAATTGATCAATTATTTTACCCTTTTCAAGAGCTCCTTTTGTATTTTTTAATTTTTTTTGCTATCAATTCTAAGAAAAAAAAGATAAGGAAAAACATGTTTAGTCGCCTTTGTCGGTGGACTGCGTTTATTATTCGAGGTTTTGTTACATTTTGAAGAGATTTGCAAACTATTTTAAACTTCAGCTAAGAACACGTTCAAGTTCCGCCCAGTAGAGGGCAGTATAACACAGATAGCTAACACCATGCTTCACTGCTGATGATCCACTAGAGCTTAGTGGAAACAAGTCTTTTATTAAGGACTCTGGACTCCAGTCACAAGATGGTTTCTCATAAGCAGGATCAACTTTCCATTATGATATGTAAGCGTGGTTGCATATTACATATTTAGTATTGCTGGAAAGCTCGGGAGAGGAACCACATAAGGTCGTACTAATGACTCTGAATGACCGCCACAAAATTCATCTGCTGAAACACGTCCACAGAAGTTTTCTGTCTTCAGTGATCAGGGCACATTTCTCTAAATTTAGTCATAGGTCGAACGTCAGCCTGTTTTGTGGCAGATAGCAATCATTACATCGCTGCATGTTTACACCTTTAACATTCTTAGTCATCTGCTGGTCTGCAGTTTCATCCTGCAGCCCACATATGACACTTTGGCAGAGTTAAAGTCAGTTATTGGTACAAACAGAACCTCTTGAGATATGCAGTTGTGGTCAGAAGTTTGCACCCACTCACTAGTGACTTAAATCTTAATGTGATTTTGAGCTTTTGATGAATTCTTTGAACTGTTCTTTTTCCAGGGTCACATGATTGTATATCAGACATCTTTAATAACTTTAAAAAAACAATAATTGGGTGCACAAGTATTAATTTACTTCGGATTTTCTCTAATCCCCAAAGGATCTAAATTATATATATACTCAATTTGGTCTTTTCGTAAGTGGTGCTGAAGGCTCTATAGTGTATTTTAATTTAAAATGGTCAAGACCTGTAAACATCACATGACTCACTACAACTGGTAGTTTCTCTTTGCAATCATAAAAAGGATTTGCATAACTGCACTCATTGGATTGACTGATACTCAGAAGAACGGGAAAGTTCAAGATCAATTTCCAAACAAGTACTGATTCCAAGATCATCAGTTCATACATTTGCAAGTACAAGTTTGTTCAGATGTGTCACTACTTTGCCACAGTCTGGGGGAAGACCCGATCTGTCACCCTCAGTGACAGGAAATTGGTTTGGAAAAAAAGCTATTGCTCCAAAATTGACCGACCATGAATGAGAGGCCACATGCCTGTCAAGCATGGTGGTGGTAGCATCATGCTGCAGGGCTGTTTTATTGCTAGTGGTACTGGTACAGTGCACGAAGTGGATGCACTTCTTCAGCTTCTTTTCAAATCAAAGGTAGGTGGCTGAAACTTGGACACAGTTGGGTGTACCAACAAAACTGGTTTTGGATTGGATAAAGCAGATTAACCTTAAGCTTTTGGCTTTTCAAAACACCAACCTCAACCCTACTGAAAATTTGTGGACTAGGCTGAACAGCCGGGTACGTGCCAGTAAAGCAACCAATGTAAATGAACTCTCCTGCCAAGAAGAGAAGTCAAATATCAAGCCAGAATAATACCAGAAGCTTGTTGTTGAAGTGCAACTTTCAAAGGGACATTTAACAAAATATTAGTGGGGCTGTATGTATGGATACTTCTGACTCTGTGTGGATTAGGGAAAATCCAAAATAAATTCAAACTTGTGCACCCAATTCTTGTCTTTTAAAGTTATTAATGATGTTCACGGTAAAATCATTCCACTTTGGAAAAAGAACAGTTCAAAGAAATCATTAAAAGCCCTAAAATTACCATGCATTACCAGGCTTCTGACCACAACTGTGAATCTGAAGCACGTTTCATGTCAAGCACATTATAAACATCTGAACTTCACGTAGGAGTCAGCAGTGATCCGTGAGGTCCTGGAACAAAGCTGCCCTGTTTGGTGACATTCATGTCCAAAGGTGGACCAAGCCTTCATCAGGGCCTCTAAAATGTGTCATATTACTTGATGTAAAACTATATTTAGAAACCCCCCCAAAATAGTTGTTAAATGGAAGGCCTCGGGTGTTTTCCTTTCCTTTTTGATTGACTGAGCAGCAGCAGGTCACAGCAGGCTTTCAGTCGAAAGGCATCCAGCTTTGATAAATCAGCCCCTTGTTTGCTCAGACTTTGTGTCCGTCTGTCTGTGAAGTTATGCACATTGTTTCCTAAATAATCATTACCATCATGTGTGACAGGTGGTAATAATAGCGTTAAAGCGACAACACCTGCCCAAAGTATGCAGTGTCGCTGGTCTGTCATTTCTCTGCATCGCACCGGGAACACATACTTACTGTAAATGAAAACGCTGCACTCTCTTTGGGGACTTTCCTTCTACCTGAGCTGTTTATAGTTCATAACAAGGGCCCGCCCAGTACTAAAAATTAACTCCTCTCCTTGGAAGGCTTTAGGCGTCAGGCTTCAGGCTCTGGATGAAGCAGAAACGCACACAGTCACACGCCAGTTTGTCAGGCTCATTCATTTAAATTTAGATCCAATTAACAGGGATTATGCAGTTGTCATCTTTTGGAACAACATAAAAAAAATATAATCAGGTCATTAAACACTCAGATGCACCAATATTTACCAATATTTATCATCAGACCGCGGGTAGTAATGGTGAATGCAGTGTTGTGTTGTTAGCAGTAGACTCCACGTTTACTCAAACTCCACAGAAACACAGTTCCCCCCGACACAGCCACCTACAGTACAGTGTACTGTACAGCGTCGGGCACCTTTCCTCTCGGCACAGTGGTGTAAAGATGACCTCAAAGCCTCTGGCTCCAGGGAGTCACCTTATACTCCGGTGTGACATTACATCGTGAGAAAAGCATGCTGGGAAAGCTCACAGAGAGCAGTGTGGAGACAGACAAAGAAGGGCACACTCAAAGAGCAACCTCCTCTTATTGTTGCTCCTAGAAAATGCTGATTAAGTCTGCACTGGAAGCTGCAGCAGATATGGACACACACGGTGATAAGACATGAAGTCAGATACAGATACTCCTGATTTTGACTCACATCACTCTGTTCTGCACTCTGACACTGTAGGAAAAAATGTGACTATGAAACGTACACAAAGAGAAAAATGCAATGGTTTATTAGGGTCTCCTAGCAACACAACAGTACAGCCTTCACAACAGTTAATATTCAGTTCTTGTTTGTTTGAACCACAGACTGATCACATGACGTGAACTTTGCGGTGGGTTTGGGGCTTGTGGTGCTTTTGAATTGCCTCGTATTATACACACAAGTACAGCACCATGAACATAAATGGGATGGACAAAATATTAGAAACACCTATTATAATGGCATAAACACAACTGTGACAATCATCCCCGAACTGCATTAATTAACAAGAGGGTTTATATCACACCATCCATACTAATACTAACCTTTTATGAGCTATTATAGGATTACATGATAGTATTTCATATAAATTGATCAGCATCTTTTGTTACCTCATATACTCATAAAATAATTATGATTTTATGGCTTAATCACATCTAGTTATATTTCATTTTATGTAGTTTTTATCTTTTTTTTAAGATAACATATTTCCTATATCGGTTCACCTCTGCTGTAATAAATGCAAAAGTCTTGAGCCACACCCAATTTCTTTACCTTTTGCTCCCAGGAGGGCCAGCCAGTCTTGAGTAATGGTTCTCTGTGCTTTCTGAAGGTTTTTCAAAGTTTTTCCTTGGACACTGGCTGCCCTTTCTCTTATTTTCAGGCCAGTCCCTGTACCTGGCCATTTTCAGAGAATGTTGTTTGTGTTTCTGTTTATTATACTTCTTAAAACCGACGTATAAATCAGCATCAGCGTAAAAAGGCATCCCTAACTCAAGGGATGAACCATGTTTGTGTGTCTACATGTAACAGAGAATTTGGCAAGGAATCAATTTTACATTTTCTTTAGACACTTTATTTGGAGAGGTATTCTCGAAAACTACTTAACGAAAAAAAAGTTTATCTGGCAAATATTGACTTTCAAGATCCTTTAGTAAGTCGCTGCACCTATTTTCCATTTTCCTGGCAAAGCATAAAGACATGAGGAGTGACTCAAAACTTTTGCTCTATCTATCTATCTATCTATCTATCTATCTATCTATCTATCTATCTATCTATCTATCTATCTATCTATCTATCTATCTATCTATCTATCTATCTATCTATCTATCTAAAAAAAAGGTCACAGGATTTCTTCATCTTCATCTAATTCTACTGTCAATATTGAAGAAGCCTTGTCAATAAAGGTTTTTTTAATTCAAATAGTCCCTGATACCTGACACAGCCTACTAAGCCAGCCCTGCTAAGGTGCAAGCTTGGATTTAGCTCCTGCCTGGACCTGCATACCTGTTCCAAGCCGGCTGGGTGACTCAAGAGAGGGAGGAGATCGGGGGGTGGGGGGTGGAGGGAGGGTTTGAGCACGGAAGAGAGAGTGTGTAAAAAAGAAGAGAGGGAGCGAGAAAGCGAGAGAGAGGTTGGGTGTGGTGTGGTGAGATGCCTTGAGCACATTCCTGGCAGCTGCCGCGCCCTGTGTTTCAGCGTCTTTGTACCTGCTAGTGTTTGTTATCAGAAGTCGATCATACTTTCTCTCATGGCCCTCACTTTGATTTCACAAGCATGCATATAGTATGGTTTGCCTTTGCACACTGTCCTTTGCTGCACTCACACAGCTGTATGCACACACTTCTTAAGTCCATTGCGCTTGAAGCGCAAGCTCAGGAATATGGCTGCTGCAGCGTATGTGAGTACACGAGTACATTACAGATTAGGACATGGATGAACAGGCAGACATTCAAACAGGAGACACACCCTCAGGAACAGGACTGAACATAAGTCATAACTCTGTGTGTGTGTGTGTGTGTGTGTGTGTGTGTGTGTGTGTGTGTGTGTGTTTGTGTGTGCTATCAGGGGCCTATCAAAGAAGGTGTGTTCTTTATGATAGATGATAGACGATTTAGGACAAAGGACAGCCAAAGTGCACACACACACACACACACACACACACACACACACACACACACACACACACACACACATTTCTACCTGCACAGCACTTTGTTCAATGTTATCACTACTGGTGCATTCGAGTACAGGTGGGGAGCCCAGAGAGAGTGAAAAGGCAAACAAAAACAGACAAAAGAAAAGTTAAACCGATAAAAGACTGAAACTGAATGCATTTACTTGGTATCAGGAGGAAACACATTACAATAATAATCCATGTTTTCGTCATAAGTTTAAAATCCAAATCCAACCTCATCTCCAGATGATGGGTGGCAGAAATGACCCTGGATCTGTGATTTGAGGGGGACAAACTGTTGATACTGCCTGCAGAAACGACTTTGTTACAGTGGACTCTTATAGAAATGAGAACTCTGGAAGTCTGCTGAGTCAGCACTGGTGTTTTGCCATGGAGAAAAAAAGCACACTGACTCATTTACAAGGATTCAGACAGGAACATGTTCTCCAAAGAAACCACTTTTTCCTTTAAAGCAGCCAATGTAGCATTTGCAGAAGACAAACTTCTCCCTAACTGCCCATTTGGTGTATTTTTGCAAAATGAGGAATCCCCGATTTAAGTGGTTTTAGCAGTTACAGTAAAATGCTTTAAAGGTAGCAAGGAATAACTATGAAAGATCTTAAACACAGCAGCATAACATGTGATCGTGACAAAGCAAATGAAGCTGTACACAGTAGAATTGGCTTTACTTTAAAAATGCTTCACATTTTGCCTCAAAGAAATTAAACACGATCAATTTAATTTTTGGTTTTAATGTGGAGTGGACTAGGATATGTTACAGGAACTTAACATGGTATAACAAAATAAAAGAGCAACATTTAATATAATTTAAAAGCACTTTATTTAATTTTATATATTAAAAAAAATCCATCCGTTCAGTCTCCATTCTGGAGGCTATCACTGCTACCACGGGGTGAGAGGTTGGGGTGCACTCTAAAAATGTCACCAATCTGTTGCATTGGTGACATGTACATAGAGAGACAACCATCACACCTACAGCCAATTATAGTCGCCACTTAACCTAATATGCACGCTTGAGGAAGCCGGAGTACCCGGAGAGAACCCACACACACCTCAGCCATCTGGTGGATTCACACCCAGGACCTTTTTGCTGTGGGGCAACAGTGCTAACCAATGCCATACCACCCTAAGCACGTCCGGTCTCGTATTATCTTGGAAGCTAACCACAATTGGGCAACATTTATGCATTAGACAGCTACTTTTAAACACTTCTGACAGATGGATATCAGCACCAGTGAAAGGCAAGGTTGATCTGCTATGATGTATGGTTTGGAGATTGTGGCACTGACAAAAATACAATAGGCAGAGGTGAAGATGTTAAAAATTTCAGTGGGAGTGATTAGAATAGGGACAGCTCAGGTTCAGGAGTTTAGAGCTAAAGAGAGGGCAGGCCGAGACGGTCTGGACATGTGCAGAGGAGAGATCTTTGATGTACTGGACAAAGAATGTTAAATACGTTGATCCCCGCAGATGATCCCCTAAAGCAATCCATAGAGGGAGCAGCAGATCAGAAAAACAGTCACCCCAAGACACTATGTTGTTGGGTAATAACCCTACAATAATACAGAGGAAACCCCAAATGTCAAATGACCTCAAATGCCAAGCACTTGGCAGCAGTGGGAGGGAAAAACTCCCTTTTAACAGGAAGAAACCTCCGGCTGTTGACTAAGCAGACCTGGGTGGGTTTGAATTTTTGTTTTGTTTCTCTTCCTTCTTCCTTTCTCTCTGACATTTTCTCAGGTGAAGTTGCTGGTCTGGTTCCGGTCTCTCTGCCTGAGGCTGGTGTTTGTCAGTGTTATTAGTAACTGAGGTATCAGGCTTCAAGTATAAGATGGACAGATGCTTGCTATGGTTAATCTTAGGCTCCCTCAGTTTGTATCCTCTGGCTCAAGAATCAATTTACCTGCAATCTGGTAATTCTGGTTCACCTTCGCACCTCCAGATGTCTGTGACCCACTCTCAGGATTTGTATTGAAGCCATTCTTCTTTCCCAGCTACAGTCCTTCATCTGCTCAGTTTCTTTGCAATAAAGTTTACTTAATCAAAAGCCACTGCTTGTTGAGTCTGCTCTTTTACACTATGACTCCAGCAGAACGAAGCTTGGGGAGGGGCAGCCATCTGCTGCGACCATTTGGGAGTGAGGGGAGGGAGACAGGACAAAGACACACTGTGGAAGAGAACCAGAGTGAAAAGAGGTGAGTGAAGGAGACTCAGTGCATTATGGGAAGCCCCCAGCAGCCTAGGCCTATTGCAGCATAAGTAAGAGAGGATTCAAGGTCACCTGATCTAACCCTAACTATAAACTTTATCAAAAGGAAAGTTTTAGGTCTAATCTTAAAAGCAGAGAGGGTGTCTGTCTCCTGAATCCAAACTGGGAGCTTGTTCCACAGACAAGGGGCCTGAAAGCTGAAGGCTCTGCCTCCCATTCTACTTTTAAATACCACAAGTAAGCCATCGAGTTAGAGCGGAGTCCTTCATAGTGGTGATATGGCACTATCAGGTCTTTAAGATATGATGGAAAGAAGATTAAAAAGGCGGTGATCTCATCTCTATCATAGTCCTGTTCTCCATACACGTTGCAATTACAGGTTCACTGGTTTTATTAACATTTAAACAGCAACAACCTGCAGTATGAACACTGAGCAGCATCCCTTCAGGGGTCTCAGTCAGGGTGACCTGTTGCTATCACCATATCTCTCCTCCATAAAATTTAAAGACTAGACAACTGAAACATTGATTAAAATACTACTAATTAAAGATTTGAAGTTAAATATTAACACTGACTCTTTGCACTTCTTTGGTATATGGGCAAAAAGCATAGATAACTCCATTTTGGGACATAATTTAAAGAAAAAAAAAGGGTTAGTGAGTTTAAAGCTGTAGTTTGAATTAAGTAAAGCCTTGCTTGTGTTTATAATGTAGCATCAAAATCCCTGATATGGTGCGTTTTATTGATAGAAAGTTTCAAATTGGTTGTTTTACTGACAAAACATTTCGCAGTGCGAACAACACGAGAGCAAGCAAAAAGAAGCAAATATCAAACAAACTTGTGAAAGGGTCAAGTACATGGATGAATAAAGCCTTTATTGTACGGACCGCCAGTTGGGCCAAACTCCTGCACGGGCACGGAAAAAGTTTGCGAGTTTGGAGAAACTTCCTCTTTTGCTTGGAAGTCAGCAGCCATGACATAAAAGCCACTTTTGAAACGTGCCCGGGGGAGAGAACTTCCAATAGTCTTCCACTCGCAGCGATCAACTGGTCTGGGAGGAGTCTCACCGGTGGGAAAGCCCTGCCTCGCAGGAGTCGCCCCGCCGCTTCCTCCTCCGTTTATTGTGGCAGCGGCTGCTGCAGGGTCACAAACCGCCCGGACGACACTGAACCCGGGCCTGGAGTCCGCGCACAGTCCGCTCTGTTTGCCGATCAGCGGTGGAGGGTGCACGCAGCTGGAGACGGGGGGGAGGTTTGGGTGGAGTTTTTCTGTCCGATCCGAGGAATGTGACGCGAGGACGGGAAGGAGACGCACATCAACGGTTTCACCGGGAGGAGATAAAGCCGTCGGTGCACAGAGAAAAAGAGAGGAGGCGAGTTCAGCAGCGAAGTGAGGAGGTACGAAACGAGGGCAAGCTGAGGGACAAAAGAGCCATTGTCTTGTCCTGGTCTGTTGTGATCTGTCCAGTTTTATATTAACCTCTAACTTATTATCTCCTGTCTTCAAAAAGCGTCCTATTTGTCTTCTCCTCTGTCCATTAGCGTGAAATGTGGACTCTGCGGATTAATAAAAAGTGAAACGCAGCCTACTTTCCTCATTTCCTCATAAGCCGCTGGAGGTTTACACAGAATTAAGTCATCCAGGTAGCTGAAGTGCAACAGCGATGTTATTACAGCCCGCGTACACAGAGGGCTCAGCGCTGGGAGGCTGGAAGAGACAAACTATGCTGCTCATTTTCCAGCCCTGTGAAGACGTTCATAAAAGACAAGAAAAAAAGCATGCTTACAACCTGTTTAGTGCTTTGTCTGCGTGGCACTATAGGAACTACAGCTAATAAATAATGCTTGAGAGGGCAGGGACACTTTTACAAGTGTGCCTAATGCACTGGTTGCACAACAGCATGCATGCACTGCCAGTCACTGTCATTATAACCAACCTGAAATCCTTCCAGTAACACAAAGGCATTAGCCTGTAATCATAAAAACTTGTTTGTTGAGGAAAGAAACAAACATTTCAGGGAGAATATTTTTAAAGGTTTCAACCTAAAAAAAAGCAAAATTAAATGTGCATGCAAGAACCACTCACTTTATGTTAAAACTAGTCCAAACATTCAGAGTGCATCTCTCTTTCACACCTACTCCCTAGTTAAGGCTTTGGTTTAAGGGGTTTTTACTGTGTCTTTATTACAGGCACTTTGGCACTTCTGTTTTGACTGTGTATTGATTTTAAACTTCACCATCGCATGCTTTTTCCCTCGTTTCTTTCAAAGTGAGTCACTGTTCAGAAATAGCACGACATGTGGTTATAATTTGAAGAGTAGTGGGAATGTTAGTGCCATTTTCCCCCCATGTGGTGTGTCTGTGCATGTGTGCTTCCTATTATAGGTTTAATCTTGTCACACACTGACCTTAAGGCCAAGGCTGTGTGCCATTCATTAATTTGTTTGCACTGCTGTGTGTGGTGTAGAAAACAGGGGTCTGGTTATAGACGTGTTGTTATGTATGCGTGAGGTTTAGTGTGCTTTTGGTAAGGAGAGAGAAGTATGAAGTGGAAATATTTTGATGCCATCGCTGCTGGGTTTTCCATACAGGATGACCGCAGGCCTTTAAGGCGGTTGGAAAGATGGCGGGGATCTCAGTGGACCAGTTTTTCTAGCAGTGCTGCTGCATTAAAACCCCAGCTACACACACAACACAAAAGGGAGGATGCAAGCCGCTGTGTGTTCTCACATACTGTATGAATTCATTTAAGCTGTCTTTTGTGCAGCATTCAACAGCCACGCTGAGGTGTGATGATATACAGAGAGACAACCAGCGCCGTGTGTGCGCGCTTATCTATGTCTGTGGAGGTTCATCTGACAAAAAAATGTCACTGAAAGGTTCTGACGGGAGCATCTGGAGATTACTGGCTCATCTCTCCAAACCTGTTTTTAAGTATTGTTTTCTCAACCTGGGTTCACACACCGAATTATCACACAGCACGAACCGGCCAATGGTATGCCGGATCAATTGGAGTGTTTGTTTAGTGAGGTGTGTTCGGATGCGAAGGAGAGAAAACAGAAAGAAAGAGGCGGTGAGGATGTAGTTTGTGTTTTTTTTTCTTGATAGTTTGTGTCCTCGGGCTCGCTTCTAACGCGTCTCATGATTCACATGTCAGGACAGATGTCATTTACACTCCCTCTGCTCTTCACCCTCCAGTTTCTCTCCTTCTTTTCAGCATTTGCGCAGGAATGCCGAGAATGGGCCGTTCGTACGCTTCGTGAGCAGACGCTGTGCACGTCTGAATATTTGGTTTATCAGCTCAGAGACGCTGAAGTCTTGTTGCTGCCTTCATGTCCTGTCTGCCAGGGTTTAGTGTTTCAGACCGGCCTTTGTTTATATGGTACATTTAGGGCAGCCTCGTCCTCCTGTGAGCCTCTGAAAGCTTCACAACAAAAGCAGTTTAGACAGGGATCCTGATCATCATGAGACACTTGCAGACACAACTGCAGTTTGATGCTCGCTGCAGTTGCTATAACAGCAAACAAAGCAGCAGTATTTGTTTGAATAACCTACCAGTCGGCCAGGTGAGGTGGGGAAAGTCTGTCATGCTTCTGACATTGTGTTATTCATCTGTTGCCTCACTCTACGGTGACACAGTGATGACGAGGACGCAAAGGAAACCCCCATCCCCCCCTACCCGCCTTTTTAATGCCACCATGCTCCTGAGTTAACCAATTAGGTCATTTCCTCCCCAGGCTGCCTTCTTCCAAGCTGCTGTCAACATTTCTGATAATCACTTGATTACAAAAACAGTAACACTACCAAAAATACTTCTTGGTGTGACAGTGAACCTTTTGCTTGTTCCTATGGACTAGGTTTGAATATTCAGCTTGGCCTCTATAATACAACTTTCCATTCATGAGGGAATTCACTCTGACTTTTGCACTGTTATGTTTCTACATGTGAGTTTTTCTCTTAGTTTGCGGCTGGCATTGGGTATGCACTATATTTGCAGCTTCAGTGCAGTACACCTATGTACACAATGGGCACTGTGGTGCTGCAAATGACTTTGATACAAAGAGCAAAACTAGGAAAATCAAATGACTTGGGATTCAGGGGGAAAATAATTCCATGCAACAAGCATGTGCGCCCCGGCATTCCTCCCTGACCACCGTGGAGCATGGAAAGCCAACGGCTTGCCACAAAGCCCTAATTTCAATGGCTCCACATGAATAGGGAAACAGGATGTCAGCCATTTTGTCAGCAGATGAATCACCATCTCGGCAGTCTGTTGCAAGTTATCCCCAGGCCACGCCAACCAGGCTACTCGATGACTCACCAGGTCGCTGAGTAAACCGGGTTGTCTCACTGATTGCGGGTTAGGACTTTCGGCCCTTAGCTATCACCGTCATTAATCTCTCAAGTGTGCTTGAAAGTTTGCAGAGAAGATGTCAAACACACACTTGTAAAGCAGGTACAGCCTCACTAAATACTTACCCACCCTACCTCTCAGACCCCGGGTTACACACACGCCCTAATTTGCTCAGACTGTAGGTGTATCCACTTCCTCTTTCGACCACATGCTACATAAAAAAATAAGCCACGTATGTTTCCTAAGGTTTGCCAGCTTACTTTAAATACTTAAGCAGCGTGGTGGTTGTTCACTCTTTTCTCCACCAGAATGCAAACCCTCCAGCATGCAGCTGTCAGGACCACATCAAACATCGCTCAGTGGGTGCTCTGGTTGGCTCAGTGATGGTTCATAATATGTAAGTGTGCTGTGGGTTGGAATCAAGCCTGGGATTTTCATTGTTTCTTTATCTAACGCCAAAGAAACCCTCAAAAGCCAAATTAGGTGTTTAGTAAAGTATCTGCTTTACCTTTTGAAAGCAGGTAAATGGATGACCAAAAATGGCCAACTAAACACTCCACTGTTTTATTTGGACATCATTGGCAATCAGCAGTAATTGATGAAAAGTTAATGGGTACTTTCTTAGTAAGAATTAAAATTATAACCCTTTCATGGTCATTATGCAGTGTATAATACAAGCAGAAAACAAAAAAGCATGATTACATGTCGAGGCGATAACCTGCTTTATGTGTTTTTCTATATTAGTACACTGTGAGCATTTGACTTTTGAGTTTTTGATGGCCTTTAAAATAGTTAGGTAGAGGCCACCATGACTAACTAATGCAAATCCAGTTATTTGTTTTCTAAGCAGGCCTGAAATATGACAGAAACCACTCAGTTCAGACTTCAAAGAGCTTTAAGGGTTCAAGGGCTTTTCTTAGTAAGCTGTCATGTGTTAAAGAGTTTAACTGACAAATATCAGTATTGGTTGGGCTCCAGTTAGCATTGTTGACTCACTGCAAGAAGTTTCCTGGTTTCAGTCCTGTGGGGACCTTTCTGTGTGGAGTTTATATGTTTTCCCTGTGCCTTTGGTAGGTTTCCTCCAGGAACTCCAGCTTCCTCCCACAGTTCAAACACATCTATGTGATTCTAAACTGCTTGTGTGCAGTATGTCGGGCAGAAAACGTGCTGTATGAAAGGATAGTTTGCTTGATAAGATTAGAAAAGTGCTATATGTTACATTTTGCAGCTCAAATTATTCATTAATGTGAACATTTACATTGGTTTTTGGTGCTTCGTTATAGCTGATGTGGTTTAGCTGTTTTTTGCCTCTCAGCAACCACTTTTCCTAACCTTGTTTTATCTGATGACTGTATTCATCCCCTGTATAAATCACACTTAGGCAAAACTTTTGTTTTCTCTTGTTTTTTTAAGAAAGAGATGGAGATCACCATCACAATCATTCATTTTCACTTTTGCGAAAGCGTCACGAGATTGTTTGTGTGTTTGTGCAGGTGTGTTACCCTTGCTGATAGATGAACAATCAAACCTGCGTCTTAGTCATGCCAAAGTCACCTCTTAAAGTTTGGCATGTGAATCATAAATGTCACTATCTCGTTCTCATTGAAACAGGCATATATTCACACAGTGTTATGTAACAGCGGACCTGTGACTTCTTTAAGTTAAGTCATGGTCTGCTCATCATGCCCATCTAAATAAGTTTGGTTGCCATGACTGGGAGATTTTTCAGGATAAAGTCTAAGCAGCAACATGAATTATGACGCACCAGCGTGGCAAGTTTACTGTGATATGAAAGAACCTGTCTCTACAACTCCTCACGCCTTTCCCACCTCTCCTCTTGCTCTCTTTAATCTCTTCTCCTCCCTTTGCTTTTTCTGTATCCAGCTGTTCCACTTTGTTCTCACCTTTATGTACAGTTTTTTTTCAACAAGCCACACTGAAGGTTGATTAATCGCTGGTATTATTATAGTGAAGTCTTTTCATTTAATTCAATTAATCACACTTGAGAAATATGATACTTTTACCCGTTCTACCTTTAAGTTGAAGGAGTTGCTCTCTCGTAGCACCATTCTTTTATGCATGCTTTCTTGAGTATTACTCATTACTACCTGCAATCCCACACAATATCAAAAAGTATTGTTAGTTTCATAAAAGTGTTCCGCTAATTGTGTAGGCAAGCAATAAATATCTGTTACAGTTGTTAACATTGTGACAAATTTGCCTGTTAAACTGTTACTTGCTGCTAAGCCGGCGTTGACTCAGCGACAGTAGTTGCTTTGTGTGCGTGGTTAAAGGTAACGTCTGTTTGTGTGTCCAGACACAAAGGTCTTTTCCTCTCAACACCCAAGGGGATATTTTGTTGAATCATAAGTATTGTGTCTCATGGATGGGGGAGTGGTATATTTACAGTACGTGCAAATGGAAAACCAGCTGTGATGACGTTAATTATTAATTATTGTGTGACCTCATTTTATATCTTCCTTTTCCTTGCAGGTTTAAATTCCTCCTTCCTCACCTTTTCTTACTCCTGAGACTTAACCTTTGACTTGACCCCCTCCAACCATGCCGCACCGGTCTCAGAGTTCATCGATAGGCGATAACCCTCTCGACCCAAATTACCTTCCTCCGCACTACCGTGAGGAGTATCGTCTAGCTATTGATGCTCTGATAGAAAACGACACTCAGGTAAGCATTGATCTAATGTATGAAAACACATACACACTGCTTTTATGATCTCCTAAACTTTTCTCTCTCCTCGCACACCAGGGCTACTATGAATTCCTCCAGAAGGCAGATGTGGCCAGTTTTCTGGCACAGCCAGAAATTGAACACATCAAGTCTACAATCCAGGGGCCTAGCCAGCCCACCGGCGTCCTAGAGCTGACCTACCACGAGGGAGGCCTCGAGGCCGATGGGTCTTCAGACACCTACTGGCCAGTTCAGTCAGACCTGGCTGCCCCGGGGCTGGACCTGGGCTGGCCGCAGCACAGTTTCGTTGATCCCACAGAGGTCACCACTCTAGTCAACCCCTCTGATCCTGACATGCCGAGCATAAAGGAGCAGGCGAGGAGACTCATCAAGAACGCACGCCAAGTAAGCAGAAGAGGAGGAGAATGTGTTAAAACATGCAGGAGTGGTTTTGTTTCAGCAGACAAGAGAAAGAAAAATCAACCAAAAAATTCAGTGTTTATAAATTCATATATTTAAGGTGATGACTCAGACCATGGCACATATCCAGTTTCACAGATAAAACACTAGGAGCTTTTATTTATTTATAGGTAATACTGCAGTACAAGTCTTATTACCTCAGAGTGTTATTACCTTAGAAGATATGAAAGAAAAGTGAGATAGAGGGCCGCCAGGGACATGGTGTGAACGACGGTTATGTTATCTCGTTGCTGAGTTCATCTCACTTTTTATGCTCTCTGCCAAGTCTGCCACCACGCCCTTTCAGACACATTTATAACTGGCTGGCCTTTAGCTAAATAAAATACCTGATTAATGGAAGCGAGAATGCCAAATCCAGTGAGCAGTCAAACCTGTTGGTGTGGTGGGTCGTGTGTGTAACTGTCCTTCATTTCTTGCCGATGTGTTTATGAAATACATGTCTGTATCCTGCCAGAACTCAGAGTTAACTGTCAACAAGCACACAGAGGACACTCAGCAACACCCTCTTACTGCATTTTATTCATATATCTCATATAAGCCTTTTTTATTATTATTTGTAGTTTTTATTGGTCATCTTGTGCAGAGAATTTACAAGAGGAACTTTACGACACACATGGGGACAAAAATCTAATAGTCATATACATTGTAGGTCAACAGATGAAACAGAATTTCCATTTCTCAGAACTGTAGTAAAACTGTTGTAAAATGTAAGTAACAGTTCCCGGTTGTATTTCCCTAATTTATTATTATTATTTTAATAATAGGCAATATTTTAATAGTAGGGAAAGATATATAAACCTTTTTTAATGGTGTTTCTTAGTTAGTGTCATATCTGTTGCTTCCACTGGTCTGTGCTGAGTTCTTGTGGCTGATCTTCCAACCATACTTTCCACATGTGGGTGTGAAAGGGCAATGAGGTCCCAGGATAGCCAAATATAAATATGAATTACTACAGATCAAAATACCAGACTTCTTTTTGACTACAGTTGTCCTGACTGAACTGAAATAGACTTTTGTTGATTAAAAGGAAAAACTTTTTTGTGTGTTTGCTCCTGCTCCAGGTTATTGCTGTGGTGATGGACATGTTCACAGATATTGACATCTTTAGTGACCTCTTGGACGCCGCAGCACGACACGTTCCTGTTTATATTTTACTGGATCAGCTGGAGGCTCATCACTTTGTCTCTATGGTCCTCAACTGCAAAGTCAACCTGGAGTTTAATCCGGTCAGTTTGAATTTTATGATATTATCTGAAAACAACATTAAAAAGAAAAAGGCGCTAACAGCTGGCTCTTGTTATGTCTTTGCTTATAATTATCATATATGCATCTGTAACAGAGTTGAAATTCTGGTTTTATAGATGATACGTGTCCGGACCGTGGCGGGAATACCTTATTACACCCGGACAGGGAAATCATTTAAGGGGCAGGTGAAAGATCGTTTCCTATTGGCTGACTGCAGAGCTGTACTCAGTGGGAACTACAGGTGGGTAATTTAATAGTATTAATAACATCAGCACTCTGATGCCAGTTATTCTTTAAATAATCTTTGCCTCTACTGTTCCTCTGCTATAGTTTCATGTGGTCCTATGAGAAGATCCACCGCTGCATCGCCCACCTCTTCCTTGGGGAGCTCGTTGCCACCTTCGATGAAGAGTTTCGCATTCTCTACGCTCAGTCAGAGCCTCTGGTCATTGACCCAAACAATACAGCGCTTACTGTCTCTGATCCCAGCAGCACCGGCAACTATTTAGGCAGCCAGTTTGGATTAAAGAGGTCCCAGTCTTTGCGTAACCCAGTAGGTTACAGAAGGCAGCCTGAGATTCCCCCTGCCTTCCCCTATGGTGACTCTGATCGTAACCCCATGCTTCCTTTCCGGAGAAATGAGGCGTTTCGTCAAACCCTGGAGCCCGGGTCAGGAATTACTATCGGAAAGTATTCACAGCAGCAGTTTCGTCTTCAGCAGTCATTCCTGGAACAGGGGCGGTCCATCGTGTCCAGGCAGATGGAGATGAGCGCCAGTGCCTTCAAGAGGCACAGCTATGCAGAAGGAACCCAGGAAACCTACGCATCTTCAAGACAGTTTATGCAGCACAGAGTCATGAACAATCTGGACGAGACAGACTTCCACAGGTAGGAAAACCTTTCAAACCTCCTCCTGCTTATCACATGGACCATAAACATAAAATGTATGGTTTATTTTTAAGTTTATTAAGCATAAACAATATGTGATGCACTTTCGTTACAGAGAACAGATTCAAAGCAGCCATTTCTACAGTGAAGGTCCCGGGCCAGGTTCTGGCCACGGACACTTCGACAGACTTCGAGGCCGTCCTCCGCACCTCTCCATTGACCAGTATTCAGACTCAAGTTATCGCTCAGACCAGGAGCCTCCACCCGGGCAGTATGGCAGAGACTACTTTTCATCTGAGGACCTGAGAGGACCCGAGGGCCTCAACGCCCCTCCGTTAGCTGGGAGGTATGGGGGAGGATCCTCCCATAAGAGGCCAACCATAGGACAGGCATATGCTTGTCAGAGCTCACCAACACACCCCCACCCACCTGAGAAGAAACACTTTAACAAACAATTTGATCAAGAGCATGAGGAGGACTCAAGTGTAAAGCAAGGTCTAAGAAGCTGGAGAATCCACTCCTATCTAAGTACTTATGAGGACACTGGAGAAGAAGGCCTGGCTCAGCCTATGGGTTCTGATGCTTTTGATGAACCTCCTCAAGCTGTGCAACCAACTGAAACTGAAAGTTCAGCTCCACGCTATGGAATAAAAGAGCCACCAAATGTTCCTCCCAAGCCCAGACCTGATATCCTGAGGCCACGCTTTGGAAAGCCTAAACTACCTGAGAGCAGCAATAAAGACTCTGGCCTACCAACGTCCAAGGATCTACTTCCTTCCCGCCTTGTACTGGACAGAAAAGAGAGGGAGGAGGAGAAGGAAAGAGAGACAGAGAGGAGTACAGCAAGGGAGGGGAGCGCAGATGCGGAGGCGAAAGGTGGTCAAGAACTCCTTCTATCCAAACACGAGTCATTCCGGACGCGTATTAACCCGCTCCTTCAGCGCAGCTCTCGGCTGCGCTCCTCACTTATATTCTCATCTTCTAAGGCAGAGATACACAGTGGTAGCTTAGGTCTAAAACCAGCGACGGAAGAAGATGAGGAGTTAGATTCAGTGCGCACTTCATCCATTGTGGCCCAGATGCTAGAAAAGAGGAGGTCATTATCTCGTGAGCCTTTTGATTGGCGAAGGAAGACCGAGGAGAGGAAGGAGAAAGAAGAAAAACAGGAGAAGCAAGAGGAAAAGGAGATACGGTTAAAAGATGAGATTAAACCTAAAGAGGAACCTAAAGAAACTAATGAAAAAGTAAAGACAACATTTACGTTTGAAAAACCTAAAGTCACAGATTCATCATCTCTGAACATGAATGATCCGGCCAGCCGATTGCAGTACTTCAAAGACTTAGCTGCCAAGACAAAAGTCTCGAAAACAGAGACAGAGCCATCGCTAAAAGCCTTAGAGCCCGCTGAAAAAAAGCAAGATCTTTCTGATAAACCTCCCAACATTACAACAACTTTCAAGATCCCAGCTGTCACACTCAGTACAGCAGAGCCTGAGCAGACAAAGCCAGACATCTCAGCAAAACTGGCTGAGCTCAATACTCGCAGACCTTCAGTCAGTTCATCAAGGCCACCACTAATCTTTCCCAAGCCTTTTACAAGCTCACAGAAGCCTTCAGAGATAGTGCAGTCTCAGAAAGAGGAGAATGCATCAGAAGGTCAAAAGAAAGATCTATTCAAGTCTCTAAAGCCTCTGGCTTCACCTAAGATCTTCAAGAAGGAGCCGGTGAAACTTAAAGGGCTAAATTCTCGTCGCATCTCCTGTGGGGAGGAAATTTTGACCACAGACGCTACAGACGCAGAGAAGACTGAAATGAAAAAGAGTCGCTCTCACAGTTCTTCAACTCTGTCACATGAAGACTCTAAGGAAGGGCTCCAAAAGGTTATGGGCTCTACCACGTCCATCAATACAATTGGCGAGGGAAAGGGTGAGGGTAAGCCACTCGACTTCCTAAAGAAGCAGACTCAGAGGCTAAAGGGATTCCTGGGACCCAAGGACAAAGAAAAGAAAACCTCGGGAGAGGATAGGGGCATGAGCACGGTCATAGAGGTCACTGACAATTCGAGCAAAAAACAGAGCTCATCGTCTAAAGATACAGCGTCTACAACTACTGATCAATCCACCACCAATCATAAAACATCAACAACCGGAACATCCGTCACGTCCCGATACCAGCCCGCGGGCGGCTCTGTTCTGTACAGCAGCAACTTACGAGACGACACCAAAGTCATTCTGGAGCAAATCTCCGCCAACAGCCAAAAGAACCGCCAGGAGCGGGAAGAGACGGGAGGAAACAAAGATGGAGATGCTGGAGATAAAGGAACGGAGAAGCAGAACTCCTTAAAAAAGAACCGATTTCTGCGACCGCAGGGCAACAACCAGGAGCGGGAGGGACTGCTGAGGAGGATAGAGAGCCTGAGGAAGGAGAAGAAGGTCTACAGCCGTTTTGAGGTAGTCTATCACAGTAAGGGAGATGTTTGCAGCGTAGATGGGAAAGCAATATGAGGAAAAACAACAAAAAAATATGTTTAGGTGTAAACCACCAAGAGGGGAGGGAAAGGAATCCAAGAGGGAAACCAGGGTTTTAGCTTAAAAATGATATATTTTGAAATGGTCTACATAGCTACAGAAATGTTTGAAAATAGTCTTTGTTGTCAAAAAATAGCACATGAATGTTATAAATTAGCTTTTGAGCAGTGACTGGCTAAATGTGATTGTCTTATATGTACAGTAAGAGACTGGCAAAACCACAGTTCATCACTGTTATGGATTTTTTATGCTACTTTAAAGAGAATCTGCTTTCAGAAAAAATAATTAACTGATTAAGCTGAAGAAATGCAAGCGTGATTAAGGCGCAAAGAGCACGGTACGTCCTGCTGAAGGCCAGCGAGGGGGAAAGGCAGGAGGTAAAGAGATTTGACTGTTATCCCTGTTGTTCTGTTAACAGATGGGGAATAACCTGGGATAACGAAAGATGGAGGAGCGACCTTTTACATGGAAACTTATTTAATGCAAGACTATCAAAAAACCTCCACTGTCCACGTTTGTGCCAACGACACTGTGAGAGTTCCTCTGGGCCTTAACACTACAGCATTTTCTGGATTTTTCACAAGAAGTAATAAAACTTGAAAGGACGACTTATAAAATGGTGAAAACAAACTAAAGTCATTCAGTCTGGAATTTTCCTTTTTGCCAAGACCTTGTTCTATTTTTTTTTTCCTTATATGGTGACTGAGAGAAACAAGACTCTACTTGGATACTGGCTTGATGGGCCGGTACGTGTCTCAAAAAAAAAAAAAAAAAGGTAGCACAGGTTTACCTGTAAATGAGCTTTTGTGAACAGGACTAAAAGACGAAAAGGGAAACGTTGCATCTGAGAAGCAAAACCATATAATGTGCCAGTCACAAAACACGGCACATGTGTAGTACCAGTGTTGTGTGCAGGCCACTTTGTAGCTGGAGCTTGCTTGAAACTGAATGGGAGAAAGTGTCTTTGTGGATTCACCATGTGCCAGTGGCCCATCGAGGGTTTTGCCAAAGTTCTGGTGGGGGGTCATTATTATCATTATTATTATTGTTATTATTATTAACCCGGACAAATAACCAAAACATAGGAATAAAAAGACAGCTGATGAAGAGTAAAGGGTAGAGAAGAGTGAGATCAGAGGGTAGAGTCAGTGAGACTTTATAGAGTGTGAAAAGTGTGGGAGGAAAAAACTGAATCAGAAGGTTAAAATGTTGGGGCACTACAGTTTGGATGGATGGTAGCGGCTGTGGTGAACTTAACACACTCGACTTCTTTCTAACAAGTCATACACCCACTTCTCAGGGTTGAAACTAAATAAATAACAATTCCTAGGAGACCTAGACGCTTCCATGGAAAGAGGAGTGGTGTTTATGTGTACTAGTGTTCGCCTCATGTAGCGTAAATAAATATGCAAGATTTCCAGTTGACCTGAATCAGTGTAAATAATAAAATAAAAAACTGACCTCCGTTTTCCTTCTTAAAATTTTAAATCACGTATTACCTCTACAAGAAGGTATACAAGAAAGAACAGGTATATTACGCAGTACTGGAGCAGCGCCATGCCTCCTTACATAACTCATTTAACTCCTGAGACCAACGCCCAGCACAGGATTCCTAACTCATTTGTTGGTCGGCACAAACTATAAAACCAAAGACTTACTGGCCCCGTGCTGCCTGATAGCTCGACAGGGCATCAAACCACTTACGGTTCACTGTGTTTTTGCTGAGTACGTCAAAAAAGATTAAACTATATGTTGTATGGCTGTAAAGACACTTCTGGGTGAGGGTGGGGTGACACTTGTTTTCTACACAGGATTATGCTGTAAATGTTTATGTTAAAAAAAAGGGGGATTGTTTATATTTTAAGTGATGAACTAGATTGTGATCACCCTCACTGCGCTCTGAACGTGCCTTGTGTTTATTTTGGATTATTTTAATTGAAATGTGAGAATGTGGTTTGTCTGTAAAATAGAAAAAAGAAGTAAAAGGAAAAAGCAATTGGCATTAATTCGGGGAAGTCACTGTTGCACAGGTTTAATGTGTTCTTTTTTAAACCTCAGATAGTATTACATTTTGTTTGAAATACTGCAACAAACTCTTGCATTAAATCTCTTTTAAAACTGAGAGCGACTGTGTCTCTGTGCATAAACATGAACATATATATAGAGAGATATATGTACACAACAGTTGTGCATGTAAACTGCAGGGAAGGGTTGTGCTACTTCTAGGATTTCAGAGTGATGAAAACAATGTTACAACAATTCAAACAGGCTTTATAGTTTTTAAATATATGAACACAATAAATAGCCTAGTATCAAACAGATGACAGCATATAGCATGTCTCTATGTGGAAAAACACTAAGAGCTCATCCAGAATTTATCCGTACAGAACATATGATAGAAAAAACATCAGTAATACCCAGAATTCTCTGTGGTCCGATATCTCAGCTGGATGTCAGGGGTATAAATAACCACTTAGTTTGCAGGATTCTGCAGGATTCAGGCTGATGAAGCTGACAAGACAGATGTGTAATCACAACATATACCTCTGATTCTTTAAATCAGAGCAAATTTATTCCTCCTGAGTCTCTGCAGCTGCTGCCTGAGCCTGCTTCTGGTTCTTCATCTCTTCCAGCTCCTCATCGAGGTTGTGCAGCTGAGTGAGCTTTAGCTTTTCTGTCAAAATCACAGAACAAGTTCAATGACAGTGCTGGAAAGTGAAAACAAACGCTGTATTCACACACATACAACATTTGTGCTTAGAGAAGAGTGTGCGGAGATGCTTACCAGCTGCCAACAGCTGGCTCTTTGTATTCTCAACACTCTTTAATTCATCTGGGAGTCTCTCTGGAGTCTGAGTAATGATTTCGAGGACAAGGTTATCAACTATAAATAAATAAAGTCACATTTAAATCTTTTCTCACAAGAGTTGTGGAGAGAATTTAACACAAACGCTTACAAAGACATAGTGCAGATTCTTGTGCTGGTCTATCAGTTGATGAAGCTGGTTTTCAAATCTCATCCTGCAGAAACACGAGTTTCTAAATGTGTAACGACAGCCAGAGGTTTTTCACAGAAAACAAGTCATTGCACTATTAAACAGTACCGCAGTTTCCGGTGTTTAAGCTTGAGATCCTGGATTTCATATCTATACTGCTCCAGGAGCTGCTCACTTTTCTTATTCAGTTGTAACTGTCTGAAACACACACAGATACAAACACAAAATACAATAAAATTTAAAAAGACTAAAACTAATAAAAGATTTTCAATTAATAAATGTAATAAAAAGCAGATTCTAATCATAAATACAAAACAATAATATCTCTGACTACCTGTTTACACTGACTGAATGTGGTGGGAAGGTGCATCCTTTTCAGGTATTCAATTGAATAAATGGGCAGATTGTGGGCAAAGAAATGCTTTAAACACAATTAAAAGAAGAAGTAAACGCTAAGACAGCAGTATCAGGCTGTATAACATTATCTACCTTTATAAAGATTCAACCCCAAATAAAAAAGAAAAAAACCCAAAAAAGTATCCAGGATGTTAAAAAAGACAGATTACTGCCATCTAGTGTTCAACATCAAAAAACACCAATGAAGCCCATTGATGGTTCAGGTTCAGGAAAGAATGCTCCTTATGACTGAGCAGATCCAGTAATCCTCTTCATACTTTCAGCACGGAGCTCACCTGGCAGCGTCCTGCTCAGACTCTTCACACTGAAACTGGAGCTTATTGCACACCTCTGAAGAAACAGATGAGTAACTATGCTCATCAGTGGGCTCACATTTAATGCCTGTACACTTCTAATGATGAACTATACGTGTTCAACTGTTTGCCACTAGCACTTGCATACCTTCCTTTTCTTTGTGGATTGCCTCCAGTTGGAAGACTTTAGTTTGTACTGTGAATCAAAGACAGTATCTCAGCTGCTGGTTTAGTAAAGACTATGTGAAGATCATTAACTTTGTGTCTTACAGTTTTCCAGCTCCTTCTCCAGTGAGTCACTGACTGACTTTATCTTGACAATTTCTTCTTCCAGGGCTCTTTTACCTTAAATTGAGAACATAAGTGCCTTATATACAATATTACATAATGTAGCCTGCAAGATAAATAACATAAATTCATAGCAAATTCTGCAGAACAATTAAATTACATTTAACATATTAATCAGAATGGCTCTTAAGGGGTGTTGCTGTTCCCCAAAAGAGGGAGATACTAATCATATCTCATAGCACTCCATTCATCATGTTCTGAAACTCCTTAAAAGGAGTAACAGGTAAGGATGTACCTCACTGACGATACCCAACCACAGGTCACAGAGCCATAATCAACAACGCACATGCATGTTTTACTCACGGTTTTAAATTTCTGTGTAAATGTTTAGCACTTACATTCTGCCTATAGCGCTATAACCGGCACGGATGTTATGTAAATTTGTAAAAGATTGAGCTATATTCTATAATATTCCTGTTAAAGTAAACAAGGGAGCGCGTGTTCATTAGCATATCGCTATATACTACGCTCTCATTGGTGCGCATAAATAACGTTTCTATCCCTCCGTAAAAAAAGTTGTTAACGTGTTTTTCACGTTGTACGCGTGTCTCATCACTTGAGGAAACATGAAAACGTCACAAAGTCGCCTGCTATCGCGGTTTTTATCTAATATAAGGAAAATTATACGGGGCTTGCTACCGGAAGCGGAACATGTGACTACTTCCCATCTGGATACAGACACATTATGAGCTGACAGACGGGCTGGTTTGTACTAAACAAATACTACTTAGTTACATGCTTAGTGCTCCTACGGATCAAGTGAATAAGCTCATTATTCGACAGATAAAAATGACGCCCACGGCGGATTTATTAGATATCTACAGGTCTTTGTATAACAACACGCATGCGCGGCGCTATCGCAGGTCAACACGAGACGGAAAGACACGACAACGAGTTCGCTTGCTTTACACGAATCCTGTGATTAAGCTAAATTTACTGCAAACACAGCAAAACCAGGCCCACAAGGCTTCCGATAAAGCTCAGACTCGTTTATCATTATTATTATTATTATTTTTATTATTATTATTATTATTAGTAGTAGTAGTAGTATCATTATTATTATTATAGGCGAAACATTGGCAGTTCGTCTCCCAAAAAACTAATCTGAAAAAACTGGGGAGAAAAAGATCACCGGCAGATGTCGCTATTTAGTCTGAACAGTCTTACCGTAAACGTTATATATCTGCCCTCCTGTTAAATAATACATTTAGCAGCTATTTAAAAACATCTGAAAGAACAGATCAATCATACATTACCCTGTTTAAGCCTCCCGAGTTTTCCGATCAGCTGTTCAACCTTTGGCTCCTGCAGTTCTCCACCTGCCAATAAAATGCACGGAACCGTATCAAGCTCGAGGTTTTGAAGTTTATCAGTGTGCAGTGAAACGTCAGCTGGTTTACCTCCTCTCAGCGGTTTGACATTAATCATGTCCTCGATGCTGAACCCTGTCACGCATTAAAGTGAAACGTTAGAGTCATGAAAACTTGTAATAACTTTACCTTTCTATAATGTTCTTACTTACTCTGGTTATAATCTGGTAATAAGTACAAAAATAAATAAATAAAGAGTTACTTTTAGAAATCCCCTGCTTAACCTGAGGTTAAACTTAAACAGGTAAAGTTTTCTGGCTAGCTTGAACACCTGCCCTATAGTTAGCCAAGTGGAAACGCTAGCTTAGTTTTAAGCTAACCTAAATAAAGACTTATTTAGGCTAATATGAGAGCCTTTTATGTTTAAATTAAGATGAATGTACAATATTTTACAAAGAGGTTATACTTCAGGGGTCAAATACTGAACATTTACTTTAAAACCTTTGGCAAATATGAAACCGACGGTTGTTTAGCTTCTTTTTTTTTCAGGTTATTTTTTTAGATCAGTGTAAATTTCTCTCTCCAGCTTAATGTACATCGCTTTACCTTCTAAATCACTCATCTCTATCCTGACACCACCTTGTTTTCTTTAACTGACAGCTTAACTGATGCGCTAAGTTTCTCCTCCTTGCTCCTCATTGGTGGGACGGCAGCACGAGCCGCAGTACTGACGAGCGCGTGCACAGCACTGCATGATATTTAGCCCCTGTGCTTATTTATAGCGTAAAACTTATTACAATAAACAAATCATAGCTGAAAAACAGGGCGGTATGTGCTTTACCTGGTAATTACAGTTTCACAATAAATGTTTTTAATTAGCATAAAGCAGGACCAAGCCAGGTGGTGCTGATGGAATTCATCTCTTTAATGTGACGCGGGAAACATATGTTTGTATCCGAGTGCATAATTCCTGTTTAAAATAATGTATTCAATTATGACTCTTGGAAGTTTTTCTATACCCCCTCAAATGCAACTGTCTAAATAAACTGACCAAGAAGACCATTAAAAGGGTGATTACATTATGTTATCATCATTATTATATACATAATACACTTTTTATTTGTTAAAATAAAGTTTGTAAATATCAAGTTTTAAAGTTGCTGAAATACTAAAAAAATGTCCTGGAATGTGATGTTTCTAGGATGTCAGGGTAGCACAAAAAAAAGGTTTTTATTCATTAATTTTTTGAGTGAAGTTAACCAGAGCAATATGGAAGCTTCTTTCCACCACTGAAAAATAGATTTAATAAATTCAGTGACTGAACAAAAGGGTAAAAAAAAAAAAAAAAAAGACCATTTCAGTAAGATTTGGATTACTCAAAAATGTTTTTATTTTCTCACCATTGCCAGTACTAAGGCTCAGCTCTAATCTCTAACCCTAATTTTTAAGTTAATTTGTAAAGACTTTGTGATACCAACATTGAAATTTTAATATAACAAAATGTTTTTACTTCCAAAAGGCAAATCAAATTTTTGGTTTATTATCCTCCCTTTAGTGGCGGAATCAGTCTTCCATAGAGCCAACCTACTGCACTGGCAGTGCTTTGTTTTTTATTTAAAACAGAGAAGTGTTATTAATAAGGCCCAGAACATTGTATTTCCTTTACGTGATCATTTTATCACAACTGAAACACAAAAATCTACACACAGAGCTCAAACTTGTTAATCACTGTATCCATTTTAATGAAAAGCCAACAGCTGTGTAGGGGGTTTAGTTCAAGTTTGATTTGATGCAAATATACAATGCGAACAGACCTACAAAGCCCAAAACTTACTTTACCTATACACACCACTAAAGGAGCTCTATATATACACACACACACACACACACACACACACACACGTTAGTTGAATACAAACACAGGAATTTAAAAAATAGTCTAATTGGGGTTCAATACACCAATGTGTCCCCAAAACAAGAACAGCTGTACTGTGTACATTTTCCGCACATGCAGACGAGGAAAGGGTCATGCAAGAGGTGAAAAAAATCAACCAAGTTAGAGAATAAAAATATTCATGTTTCATTCAACTTCAATGTCCTTGCATGTAGGAGTATTTTGGCTTCCAGTGCATTAAGATTTATTCTATGAGTTTCACTAAAAAAACAAAACTGCAGTCAGTAAGTAATGGTTTCAAAATGCTATTGTGTGATGACGTTACAATCTCCAAGTTTCCTCTAAACCTTGCACCAAATTCAAAGAAACCCCAGTATCTACCACAAGTTCAAAGTTTCATGTCTTTAAAGCCCAGTACCTGTCTACATTAGTTTTTAAACATGGACAAAAGCTGCAAAACCAAAAATAATATTAGTTATCATGACAAAGAAACCCATACAAAGAGTCATTTTGAATTCACATTAATGACCCCCCCAAAAAAGGAGTAAATTAAAGAAAAGGGAAAAATTAAGAGAACATCTCAGGTTTTAGAACAACAACAACAAAAAATCCTCTGTTTGAAAAGATATTCTGTAATAATACAATAATTTATGTTCATTTATAACACACATCCAACAACAAGCTTCATTCTTATGCCATTCAAAAACAGCTTTTACTCGTTGCTGGACACATCCATATAAATTACTCCAGCACGTCTTTCAGAGGTAGGGGGATACTGGCATCATATACAGTTAAACACATTAACTATTTACAGCTGTGACAAGCAAGCTAGAGGCATTCCTCTTATAGTTGTAGATAACCATATCACGTCTTTAGTTGTGTTTCCAGTTTGCCATGCAGAGTTACTTCACACCAGCAGGCTGAAAGGGAGAGACAATTTGTGAAAACAGACAGTCGAAGGAAGATGGCATTTCTAACACTAACTTCTCTTTAGACAAAGCTGGTTGCATCTGTGTGTCTGCATAATCATTCCTGCTCTTTTTCTAGTCAACGTCTGCAGCAGAGCCTGCATTTTTAATTCTGCCATTCGAGGTGTAGGTATAGACATAGCCATCTGTGTTAATAGAAGCAGGGACAGTTAGAGCAAGCACAATGGTCAAAGGTGAGGACAGATCATTATGCTCTGTCATTAATGGCAATATTTTTATTCCACTAAATAAATAGTGCCCCTCTCAGCTGACTGCTAAGACTAGCTGCATCATCTCCTCAGTGCCTACTACCTCTTGAAAATAGAACTCTGTGTGATGGGAAAGGAAATAAAAGGGGATAAAATAAAGTAATGAAGTCAGAGAGAAAGGGCATTTTAGCAACATTTCACAATAAAGGGAGGCGTTCCCCATCTCCCAGCTGTTCTCCTCAAGGTGCTGCCTCACTCGCGGGAGCGTCCCACGATCGCCAGGATGTAGAGGAAAATGTTGATGATGTCAGTGTAGAGGTTGAGTGCGGCAAAAATGTATTCCTCTGGACTCAAGGCCAACTTCTTGTTTCCCAGGAGAAGCTGAGTATCAACAGCCAAAAACTGCACAGACAAACGATGGAATTAGTACATTTTATATCTATTTGGTCATCAACTGCTCCTTCAGATACTGTGGCCATGCACTGATCAGGCATTAGATTGTGATCACCTGCCTAATATTGTATGGAACCCCTTTGTGTGGCGATATCTTGGACCGTTTTGGATACACTGTGAACACGCCACAAGAGCTGCAGTTTGGAGATGCTGTGAAACAGCTGTCTAGCCATCACAATTTGTTCCTTGTCAAACTTGTTCAAATCCTTAGACTTGCTGATTTTTCCTGCTTTTAATGCATCAAATTTGAGGAGAAAATGTTCCCTTGCTCCCTAATATATCCCACCCAATAACAGGTGCCATGATGAAGAAATAATCAGTGTTACTCATTTCACCTGTCTGTGGTCATAATGTAATGCTCGTCAGTGTATGCTGCCTTAAACTGCCATTTGCACACTGAACATGTTAATATAAAGTATATTGTTTTACTTTAGTCAATACTGTCATATATATTTAAAAGTGACCTCAGTTTTGTAAAAGTTTAAAATACAGCAGGGGTCAAAGCAGTCTAGGTTTATTTATCTAGTCAAAGGCCAAATGTAATCCTTGCAAGCCAAATATTTCTCACCATTTAGCAGGCCACTCTCAAGAACTGCAAAAAGCTGACAGATAAACCACTTGGATGCCTTACAATCCTTCAAACTCATAATTCTTTTTTTTTTTTTTTGGTTCATAGAAGATGAGATATATGTGCGGCACTTACGCAAGTGAACAGTAGCGCTCCCAGTGAGGCATAGACGATGTGCAGGATCTTGTGGCGGATGAAGATGCAAAGGATGGAGAAGAGCAACAGCACGATCAGGCACACGAACAGCACACCCCGACAGGAAGTAAAGTCATACTTGCTCTGAAAGAAAAAGAAAATAGAACAAAAGAAAATTAAAAGCAAGATGTTTAAAAATGGGAGACACAGCACTCTACGGTTAAAGATATGCAATTCTAAAGCAGCTTTTCTACACAGTCTGAGTATTTGCTTGTTATTGAGTAGGTAAAACAACACAGTGCCAAGACAAATGATCTCTTAAAAGAATGACGTTTGAAAGCTTTTGTGGACACTCGAACACATTTACAGAAGGATCTGTGTGCACGTGCTGACCTGTAGTGAGAAGAGGACAACGGTGAAGCAGACTACCGCGGTGATGCCCACAGCCATGATGACGCTGTCTGTGTCATAGAAGCTAGCGATCATACCCACCATGTAGGAGAGGCTCAATGTCAGGATGGACTGTATGTAAGAAAACACACAAATTACTTACAAAACTATTTACAAAGAAAGATTCAGCTTTCAGAGTGAGAGAGAGGTCACCTCTTATTATTACTGTAAAATCAATCTTAACAGGACAACTTTGTGTGATTTTCATCTGGCCTGTTTTGATGTTTATTCATCTAGATTAATTTGATGTGAGATGTCCAGTTTTGGCAGCATCAGCTATATGATGGCACTTACTTAGTGGGTCTTAAAAATACTTTTGAAAAGCTCAGCAGCAAGATTTCCAGAAATCAAGGCCCGCAGCTAGCCAAAAATACAGCTGCAGAATAGAATGTATATATAGCATTCCTTTCACAACTGTCTAAGCTGTAAAAGGAGTGGAAGGAGTTTGGAAAAGTTCTCACCAGAGCAACCAAATTCCAGGGGTGCTTGCGGCGGAAGTCACCACAGCAGCTGAGGACAATCAAAGACACGAAGAAGACTGCATAGGACACGTAGTATGTCCACGTATTTTTACGCACAAATAACTTGGCTTCATCGACAAAGGTGAAGACAGCAACGAAGGAGAAAGTGATCAGCAGCTGCACGGTGAGAACCATGAAGACCTGGGAATAAAGAGGAGTTAAATTACTTTGATTAGGAGTGATGTTTTGGTTGGATTGTGTGTTCACGTCAGTTACGTTCTATATTCATCTGGTAGAAACGGAGGAACCTACTTTTCTGATGAAGGCTTGTCGGATGTTCTTGTCCTCGAAGCCGGAGTTGGTGAACTCATCGTTGTCGTAATAAGATGGAGGGCCGTCACCATGGTAACCAGGGCTACCTACAGGTGGTGCTACAAAAACATTAGAGCATGACAATTTGGGATTAAAAAGGGCAGAACAACACACATTTTGAAGACATTTTGACTGTCATGTGTCATTCTGTTAGCTAAGCATGAGCAGAGTCAATATTTAGATCTGTGGACTGGTATTTATACACCACTTTTTGACTCTTAATGCTCATTAAGAGCTCTTTACACAGATACACTATAGTCTGATTAGTTTTCTAATGATCTTAGTGTAACCACTCACCCATGGGGTCCCCAGGAAAGCCTGGCTGTGCAGGTCCTTGCTGATATGGCCCCTGAGGGTACGGTCCCTGTGGATAGGGCATCTGAGGGTAGGGACCGGGAGCGAAGCCTGGGCCTGCCTGGGGGAAGCCAGGCTGTCCGTATCCGGGCTGCCCGTATCCCGCTGCTGGTGGGTAGGGCCCCCCTGGGGCTTGGCTGTAGTTTGGGGGGGGCACACCAAACCCTAGCTGAGAGGGTCCATAGACATCATTATGAAGTGGGTTGGTCTCACCCATTATGGGGTACCTACTCTTGTCCTGGGACATGATGTAGAGAAAAGCTCACTCTGCTTCAACAATCTCTGAAAAGCAGAAAAACAGAAATATAATGTAACTACTTACAAATATGTACAGAATAAAAGCACATAATGTAATACCAACATCTCGGCCAAACTGGCAAAGACACAAACACCACATCTGCCTGATTAAAAGGAGAGAGGCAAGTAAACAAATTCAACAGAGGGAAAGGAAAATGCACTGGGCAGACCTACAGGATGTTCAAGTTTTGTTTCACAAGCAAAAAGTCAGCTATTTTATCATTAACCGCAGCAAGAGCAGGCCTAGAATTAGTGTTAGCTTGCAACATTCAGGCAGATGGTTCTTGAGACAGTTACATCAGTGATAAATACTACAAACATACTGTTTTATGTTGTTGTAACTGTGAAAGAAGCACTCACAGCTTCACAGGTGAGTAGCTGGTCTCTAAGTGGGTGAGGTGGGTGTGGTCCAACCACTAAGTACACAAGGGTGTCTGACGTAGGTGTTGCAGACTCAGTAATCTCATGTCTATAGGGTGAATTTTATGTAATGTGAACTTCTTTTTCTTTCAGCTGTACATCTGTGTGAATTTAATGTTTCAGTCTGTTTAAATCTACTCTTTGCCTCTGTCAGAGCACTTTGTAAATCGTAAAGGTAAATAAAATCACAGTATTAAAAGTCAGGCTAAGTCTATATAAAGACTTATTATATACAGCCTTAACACAAGACAAGCACATGTCTTGTGTTAAGGCTGTTTGTGCCGCTGAAGCACAGCAGAGGTGGAAGAGACCAAAGGTTATGACCTCAGACTGTGGTATTTCAGTGCGAACCACTGTAGTCCAGCATGAGATAATGTCAGGAAAAAGGGCCAGAGGTTACTGTCTGAACACTAGACAAGACACTTGCAACACACTCCTCTGTGAAGAAAGATGAGGGGAGGAGTGTCTGATAGTCCTAAGTATACAGAAGTACAAACCAACATAGAGGAACAAAAACAGAAATATGGCACAATGTTACACAAGTTGGTGGCAAAGACTGCAGTCCCTAGACCTACACCAATTTAGCCAGATAATGACAGTACACTAACATTGTTTGAGTGGCCCCACTACTACTCTTAAAGGGAGTAGTAGTGGGGCCCCCCCAAAAAATCCACCTCTAGTTGTGTTTCTCCATCTAGATTCTTTTGGTGCAAGAAGGCCAGATTTTGAGATATGCATTGTTATTTCTGCCTTCTCTTGAATGATTAATATTAGTCAGCCTTCAAATTATTTGCTGAAAATTAGAAAAATATAATAAATTAAAATCAAAATAGAAATCTAGACATTTTATTTTAGTGTTGACTTTTTTTAGTCTCATTTTTGAAAATCACTGACTTAAATCCTAATCAGCTAAGATAGGAGTGTCACGCTAACTGTGATAAAAAAAATAAAATTAATGAAAATAAAATTAATTAATTGTAATTCCAAAAACATTAAATTAACAGATTAATTTGTCTCACGTATTATTGTTAGCAAGACATCTGAAGTAGGTAAAATAAAGTTTTTTTTTCTTTTCTTTTATTTACACAAACGACAGATCTGTAGACTGAATGTTTGCTACTACAGATGTATGAGGTTTTGTCAATAAATCCAATCTGAGCGAAAACTTTCAGAAGAATGACTGGCTACCCTGATATCTACTTAAAGCTGTCAGGGAAGTGAGATGAAAAAGGAAAAGAAACTAGAGTACAAACATTGCTCACACACCGGTGCTGAAAGTGTTTCCATGGATGCAGGTGCCGCCTTGGTAACTGTATGTATTATTAATCTGCTTCAGGAGGCAACCTGACATATTGGCCATTACTGCAGTGACCCTCCTCCCACCTGGGCTCCCCGCACAACCTGGGTCAACAGGTTTATGTCCTGTAATCTATAATGCTAACAAGGCATCTAAAAGCACAGAGTTCCACAACAGAAAACAAAATTACTTTGCAGAGAGGTGCACAAGGCAAGCAGTCGCCATCTTCCAAATGTGCTGTGCAGGTTTCATAATAAGGCCTGAAGTCCCCAGGGGAGAACTTGCTCAAAAGGCAGGGAGCTAAAAAGCCACTGAGTCAATTGCTGACTTCAAAAGAACACCTAGGGTGCTATTCATTATGTTAACTTTTGCCTCATGTCCTCTCCTCCTTAAATTGGAAAAACATTCTCTCTCTCCCCCGCAATAAATTACTTTCTAATCTGTTAAAGCAAACAAGGAGAGTGGAGGCTTCTAGAGGAGCTTAGAGAGAGGAAACTTTTTTTTAATCAAGTGTATGACATTTAAATGCCACTGCTTCGAAATTAAAATTTCTTCCATTGATGGACCTTATCCTTGCATCTCTCAAACCATTTTACACATGAACTCCAAACAATGTCAGGAGAATCAAGATGGGATACCCTCCACATTTGCCTTCATCCACACATGTAGTACACAGCAGCAGATAGCCAGCTTCAGATACAATGTCCTTTTCTGGAAATACTGCTTCTGGTTTATTTTAGGGTGACACTGTGGTAGCGTATACAAGAGAGGAAAATCACTCTCTGTTAGGACTATAGCTCTATTCCTACAAGGCTACAACTGGGTTATGGAGGACCAGGAGAGTCATGCACATTGACATAAATCGTTTCTTGAATGAATGAATGAATATCTAAATTGTGCAATAAAATATTAATTAGTAAATTAAGTTTCAAATTAACTGTTAATGTATTTTCTGTATGTAGACATTCAAGTAATTCACTATTTGAATATTTAATGGACAATAAAAAAAAGAGTAGTTATAAATAAAAGCTACTAATCCATTAATAAATAGTTCAAATATAAAAAGGATTTTTTTTAAAAGTCAGTAAGAGTCTGATTACAAACATTTTAAATTCAAAATAAAGAATAAAAAGAGATTTTCAAAATCTTATTAAGAAAATGGATTTAAAAAAAATCAAATTTGAAATGCAGTTTTTCAATTGTATTTCTTTTCCTGGTAGCTATTGGACTAGTTTCTCCATTTAGCATTTCCATGGCTCTTTTTCTCCTTTTGAAAGTCAGAAAAAACCCCATGTGGTGTGATGTAAGAAGCTCTTCAATCGGCTCTGACCTCCTGGATGTTTAAATCAATGAATTTTACTCTGATAGCTTTGCACGGCTAAGGCATTTTTTTAGAAGTATTTGTGCACACTCAGGCTTGTGTTAGAGTGTGAAAATATTACATCCCAGCAGTAGTAGTTAGCTGCCATTTTTTAATAAACTAATGTGCTCGTCACAAGAAGCTTAAAGCATCAAGAACTGTTAGAACCAGGAAGGAGCCCTGTTACAATTCTACACAGAATTGCAGCAATGACTGAAACCTAGAGCCTTAAAAATGAATAAAAAGCTGACTCTAAACACTCATCACTTCAGATGTTTTTACACTACTTTGTGAAACGTACGAGTTAAAAGAACTGAAATAATGATACAAGTCAGACCAAGTAAGTCACTGAAAATAGATGAAATGTACAGTTTTATTTGTTACATGATGGCTGTTCAGGCCCACTTGTCAACTTTTAGTTTCACTTTTCAGTCAGCATACTTCTAGCATGTAGTAGGATGGGCTATGTGCTGCTAGTTTATTGAAGGACTGCACACAGGCACTTCTGCATAGGTTTCATATCTGCAATTCTTCACTGTTTACAGCCAAATATATATATGCATAGAAAAATGCACGATGAGAAGAACTTGTGGAGCAGGCTGCAGGTTACCTTTGCAATAATAGAGAAGCCTGTGGTGTTTAGACTACACCTACTATATGTAAACAGTACAAATACAACGAGTACTGAAAAAACATACAGAGATAGATGGAAGTATCCATTCATTTCCAGATCAGTCTAGTAAAAATTGTTTACTCTTTCCCCTTCCTCTCTTTTCAGGGCACACCGAATTAACGGTGAGTGTTATGCAACACTGCTCCATTTCACTCTAGCAAATGCATCCGGACTCCAGTGTGCGTCCTCATGATCCCTATCTGTCCATCAGTAGGACAGTGCAGTGACATGCTGCAGACAAACAAGCTGGCAGTGCTTCACAGTGACAGTCTGCATTAAGATCATAACAGATTACAATCATTATCTGAGGAGCCAAATCCCTCCCCGAACAACAATGGTTGCATAAGAGGGATGCAGTATACACCCAGTAGCATATTTTTGTTGGATTTCTTGAAGAATCCAATATGTGGTCAATGTTAGCTTACATAAAAAGATTACCTTCCCCTTGTATGGACAGAAATATTAGTCAACTAAAGTAGCCCTGGTGAAACTACATAACCAAAGAGGCCTTAACTAATTATGCGAGTCACCCAAAGCATGTGATATCCACCCTATCTAATGTTTACAAAAAGTGTGAGTGTGCAACTCACGGACACTTCATGTACACATCCCCATTTTATCAGTTACTGATTTTAACTACTTTGGGGTTTTTTGGTTTTTGTTTAAAAAGGAGCTTGTTAGGCTTTGAAGTCCATCATTACAGATAACATTAAAAACTAAGAACATGAGGAAAAATTTTGAACTTCACAGAAAAAGCAGCTTCAAAGTCCTTGTAGCTAACTGTCGCTTGCTTCTCTTGAGTAAGAGAAGAACTTCAGGATCTATTTATATTAATTTGTAACAGCTTAACGTAAATGATTATCTATATAAAACTTTGGTAAAACTTATCTGCCCCAGTTGCATAATTTCAAAAAAAAAAAAAAAAAAAAAAACCATCAGCTGTTTTTATATTCATGTTACATTTAACAGCAGTGACATTATACTGCATTTTTTGGTGCTGAATTTATCTGCACTGCTCTGTTTGTGGCTATGTTTAATGGATTACCTCCTATAATCCAAAGTAACAACACAGAGTTCAAAGAACAGGACAATAATGTCAGAAATACACATTAACTACAGCTCCATCAGCAGACAGACAGATGGCTCGTCCTCCGACAGTTTAGCAGAATAACCTTTCCTCTCTCTTGATAAATAAATGCCTTAAAGCTCCCTGATTACCTACATTTAAAAGGTTTTAAAAGCAAATTAACCATTTACAAAGAAAATACTCATGACCTTTCATTAAAGTTTGTGTCCTCTTTTATCACTCAAGTTCAAAAGTTCAATTCAGTCACCAACAACCACAACAGTTTCACTTCACCGTCTGGGAAAGAGGTCGGTACGGTCACAGTTTTTGTTTTTAGAGTGAGTTTGAGGCATGGTTTGTACAGCTTTACAAGCATTACGTGAGAGATTTCAAATCCTCTTAGGACAGACGCTCCATCGCCGTGGATAAAGACAGTGCCGCTATCCCTGGCTTCTGCTGATAGCTATCACTAGTGGAATTAGGTTGAAAGGAGGAACTCAGTGGGCTAGACAGAGAGCCAAGTTAACACAATTAGGCTACCACAATGCATCAACAAACCCACATTCAACATGCTATGTACATGCCTGAGCCGCACAAGAAGACAAAGTGACAAACAGGAACAGCTGCACAAAGCAGTGGGGCCGGTATAGAGGTGAAATATGTGGCACTGCAACAACTTCAAATGAGAAACGCTGAACTTGAAAGTCCAACATATTTAAAAACAAAGCATCCAACACTACAATAAAACTGTCCAACACCTCCTAAAATCTGAAAACCAAAAAGCTTTTCAGTTATACTTTGGGTTGGTTTTCAACTCAAACAAGTAACTGTCTGAGCAGGAACCCTTTGGTTTTCTTTTAGTTGCTGTAGCATGACTAAGTGATATCATCAAAAAATGCTGTTTCACAGTCACATGGTGTGCATGTAACTCTGCTGCAAGCCTGTTTTGCAACATAAAAAGACCCCACATGCTTTCAAACTGCCACAGAGACAGATGTGTTTTAAAACAAACCCCTCAGCTGACACTGTTCATGTCCTATTAACAAACAGTTAACTGGACTACGTGGCTGAGAAAAGCCTACACTGAGTTCCTTCCTGCCAGCCAGTCAGGGCAGCAGTATGATACTGTCATCGTGACATGCCGTGTCAGCAGCAGCTTTGGCTTTGTCAAGCCTGCAGACACCTTGCCTCGTGGCAGATGGATACACTTTAGGTAGGTTAGCACAGAATAGCAACAAACTGCTGCCACTGTGACATAAAAAGTCTACTCAGTTTCTTCATTATAATGATATTTATGTTGTTCTCATAGTTCTATATTAAGAGTTACATATTTCAGGTGTTCTACTCATTTGAGGGAATATTCTCTCATTGCCGCGTGAAAGTTAATATTGTAAGTAAGTAAAGTTTATTTATATAGCACCTTTCACAGACATGTCACAAAGTGCTTTACAAGGTAAAAACACAATACAGTCATAAATACATCATAAAAACCCTTGTCTAATTAAAAGCGTTTTTAGATATAAAAATCTCTTTAGCTGCTTTTTGAGGGTCTCCACCGAGTCCAGACACCGTAGAAATAAGGGAAGTGCATTCCACAGTCCGGGTGCAACAGCTTGGAAAGATCGGTCCCCTAGAGCAGCGGTCCCCAACCCCCGAGCCTCAGACCGGTACCGGTCCGTGAGTCGTTTGGTACCGGGCCGCGAGAGTTGAGGCTCAGGTGTGAAATGTATGGTTTTCAGGGTTTTTATCGGTTTTCAGCGTTATTTTGTTATCGTTTTTATCGTTACCTCGGTTTTCCTGGGTCTTTTCACGTGTGTTATGAATAAATCATCTTTTTTTCGGTACCGGTACTAGTTTTATTTTGTTGTATTTATCCGCAACACCTTAAAGGCCGGTCCGTGAAAATACTGTCGGGCATAAACCGGTCCGTGGCGCAAAAAAGGTTGGGGACTGCTGCCCTAGAGTTTTAAAACGAGTGTGGGGTACCACTAAAAGGTTTTTGTATGAATCAAACCGGCAATAGGGGGGGGGGGGAGACAAAAGCATGCATAATCATCTCGAGTTCACTTGTTGACACGATGGATCTAAGTTTTGAAATGTTCCTCAAGTGAAAAAAGCAGGTTCTTACTATCTGATTTAAATGTCCCTACAAAGAAAAAGCTTCATCAAAAATAACACCCAGGTTTCTAAGGTTATGTTTCTGTGAGGAACCTAAATCACCCAGTCACTGTTTAATATCAGCGATTACACTGTCTGGTGCAATAATCAAAGTTTCTGTTTTGGCTGTGTTTAGCTGTAAGCAATTATTGTTCAACCATTGTTTAATGTTGGTTAAACAGTCAATCAGATCGGAGAGCTTATGAACTTGAACATAACAATGAGTTTGTAAGTTCACAAAATTAATGTAACTTAAACAATAGACTGCTGTAGCAAAACTGCAACTACAAGAAAGCCATTTATTACTAGCTCAGAGTTAAAAATCAAATAGTCACTCTCTGTGGGGTTGCCAGTTTCAGGAGGTGGTGCTGGCAAGAGAGATGAACTGTTGGTTGTGTGTCCAAATCTTATGCATCTCCAAATGTTTAATGCAACTCCTCTACAATATTTCATCAGCAGTAAAACACTACAGCAATATAGTTAGGTATAAGATAAGATAGATAAGACAGATAAGACAGATATAGATAAGATAGATCTTTATTGTCATTGTTACCAGAACAATGAAACACAGTTTGGCATCTCTCCATTTGCAGCTATAAGTTTTTACATTCAACATTCAAGCAACTTAACTTACTAAGCAAGTTAATCTACAACTGTACAATATTTTTCTCCACATATCACAGGATCATGGTTTTATCTTTCTCTGTACTTTAGCATTACTCCTGTCAAATGAAGAATTGACAACCAAAACTGTCAATTTATTTGGAGGTTTGTAATTACAAAAACACCTGAAGATGTCACTTATTTACCAGACTGGGTATATTTTAAAGGTGTGTGAATTATTCATGGAGGACAGAAACAGGACATGAGTAATATAACACAGTCATAGTTTCTGTTAAGGTTTTAGAGCATATATCTCAAACTCTAGGCCAAATCTAGCACCCCATATCAGGATAACCTAGTTTTTACTGTAGCCTCTCCTTTTTTCAAATTGTATTTTTCATGTTCAGCCCTCTGAAAAATTTTATTCAACAGCTGTTACATATATGTGCAAGAACAGTGGTTTACACATTCACATAACTAGCGAAAGAGCCTTGGTTCTTGTAAGGCGACTCTAGGATTCTGTTGCGAAGGGCATCCGGCATAAAAACTGCCAAATCAAACAGGTGGAGTCTGCGGTGTTGGAAAGGGGAGCGGTTGAAAGTGGCTTTTTTATGTTAAATTATCAAATGATAAATTACTTTATTAATGCCTAAATATTTATTAAAAATTAATTTGTAAATGAGTGTCCTCATTAATTATTCAATAAAATATTGATTATTTATTATTCATGAACTGCTTCATTTCCATCTGTTTTCAGTTAGCCAATCTTTTTCTTTTTAATGGTTGAGATTTTTACGTGGACAAAAATTGTACGATGGGATATATTTTACACTAAATTAAAGCAGGTCAATAAACTGCTTTCTTGTGGTTTTCATTTTCCTGTGTGGCTTCTAGTAAAATTTAGTTTGACAAGGCTACAATAGGTCACGGTCCTTTGAGCCCAATATCTAAGTGATGGAGCTGTGAAAGCAAGTTTCATTTTTAAAGGGCAACCAAATTTAGAGTTGCAGCTGTATGGTAGAGGTAAACTACATGTGTACGGATCTTTTACTCTTCTTTTATTATTAAAGCTTCCTACATGTCTGCGGAGGAGTCATGCTCAAGCCTGTGGAAAAGGTTGCCATCTATACCCTTCTTATAAAACTGTAATCAAAATGCATTACTTTGCTCGACTAAATGTTTAGAAAAGGTTAATAAATTTTAGGGCTTCATGTGTAGCAAACTGTACGTGAATAAACTATGGAAAACATCCATTTAAATGTGAAACTGAATCGGACTCCCTACTTTGGAGGCTCTGTAACTATTAGATGGTAACTTTCTGATCTGGGCTAAGTCAATGAGAATATAGCCTCTCTCAGGGAAAGCCTAGATCCTTATAGGTTGTTGTCTATTCCTTCAATATCTCTGGATAAACAGATATTTTATGCATCAAAACATTAGCAATAAATGAGCTACACTATAAAGAGTAAGAAAATGATTTCTAAGAGATCAACAACACGTCAACTCTAAAGGACAAAACTGGAACCAAAGAACAGCAGTAAATGCCCACAGTTTGAGCTGAAGGGAGCCAGAAGTCAGAGTTTCTTTCTTCAAAAAAACAAAACAAAACAAAACAAAAAACACACTTTAATATTTGTCAAGGTGTGCACAACCAGTAAACAATAAAAGTATAATTTCGGTAATAACTATGATGACACATAAAGATAGCAGTTTCATGTGACTCGGCTCCGATTCTACCTTCTGTATCCTCGTGATTAAATAATAAAGTCACTGCTATGAATACTGCGATATTCACTCAGTCACACACTGAGAAACACCACAAATACTGATAAATACGACAAACTCACTGATAAAAGCACCGAAATGTCAGAGAGACTAAACTCAAACAGAAATCTGGACTAAAAGTGGAGCAACGCGACATGTTTAGATGAGGTGAGCGACTCGAAACCAAAAACAAAAACAAAAACATGCATCAAGCGGTCTCTCTGGGGTTTTTTTTTTTTAATGCTGCACCTGTATTTAGGCGCATCCCCTGCAGGCCTCGCCAGCGCTGATAAATGCGACACTGCTACCATCTACTACACGGCATTCACGAATGTTACGCCCAAGGTGCCGAGACCACCATTAATGTCGGAGTGTGGATAAACTGCGAGCGTGTGGGCCACAGACACCCGACAGCACCGAGCTAGCCTCGCCATGATGAATCCAATCTGGGTTAGCTACGTTTTTCAGACGCTGACCACACGCCTCGCCCCCAAGCTGAGGACACCGAGAGCTCCTTTTAAAGCCAAACTGCAGTTTCACAGACCTTTTTGTATCTGGGTACAAACTGACCAACTAATAACCCTAAATAACTGCTAATAACAGCATGTGTTTTGGGAATTTAATGCTTTCTATCCCTCTGACAGTTGGCGATAGGCAAGATGCTGACGGTTGCTAACAAAAAAGAAAAACGCGCTCATCATCCATACGTGTTTAATAAAGGGGAAAAATTACTAATAAAACACAAAATACTCATGAAAAGACATTACAGCTTTTTACCTGACGTAAGTTTACTCCGAAGTAACTGCCGAAATGTACGCTCGCCGTCTCCTCCTCCTCTGTGCTCGCGCTGTGCTCTGGACGACGGCCCCTGACGTTTTCAGCAGAGCGTGGTCACGTGTTGTGTGGGCATCACCAGTCATTACAGAAAAACGACACAAATGACTTCACAAGCTGCCACATGACATGCTTTTCCCTTTTTTCCCCATAACGTCATCGGGATAAAGACAAGACAGAGCCGCTCAATTAAATATGCAAACAAAATGCTTCTGTGGAAAGATCCAGATTAATCTGGAAATTACTGCAGGACTCATGCTGGTCTTAAGTCACGTGGTTTATTATCAGTCGCGTTTACGGGTTTTTCTCTTTAACTGAATATATTCACCTGCTTTTACTTTGTACTTTTGGTTAATTTGCTATATTTGTACATTTTCAGATTGAAATTTATAAAAACAAACACAGTTTCAAGATTAACTGCTTTCTAAGTTTGGCTTGTGCTTCCTTTGGGCTTTTTAATTAAGTGAAAAGAGCAAGGTTTTCCTACAGTGATTCACTGATAACTACATTAAGTTTCATTTTTTCATTAATTTTAGTATGTGATGTAGTCTGATATAGTCCCTGCTTTCATATTTATGCCAAATTCTGATCCTACAGTTTGAATGTTGGGGCAGAAATTGAGACTCATCAGACCAGGCAACATTTTTCCACTCTTCTGTTGTCCAGTCTTGGTGAGCCTATGTGAACTGTAGCTTCAGTTTCTAAGGACCTTGGAAAGAAAAGCGACTGGACTTCTTAGGTTCCTTGAAGACGTTTTATAATCAGTTTTAGCAACAAAACTGTTGGAGAAGAAATGTGTAAAAAAAAAACAATGTTTACTTTGTTTTTTTCTTTACATGGCTGTTCTTTTACAGAGACACAGAGTCTGAGTTCTTCCACCTGAATTCGTTATTAGGCATTTAGATGATTCAGTGTTAAACATTATAAAATCTGTACACATCAGAACAACAAGTAGAATTCTTGCTGGCATGTTCACATGAAAAATGATCACTTATTAGATATAATGAATTCACCAAACCATCTATTTACATATTTTACATGTATCTGCAGGTATTCTGCACCCAAAACACTGGTTCAATGTTCCTTATGTAGTATTAAAACATTAAGCCTGTAAATCACTGTCTACATCAGAGTCAGTATAAGAAACCAGGGCTTATTGTAGGACTTATTTTAAAGCAACAGACACTCCTGAGACAAATGCTCAAACTTATTATTTAACATGTGCATTTTAATACAGAGCCTCTGTACAGACAGACAGGCTAATCCAGCCTTCTAAGAAAAGGTTTTGAAGTTTAAAAAAAAAACAACACACATTTACATAAATTCATACATTGGTTTTACAGTTCTATAAATGTAATATTAACGCCTAGAATTGATTTTATATAAATATATATCCATTGTCACAGACAGTGAATAAATCCATGTCTCCATGGGTAAAATCTAAACGTGATATAAGAGGTGTTTGATCTGCCAGTCAGAATCGTTTCTAGTTACTAAATCATTGTCTGAAGGCGATCAAAGCAAACTTTGTTGCGTGTTTAAACACATGTGGCACCGGACCCCTATGTAACTGCAGGTATCACAGCAGTCACTGGTTGCAAGGGCGGCCCCGAAGAAGACTGTCCAGTCCAGTCTTGTTGATGGTGCCATAGGCCTGCGAATAGCTGCCTAGTTTGGCTCGTGGGTCACCAGCTGCTGCCACGTTACAGTTAGTCTGAAACACTTTCTTGCTGAACCGCGGCGGTGGCCGGGCCTCGTGCACCTGAGTGGTGGAGCGCTGGTTCTGCATGAGAAGAAAAAAAATTAAACCTGGTCAGACACACGTGACAGTCAAGTTTCTTTTCTTGCCCCTGAAGCCACCAAGTTTCAAAATAATCTCCATCTATTAAATCCTCAAAAATGTTTTAAAAGTCACTTAAATTTTTTTTTTTAAATTGCATCTATTCTTTCATATAATATTTTACATGGATGTAGTGGACTGACCAGACGTGCTGATGTGATGTAAAGCCCAGAAGACAAGGATGCCTCATCTTTGCGTACTAAGGGGTTATTCTGGGTGTGGTTAAGGGACGAGGAGAAGGAATGGTTATGGGCCACAGGGGCTGAGCGACCACGCTGGAGAATCTGGTCCATCGACTAGCAGAAGGAGGGTAAGGAGACAGAGAAAGGTTCACATGGGAAGAAGTGCAAAAAGAAACAAGGCTTACATCACTAAAGGAAAACAAAGCAGAAGTGGACTGAGGTCTGATGCTTACTACACCAGCGCTGGTGCCCTCTGTTGGTGATGCAGCTGCATTACTGTAGCTGTTCTGTCCCACTGGTGTCCTGCTGGCTGCAGTGGATTGGTAGGAATGAGGAGGACCACCTGGACTCCGAACGAAGACATCTGAATGAAGAAAAGAAGAGTTTGAGGCAATATAAACACAGCTGTTATACTGTGCTCATTAAATGCCTGACTTTCTGATGGCTTAATAATTATACTTTTCAGGAATTGTCAAACCACATCATTTTTTAAACTTAACAAAAAGTCAGGTTTCATATTTTACACCCAAAAAAATAAACTCTCATACTTGGGGCATGTGTGATAGGGTTATATGTAAGTTTTCCTATGCCAGGGCCAGCTAGAGGGCTCGTCTTCTCTGCTGCAGGTGGGGTAGATGCATTCACAGCCTCGGTTTTGCCGACTCCTGTACGTGGAGGCGCGTGGCTCGTCTCATCAGTTTTATCAGGTTTTGGTTTTCTTTCATCATCATCATCTCTGATGCTGTTTGCAGCCTCTTGGCTCTTTTCTCCTTTATCACACTTCACACTGGGCTTCTCTCTGCTGCTGACACAGCTTCCTTCCTTTGGCTGGATCAACCTCAGCATCCCTTGGTTAGTTCTCCTTTCCAGTATCATCTGCAGGTTAAAAAAAAAGATACAGACTAGCAGCTTTAACTAGTTTGATTAACTTCCAGTTGTCTCATTTGTATATAAAATTCAGAGACTTTCTTTCACTTTATGTTCAAGCATTATCACTCAGGTCTTGTTTTAAAGCTACCTTATGTGTCCTATGAAAGCACTGAAAATGCCACCTTTTGTTTTTAAACTGTGGAACAGTCTGCCTTTTTTTATCAAACGATGACTTCTTGAAACAGATAAGCACAGTGAAGCCAATTCAATGCATTCTTTATAATGACCAGCAGAGGACACAACATTGGAATAATTGTATAACTGCAGTAGGTGTATGGAATTATCCTGATACAGAAGTAAAGGCAGAAGTTTCAGAAGTTGCCTTAGAATACTTCAGTTTTCAAAATTTCTTCAGCATTAAAGTAATCCAGTAAAAACAAATATGGATTAAAACAGCTCTTGTGTTGCTGCATCAGTGTAACTCAGGTTAATGCAGTAACCTGAACCTGTCCATCACACAGGGTGTGGCGTCACTCCTTTGAAAGTGTTTTTCCGTGACGCCCTCCAAACACTCAAAAGTCAGTTTATTAAAGTGAGCAAATTCGAGCTTTGAGAGCAGAGTTACCCCTGAGAGTGTGAACCTGCTGCATCGCTCGCACACCAGAAACTCTCCTGTGTGTGAAGGCTTATTTGTGTACATAGCTGTTGAGGTCTGTACGCACAGGTTGTTGAATATACACATGAGAAAATTCATTTTGTAAGTGGCAATGAACACCTGCGCTCGCAAAAGTAGATTATTTTCTCCTGATTACATTTTTTTTACTGCATGCAACTTTTGACATAAATATAATTCCATAGTTGTGTCTTAAAGCCTAACCATGAATAAGGTCTCCAAATTCAATGTGCCACAAAGTCCTATGTACATTTCATCAGCTGCATTTGTTTAAATGCAGCAATGTTAATATGTATCACGCCTGCTTTATAAATAAATACAATACAACACATGATCCGTCCCTCCCTGTCTGGCTTCAAAAAACCAAGATGGCCACACTGAAAATACTCAGCTTGAAGATTTCACTTGGGACTACATTCACTAACTGTGTGATAGCACAGTGACTATGTCCATTTTTATATACAGTCTATGCCTTAATATTTTTAAAACCAAGCTGAAAGCCCTAAATTTTTAATTTGGAACGTTACAGCACATTCTTATGCTGTGAGTGATTTCATTTGTTCTTGCCTCATTTTTTGAAATGTGTTTATAAATTTTTTAACTGTTTTGTTTCTTACATTTGCTTTTGGGTCTTCTTTCGGTCTTGCTATGTGAAGCAGTCAGAGTTGCATGTTTGTGTGAAGTGTCCTACAGCCTACAGAGCTTTTTCAGTAGTTTTTTGGTGTACACCTCAAAGTAACGTGCTGTACTCACTACTCAAACTTAGTTATCAGTAACACTGTACCTCATATAGCTTGTTGCGGTATTGAACCACAGATAGCTGGATGTCATCATCCACTGGCAGCACTATGTCGTAGTTCAGAGTTGGCTCTTTGGCTGGATTGTGAAATCTTCAGAAATGGATAACACACTTATAAACATATGATAGCACGCATGAACATAAAATGACAGTAAAATCATAAAAATATTTACAGATTATTGATTTACATAAGGGGAATAACACACACATCTATTTGATCTGACCAACTGAGCAACAAGAAAACAGAATAAAATTTGAACACAGCTCCTAATCCAGGAGCCAGTCTGATCCTTAATACCTGGCTAAGTATGGGTGTTGGAGGGCTTGCTCTGCAGTTAGCCGCTTGTCTGGGTTGAAAACCAGGAAACCCTTCAACAGGTCGAGAGCATCGGGAGGCACAGAGGGCTGAAGAAGATCCTCCAAAGGCACCTGTGGTCTGGTGGAGGACGAACAGAACAAGAAGAATAATTAACAAGGGTTTATTATAGTGATCTGTCTTTCGGTTTCTGTGGCCTATTTCACCTGCTGTTGCTCAGTTTAATGTTCTGCTGCATCAGTGCTTCTGGTCCTTAAGCATTTAATCAGCCTTGCTTCCACTTGTAAGCTCTAATTCTAGTTTTTATGCTGGAGTGGAGGAAATTTGTTAACCTAGCTCTGTGTTAGGAGTGACAAGGTCAGCCGAGGCCACGCATTAACTGTACACACTGTGTACTCACATGAAAATAAAGTGCAAAAATCGCAGAGTTAGTATGTAAGATTACCAGATTCAAATAGACATTTGAAGAATAATTTTATGATTTTCACAACATAAAGTGCAAATATAAACTATTGTCTTACTTTAGTAGCATTCTCTGTATGACAGAGGATCCATATTCTGACTTGATTGCGAGAATATCTGAAAATTAAGGCATATTTAATCGTTCCAAAGTAAAAGTAAAATGTCAAGCATTTAAATGCATTTAATCTGGGCCTTATTAAGCCACCTTCTGGGCTGGGGTGTGGAATGGCACTCATGATCTTCTCTATTTGGTTGATGGTGGATGTCCCAGGGAACAGGGCTTTTCCCAGCAGCATCTCTCCCAGGATACAGCCGAGGCTCCACATGTCCACGCCTTTAGTGTACCTTTGGAAAATACGTGCCGATTATTCAGAAGAACCGCCTGTCTTTAAAGTTTAAACTCATTTCTCTCAGTGAAAAACAAGCGTTAGCAGCAGACGCTCAACACAGTCGGGTACCTTGTGGATCCCAGCAGGATCTCGGGAGCTCGATACCACCGTGTGGCCACGTACTCCGTCAGTGCAGGATTCCCACTGTCCTCTTGGATCTGGTTGAGCGATCTGGCCAAGCCGAAGTCACACAGCTTGACAACACAGTCAGAGTCCAAGAGCACGTTGGACGGCTGTGGGAAACAGACAAGAAAAAACATTCTTACCAAGGACAATTTTCTTAAGTTTCAAGTGCTTGCCCAAGAGATGAAAATGTGAATATGAATGTTCAGTGAGCAGAAAATGGGGGATGAAAAACTACTTTGTGATGCCGAGGACCATTTTGTGAGGTCAACTCAGCAGAGTTTAGTGCACAAACCTGCATAGGATAAGGAAATGCCACAGTTTTACACATTAACATGTGACAAGAGCAAAAGTGCACTGTACATGCACGATACAGGCCTTCAATTGGGATTTTTCTAATCCAAATAAGAGCATGCTTCACACGTTCTCACATCTGATCTATCTGATGTACCTTTTGGTCCCTGTGGATAACATTTCCTGAATGCAGGTATTTGGTGGCTTTGAGGAGCTGGTACATCACATAACGTTTATGGATGTCTTTCAGTAGGGTGCCTTTCTTTATCACTGCATGCAGGTCGGTATCTGGTACAAAGCAGAAGCGGGAAAAAAACTGTTATGGGTGTTTAAGTAATGATCCAATTCTAAATAATCATTATTATAAAGATAACAATCTACGGTGTTGTTGAACATACAAATTATCTATGAAGTCACACGCACTAATTTTAATGCAACGACACGGCTGAAATCAAATGAAATGTAAGCAGTGGGAGTCTGCACTGTAATGCTGCAGTACTGTCAAGGATTAGACTGCATAGACAGGGAGGGCAATCTGTGGACTCAGCAGTAAGACAGCGCAGCCGGCCAAGAGAAGCAGAAGCCCTTATTCACACAGTTATACACACACACACACACACACACACACACACACACACACACACACACACACCTTTTCAGTGCCAGGTTAAGCTACTAAGAACCCCCGAGGCCCTTCCTCATGCTCCTGTGTTAGAAGTTCAGATGATGAGCTGAGCTTTACACTCACCCATATATTCAAAGATGAGGTAAATGTCTTTATCGTTCTGTGCTCTGATGACATTTAGAAGCTTAACGATGTTGGGGTGGCCTCCAAACTCCTGCACAAAAAAAAGGTAAACATGCTTACTCTTAAACACAAAACGCACTCTGGCTACTGTTTGACCAGTAATAACTGGCAATGGTTTTGTGACAAGGTTGTGCAAACAGCAGGGGAAAGTTTCAGGAGAGGTTATATAATGGTGACTGCCTATAAACCTGATAAAGTACACCGCTGGGCTGGAAGATGAGAGCTGATTAAGAGAAAATAGCACCGCTGAAGGTCACATGAAGGCAGGTCAGCAGATAAGGAGGGAAATATTGCACACGGGTGTGCAGAGAACATTTATGTGATTTATAAAAACAATATGTAGAAAAACACAATCCCTGTTTACTTATTTTGATATTTAGAAAATAATTCATATGGATTCATAAGAATATTATATATATGTTATATAAATGCAACAGTTTTGTGGAGTACTAACAGACTGAACATGTCACTGGTCCAGTTATAGATTATTATTACATGCAACTAAAGATAATTTACATGAAGAGAGATGCAGTACAGTCGGTGAGACTGAGACTGGGATTATCAGTGTTTCAGTCTTCATAAATGGAACTAAAAGACATGACAGTGATCTGGAAAAGTGCTAAGATTATTTGACAGGAACATAAATACTGTGGTTACCTGGAGGAACATGATTTCTCTGAACGTTCGCTGTAAAAAGAAAAAAGAATACAGCTGTAAATCAGGTGCACACAAGCCACCTGTCCTATGCAATCATTTACTAAACTCATCTTTAAACAGATAAAGGAGGAAATTAATACCACGTAATACCCAGGATGAGATACAAGCTAAATCTAAGAAGTGGCATGACAATCGTGAAACAAGTAGAGCTGCTTCTACTTTTGCTTTAACAATTTATTCAAATGATCACTTTTCAGTCAAAATGAAGTGGACATTTGAAACAGTGCAAGCAGGAAATGCTTAATTTCAAGTACTCAGAAAGAAAATTATGAAAAAATACGAAGCTGTTTTTAGGCCCAAAGTGTCATGCTGACAGAGTTCTTTCATTTGTTACAGCCATACAAACCCATTTTATTTATTGTGTCCTGAAAACAAGATTATTGAAATTCCACTTCTTCTTCTTATATTAACATATCTCAGGGATTAAATGTGTAGCTACACTTCTTACACTCACAAAAAGGGGAGTTTCACTTTTTAGGCCACTCAGGATCAAAGTGAGTTGTATCTGGCCCGCGGTGTAAAATGAATTTGACATCCCTGCTTTAGAACAACAGCATTGTTCCACTTACTGCAGATCATACAGTACACACCTGGGCATCTGTCCTGTTTCTGAAGGCATCAAAGATTTTTTTCACAGCCACAATCTCACCAGTCTGTCTGTCAACTGCTTTCCAGACAATGCCGTAGGCCTGAGGCAGACACAAAACACAGGTAACATGTCACCGGGATGCTTCTTGTACCTGCAGGATTGGGCTTATATCCTGTGCAAGATTTTAACTATAAAAATCAAAATATGAAAACACTGCCATCTGAGTTCAGTTAGGGCCACTTTAAGTCAAAATGCTAACTTATTCCTGCAAATTTAAGTAACTATAAATTATTCCCATCTGCACTGTGGTCTTGCTCTCCATGTGCATACACGGAAAATAAAAGACAGAAAGGGCATCAGCAAGAACCCTGCAAGAAAGAAGGATTTGGAGTGGATGTGGTTTGCAAAGCACGTTGCAGATGTGCAGCTATAGTGGGCAGGGTAACACAGCTTAAATAGTACTGCCCTTATGAGTCTAACGAGTAGGATACAGCGAACTAACGCTGCCTGACATCATACATTCAAGTAGCTCTTCTACCAGCAGCTAATCCTATATTCATTAATAATGTTGATTTTTGCATGTATTTAAAACCAGCTAATATGCTGTTTATGTAGAGTCACAAGCTGTGTATTATTCCTGCTGGTCTAATCTTCACTCCATCAGGAATACAAATCCACTATATGCACCATGTAAAGTGCACTCTTGAGCTCTATATCCAATAAAACATGGATGACATGAGCTCTTTGGCTTCAGTGATAGCAGGGTGTGAGCAGCGTAGTCAAGCCAAGCATAACAGAGGCAGCAGTGAGGCAGGAGATTATAATACACCCTACTTTAGTGATACATGGAGGAAAGAGCACTGGGGACGTGCTTTCTTTCTTCTTCTTCTTCTTTTTTTTAATCAAACAGCTGCAGAAAAACAGACCTCTATAATACACTGACATTTTTGAAACCCAGTATTTGAAGCTATACTTAAAATAAAATAAAATAAAATAAATCCACATTATGATTTTTTAAATGCACCTGAAGTGATCTGATCAGAGCTGTTCAGCATCACGGTGCAGGTGCAGGATGCTGTCTAGGTGCAACAGGTTGAACAGCTGTGCGTAACATGAGTCATAGCCACCGTCAGCATGTCTAGCTAGTTATGTGGTTTCTACGTGGCAGCTATCAGCTGGCTATTTAGAAGCAGAGCAACAACTTGATAATCTCCGGGGACAAACGGTGGAAAGAAACCGGGCTGTTTTTAGACCTGTGGAAACTACTGGAGAGAAAACAAAAACAAAAAGGTTCTGGACTCTAAAGAGAACAAGTGTCCTCACACATCAGCTGATCTGCAAAGAAAGAGTTTGTTTTCCTGCTGCCAAAGTAAATAAACCTCTTGCTTAGAACACTGGTATCCACTGAGAACTGTAAGTCTGGAGAATTTCAGGAATTTAAAAGCTGAAGTGCAGAGGAAACTGAATTACTGCACATGAAGGCAGAAGAGTTAGAGACTGCAAAAGAAAAAGAAGACTGCAGTGAAACTGTTTTTTTCCGGTTTGCTCAAACAGAAACGGGGAGTTTCGTTAGCAACTGTACAGCCTGGGCAAATAAGTTCAATTCCACTAAACTAAAAAAAGAGAAAAAGTTGCTCACCCCTTTTCCAAGTCTCTTCTTAATGTCATACTTCAGAGAAATGTGCTCCTCCACATCGGAGATGTTTGCTGATTCATATTTTTTGTTCATTTTTCCATTCACTTCGTGCTCGTGCTCATTCAGTAATCATCACCACGCTCTTTGATCACTCCTGGAAGAGATCAGGAGACTCTGAAAGCTGGCAGCCTAGTGGCGATGGCCGAACGAGTCAGGAGTGCATCATGCAAGTCAAATATTTCCATAACAATGAATAATTGGAAAGAATCTTACGTTAACAAGCGGATCTCTCTGCAGTCCTGGATCTTGGATCTCACCTGGCAACCCTCATGCGACCATATGAGTCATACTCCGCGTCACTTATCAGTCGAGAGGCGGAACAGTTTTTACCTCCATTTAGCGCCTGAAAATTACACCTGATTCAACCTGTGCTGTTCAGTATCTGTTGTTATTTATCAAGGTGAGCTCCCACCGCTCCCTGTCTCTACTCTCAAAGGTCCTGCAGGAAACACACGGGCCACTTTTGTCTTTATTTGTTGTCCTGACAACGAATACGCTCCTGCTCGCAGGTCTTAAAGGGACCGCCGCACATGCGCCGCCTGCATCGCTGCTGTCAATGTACTGTGAGATACTCAAATTGTGCAATCGATTTGAATTACCAAAATCAATAGCGATACTTTTAACGGCAGCTTATGTAGGGGTGAACAGAGCCTCACAATTTATGAGATGACTGGTAGAAGAAGATCATTTATTGCCATTGAATTCCCCGACCAGGCCGATGCGTTGAAAGAGCTGAACCACCAACCACTACACCACCAGACACTGTAAAGCATGGTTCTCAATTTGCAGAATGATTAGTTAACACAACAAAACACACCTTTAGACTTTTCATGCATTTTGAAACTGGGATTTTTGGAGACCTTAAATGTGCCTTTCTCTAAGGCACTTTGGGTACACTTCTCATTTTTAAATGTGCCGGATCAGGTGACCCTGAATTCACCCTTAGTTATGATGGAATCAAGCGTCACCAACTTGTTTATATTCCACTCTCCATTTAATTCTGAGTTATTATTAATCTCTGGCTCTCTTCCACAGCATGTCTTTGCCTCTCTCCCTCCCCTCACCCCCAACCCGTGACGGCAGATCGTTGCCCTTCCCTGAGCCTGGTTCTGCCACAGGATTCTTCCTGTTGAAAGGGAGTTTTTCCTTCCCACTGTTGCTAAAGTGCTTGCTCGTCAGGGGTTGTATATTATTTGAGCTTTATATTATTGAAAGGTCTTTATCTTACGATATTAAGCACCTTGGGGCAACTGTTGTTGTGATTTGGTGCTATATAAATAAAATTTAATTTTAAATTAAAAAAAAAAACATCAGCAGAACCCAGCACAGAATATAACAGACTAAATGAGAGACAGGATGTGGGGAGGAGTTTGCAGATGTGCAGCTACAGTGGCAGGCTAAAATAGCAACTTAAATAGCACTGCCTATATGATTGTCACCTGTTGTATACAGAGAAGCTGATCTGCAGTTGAGCCTGACTTCATGGGCTGTCTGAACTAACACTGCCTACCCCTCCCTGAGTCTTGTTCTGTCAGAGGTTTCTTGCTGTTAAATGGGAGTTTTTCCTTCCTACTGTCACCAAGTTTCCTCATTTAGATCTGAAATGACCAGCAGTAGCAATCACTCATTTCTATGCTGCCACCCTTTATAGTCGGGACCTGGAGCTCGCAAGCAGCTGATGATTCTGGAGCACAAACTGGACAAAAATGCTCACATCATGGAGGTGGAGCAGGAGTGCCAGGTTTTCCTGTCTGACCACGACACCACTGTGGTCCTCACAAACAAGGCCAGACTTCAAAAAGACACGGCCAGCTCTAGCTCTCATCCACAGTTAGGTAGAGTGCATTAGACTCTACTGCCACCTGTGGTCTTTACCAAGTGGCGTTTCATTTAGCTTCTGAGCAAACTGATGTTGCTTTGTTTGAATTTTCTATTTATTTATTTTTTTGTTTAGATTGAACGTCTTGGAATTTTTTTTATGATCAAAACAAAGTTAGACCACTTTAATTTTGATATTTTTGCACAATGGAGTTATATTCCTGCACAGATTTGACTCAAGCATTTAAGGTATTCATGAAAAACGAAATGAAGAAATTAAATCACTGTTTGAACTTGAAGGTTGGGTCATGTTGCAGGGTTCAGGCAAATCAGCATTTGTCATATACATATATATATATATATATATATATATATATATATATATATATATATATAGATAGATAGATAGATAGATAGATAGATAGATAGATGTATTAATTGATTTTTTTAATCAAAGAGACATTCAATAATACTTTTAAATGTTTTAAATGTCTTTGATTCATGGTGACATTATTTGCATGCATGTTACCTCTTCTACAAATGGCTATTGTACCACAATTGACCTTATATCAGCAGACAAAATAGTTAAACTGAAAGATGCTCTCCCCCCCCCCCTCGCTTTTCAGGAGGATATTAACTGTCCAATATTATATAAACCTCATTAAGCCCATACTGAGGCAGCAGGGTTTATCTATTTTGTGGTTTTTGTTCAGAACTGGAAAGAAAGTTCTCCCCAAGAAAGAAGAACTGTCATTTTAATCTTGCTTAGAAGCTTGTCTTATTTGTTTATATTTGTCACTGTCCGTTTGTCTTATATTCATTTAATTTTCACGTTGTTGTTTTAGGAAACGAAGGTCACACGCACTGAAACTTGGTATCTGAATAAAAATTTATGGTAAGCAGAACAGTGTGTTGTGTGTTATGTGTCAGTGTCATGTTTTATATAATTATTTTTGGCACACTGACTCCTGGCTGAATTATTTAGCAAGCCCCTCTGTTTGTGGTAATCTGGTAACATGCACGTCTAGTGATTTCTGGCACTATTATACTTTTTTAGTGGACTCTGCTCCCAAACACAAGTCCGACAACAAATTTGTCGTAAGAGTTCATTTAAGGACGCATGCGCGTACAAATTTGATCAGAAACTAACATTGTACGTAGACTTTGCAGTATCACCTCTTTGACCAGGTCAGATTTATTGTAGCAACGGCCCCTAGCAACGCACGGGACCCATGGAGACTGCAGTGTCTAAGTGAAGGAATGCTAATCTACAACAGTCGATAACACATAGACAAAAACAAGAAATCCAGAAAACAAAACGCAGCTGGTGGTTTATGAATTTCAAGGATTGACTTCACATCGTTGCTTTAAGGTGAAAATGGGATGCTTGAACTCCACGATCACCACGGTCCAAACGCTGACAGTGAATGGAGACGAGGTAGGCTGGGTGTCCCACCACCCACTAGTAAAACTGCGGAGAGGACGCTAGAGCTGGTGTTTGTTTGTGACAGTTGTTACTTTATTTAACCTCATCATGGATATTAATGCTACTTTATGTAAAGAAAATACATAGAAAGTTGTAAGAGAAGTGAAATTTTCCTTATAGACCTTTTTTATATTGATATTTATTATGAGGTCCTCTCGCTTGCAGGAAAAAAAAATTGTTCCTTTTTTGGAAAAAAATAAAGCAAGCTTTGAAAGACTGGTATAGCCCAACACTCGCACATAAACTATAAAGTTAAGGCAACAAGGGCAGGTGCCTTCACAATGCTTCTTCTTCTGTGGTACGAACCTGAGTAATGATGGTGAAGTCCTATCAGACCAGCTTCAGATGTGTCAGTGTAAAAAAAAACAAGTTTGGTAATATCAGTGTTAATATATCTTACGTTTTATAACGACTAAAAGTTTAGGCTTGCTCTTAAAAGCTGAAGAAGAATCCATTTTCGTCTCATTGCAGTTTCCCATTAACTAATTCTTAATACAACTTTAGTTGTTGTTGTTCTTTTCAAAAATGGGGATTATGGGGGATAGATAATGACTTTTACAGATTACATATTGCAGAATTTGTATTTGGTTTAAATGCGAATAAAAGGAGTAAAAAACACTTAAAATTCAACAATATTCTTCTATAAAAAGAGAAGGGATTATAATAAAGAAAAGAAAAGACAAATGAAAAGACACATTTTTGGTCATGTCACTTGCAACAGATTTTATATAAGTGGTTTCCCCTCTAAATCTCATGAATTCATTTATATTTCACATGAACCTCATAGTTTATACTATAGTTGAAAAGCATTACTTAAAAATACAATATGGGGCTCAAAGAAATAAACTTTTTTTATGTAGGTTTATTTCACCCCTGTCCCCTTTCTGCATTTATTTTCTGTGTCTGTGCTGCCAGGATGACACAGGAAGTAAGCTCAGCGGTCGTGGAGACTCGGCTGTGTCAAAGGGCACAGCGGACAGCGGGGTGGTGATGGAGAACAGAGGTGACATACCTGGAGCAGTGCCCCGAACACTCCCTCCTCTAACATCAGAGAGCATCAGAGAAAGTGAGTGGACAGAATTACACAGGACAGTGAGTGTGTAGTCTGACTCATCAGGCTGTAGAGAAACAGCTATTTATTACTTTTCCAACTAACACTAAAGGCCATATTCTTGATCTTATCTGGTGTTCTGGTGTTACTCCTCAGAACTGTATAGCATCTGTTCCTTTGAAAACTCAGATTGTCTCCTTTATCCACTCTGCTCCCTGGTTCACCTCAGAATTGCCCGAGCTTGAAACTACACGTTGTCGTCTGGAATGTTTTAATACAAAGACTGGTCTCATTGTTCATAAAACTATGTATCAGGAACAAATGGGCCACTTTAAGGGTGCCATGTCTACAGCTAAAATTTATGGAATATATATGTATGGAACACTAATCAAGTCTGGTGAATGGAATATTAGGATTTTTATGGCCTTTTTCAATACCAAGAAGAGTAATGTCCATCAGCAGCTGGGGCTAGATAGTTCCACATATTGCACACTATGATCTGCCTTCCTCTTTCCCAGTTTCACTCTCTCAACTGTTGAGAAAATATCTGGATTTGCTGATAAATCTAAACCTACCTGTTGCCTTGACCCACTTTCCACTCAGGCAGTTAAATCCTGTTTATCCTCTCTCACTCATTGAATAACTGACATTATTCATTTTCCCCTAATCCCTGCCTTTTTCCTTTACCTCTAGCTGTGATAATTCCAACTCTTTAGAAATCGAGTGCAGACCCATCCAATCTAAATCTTTTTTGTCCAATTGCTAATTCACCTTTTCGTTCAGAAATTCTGGAAAAAACTGTTGCTGTTCAGATATACTGTCACCTTACTAACAATCATCTCTTTGAACAAATTGAATCTGGTTTTCAGCACCTTCACAGTACAGACAGCCCTGGTCCTTTAAGCCCTTTAAGTCTCTCCATCTCTCACCTCCATGTCTCTCTGATCTTTTGCACATCACCACTCCATCCTGTTCTCTGAGATCCTCATCCTCTGTTATTCTCATTATACCTTCTGCTCTCCTGACGACCATGGGTTTTAGAGCTTTCAACCGAGTGGCTCCTCATCTTTGGAACGCTCTACCAAATCACATTCAAAACACCAATTCCCTCCCTCTCTTTATAACCAGTCTGAAAACGCATCTTTTTAAGCTTGCCTATTCTGTTTTATTTTAATTCTGTGATGTATTGGCTTTTTTTTTTTCAATGATGTCTTCAACTGTTATTTTATCCATACTGTGATCTTGTTATTTATTTGCTTGTAAGATGTCCTTGAGTGTATAATATGTGTTTGTTTATTTGTTGTTTTTTGTTGGTTTGCTTTTCCAGATGTACTTTTGCGGGATAATGAAATAACTGAACGCCAGAACTCCCACAAGATCCTGGAGGAACTGCTAAATCAGGGCATCATCCCAAAGGAACAGCACCGAGAAAAGAGCAGCAGGGTTGGAGAAGCTTACAGCATCATGGTGAGTACCTGGTGTGCACAGCATGGTACGACCTTACAGGCCAGTTATCTGACAGCTTTACTGCAAATGGAGCTTTACTCTTGGTAGAAAGAGAAAGCACAGTGATATAAACAGGGTACAAGTCTAAAAGATAAATTTTTTTCTCAACACATCTGACAAAGGGAAATAAAAACAACACTTTTTCCATAGCCTGACTGCTACCGTCCCTGAATCATATATGAATATATGAGATACCACAACGATGCTGCAGTTCAACAAACTTTTACTGAAGAAAAAGAAAATAAGGAAGAACACCATGAACCAGGCACAAAATGGGCCCCTAAACTGATCCTCATAAGCTATACTATCCATCCATCCATTCCATTCTACATAATAAATTCAGGGTCATGAGTGTGGGAGGTTGGAGGCTGGAGCTTATCCTGTCTGCCATAGGGCGTGAGACGTGGTACAGACAGGTTGCCTGTCTAAAAAGATGCATGAGGTGTTTTCTGTCATTCCTGTTTTATTTCTGTTACGTCCAGTATTTCTAATTAAAATAAAGTGTTAGTGTTTGATTGAAGAATTTATATCTGTTTGTAAAATGAGGTGCTGTGAAGAAAACAAGTGTTTAAATTAAAAATTTAGGACCCCGTTTTAAAGTTAGGGATAAAGTTATAGTTGGAGAAGTAGTAGTAATGGTTTTATGTCTAAACAACTCTCTGGTTTGTGTGCATCAGCTGGACGACAATGAAGGTGCCCGGCGCAGGCCTCCTGCCAGACTGGAGTCTCTGAAGATGAAGAAAGCTCAGATTCTACACACCAGAGAAGAGCTTGAAGAGAAGATCCGGCTGGCTGAAGAGAGACGCAAGGTGCCGTTTCTGTGTGACCATTTTCCCCAACACCTCAGCGCTGTCATGTTTTTTGGTTTGTTTGTTTGTTTTTTTACCAGAGTTTTCTAATAAAAATTCTCTTGCACTCTCCACTCTCTTTCAGTTAAAAGAAGATAAGCTCAAGATGCGTTTAAGGACCAAGTCTGCACGCATCCGTGTCCCCGCCACCATCTCCAGCACTGAGAAAGACGAAGACACGTCTATCACCCCTGTGGAGACGCTAGCGGCACCACATCCCGGCCAGGTGATGCGTGAGGCTGCAGAGGGAGGAGAGTGGGTGGATGGAGATGACAACAGGGAGTGCGAGGAAGAGGTGAAGAAGGCAGGGAAGAGAGAAAGAAGAGAGGAGGGAGGAGATCACCGAGGGGAGGCTGCAGAGAGGGAAGTTGAGAGTAGTGAAAAGGAAGAAGAAGAAGAGATGACCCAGGTGGAAGAGTTCACAGCCTCAGGGGAGCTGGAGTGCGATTCTAGCTTCCAACATGCAGACGACAAAGAAGAAGTATTTTAAACTATTGCACAAATGAGCCAACAATCAGCACAACAAGGGCGTACGGGAAGAGGAAAGAAGCCAAAAATACATTCATTTTGCACAGTTGAGAGTTGTTTAAACTTGTAAAATAAATGTATTAGCAATGTATAAAATGTATATTTAATGTGTGATTAAACTTAATGTTGAATCTGTGAAGGTTTGCAGAAGAAGAACACAAAAGCACATCGGAACATGAGGGTTTTCCATTAAATTCAACGCATTTTACCTCACTGAACACTTTAATAAAGATTAATTGATGCACTTCATACCAAAAGACCAAATCAATTTTTATAAGTGCTTTTGGTTGTTTGGTGTTTGTTTTGTTTTTTTACTATAACTGAGAGAAATTACTGTGTTATCCTCTCATGCTGCTGTGAAGGTTGTACTCTGTGCAGCTGTTCTGTTGGACATAAGGTGGCGGTGTTTCAGTGGGTTAAATGTGTGTTGCAGCTCTCTGGAGTTAGCATGCATCTTCTATAAGACAAGCCATGAGTGTTTTTAGCAACATGTGAGGAAGGGCTTGGTGTAAAAAGATGTGTTTAAGGCAAAGTCATTATCAAGGAAATCCCCATTTTCTCCTTTTTTATGATTCAGAGAGTGTGTGAAAAACAAGTGTGTGATCAGTCATTTATTACAATCCATAACATGTAAAAGCTTTAGAGGTTAACCACAAAGCCCCCCCAGAACACCAAAACATATTTTTAAATGAGAGGTTAGGGCTGAGACCTAAGTGTGACTGCTGTGGCCATTCAGCTGTTTCCTTGACCTTTGACCTTTAACTTTCCTTTGCCTGACTGGCAAATGATTGACAAGCACAAAGCTTTAGCTCTTACAGCTTGGAAGATGTTTTAAGTTTTAATTTCTCTAAAAACAGCCAATATGGAAACAGCATTTACAAAGTGGGCTTATGTTTGCAGCGGTTCAAGGTTCTTGGTAATAACGACTAAATGAAGCTTTCATTGGGGGGGCGGCATATTGTTAGAGGATTCAGACTAGTCAGCATACTGCAGAGACAATAAGAGCATGCAACCTGACCGGATCCCCATTGTTGAGCTTGAGAAACCTGATATCAATCCCCCTTTATTCTGACTTTTAGGGCGTGTGGCTGCATTAATAAAACAGCAAGTGAACGGAGACACGGCAGAAAAGGCGCTTTATCAGGTTGCATTTTATTGTGATGTGACGTCCTGCAGGTGGAGGTGACAGCAACACCGGCTCTTGTCATTCTTTTAGCTGGAAGAAGACAGATTTTGGTTGGAGATGAATAAAAATGTGATTAGTAATCCTTACTGATCTGTGTTTCATAAAGTTTAGACTGGTCATCAGTAGCTCCCCACACAGGAAGGAACAGCACTTGGTAATGCTCCCACCGTAAATGTGTCTGCTCGCTGTAGGATAGATGTACGTATGTAGGCCAGCTCGCAGACGTGAGGCACCATGAATGATTAACAGCAGAGTTCACTCTCACATTACCGGAGTTGAATTAGCTCTTCTGGGCTGTTTGGGAGGATATTGAGAGATGCAGCAGTATGTCCTCATCAGACATTGACACCTCTGTTTCAAACTTTTTACACTGAACTAATGACCTTTCCACTCAAGAAGCAACACAATTAAGACTCTCTAAAGACATACACCTCACGTATTGTGCATGACTTCTTTCTTTACTTATTTATTCAACAGGGATACACCAAAAATATAAGATGCAACTGCCAGATTATACCAAACTACTTATTCACATCTGTAGTCCCAGCCAATCAAGGTGGACTATGAATCTTCCAGAGGAGTTTCAAAGATGCTGATCTGCTGTTTATAAAAGGGCTGAACTCTTTTATCCCGACTCTATTTGTGAATATATAAATAAATAAAATAAACTTTATTTATAAGTGTAAAATATCTAAAACTTTATTTGCAATAAACTGTGAAAACTAAAGGATTGCCAGTAGAAACTGAGTACTGTTTACTTGAGTTTAAAGTTAGGGCTGTTTGTTCATTGTGAGTCCAAAGTACTTAACTTTATTTTTCTGAGAGATTACTACTAAATTAATCAGCTCAGCTCACATATTAGCTGACATTAGTTCAACTGAGAACTGAAACACTGTGGAGGGTGAACCCCCCACCCCCAAACATCCACATTATTTTTCACCTGAGCTGTTCCTCGGTCACAGGTCCTTTTTGTGCCAAACGTATCATCAGTAGAATCGGGTTTTGTTGGGCCCTGATGGTTCATTAAACGCGATTCCGGCCCCGGATCTTTGTGGTGAAGGAGCTCCAATGTTTCACACTGAGCCGCACTTCCCAGCTGTTTGTGCACGCTGGTGGGAGGAACTAAAAAGTGGGTGGAGTTAGAGGCAACGCTTTTAGGAATGGGTCCCAAACCTATTTAGTTAGACAGCAGAGTTACCAAGAAGAGCTGGAAACACCTGATGGTATCTTTGGGACAATCCGCTCCATATTTCTACCCTCTTACTGTCGCAAGTTAAATCTACCTCCACGCTTCTTTTGTCTTCTTTTCTCTTCTGAAAAACTTTAGAGCCAACTGATCTCTCACTTTCTCTCTCTCTTTCTCTATCTCTCTAGTCATCCAAAGTATTATCGATAAGGAGACATTGCACTACTACTATTATTTTTTTATAGTTTCTATTTATTGTATTTTTTGCACTAACGATGCACACCACGCAAAAGGACACGACCTATACGAAGATTTTTGTTGGGGGTCTTCCCTACCACACCACGGATTCCAGTCTCAGGAAATATTTTGAAGTTTTTGGTGAGATTGAAGAAGCGGTGGTCATTACCGACAGGCAGACCGGCAAGTCTAGAGGTTATGGATTTGTAAGTATCACTCAGTAACACCACAGCTTTCCACAGGAGTTTATTTGCGTCTATTTGCGCACGTTCCAGAAATTCGTGTCACCACGTTTCTTCTGTTAAGGCTCGCTGCTGTTGCTGTCTTGCACAACACCGTGACTAGCATTGATATATCTGTGGGTCACGGGTTGTTTATGTTTTGATAAGCAGCTCCTGCTTAAATTTGTCACTGGCTTCTGTTGCAATCTCGCACCCACCAACTTGTTGCGCGCTGGTATGCGCCCTGACACGCATTTTTTTAAGGAGCTGTTCGCACAGTGGCAGCTGTGGTGGGCTGAGAGAAAACTCTCGATTATGTCTTGATATTGTAGAGCAGGTTTTTTGAAACGGTTACAGTTTCTTCCTCTTAGGGTAGTTTACACCGTCTTGCTGAGACTTGTCATCAAATCCGAGAACTCAGTGTTATTCAATAATAAATCTCTTTATTTGTACATATACATATAGTTTGACTAAGCTGACCTTCACATACATGTAAGAAAATTATCCAAAAAGAGAGATATGGAAGCCAAGCCTGAGCCTTTATTTAAGTAACCTAATTTTTTTCTTATTTACCCTTGATTTAATCAAATATTTACGTTTGTGTGCTGGGATCAATGTTTAACTTCACGTTTGCTTAGATCCTCTCTTTACTGCTCCTTCTAAATCATATTCTTTTATTATTTATCTTTACTTTATTGTCTCCCAAATAATGCTTATGACCAAGCTCACATGGATCCCTCTGATTAGAATTAAAGGCTGTAAAAGGAGAACTGAGGGCTTTGGTTTGGTTGTGGTGGTCAGCCTGGCTACCATTCACTGCTGATAAGTTTCATCACATCCACACGAGGGTGATAAATGTGTGTGTGCTGCCAAATACCTGCCACTGTCAGTGATGGCCACACAGGCGCACACAGAAGGAGGCCTCTGTGCGCACACACACTTACACTTCTGTGCAAATTGTGGTTTCCCTCTTTATTACAAGCTCCAATCATTATTGAACCCTCAACTGCCGTTAAAAACCTCCTTCAGCTCTCCGTTTATCCTCCTCTCAGGTGACGATGGCAGACCGTGCAGCCGCAGATCGGGCCTGCAAGGACCCCAACCCGATCATCGATGGCAGGAAGGCCAACGTCAACCTGGCATACCTGGGTGCCAAGCCTCGGGTGATGCAGCCAGGTAAGACCAGCCAGTAGGATGTTTGTTTGTACCTCAGGGTTTGAATCTTAAATATAATTTCAAGTTGTTGCTATAAGTCAGTTTTTGTCTATATTTGAAGTTATTTTGTTTTGCAGGTTTTACCTTCGGTGTTCCCCAGATTCACCCAGCATTCATCCAAAGGCCTTATGGGTAAGGACTAACGAGTCGACATGTATTCATTTCCTTGAATAAATGTTAACCATCATCAGAGTTGGAATGTAAGCTATAAATAGAGCTTTTCTTCCCCAATGATTGCCCACCAAAAAAAAACCTCCAGTCAAAACTGCTTTTCCTAAGTTCGACTGTTTGCAGAAATACGTGTGAGTGTGAATACATTCTTGTGTGAGTGTGCTGAGTGGACAGTGATGGAAACTTTACAGCCTCACTCAATGTTATCTATCTTTCTCTGGTTCGACAGGCTCGCTCTCGGTTAAGCTAACTGTGCTGGTTTGTGGAATAGTTCTGATCAGAGAAAAGGAATTACCTGTAGACTCAAACGCACACAAACAAGCTCTCAAAATGGTGATTACAGATGCATGTACGTGGGTTTCGTTTGGACTTCTTTTTCATTTTATTTGAATAGAACTTAGCTTTGTGTGCCGTTATGAAGTGGTGTTGTTAGCTAAACCGTGTGCTTTCTTTACTTTAGTGATAAAAAAAAAGTAAAAGAAAAGAAAAAAAAGCTGGACTGATTGTTGTTTTTGTGGGGTGTTCTTTTTCCTTTTTGTGGAAGCGTGTCTACTTTGCAGAGGAGAAGATTTTTTAATTATTATTATTATTATCATTGCTTTTAGCTTGTGGTTGATCTGTTTTGTTTAACAGGATGTGCTGTTACATGTTTCTTTCTCCTCCTTCTGGCTGTCTTGTTTGAGTGAGTGGTGACTTTTCTGTGTGGAGTTTCTTTCTTTCACCCTTGCCCCCCCCCACCCCACACTTTCCCCTCACAATAACAAAGCTTATCACTGCTTGCGTGTGCTCATTGCATCTTCCTGCTGTTTCTTACATTAACACAACACGGCAGAGACCAACTCACTGTGAAATGACCTCTTGTGGTCTGTCAGCCTCCTTTTCTTCGCTCTATAGGGAGATGCGAATGTCTTATGAATGAACCGAAAGCGTCCCACTTAAAATGTGAGCTTATATGTGTCTGACTTCACCTGAACATACGGGGGTTATGGGGTCTCACTGTGCATCTGCACACGTCCACATGCACCCAGCTCAAGTCAGTCAGCACCAAAGTCTCCACTGTGACACAAACAAATGTCTGGATGTCTCTCTCTCTATCTCTTATTCTCTCAGAGCGAGCTTTCGTCACATGGGCTCGTGGTGTTAAGGAAAACAAGCGCACCCATTGTGCCACACAAAGCCCTGAATGCTGACACTGCAGTCGCATGAAGCTGAGCTGTGTGTGTGTCTGTGTTAGGGGGTCCAGTGAGGGTGCACGAGCTGTCGCTGTGTGTCATGTAAGAGCAGGGAAGAGCCCATTTAAAAAGGGTCATGTGAGTGTGTTAGGGGCCGGCCTAACATGTAGCCTTTAACTCTTTATCCCCATTAAGTTGACTTTTGACGTCGCCTCTGTACACTTAATGACAGGTTTTTGCACCTCAGTATATTTCATTAAAGACGTGGTTTGACAACCATTAGAGTGAGTTTTTCCAAGGGTAGCCATCATTAGCTGAGGCAGAGAACATCTGATCCAAACCCAGTCACTTTGTTCTATAAGCAGGCCTGAAATATGGCAGAAACCACTCAGTTCAGAAAAGACCTTAAAGGGTTCCTCCTAGTAGGCAAAAAGAGTTAATGTGAATTTGCACAAGTTATGAATCATACATGAGTCATATGTGAACAAATGTAAGCAAACTGTTAATCTATGAAAGCAAATTACAGACAGAAGTATTTTTCCATGTACAATAGCTCAAATTAAGTCCAGATTTTAGTGAAGAAAATTTATTTAATTAAATGGTATTTTCCCAACAGTGGCTTTCAAAATCCAAAAAGGATGTCAATGTGCCATACAAAAATACAGTGTCAAAAATCAACTTAAACTTCAGTTGTGTGTGAAGTTAAAACTTCATAAACTGCTCGTCCATTTATTTTCTTATCCAGATCAGGTTCAGGTTGCTCATGGCTGTGCTCTGATAGTCCTGTGAGCAGATAGGTTTGCATAAACTGCCGGCAGTGTCGTCTTTTTTCCTTTTTTTCACATACCCGGTGAGGTTGGGAGGTGAATTCCAAATGGGAATTTAGCATGACCCACTCCGGGGACAGCGGCTGGTGGGGAGGATTCACGAACATGTGTCAGGCTCCAACCCTGTCACCTCACCTTCAGTTTGAACATGGTGCAGAGAAAGTTAAGAGCTAGCCAATCAAATCGTCTGTACAGTCGACCCCCGCCTGTTTGCGGTTTTTCTGGATTTTCTGTGGAACTAACTGATTGTATTTTCATGACAAAATACATTTTTTATGATTTAAAAAAAAGGTGGTGTTTCTCAACATGGGGAAATGGCATCAGCAGACACGGCCGCGGCTACAAAATATCCCAAGACCTTCAAGTGTTTTAGGATGATAGTTTAAGGTATATATGGTGTTTGAACTATTAAAACAGGCAGTTATAAGCATTTTAGATGGGTCTCAAGTGTTCATGTATTTCTGGTATTTGCAGCTGGTTGTGGCCCTTAACCCCAGCGAATACCAGGGGTCAGCTGTATTAAAATGATCTAAACAAAGCGTTAACTGAGAGAGCAACTTGGTTGCCTGTGCAGTTCAGTATTACATAAAAGAAGCTGCTGTGAAAAATCAGCCTGGTTTATATATACAAAGAATTTAACAGCTAGTGTGGCTAATGCTAATCACTAACTGATGCTCGGCCAGATTTCCTTGTAATGATTATCTATTATTGCTATGACGATCGCACCAGCAAAGATATCCCCCCAGCTGAGGAAATGCATCTGTGTGAATAGGGTTGTCATGGTATTAAAATTTCAAACTTGTAAAGATTTTGACCACATCCTGCAACAGCAGAAGTAATGGCAAAGACGTCAAAAAAAACGTCTCAAAAACGTATTCATTTTTAATTAATTTTCCCAATCATACATTAGACAAATTTAACAAAATAAGTGCTTAAGATTAAGTTTAGCCAGAAGCTTCTCTTACCATTTACTCTGCTCTGCCTCAGTCTGCAGCTCTTTGCATCCTCAGCTCTGCTCGTCTGGGGTTTTTTTGCTCAAGTTTGTTCTCCACACTCTGGACTCTTTACGCAGTTCAGCAACTCTTCCACCGCTGCTCTGCATAGCCAGTAACCCGCCTGGCTTTCCGTATCCACCCAGTCACAGCTCAGTATTCCATCTGCGACCCGTTCAGCCTGCAGTAATGAATCTTTAACAAACTACAGACTGTAGCACCTACATTTATGATAACAGGTGTAGCTATTGGGTAATTGCTGCCAGACAAGTTAACATTTATGATAACTGTTTAATACTTAAGTGTTGTTGAAAATGAAGATTCAGTGACCTCTTTAAAACTTGTGCTGTTCAGTGTTATGAATGTTAACTACTTCAGCTGTTAGTAACGGTAGGAGCTAGTCCAGTGCCTGCCTGGAGACCACTGTTGTTGTGATTTGTTGTGACTATATAAATAAAACTGGATTGAATACAAGTGTCACAAAGCGAGCTCAGGGGAGGCAGAAACCTGCTGCGGAGCAGAAGACCTCGTAAACAGATTAGAAGAAAAACTGCAACGAGTAAACAATTAAACCTCATGACTTTCTGGCTGCATTCTTCCTACACATGCCCCACTTTGCGTTCTTTCTGTCCTTGTCCCCACAAATATGTGGAGATGTACACTTCTACTCTATCCACAAGGGACTCTGCAGAGAGTCTGTTTTTAACACAATAACAGTAACTATATGCAGCAGATATCCATCTTCTTCAGGGAGCTCCAGAGATGTAAGGCAGCCATTGAGGAAAATTTACATTCATAACCTTTGAGTACATCACACTGCTCGGATTAAGTTCCAATATCCACATAAACACCAGGCCTTAATAAATTACTTTCCATGTAAACAGCTGACCCGAAGTCTTCAGTCTGATTTAGAGAAATGCTAGTGTGTAACTGCAGCCACGATCTCCACAGCAGGGAATAAATTTGTTAGAAGTAAACTCAAAGTGAGAGAGGCTTAGGATGAAAGCTCCAGTGAAAGTTACAATTCGCAAATCACGAACGTGGCAAACAGCGTCCTCTCTTCCTTTTAAAATGAATCAAAGAACCTCTTTAGACTGATGGTCCCTTGAAGTCACTTCAGCACTGAAGTTTGCATTTTCACATTTTTTTAAGAGACAAATGATCACAGCTGAACATCCTTTTACATCCAGCAGCTCAAAAACTGAAGTTCTTCTCTGTGCGCTCAGAAAATCTCTCTGTGCTGCTGCTGTTGCTGTTAATACGTCCACACGGAGTGACTGGTGAAGGTTTCGCACAGTAACTTTATCCAGGTAGCCATCTGTGTTTCGATTATGGCTCAGTTACAAATACTTAAGTGCATCAGAATCACCGTCAGCTTGGTCGTAACAACTCTTTAAATTAGGAAATGTTTGTGACGCCGACCTCTCACACTGATAATGAACAAGTCCACATGGCAGACAGCATGCAGGCTGGACGACAACCTTTATTTAGCCCTGAACTTTAATGACTACCGGGACCTTCCAATAAAGAAACACACACACACAGGAACAGTCAGACCAGCATACGGCACAAATCAGCTACATATACTGGGAATAGACTGGGATAACTTAAATGCTCTTATTCTGCACAGAGAAAAACCTTTTTTAGTTTGTTTGTTTTAATAAGGCAGAGCTTTGCTTTCTATGGCCGAAAACACCGCTTATGCTATGTGTATATCTGTGTGTGTTATTCACACACAGTATCTTGTAATACAGATTTAATACAATGTAACTGCAGTAATATCTAGGAGTCAGACAAATATTAGAAAGTGTGCGCAAAGATGCGAATATCACATTATGAGATTATTAGATTTGCTGTCTTGCACAATCCATTTTCAGAGCACAGCACTGTATGCTTGCATACTGCTCAGATTATCGAATTATATTATTATAGATCTAGCACTAACATGAGATCCCAAGTCCTGTTAGGGGCTTATTTGCTTTGCTTTTCACACAGTGCACCTGTGGGTCTGCTGCTGCCTTTTTAATTGATTAATTCAAATCCTGGCATCAATTGTGCAAACAGAGTTACAATGTGTTTGTTGATCGGTGCACTGAGCCCCCCCCCCAAAAAAAGACAAACCAAACCTGAAATATATAAGAGGTTTATTTATTAAAATAATTAACAATTAAGGATAATTTGCTTGGTATAAACTGGATGAATGCCAATTAAGTACATTTCATTGGACCAGAATCCCTTAGTTATACTCATGTAACAAAATTAATAGAAAACTTACACATAATTAAATTAGTTGATTTTTTTTTTTTTTTTTTTTTGCGTGTTAGACCAGCAAATACTTGCACAACTGAGCAACCCTAACCCATATGACGTCTTTCCTCTCTGTTTGTTGATAATACAGTGATTTCACATGAGATAACAGCCTGTAAACATCTCTCTGCACCAGTGCCGCTATATATATATATTTTTTTTATTAGGCCAGTAAAATATCTAAAGCCTTCCTGAGCCCACTGAGTTTCTTTAGTGCCACTTTCAAAGTGAGTTTTTTGAATCACATGATGCTGAAAATGCTGCTTTGGAAGGTTTTCTAATTAGTTTAACTCTGAAAAAAAACAAAGAATCTTTTCAGGGTAGAAATTTACTGACCAGCTTTCAAAAATGCTCTTATGTGGACATCTTTAGCAACAGCAACACCATCCCTCCACATTTCCACCCCTTTGCTTTACACCTTTGCTTTTCGTGTCTTTTTTCAGTTGAGTGATTGTGCTGTGCCCTCGTCATGGTTGTTGCTTTTGTGAAATGTTTTTTTTCCTATATATCCTCCTCTCTGACACTTTGCTCTTTATGTTTTCTCCTGTTTTTCCTGGTCCACTGTTTTCGGTTGGGATCTGGATTGGATTTGGATAATGGAGTGCTCACAATAGGGTTGCCACGATAGATCCCGCTTTTTATACTTTCTGATCGTTTTCTCTCTCAATCCAGACTCTAAAGTGACCACCTGATGCCCACTGATTGTGCAGATTTTTCCTTAACAGATTTAACACCAATCGTTATTTAAAGTCAGATGCACGGCTGTTACTGGAATTCTGTTTTCTCACTTCATTTGAGAGGGGATATCAAAAAGGGAACATTTCTTATTTTTGCTTCTTACTAAAAAAGTTGACTTTTCACTTCTCTCGCTCAGAATCGTGTAGATTATAAAAGCTCCCTTCCTGCTTGCTGTGCAGCTGAGTTTCCAGACCTTATAGAGACTGGGGGCTGGGATAAGGCTATGTCATGGAGGGCAGAATGTGCTCATTGTTCAGAATTGTTTATTTAATCGAAACATCCCTCTCAGTGCAGAGCCTAGTCCCAGCTCCCCCCACAGCCTCCGTGGCTCATTGTCCCGACACAGAGGGGGAAATGGCCAGCAGCGTCCCTTTTTAAAACTGTCCAGCTGTCAAAGTGGCAGTGACATTTTCACAAAGCTTCCCTGGGCTCATCTACTCTGTTCACACACACACCCCCACCCCCTGCCACTGTAAGCCACCCGAACCCCGCTACCCCTGCTCTCCCTCCAGCAGGCGGGGGACAGAACCAGAGTTAAATGTACAAATTGACCATCAGATGAGCTGCAAAGCTACAAATCTCAACCCTCTTTTGTCTCCACAACGCAAACTCAAACATGCCCCTCAGGCTCTGCCTCATAGAGAAGATGATGTCAGTACTTCATCCAGATGTAATCATACAAATGTGATTTTTTTTTTTAATTAAGAGAGGAAACAAAGAAAAAAAAGAGTCTGGGTGTTGAAAGATTTTCTCACCTTCTAGTCTTTTCTAGTCAAACTTTTTCTATTTTGGCAACCCTATATTGTTCTAATCCCTACTAGCAGACATTTCCTCGCTCTTCTTGACTGGTGAACTGGACTGGGTCTGGGTGGTGGGAGGGCGCTTGGCCGCAGTGTGTTGGAGTTGGGTTTTTGGGGGGTTGGGTCTTACTGTCTTTTTAATGTTTTGTACTGAATCAAACAACTGTCACATCTGTGTGCTTCTCCCACAGCATCCCGGCCCACTATGTGTATCCTCAGGCCTTCGTTCAGCCTAGTGTGGTCATCCCTCATGTGCAGCCTGCAGCCGCTGCGCCTCCCACCGCCTCATCCCCCTACATCGACTACACCGGAGCCGCCTATGCACAGTATTCTGCTGCAGCAGCCAACGCTGCCGCCGCTGCCGCTGCCGCTTACGAGCAATACCCTTACACCGCCTCCCCAGCAGCCACAGGCTACGTGGCCACTGCCGGATACGGCTATGCTGTCCAGCAACCTTTAGCCACCGCTGCCCCGGGCTCGGCCGCCGCTGCAGCCGCAGCCTTCGGCCAGTACCAGCCTCAGCAATTGCAAGCTGACCGCATGCAATAGCAGGCCCTGCAAGCGCTGGACATGCAGAGCAAGGAGGAGGTCCACCCCAGCTACAGCTGATCTGTTAAAAAAAAGAAAAGAAAAAGGAGGGAGTGGCCTTAAGGGTGTGGCGTGTCAACAGCTCAGAAGCAGAGTTGCTTTAAAAAGGTGATGATGATGATGATGATGGTGATGATGGTAGTGGTGATGATGATGGTGAGGTGGGAACTTTTTACAGTAACTTTTCAACTTGCTGTGCTTCAACCAAAAAAAAATGAAAAAACAGAAAATGAAAAAAAGCCGCAGGACAAATAATGAAAATGGTTTTCTATTATTATTATTATTGTTGTTGTTGTTATTATTACCATGATTATTATTATCATTACTATTATCATTGTAGTACAGTACTTATTTTTAGAGTAAAAAAGATCCAGGAACTAATCCCTGTGGTTGGTATAGGTCCTATTGCTGTCTTTAACGTTAGTTTTTAGGAAAATACTCCTTTTTTTCCTCTTGTTCGGTTATTTAATGCCCTCATAACATTTATATTTATTATTTGTTATTATTAAACACTGAGGGCTCTGCTTGTTCTTTTTGTCTTTTCAAGTGCATTTTTTGGAAGTTGATATTTTCTGATAATCAGGGAAATGGAACTGTTTCCACTGTGTTAGCTATTATTTTGTGTGACTCGCCGTGTCACAAACATTTGAAGAACTACCTTATTATCTTCCTGATGCTGAATGTCCCTTTTTTTTAAACTCTGTGTCTCTCAACCTCTTGACCTATGCAAAGCAAACAAATCACCATGAGACAAAGAAACAAAGAAAAGAAACTGAAAATGTCATCAACTCTGACTTGACTCTTGGACTGAAAAAAAAAGAGGGGACTTGGCAAACAAAACAAAGGCACTGACAAAAGGAGAGAGACTGAAAAAATGGCTTCGGACAATGAGAAACACTAAATCTGTTGCTTTTCCACGTTTCGCTCACATGTAAACTGACACATACATCCAGAGCTGCACACATAGCAGTCAAAGACAAAGGCCAGCGCAGTCGTGCTTCTCTCTGGCTCGGCTTTGGAGAGAAGCAGAAAGAGGGAGAGCAGCAGCAGCTGCTGGTGGTGGTGGTGGGGGTTGGACAGAGCCAGCTCCAGCGCCACACAGACGGATCACTCTGGAAAGAACGCATCACTTGTGCTCGTTTGTTGAGCTGTCACATTTTAATCCCCGGCCGAGCCCTTTGGGAACCAACTTTACCCCCCACCCCCACCCCACCCGACTCGTCCTCCACCCCGGTCATTCAGCACTGCCCCCGTCAGCATTTCCACCTCTGTGCTGCTGTAGTCAGGTACGCACTCACAAACACTTTCACCAAAGCCACCCCAACAACTGGCCTGCCTCATGTCTGTCAAGAACACCAGGTGGGGTGGGGAGGATGTGGGTTTCCTCTGTGATGTCGTGTTGGTCTCTGTGCCTTAAATGTGCCTTACATTTTTACTGCTATTTAAGAGAGAAAAAAACTCAAAAAAAGAGAGAAATCTACTATTTAAGATATTTATTTTTGAGGGTTGACTATGTTGACGCTCTGAGAGTAGAGACTTAGTGGCGGTACTGTATTAATAATATGATGTACTCATCTCAAGGCATATATAAGTTATTGATTAGTTTTATTATAATTATTATTATCATTATTATCATTATTATTATTAATAACATAATCAACCAAAATGTTGATGTAGGAGTTATTTAAAAATGTGCACTGTACTTCTATTTTTTATCTTTTTTGATTCTTCAGAACATGACATTAAATATTAGCTTCATGCCTTTTTGTATGGAAGAACTTTATTTAAATGCAGGCCTCCTTGCATGCAGACAGTACTCTGCCTCTTCTATGTTTAGACGAGAGGAAAAACTAATCTTTTTTTTTGGTAAAAACAAGCAAAAAAAAGCTGCTTTTCTCTACTAGAATGTATAGCTGTTGTCGAGGTTTCAGTAGCTGTGCTCTTTTTTTGCTTCATATTCATCAGATGGGCAATTTTACACTGTTGGGAATTTTTATACTTGAACTCTTTCTTACAAGGGAAATAAGATAAACAACAAAAAAAAGTTTAATGAAGCTTTTCATTGTCACTGGATGAGGGCATGTAAAGTGTTACTATTAAATGCAAAGGTCCTGTTGATATTAAAACCTTTACTTCAGAATTTCAACTTAATTTTCTCAAATTGGAATAAAATGTTCTATATTTAAGAAGGCTGCTTGTCTTTTGTTTACAGAAACACATACTGTGGTCACTGGTCTTTCTCCACAAATACACCTCAGTCTACTGTTAACAGATTTCTGCTATGATATGTTTGAAACTCCAGAGTGCTCAAGAAATCATGTTATAAACAAAAGAATATGATGGTTGGCTAAAACTGATTGGGCGCATGCGCCGGGGGAGAGTGGTCAGGGAGTGTGACTAGTAAACACTTAGCAAACAATTAAACCGTCAATAACTGTAGCAAGCAAAATGCTAATGCTAATGGAAATATGCTATCATTTAATTGATCGGAAGTAAATGTACACTTTTCAAATAATGGTGCTGAACAGCTACCCCTGTTCTACAGTGTCATTTGACAAGACATAAACCTATTAACTTCTCATTACTGATGAAGACTGACAACAGCTGGTAGTTTCTCTTTGCCAGAAACAAAAGAATTTGTTTGACAGCGCTCACTGGACTCACCAATACTCTATAGGAAAGGCCCCAGTGTGGGTTCAAACCAGTAACTCTCTTTCTGGGAGGTTGTGCTGTCCAATTACCCTTTAGAGCTGAAACATGAAATAATTGCCACAAAATTCTGTCTTTTTGAAAATGGATTGTGTATTTAACCTTCTGGCAAATAAAATAAAAATCATTAAATATTAATTACATTAGATATCATATATATATATTATATTTTAGTATTGATTGTATTATATTTAGTATGTAATTGTATTGTAATCTATTGCTTAAAAATGAAATGTACAATTTACTTTGGTTTATCTAGAGCCCCTTTTCCATACTTACTTGGATCAAATCGGACCTACTAGATCCGAGTTTTCCATTTTTCAGAGTTTTCCATTAGGTCACAGCACCTGGCACCAGGTACTTTTTTAGTACCTGCTAGCCCGGGGTTCCAAGCGATCCGAGCAGGTACTAAAATGTGACGTTGTCAGACTGCATGCCACCGATTGGTTGGTCAGTAGCGTCACCTGATGAGTCATGAGAGTGTCTCATTCACAAAAATTAAAACCGACATTTCTGAAACCCGGCAACAAGGGAAATGGCTACAAAAAACAATGCTGTGTTCTCCGAGTCTGACAAAACGCCACAGACTGAACAGCACGTATATTCTTGCTTCGATGTTCACCTTTTTTGCAGCATATTAATTACGTCGTGGGAAGCTTGGACGCATTGTTATAACAACAACCATGCATATTAGGTAGTGCTGGACAGAGCATTCTCATTACCAATTTGTAACATACCATAGTAACACGGAAGGTACCCTTCTGCATCCTTATGAGGAGCAGATTGTCAATTGAATCCAATACAGTGCCGCTCGTTGCGGTAACACACGCTTAGAGCAGAGACTCCAGCCATCCATTCCAACCCTAACCCTAACCTTAACCCTATCAGAGAGTGTTTTCCAAAGTGATTCATGATCAGAACGTAAAACACTTTTACATGTATAGATTCATTCCAAACGGCTCGCATGCCTCCGAACATGTAACATACCGACACATTGTCACAGCCTTGATATTTTACGTATTGGGATGAGAATGTGATGTATTGGATTGTAAATGAAAACCAGTCGATTCGAGTAGGTACTAATGGAAAAGGAGATAAGGGGGGGAAAACACACTGATGGTTTAGAAGTCTCAAAAACTGCATGTATCAAATATTATTATTTGGAATTTAGTAAAGTACACACAAGTAGGAGTTTATGTTGTAAACTTCATGATTCAAAAGGGAGTTTTTCCTTCCCACTGTTGCCAAGTGCTTGTTTATTGGGCGTCACTGGATTATTGGGGTTTCCTCTAAATTATTGTTCAGTCTTTACAATATAAAGCACCTTGAGGTGACTTTTGTTGTGATTTTGTGCTATATAAATACAACTGTATTAAATTAAGATGGGTTAGTGAAGAGCACCCTTGTCAAACTAAATAGAAGCAGCTGTGTCCGTGTCCAAACCAAGAAGGTCTTTCTAATGGCTGTGGCTGTGGCTACAATGTAGCTTGCCATCACCAGTGGGTGAATGGGTGAATGACTGGATATGTAAAGCGCTTTGGGGTCCTTAGGGACTAGTAAAGCGCTATATAAATACAGACCATTTACCATTTACCATTTAATGTGGCCACTGCCATGAAAAGTTATGAAATGAAAACAAAGTTGACAATGGATATCCCAAAAAAAACCCTGTTATAAACATAAGCATAGCAAAATTATATTTTTTTAACAAGTTTTCATAATTTCTGAAATGATTGTGAAAAATTGTGTTTATTTATGTTTGAACATAAATATGTGGCCCTGTAAGTCTAAGTGTGCGTGGTCCCACATGAAACCACGTTATGAAACACTGGAGTTTGTCACGCCCAGATTGAGTAACCATGGATACTAATCAAGTCTCTGAGGCCTATCAATGATTAATCCCTGCTCTAATCAATAAGTCATGTTAAGAAGAGTGAGCTGCTCGCTTTCTGACGTCTTTCATTCTACTCAGAGGAGCATTTTGGTCGCCACTGAAACATGAAACTGGGTCACATTACTGTGAGTGTTGACCGTGACACAGCATGGATGCAGCAAGGCCTTATGGGTGAAATGAGCAGCAGCCAAAGCACCTGACATCATGCCGTAACCAGATTAAAGCTGTTACTTTATTAAAAAAGGATGATCCACAGCTGCAACCCTCCTCTAGCTGGAGTTTGAAATGGCCTCAGAGTTTAGGGTGACAGAAGGGACTGCTCTGTGAAAACAGATGGAGGTTTTATGTCTTGCGGGTGGAGGTGCTCCTTAAAGTGGTAATGCTTTCTTATTAGAAACTTTAAGACAACTTGTTAAAAATACCTCAACCGGAAAAAAAACTAAAGAAAGAGTCACACAAGGAGTGGCAAGCTTTCAAAGGATTAAGGAAATTTGTTGTTTTTGCTTGTGGAGAATGTTGTGTAGTCTGCCAATGCATTAAATGTAATGTTTGCTCGTATATCCCCTTTTTACTCAGTTTGAGCTTTCAGAGCACTTTCTCCTACAAGTTTCATTCACCCAATCACACACAATCAAACAGGGCTTGTATCTATACCTAAGCACTTTTAAAAATAAGATTCATGCACACATATTTACACTCCGATGGATACACAGGGAACAGCTAAGTGGATCTTGCCCAAGGATGCTTCAACACATGGAGGAGTTGATAATCAATCCACTGACCTTCCAGTGATCACCGCCACCGCAAACGTCAGGTAGTGAAGAACTAACCAACACAGAAGCACCAAAACGGGCAGTTCTTCTAATGGCCACTTGAATCTGACTCGAAAAGTGAGTCAAGTTGGGACGGACATTTACATGGTTACAGCCTGCTACGGACGGACATTTACATGGTTACAGCCTGCTACAAAAAACATTTTGGACCAAATTCCTACTTAATAGTCTGAGGTCGTTTGTAGAAGTAGGCATAGTCCAGGGAGAACTCTGGTTGGTATACCTGTTCCTCATCTTCAAACTATGACAGTGCTTAGCACTGGAAACTGGAACTTTAGATGGAGGTGCCATTACCTGGACCTGATTCTAACCCATGCCCTGGATAACTTTGAAGACTCGGTGTTGTTGCACATTCTCAAGATTGTTTATTAATCTTTTTAATTTATTTGACTGTGTCTAAAGCTTCCTGTGCTGTTTTGTTTATATTAGTCTAACCTTTGTATGAAGTGGCTAACTTCACCACCACCAATATTTAGCAGTGCTGAAATTGTAGCTTTTGAGAATTACCTCAGAACATGTCAGCTAGCTAGCTTACTGAAAACTTCTAACTACGCTCAGCCTCACTGATTCCAAGATGCTACACCAGACTGTTACATACTGTTCATAAAAGATGGCTGTAGATGGCCATTCATTAGAAAAGTCCCATTATGAAACCTCCAGCTGTGCATTTACATGGCCCCTGCCTTGTTGTTTTTGGAATCAGATGTGGTGGCAAGGTGCAGATGACAAGGTAAGCCTGCCCTAAACCATACTTGGCTTTATCCTCTTGTCCTCTATTACTATAATGCTGATTTACAAGTAAACCCCTGCTGTCCGTTAGAGAGAATGCAGATTTGAAACACCTCTACTCTGGCTTTGCTTTTCAGACCTGAGGCGTCAAGGAAGGAAGTTCACCATCAGGCTTTCTTTGCATTAGCTGGCTCAATGGGTATCACTGAAACACTGAACAGGACCTGCTCTTGATTAGGAAATGCGCTTGTTGTAGGTTACCACGGTGATTTAACCAGGTAAAAAGATAGGCACTTTCATGACACAGAAACTCTGACTTTAAGCTCTGGAGACTGTGCCCATCGTTTATATACAGTCTATGTTTGCATGTCTGCTATTCTTGGACCTCAGTGGGGTTAAAAATAGGGTTTGGTGTCTGTTTACCTTTGGGGAACTGAGGGAGTATTTACGTTAAAAGTAGAAAACTAAAGGGCAGCTTTAAACTTTTAACTGATTTTGGAGGTATTATTGTGACGACTGTTCGTTTAGGGATTTAAAATGTTGAAAATTTGCAGTCTTACATTTTAAAGGTCAGCGAAGGGATGAAACTCCATTTCATTCCCATGCACTATGAATATGACGATGCTTGTAAAAGGCCATTCCCTCAAAAGAGCCCCATGCCGGCATCGCCACAGCACCAATCACTTGTCTATTTTTAGCAGAGCTCTCCGAGGCTGCCATGTTGTCTGCGAGGCAAACGTCTGCCGGTCCCAGAGCAGGGAGGCACTGAGTCACGGTCCTGGTCTCTGCAGCTGTGCGGCTCTCAGGTTCAACGTGTTGCTTAATTAGGACATCCCGGAAGAGGAGCCGGTGCCGCGCGCAGCTGAGTGACGGGGCAGGGGAGCAGGAGGGGACCGCAAGACAGCAGCGCACTGCCACGAATCCATCCCGGCGTAATCACACCCCTAAAGATCCGGACAGAAATTTACCGCGGACCAGAGCAGGGAGGTAAGATGCTTTTAGAGGATGTACTGATGATTTTTTTAACCAGTGTCAAGTTCAGTCCGTTTCAGTGTGGGGCGGAGGGATGGAGCCCCGGGGTGGGGGTGCGCATCCCTACGCAATAATAATGTCCAGACAAAGTGATCCCGTGCAGCCTGCTTTCGTATGTTACGGCAGTGCATGTGAGAGCACTGTTTGTCACCTCCTTTATCTCGATCGCTGCGGGGAGTAACATTATTGTGGCGCGGAATATGAAGCATCAGACTGAAGGACGGGTGAAGTCCCGTGAGCCGGTGCCAAGTCATGTTTTATTATGGAGTGATGGTGTCTTCTCGTGTTTACACAGAGAGGGTTCATTTTGCAGCTGTGATAAACCAGTGTGAGTTTAAACAGCCCAGTAATTTTTTAGGCTCACATATGCTGCGCCTCAGAAACAACAGCACGCTAATAAGGCAACTAAACCTTTAAACCAACCTGGACAAGATTCATATGCTTTCATATTTCAAATTGATTCAGCTTTTTCTCAAAGATCTATCAACACACTCCCAGCCTCTGGTCCATATTACATGAGTTACATATCTCTTTATTAACCTCATAGAGATAATCCAAATTATTATTACATAAATAATAATATTCTTCATCATAAGAGCCAAACCTTTCACCATCAGCTCCCACTGATCACATCACAGCTTCCCAGGTGGATGAAGAGCTGTAGCAGATGAAGAATCAAAGTGTCTCCAAGTACAGGACCCAGGCCCACAGTGGAATATCTTACAGTAGGCCCATAACAGCAGGAGCCAGACTGTGTCCCAATATAGCCACAAAGATCAGATACCAGTCCAGGGGGTTCAGGAGGCACATGCAGAGTCAGGGTGAAGTCCCTAAAATCTTTCCACTGCATGTGCTGCTGGTTTTGCTGTGGAGTGTTTGTGTTGCAGGCCAACCCGACACCTGCTGACACCTAACTGCCCATAAACTAAACACTCGACATTTTGCACATTTGGACCGCTTTTAATACTTCACAGGCTGATTCTATCACCTTATAATGACATATCACTCAGTATAGTCAGTATATGGTCCATTCATTCCTTTTTTTCCTTATCTGTTGTTTTCATGCACCATTTGGCATTTGTAGTTTGTGTATTCTTTGCTTTGTTTGTATTTTCACAAGTCAGTTGGCTGCTATAACAACATAATTTTCTCTCCAGGATAAATAAAGTTAACTGTCTTTATGTCTATTATTAAGGAGACTAGAGTAAAGGCTTTTTGCTGGAAATAACAAACACATTAAAAACAGGACTGCCACATTTTCATGCCACAGAGATGTATCTCTGATACAGCCAGCAGGCTTAACCCCCAGGCTTCTTCCCGTTAGGTCTTTGTGTTAGACTGAATGCATTCCAGTAGGTCCATATGAAAAGCCTAAAAGAGCATCATTGGCCATGTCTTTGCATTGCCATGGAGAATTTGGACAAGTGACAATAAAATCAGAACAGAGGCTGAGTGTCTTTGCTTCAGTCTTTATAGGCAAAGTTTGAGGTTGTTGACAAGCGAGACAGTGATGAAGTGTTTTGGACTTGAGATAGTACAGTAGTTGATTTTTTTGCAATCTACTGAATTTAAATTTGAACTTTTTGTTTTATCCATTAGTCATTTCCAGGTTTGAAAACCAGACATTTTGTATTTATAATGTTCTATCTTTGAGTTACGTCAGTATTTAAAGATTATTTTTGCTGGAGCCATCAAATTTGACTTGACTCTGAAGATCAGCTTCAAATGTTTCAGCTCTAAATAAATCACATCTAATTTTATGGCAAAAGATTTTCAAATCTAAACATACAGTCGTTATGTGTGTTCACAGAGTATAAGCAACAGGTATCAAGTCTACCAGATAAGTATAAAAGCAGGTGTTACAAAACTTTCTGGGGCCAGAGACTTCTTAAAGGAAAGAGTTATTTTTAAGAAATCGCTCATATCACTAATCCTCATATCCTCATGCGATAGTCTGATCTGTTTCACAAATGCTCACCAGCCTACGAGTCTGGCTAATATCCAAGGCTGTAAGAATGGTTCCCTTCCCAATGAGAGGAGTGAGTGATCTTATGACAGCTCGAAGTGATGGTATGACATGCTTGTTTTGCTTGTTTTAAATGGTTTATATATGATCCCCTGTATATATAATAAAAACACAATTTCATGAGCTATGGCGCATTTTGCAGAGCCCCTCGGGAGATCTGCAGACCTCGCTGGATAAAGGATGACAGGTCTACACACTAGCTGACATTTTGCAGATATTGTGTATTTTTTATTTGTATTTTTTGGGTTAATGTGTAATATAAAGTTTTGTCTTGCAATCCCACTTGGATCAGTCCCTCAAGACCAGAAGCTGGTAACAAAGTACAAACTGATAAGAATATTTTCGACTCATTGCTCAAACTTTAAGTGCCCTGCTTCAGGGGACACAAACACTTGTTGCCAACCGACATTCTGCTCTCCAGGTTTCTGGTCTTGCCTAAGAGCTGCCGTGACCCACAGAGCAGAAATAACCTCTGAGTCCTGAAACAGGAATTTGGCACTGCTGGGAGATTTCTCCAGAGAGATTCGATGACGCCCATCAGGACATGTTTGCTGCTCACAGGACATAATTAGTAGACATAATTTACAAAGATTACAGACAGTGAATGCTATTCAGCCAACATAGCTGCCATATTATTGGAGAGTGTTTCCGAGCGTTTCTGTAGATCGTTTCTGTAAAGCAAACAGAGCCGTCTATAACTCACACCCCTGGATTGCATGTTGGACACCCAGGTAAATAGCAGGTGTCAGATTAGGAAGCATGTGTTACCTAGCAGTGGTTTGCATAAACATGCAGTGGGTGGCTGGATTGAGTTCCTCCTCTGTTGACTAATATATGTTGGAAACAGGCCTGCATTGCTTCATAGTGAGACATATGGCTGGTCAGTGCGACAAAGTGGTCTGTGGAGTTTTCTCGAATGTATTTCAGCGGTGCTCAGTTACTGTTTGTTTACCTCTGTCCAACAGCCAGACACATGTGAATTTATGCAAATATGTTTCTACACTTTAAGTTTCCATAGACTAAAACAGAAAGCAGGTCTTCCCGTTGTATATATCTTGTCCTTTTGGGATTGATGTTGATTGTTACAGAGCAAAAAATTCCAATATCGACACATCAGTCCATATTTTATGCAAAATATAGACATTGATATTGGAAAAGGAAAATGTTCTCAGTTCCTGCATCATGGATTTAAAAAAAAAATCATGGTCTACATGGTCTGTGCTCAAGAGTGAGGCTGGTGTAGGTGCGTCAACAGCTACCGTGCGCAGAAGTCTGCAGGGAAAAAGGCTACTGTCATACCCCTAAAACAGCCATGCGTGAAACAGAGACAATTTCAGACAAAAGCATCTTACTTGGACGAGGACCTGAGATGGTTTGAACAAGTGTAGAGGAAGGATAGTGGATGTGCTGGACAAAGGATGCTGAACACAGAGCTGCCAGGCAGGAGGAAAAAAGGAAGACTGCAGAGAAGATCATGGATATAGTGAGAAGGACATGCAGAGGGTTGGATGTGACAGAGGAGGATGCTAAGTATAGGGTGAGGTGGAGGCAGATGATCTGCTGTTGCGAACCCTAGGGGGAGCAGCTGAAAGAAGAAGATGCACAAGGATAGATGAGCTTTTAGAGATTACCTTTTATTCATTTATTTGCACACACTATAACAAAAAGACAAAAAATTGAATCAATTATTACACAAAAACGAAAGATTCAAATCACTAAATCACTCAAAGGTAAGCAAATAACCATAAATAAACTGTATATTTAATCAAAGAATCCACTTCATTGTTTGACTTTTCTCTCAGTCTGGCATCAGTTTCTGCCTTTCTTCATCCCGATTAGGTGACACTTTGAAATTGTTATGACCCAGGCTGTGACTGTGGCAGTGGGCCAGACACCTCATACAGTGACATTATTTATACAAGGCGTGCTGCACATAGCTAAATTTAGTGTTGATGAAAATCAGGAGCAGCGCAGTGAGAAGGTTGAATAGTGACAAACATCACCAAATAAAACAAAAAATAATGATTATAAATGAATTGTAATGATTTCGGCTGTCACCATGTGACAGCAGCAGCGGCCATGAGTAAGAATCCGCGGCTGCTCTTGTTTTCCAGGTTTGTCTCCATGGAAGGATTAATGCAGCGCCTGGAGCGAGCTGTTACTCGCCTCGAGCAGATGTCAGCGCAGGCGTCCAGCGGGATGGCCAACGGGGACTGTGTCAACGGCATCGATGGAGGCAAGTCTGTTAAACTTGCATTTGGAGGATTAAATTAAGACAAGCAAGCAAGTGAGCAGGATTTCGCTGTATTTTTCCAGGTCTGTCTCAGTGCGTGGAGGCCTTCGACGTGCTGATGAGTGGCCCGGTGTCAGACTACCTGAACAACAGCCGCGCCATAGGGAGCGAGGTGGAGAAGCATGTAAGGCTTCACCCACTAAAACCTAGTCTCACATATGCTACCCTACGAATATGGAGTCACTTGTAGCTGTCATCATGTGACATGCATCAGCTGCTGCAGACAGATGCTTCTGCAGCTGCTGCTGCAGCAGTCTTCTGTTACAATGTAGTAGGTCTCTCATTCTGCTGTTTGTCAAACTGATCATGATTTAAAGGGGCATTCCCTAAACCTCATACTGAATTCAGCTCATGCTTTATAAGGAGCATATATTCATCCTCTGAGTGTCAACGGGGCTTTTTAAATGAGCCTCTTGCTCTTGTTAAAGAACATTATTTTTTCTCATTAACATGGCTTTGGGAAAGCTTTGTTGTGAAATAGTTCACAAAAAAATACTATAACATTTAAAAGGTTTGCTTTATACTTTGGGACATATTTAGTTTCTTGCTTGCTTCTCACGCAGACAATACAAAGGCAAGACAAGACACTGATCAAGACATTTAACGCTTTCTAATTAAGATGACGTATTTGGTTTTTTAAAACTAAATTTTCAGCTACTTATTTGCCGTAAAGATGTGAGACTGTTGTCTGTTGTTTGGCTCTCTCTAACAAAAGGTCAGACTGTTCGCAAATGAGCGTCTAATTTTGTGCCTGATATATTTATCTATAAACTAGGCTGTGCAAAGGAAGAAGCGCTCTCTGCAAAGGGAGCGCTGCTGAAAAGAGGAGAGCCACCGCAGATTTTCATTGTCTGCCAACCTTTATCTCATTGGACACACATTTATAAACACAGGATTGTCCCACTCTAGATTCCACTTAGATAGGCAAAGCTGTATGGGAGGTCTGTGGTCCCAAAGAAGGCAGGCAACATGTCCGTGTGTGTGTGTTTCCTGTCCTTAACAAAGCCGAGGATGGGAGTATGATTGAGCTTTGACCTTACATTCATTTATCAAACTGTTAGTGGAGGACCTTTTCCTATTTGGTAATGACCTCTACTCCCCGTAGGACCAGGAAGTGTTTTATGGTATGCCAGTTGGCAATAATAGCTGTGTTACGTCCTTGGAATGAATCCAGAACAACAACAAGCCTCAAACAGATGTGTAAAGGTACCCAGAAATGCCTGAATTTCCTCTGTGCCTTGAAAGATGGTTTCCATCTCTGTGTCCCATCACTGAACATGGTGGAGGGTGTGTGTGTGTGTGTCTGAGAGAGAGAGAGAGAAAGAGAGCCAGAGGTGGTTTCTTCAAGTTTGTAAAGCTCCTTTTATGGAAAAAGCCTCCCTGGTGGTTCCCTTGGCCTGCAAATGGAACTCTCATGCACACACAGAGGACACGGTTGGCTGGGAATAACCCATACTAAGCGAGTGAGAGTGTGTGTTTGTGTGTGTATATCAGTTAGACATAGTCATTAGAGTGTTTGTCTAGATTTTTGCAGCGACTGTTCAGATTGTTCATGTTCTCTGCATGGTGAACAATCTGTGAAGACAAGCACTCATCAAGTATAATATAATGTTTAATGAGAGCAGTTCTAACATTTACACTTTGTGACTGACAGGCAGAGATGGTGATGACCGCCTTACAGACTCAGAGAGCTTTCATCAAGATGGCTGCCACACACCAGGAACCAGCGCAGGTACGACAGGAGGACATTAAAAGGAAAACCTGCACTGATGATGTCACAGTGAAACCTCAGTAGCTGTGGGAGGGTTTTGGGAGTTGTTTTGTTTTGTTTTGGGGTTTTTTTTGATGGGCACTGGGTAATTATAATATAATTTGTCTTATATAAAGATCTGCTCCTTAAAATTTTACCTTGGGGAGTAATTAAACTTGTAAAACACAACTGAAAACATGAGCTAAAATGAACTGGCTTATGGAGTCGGGACATATTATGCATAATCGTATGTCACCGATTTCAATCTTTCACAAAACAGTACAATTTTATTTATAAAGCACCAAAAATAACAATAACAGTCACCTCAAAGTGCTTTATATGGTAAGGTAAAGACACTACAATAGTGCAGTGTTTTCTGTCTGATCAGCTGTTAAATAATATTTGATGAACTACAACAAAAACTACAAGTGTGGTTGTGCACCCTGATTATTTAATAGCATATGGCATCCTTCCTTTTTATTCGTTTACAGGCTGCAGCCCGTCTGGTTTAACTCTGTCAGCTTGTTTAAAACTAAAATAATCCCACAGAGGTGATTTTGTTTTCTTTTTTCCGAGAAGCTCTTACACGACGATCAGCTAAGGACGGGAGACTGAAGCTAGAATTTACATGAGCTCACAATCGTTGGGCCGTAGAAGTGTAGCCTGGTCTGATGAGTCTCATTTTCTGTTGTGACAGCCAGGTGGTAGGGTCAGGATTTGGCATAAATAACATGAAAGCATGGATCCATCCTGCCTTGTATCAACAGTACAGGCGGCTGGTGGTGTATTGGTGTGGGGGATATTTTTCTGGCACACTTTGGACCCCTTAGTACCAACTGAACATCATATAAACATGTCTGTGTAGGTTGTAGACATCCAGATCTTGGTAGTCTAAGGAGCTTGGAAAGAAAGCGACTGGACTTCTTTAAGCTTAAGATGTTTCATGTCTCATCTGAGAAGCTTCTTCAGTTCTAAGACCAAATGTTGGAGAGTCCCATGTGTTTAAACCCTAGTGGAGGTTGTCCCTTAAGAGGGTCCTTGACCCACATTATTAGTCATTTGCCTCATAACATGAAGGTGGGAAAAAGGCAGTTCTGAAGGGGAGGCCAACCACATAATAGCAAGGTGTACCTAATGAAATGGACAATGATATATGGTGGACAGCTGTCCACAAACAAAAAGGTAGTTTAGACAATCAGAAAGAAGGGAAGACAGGAGAAAACAAGGCATCATCACAGGGAAAGACAAAAACAAAGAAGATGAACAAGGAAAAGTAATTTCTATAAAAAATCAGGAAGACAAAGAAAGAGGGTTGCAAAAACACGAAAACCCCAGGAACTCATAACAGAAACCAAAACTGAATAATATCGCAACAAGTACCACTCAACATCACAAAAAGATGGATCCATGAAATCTAACCTGATATGACAGAGCAGTTCAGTGCTGTTGTCTTAGCAACGTAAATCAGGTTTATTGGCCATCGTGTTGTTAGGGAAACACCAGTCATGGCCTCGCCGCCATAATTATATTTCACTCCTCTTCATTGTCTTTAGAGCCTGTCTGAATGTTACGCAAACAGTGTTACCATGTGACTGGATACCATGACTGCGATTGGCTGTTTGTGTTTCAGCTCTCAGCTGAGCCACACAAAACCTGCTGAAGTGTGGTGCAGCTCTCATGACTTTAAGGGACAAATTGCATCAAATTACGGCAGCAGCCTAACAGAGAGATGAGCTGGGCCTCAGTCCTCTGTAACGGTCTGACCCGTGTGTTTCCCAGCAGGCCCGTCTGTTCACAGAGGGATTACTCTGCTCTTTGACCAAGAAAATGCTAGTACAACACATTCCCAACATGTTCACGTATAGAGAACAGAGGGGTGGGAGAGATGTCTGTGTCTGTGTGTGAGAGAATGATATCATCCCATTGGCCTTCTGCTTGTGTTGTATGTGTGTGTGTGTTACAGGGTCCACAGAGCCCACCAGGAAGTGATTACTCCCGATCTGTCAGGTCATTGGTTGAGAGGCTGTGAAACGAGCATTCAGAGATAGTCAGAAATGCAAACAAGGAAAGAGCGAGAGAGAGAGAGAGGGACTAACCCAGGAGAGGGGTGGGCTGATAGAGAGGAGAGAGGTGACATTCAGCATCACAACGAAACTCAAAACAAAACACGGAAAATGGGGAAATGGTGGCTCAAGAGCTGCTACCAACGCCCTGATCCAACCACATAATGGCCAATGAAAGCTTCTTTCATTGTCTTTTTGAATGTGCAGCATGAGCAAAAACTTCACATCCTCATGTTGTAACCCAGTTAAAGCTCAGAGCAACACAACATAAATGAAACTGAGTTAGGTAAAACCGCACACCTTTGGTGCCTGTTTTTAGAGACAGGCGTTCAGGTTTTACAAGAAAAACTGGTAAAATTTGGAACCTAGAGACCTGAAGCTTGCATGAAAACCGTGAAGTAGTTTTCAAATGTTCAGATGTTAATGAATAGGAATAAAAAGACACTTCTATTTATAACCATTAAAACAGGTTGAACAGCAGATGTTGTTCAATAGAAGGTGCCCTCCTTGGTTTAACTATTATAGATGCCAGTTTAGGTTTGAATTTATAAAGCCTGATTTAAGCTTTCAACCTTAGCATGAAAGGGTTTCCTTTGCACAGTCAACATAACCTAAAAACCTTTCAGTGCGCAACCAAACACCAAAAAAACACACAAAAATGCTCCCCCCGAGTACAAAACTCTCTTCAGAAATCTCTCACAGCCTTCCTCAGCCAGGTCTATATCTGTAGCCCTCAGCACAGATAGAGAAAAGTGTGTAACTCTGGGCAGTGCCCCTTTTCTATCCACACACATACACACACACACTCACACACTCATATGCACACACATATCTCCCAAACTTCTGGCCTTTCTCCACAGCGCAGCTCTGTTGTGCTCTCTGACTTTTTATGGGCATGTTCTATATTTGAGCCTGTTGTCGGTGTGCGTGTGTGTATGTGTGTGTATGTGTGTGTGTGTGAGACCGTTAGATCGAGTGTTAGACAAAGAGAGAAAGAGTCAGAGAAAGTAGGCATCTCACTCTCTCTCACTCTCTCATGTGACCTCAGGTTGGCCCGTTAACTCACCGTGTGTGTGTGTGTGTGTGTGTGTGTGTGTGTGTGTGTGTGTGTGTGTGTGTGTGTGTGTGTGTGTGTGTGTTGCTGGTCCCGGCAGTTCACACACGACTTTCTGCCTTTGATGCGGCGCTTGTGTAGGAAGTCAAGTCCTGTGCTATTATAACGCACTGAGCTCAGCCAAACACATGATGTGAGCTGACGTTTTTTATCCTTTTTGCCGGATTGTTCTCGGCACCGAAAGAAGCCAAAAGCTCAAAAATCTGATCGATGACAATAACGATTCAGTACACTCAGCTGAGCTTGTCAATAACTCTTTTGTCAGTGTGTTGATAGCTCAGCAGTAAACAACAAAAGTGGAAATGAATCAATTAGCTGCTTTAATACATCTCGCCAGCGCGTGAACCTTCTCACAGCTGGGATGGGAGTGCAGCTGCTTCTTTTTTGAAGAAACTTCTCAATTTTTTAAAAACAGTTTGCAGTTCCTCAGCTGGTTAAAGACTAACATGTACAGCCAGTCATTCTTTCTCACTCCTCTGTGTCCGGGAATTCTTAGAGCGAACTGTTTGCAAGCAGACGAACCAAAGAAGAATGACTCTCTGCCACTTCCTTCTGAAGCAGCCGCAGTGAAGTCATCAAAGGCAGGTGTGCAGGAACCAGAAGGTGGAAAACAGGCCAGACAAAGAGTGCATCCACATGCAAACACACACAGAAAACTGGGAAATGTGACTGTAGAGGCAGAGGACAAAAACAAACAGCAAATGAGGCATCTGCGTGGCAAGGACTGAGGGACCATGACACTGGGTTGGGGGTGTGATACACTCCGGACAGGTCATCATTAAATATATGATCATATAACACAACAGTTTTAACACTCTTAAAGAGGCTGTTCTTCTAAATATATACTTATAAATGCACCCAGCACCTTTGTATTTTTTTTATTTTTAACTCCCTAAGATCCTGTTTACTTATATGGTGCATTACAGTTGGATTTTTCTGCACCTTATACTTTACTCTGCTCATCACAGACTTATTGTACCTCATGCATCCCAAACAAGAGCTCAGATCTCTTGGGGTAAAGTCAGATATTTTTCCTCTGAATTTATCCTCCAGTACTCATAAATTTGTATTAAATGAGTAATTGCTCGCATTTAAATACTGGCAATAGAGATAACAGATTCATAATGGAAGGAATTACTACAGGGAAAGGTAATGGAAAAAGTTATGCCTTAGGGAGTCAAACTTCACCCCTCAAATTTTGCTTGCTACCTTAAATTCGTCCTACATGCTCACTCTTAAGCACGGCCTATTTGCTGCAGTAAAGGGGTGATGTATTGCTTCAGAGACAGCCATTAGGTGGACTTAGAGGGAATAAAAGCAGCTGGAGGAGCAGAGAAAGGGGCGTCTGTCTGGGCTTATGAAGATCATGTGCGTCTGATCAGGGGAAGAATTTGTTGGGAAATAAAGTTTAGTGCTGTTTTTATTGCTCTCCTGCTCTCGAACATAAAATTGCTAAACCTGATGCACATGAATAGATTTTCATTTCAAGCATCACCTCTTGCTTTTGCTAAGTGATGCATGTATCAGGAGCACCGCTGCAGCTTAACCGATCACTGCCAGCTCCTCCTGGTTGTTCATCAGCTTCCTCCTGTCACAGCTCATTAGCACCATATGTTCTACATTACACTCATTTCACAGCAGATCAGAACATGTAAGCAAGTAGCAGCTATTTGCCAGTGAAACACTGTGTTCCTGCACTTCTGTGAGCACGGGTGCATGTGTAATTGATAAACTGTAAACATTGGAGAAACGGTATGCCTTACAAGGCCACAGGGATCTCCCCATGAACTGAGGAATGTTTTCAGGCTCGGAGCGATGGGGAGGGGAGCTGAGAACTATGAGACGAGCTATACCGTAACTGAGATCTGGATGTTCCAGTGGAAAAAAGGCCCGGGCTAATCAAATCAGACCGTCTCCTGCAGCCCAGTTTAGGAATTGCTGGATGGTGCCGAAGTGGGCATGGAAATATAGCTCAGATTCTAAAAGAGGGGCTAAGGAGGTGGCTAAAATATACTAGCGAGTGAAAACAGTAAGATTTTATAGGCATCTGTGTTTTTTAAACAAATAAGAGAATTTGATGTTTATAGGGTTCAGATTATAATGACCCTTCTCTTTTACACCCATCTCCTGTCCTCTTCCTAATGTCTCCCTCCTGCTCTTGCAGACAGAGCTCCAGGACCTCTTGAAGCCGATTTCAGATCACATCCAGGAGATTCAGAGCTTCAGAGAAAGAAACCGTGGCAGCAGCCTCTTCAACCACCTTTCAGCCGTCAGCGAGAGCATCCCCGCTCTGGGCTGGGTGGCCGTGGTAAGGAGGAGCACACGTGAACGTGCACATGATGCTGTGTAAAGACTGACATGTCTGATAAACACTATTTTATCCACAATGCAAGAAAGAAAGCATATCAAATGTCTGAACAGAAAGCTATTAGCACTTTTTGAATAGGATGGTCCTCAGGAGCAAGTATCCGACCTTCATGAGTAGAGTGTGTGTAATAACCAGCTGATGGTAAATGACGCTGATGTTAGCTTAAACCAATCAGACAAAAGCAAACATGAAGTTAAGCCAACTTTTCAATCATCTGCATAAACAACCTTTCATGCAGATAAATAACTAAAAGTAAGACCTAATTTTTCTTCCTACAACATGGACTTTTTCTGTTTTCCATCAGTACAAAAATTTCTTCTGACTTGAGGTGAAGATCATTTATATTAAGATCAAAGATCATCATCTCCGGTGCTTGAATACAAGTCTTTGAAGCTGCTTCTGGTCTGTGCAGATTACTGTCAGGACGCCACTTATGAAACATGCTGAACTTAAGATGTTCAGAGAAGTGTTTATGTCACAGCTTTCAGGAGATTTTATCTCTCCCCATCTCAGAGTCAGAAGCCTGGTCCATATGTAAAGGAGATGAACGATGCTGCCACCTTCTACACCAACAGAGTGCTTAAGGACTACAAGGAAACGTAAATATGGCTGTTTTTTTCATCTTTTCTAGATATTTAACACATTACAGCTCATTTATTTATTCCGTAAATGACAATTCGTGCAAACCATGAAAGTGACTGTGGTAAACAAATCAGGTAGAGAGATAACGGGAGGCTAGAATCCAAAAGTAGATGAAAATTAGAAAGGTAACATGGCGAATGCAGACTAACGGTGTTCAACAATAAAGCAATTTTTTTTATTTTTTTATTTCCCAAATTGTTAAATCATTTCTGTATCAGTTTAACCTGCAAAACGCTGCATCATGAGTTTCTTGCTCTGCTCACCTGCTCACGCCCATCCTCATCCACATGCCTCTGCTTCCTTCCTATATAATTTTTTATTTGACTGTTATACGTTTGTCTCTCCCAGAGACAGACGCCATGTGGACTGGGTGCGCTCCTACCTGTTGATCTGGACTGAGATGCAGGCGTTCATTAAACAGCATCACACGACAGGTCTGGTGTGGAGCAAGAGTGTGAGTACACAAGCGAGGCGCCAAGTAGATGGATTCAAAAGGCTTTTTTGCCTTTGTTAGTACAATATTGTGCTGTCTTATGTTATACTCACCACCTTCTCATACCTCAGCCTGAATCACTCCTGTTACTAGTGCTTTATAATGTCAGCTGTGTTTTCGTTTGGTTTCTGTTCGCACAGCTTGATCGTTTTATATCTGCTCAAAATAACTTCTACCATTTTTAGTTATGGAGCAGTCAGTTACATAAACCACTGCAGGGAGCATGAATGAATGAATGAGCTTCTCCTCAGTGGCTGCTCACCGCAGTTCTCTGTGAAGCTTTTAAAGACCTCTGTCACTCCCACACACACTCACACACACACACACACACACACACACACTGTTAATGTCTACTCAAGGACTAACCTTTGCTAGATCTCAGAGATCACAGTGATCTGAAACCAAATCTCTTTCTCTTATCGGTTAGAAGAGTTTTTCCTCTTGATTTGGTTAGAGAAAGAAACAAAAAAACCAAAGCTTCACTTTCCTTATTAATTGAATTGTTGATCCGAGGGGAAAGATGCCTGTTCACTCTTGCTCTGAGCTGCAAGTGAGGATCAATAATGCTGTCATATTTGTATGCAAACTACGAGGTTGCTGCCAGGAGATGGTCAGGAGATCTGAGCTTAGCGTGAAGAATGTTAACAGAGTGTAACAGCTGGCCTGGATAGTGTCATTCATAGTTTAATTTTAAACTCAAATAAAATAAATAAAATAAACCATTTTCATTACTGAGCTTTAGAGGTGCTGTGGATATAGTTGTGGTAATCATGGACAGCCTTTTTACAGGGTGGAATGATTGTACAGCATATTTAATAACTTTAACAAAACAAGAACCAGATGCACAAGTTTGCCTTCATTTCAGATTTTCTCTAATTCATAAAGGCTCAAGTAAATACATACACGGCCACTAATATTTGGTTAAATGTCCCTTAGCAAGTTGCACCTCTACCGGATGCTTTTGGTAGCCATCAACAATCTTCTGGTATAAATGTGGCTGGATATTTGACCACGCTTTATGGAAGAAAGATAATGTTAGAGTTCATTTAATTTGGTTGGTTTCCTGGCGTAGACCCAGCTTTGAAGTGCAGTCCACACAGGCTGAGGTCGGGGCTTTAGTAAGGCCATTCAAGAATCTTTGTCTTGGCTGACCACCGTCTGGCTTTTCCATGTGGGCAGCTGCAAATTTCAGTGGAGGTTAAAGGTGTCGATTTTGGAGTAATGGCTTCTGTCTTGGTCTGCACCCTCTCAGCCCATGACAATGTAAAACTGGTTTCACTGTGGACAGTGTCGCTGGTCTTCCAGCAGATTCCAGTTTCCAGACTTGAGCCTGGTGGCTCCTAACCAGTTTCCTTTCATCTGAGGGTGACAGTTTGGGTCTTCCTCCTGACACTGGCAAAGTGATGGCACATTTCAATAACTTGTATTTAAGTACAGTTGTTTGAACTAATAAATCCTGCAGTTGTTTACAAATGACTCCAGGAAACTTGTTTAAATCTACAATTCTCCTTCTTAGTCTTCACTGAGTTCCTTGGACTTTCCCGTTGTTCTGAGTATTGGTCAGTCCAGTGAGTGCTTTTAAACTAATCTTTTTATACTGGCAAAGAAAACTACAACTAATGAGAAGTTAGCAGGCATTGTGAAGTTAAAAAAGTTAAAAGATTTAATGTGTGTTTTCTTATTTTTTAAAGTCATTAAAGATCCATGCAGTATACTCATTCAACGCTGGAAAAAGAACAGTTTGAAGAAATCATTCATGCCCTTGATGAGTGGATGTAAACTTCTGACCACAACTGTACCTTTGGACATTCAGGGCAGCTGCTTCTTTCTGTTTGCACTCTAAGTTAAGAGGTCTTCTGCTCTCAGCAGGGAATCAAATAAGCCCCAAAAGGTTCCCTTTTTCCTTTATTGCAACATGAAACGATGAAAACCTACGCTCAGCTAAAACTAATGCTCAACAACTGTGCTCACATGTGTACTGTCTGCATGCAGAAACTTGAGAGCCTGCAGCGGCTGTGTGTGTCAGCTGCTGGCCCTGCTGTCAGGCGGCAGAGCTGCTGCATGTGCGAGAGACACAGAGTGTGTGTGCGCATACAAGGACCGGAGTGTGTGGTACCAACAGGTGGTCCTCACGATTTACTTGAATGGAGGTTTTCTTTACAGAAGTTGCCCCGACAAAGAGCCTGTGTACACACACAGCCTGTGCCGTAACCTAAACTACAGGGCTGGTCCCTCTTCAACGATGCAACGCGTCATCTGCTGCTCAGATAGCGCTTCAGTGACAGGCCTATCCACAGGCTGACATATGGACCCATGCAAACAGTCACATTAAACTAGACACAGGGTAAAAAAAACAAAAGAACTTAAAATGTTAAAGCAAGTCCGATTCTGAGTAGTGAACATCACACTTTTAACACTTCAAATATTTGTTCCAGTCGTCTCTCAGGAGCTTGTAGCTAACATGATTCTAGTTATCAGTGTTTAAATGGTTGAACTGACAGCTGTTTTATTTATTTCAGCTGATTATTTCTCGTATAAAATCTTTGAAATCGATAAAACTAGTAATCTCTGCTTCATAAATCCCGGGGTGAAGCCTTCAAACCTTCAAGCAAGCAGTTCTTCATGTCAGAAACAGGAAACAATAGATGTCAACTATTTAATAGATTTTTGATCGCTTAAGCTGTAGTTTAAAACAGCAGAAATTAAGAAGATTTTAAGTGAAGCTAATTATAGTAACACATGGAGCCAAAAAATGGGCAAAATAGAACAAAATCTCCTCTAAATCACAAAAAATTTTATTTTTTTTCCCCTAAATCCTTTTTGTACACAAAAACGCACAAATACACACACAAAGAAGTGTTCAGTGGATAGTTTTACAGCCATGCATGACTGTGTGCGTGCACACATCTGCTGGTTCTAATCCAGAGGCATGCAGTGAGCTGTTTAGTGTAACAGGTCTACATTGTTCAGCAGTGATATTCACAACACATGTTACTCGTGTCAAAGGTCAAGTCTGAGCACTCAGAGGGACGTTTGGTGACAGTTTAACCCTGCGGTAGGTGTGTGGGTCTGTCTGTGTCAGCTGTGCTAGGTCTTCAAAAAGCAGATGTGTGTGTGTGTGACTGTGTGTAAGAGGAGGGGTCTTTTCACTGTACCCTTCTCTTCCTTACACATCAGGGCTACTTACAGGACCTTTTTCTTCATATTTTAAATTCTGATGTTATGAAAACGCTGTAATGAACGCAGTAATGAAATTTGGGAAAATGAGGCACAAAACATCTTGATTTTTCTTTTCTGGCACTACAGTGCATCCGCCTTCTTACGCTTATCCAATTCAGGGTCGTGAGGGGCGAGCTGTAGTCTATCTCAGCTGTCGTAGGCCGAGAGGCGGGTACGCCCTGGACAGGTGGTCGGTCTATCCCGGGGTTGAGTTTGAGAAAAGGTGCAGTCGTAAAATTTTGACCATTTCAATGAGAAGGTGTCTGTTTTTCACCCAACAAGAGGGAAAACTCCTGTTTGATCCTGGGAGGAGACACAGATCGCTTTGGGGTTGTGTCAGCACAACAGCTGACATTCATCTTAATCATTTTTCATATTTCATCAGTTTGTTTTATCTTTTTTTTTTCTTAGTCATTATTGTTTTGTTTCTTGTTGCATTGACTTCATTTTCTTTATTGTTTAAACTTGTTTCTTTAGTTGTTTTGTTTTGAGGATTTTTAATTTTAAAGAAAGGAAAAGCTCACAAACCAAAGATGCCGTGTTTCACTGTTTTATAAAAGCTTGCTTTAGCTTAAAATAGTATCCAAATTCATTCAAACAGACAAAAAAAATCAGGTAAAGATTTTGGTCAGATTAACTTTAATATTCGTGCACAACACTTAAGTAGTACAACCAACATAAAGGATGAGTCATGTGAACTGAAGGCAAAGAGAGTGAGATCTGCTTAAACTGAAGTTACTAAATTTAAGTGTTTTAACTTACTTAAAACTAAAACAGTTCACATAAAAATGTGATTGTGTTGCTTTGTATTTTTTACATTACTCACATCAAGTGTCAGAAGACCAGGATCTGCGAGCACTGCAGAGTTGTACAATTTAAGTACAATTTAAATTAAATAAGCAGGCAGACCTCAAATTCAGAGTCAAATTAAAATATTTTAGTAAATATACTTGAATAATTTTTAAAATATTTTATCTTCTTCCAACATCTCTCAGGGCCCCATCGCTCCTGCTTCTCTCTTTGATTCGCCCCCAGCCCCGAGTGCACCCTGTCCACCTCCACCGCCTCCTCCACCCCCCGGCCCTCCTCCGGTGTTCACCGATGACGAGGCCAAGCCTCAGGCGGACGCCACCGCAGCCCAGCACTCCGCGCTATTTGCCCAACTCAACCAGGGCATGGACATCACTAAAGGTGCATCCACGAGCAACACGGAAGAGCTGAGCGACAGTTTCCACCTTAATTTAATTTAAGCTGATGTTTTTAAACTCATAATGTTATCCTCACACTTTCCATCTGTAGGTCTGAAGCATGTGTCAGATGACCAGAAGACCCACAAGAACCCCAATCTGCGTTCTCAACAACCAGCAGCAGCCAAGGGCAAGAACGCCGGGCCTGTGGCTTCACCCACTACACCTGCCCAGAAAAGACCCCCCCTGCTGGAGCTGGAGGGGAAGAAATGGAGGGTGGTATGTGCGATGTGTAAATCCTATTTTGAGGACAATTTGTATTTAATTAAACCCACAACGGGAGCTGAAATGAAGCGTGCTTTGGAAAATTTAAATGACTATTTAATTTGCACCTACCCAGCTCTCATTTATATCGTAGAAACATTTGTTTTTGTCTTAAAATCAAACCTAATCCAGGTCTCCTGGTAGGCCGGCTGCTAATCTGCATTTGAATCCTTATTGTTGCAGGAAAACTTTGAGCAGAAGCACGACCTGGTGATCGAGGAGACGGAGCTTAAGCAGGTGGCGTACGTCTTCAGTTGTAATAACTCCACCCTGCAGATTAAGGGCAAAATTAACTCCATCATCATCGGTAAGCTGCCTGAAAACACAACCAAAATAAGTTTGAGCACAGATTTCATAATGTGGGATTATAATCTTCATCCGGTTTGTTTTCACTCCGTCTAGACAACTGTAAGAAGCTGGGTGTGGTTTTTGAGAACGTTGTTGGGATTGTGGAGATCATCAACAGCAAATCGATTCAGTTACAGGTGAACACATTTTTATTTTGACACAGAATTAAGCGATGTACCGAGTGTCTCGTAGGTCCGCTTTCATTTTCTTAAAACTGTTCAGAGTTTTACACCCAAAGTGTAAAGTAACGTCTCACTGTGCCCAAAAAAAAAGCCTGTCAGTAAGTTTGGCATGTCTTTCTGCAGGTTTTGGGAACAGTTCCCACCATTTCCATCAACAAGACCGAGGGCTGCCAGGTCTACCTGAGTAAGGATTCCGTCAGCTGTGACATTGTCAGTGCCAAGAGCTCTGAGATGAACATCATGATACCTGAAGGAGAGGACGATTACGTGAGTGACCGAGATAAAGACTCTGAGCTAATTCTCTCCATGTGTGCAGCTGTTCTTACACTGACTGTGTTTTTGGTTTCCTTTTTTTTAATACAGAGGGAGTTCCCAGTGCCGGAGCAGTTCAAGACTGTGTGGGATGGATCCAAACTGGTGACAGAACCCACGGAGATCGCAGGCTGACTTTTTCATCCATACGCACACAAATATATTTCCGTCCTCCTGATGTTATCCCTCAGACATACAGTGCTGTGAAAAGTATTTTCCCCCTTCTTTACTTTTTTTTTGTGTAGTTGTCACACATGTTTTTAGATAATGAAACTTTAATCAAGTTTTAAAATTAGATAGATTGTTCTCTGCTGACCAAACAGAACACAAAGGCTCATCTCACATATGCCATAAAACATCCTGATGGCCCCTAAGACTTTTGAGCAAATATTCTGTGGACTGACGGGACAAAAGCTGAACTTTCTAGAAAGATTGAGCCACTTAATATCTGGCGTCAAAATAACACAGCATTTCATAAAAAGAAGATCATACAAAAAGTAAAACGCGGTGGCAGTAGTGTGAATGTCGGTGGTTGCTTTCCAGCTTCAGGACCTGAATGACTTCTGGGCGACTCTGCTCTCTACCAGAAAATGCTGACGGAGACTCTTCGGCCATCAACGGTGCTCAGGAAACTCAAGGACATTTGGCTTAGTCAGTAGGACAATGATCCAAAATACACCAGGAAGTCCACTCTGAATGGCTCAAAAACCAAAAACAAATTGAAGGTTTTGGAGTCCAAAGTCTGGACTTAAATCAGACTGAGATGCTGTGGCATGACCTTTAACACATTGGAGAGGTTTCCGACCATGCCGGAAACCTCTCCAATGTGGCTGAATTAAAACAATTCTGCAAAGATGAGTTGGCCAAAATCCCTCCACAGTGACACAAAACACTCATTGCCAGTTATCGCAGTTCTTGCTACCAAGGTTGGCACAACCAGTTATTAGGTTTAAGGGGCAATTACTTTTCATACAGGGCAGGTAGTTTTGAGACATTTTTTTTCCTTTGATTAAAAAAAAAAAAAAATCCTGATCATCATCATTTAAAAACTGCATTTTTATTTACTCAGTTAAAGTTTATTGGCCGATCTTAAACACATAAATGTGAGAAATATGAAAAGAAAATCAATAAGGGGGCAAATACTTTTTCATAGCGCTGTAGGAAAGAATTTCTAATGGGCGCGTAGATCAACTTTTAGTCCACTTGCTGTTGCTGTATTTGTGACTTCATAAGAGGTTTCTCCAGCACTTCTGCAGCTGCTGTCTGTAATGAATCTGTCAGTATTACACAATCTCTCACTAGTTGTGAAGAATAGCTCAGGTTTAGGTGTCACAAACCAGAGCACACTTACATTTCTGTGCCAAAACAACACAGGCATTTATGTGAGAAAGTGTAACTGCTGAAAAATAATATTTTAAAGATATTATCATTAGATCTGTTTCCTTAAAATATAGATTTTAAATGTTCCAGGATGATCACTAATAAGACAGTACTCCACTTACACCAATGGCAGAAAACTTAAAAAAACCAACATTACCTTCAAATATAGAAAAGCAAATAAGTGTCTGTGGTACATTTTCCATCTAATAAAGTGCTTCCAGCCACCTCTGTAAAGCATCATGCCCAGCAGTCATGTAGTAAAGTCACTGTGAAGTACATGCAGTATTGTCTTTATTCTGCATTAACAGCTGCTGTTGTGGTTGAAATGATTAATTAGCTGGATTCTAATTTCTTTTACTGTACAACGCATCAGCTATAGTGGTAACAGTTACCTCCGAGCACTTCCTATGTTTATTGTACTTTGTATGCCACTCTTATTTTGTAGCACACAGCACCAGCATAGCACAGATGAAATGCTGATACTAAAAAAAATATAATATACGAGAAAACAATTTTATGTCATTCTGTGTCTTTTCTTTTTTTCAAATAAAGTCAAAACCTCCCAGTTCTGGCTTGTTAGTTTTATTTTGTGTGAGAGGGGAAAAAAAGCACAACAAAAAGAACCATGAAAGGGAGAAACAAAGAATAAAATCTGTGGAAACTTACAGGAGATCAGCCATGACATGGAAAGAAGAGAATCACACAGTAAAAATATTTTCAGAGTAGAAAAATAAACCAAAACGCATGTTCTTCCGGCTCATCCCCGTAAGGTAAAAACTGATGATATTTGGCCATAATGGCTTGTAATATCACAGAAGCAGCTCTCCCTGTTTTGAGCAGGAGGGTAGGATGTCCAAACCAAGAACAGGCAAGAACCTGGCTATTAAAACAAAAGGACTCCTGTAGACGAAAGCCTTCAATCTGAGACAGGTCTGACACAAGAAGACATGCAGCATACAACCTGGCCGTGTACTGCTAGGTTCATAGACTGTATATAAAACCGTGATGTTACTCACTGGCTGGTGAAGTCCCGTCTTTAATTCTCACACTGAACATTTTGACTTCCCCATTTTAGTGTTTTGAAACAAGAAGTGACAGCAAAGGGGTGCAAATCCACAGACACTACACACTCGTATGTCAGCAGTCAGATAAATCACAATTTACAAACATTACGTTATGAAATTAGATCTTAAAACTCTCCAGAGAAGAATTAACTGGGCTAATAACTCAAAGGCGCTGAAAGCTAACTTTCCTGCAGACTTGCAATAATCAGACTTCTTTTTTCAGTCAATGAGCTGCCCCCTGCTGGCCATTAAAAAGAATGCAGGTTTACAGCACTTCCCCAACCTGGAAGCCCTTAAAAAAGGATTTTTCAATATTGTATCCTCAAAAATCCACATTTTTGGAAAAATCTCAAACAACATCTGGAATGTGTACTACCTTTAAAAGCCTTTTTTCAGTGTTTAATCACTACATTTCCCTGAGAGTCTTGAGTAAACAGCATCTCTTCATCCTCTTCCTCTTCCTCCGGCAGAAATTTATAAGCACTCACCACTCCCATGCTGACGTTACTCTGATCTTTGAGAGGACTCCTGGTGTCCAGACCTCTGTGTGCGATCACCCTGAACCCTTCAGAGTCCTGAGTGAACAAAGTGGCCAAACTGTCCTCATCGAGTTCTCTGCTTCGCTGCTGTGGCATTCGTCTTTTGAGAGGAGAGCTTATCAGTTTTGTCCTCTTGATCTGGAAGGCAGAGCTCTCTTCTTTTGCAGCCTTTTCCCACAGCTGACCTGTTTGTTTCCGAGGTGAAGCAGTTTTTGCTTGTGTCCACTTATAATTTGAAACAGGTCTGAAATGAGAGAAAGATGAGTCTTTGCTTGGGGAATTATAAGACGGTGGCGTGCTGTTTTCCTTCTCATCAATGATATGAGAAGAATGAAGGCGGTTAAAAGATTTTTGAGTTGAGGTTCGTCCTTCTGCACCTATCTGTTTTCTAAAGACCTCCTCCTCATCCTGCAGACTGTTTAGGAAACTTGGCTCAGAGCTCCTGAAGTTCTCCACTGCTGTACATTTGTGGTTAGTCTGATGAAACTCATTTTCAGTGTACTGACTGAAAGTGAACAGCGGGTCCTGACTCCACGTCTGTGGTAGAGGTTGACTGTCATCTTGTGTAAAGGTGGAATCAGAGACCCTCCTCTTACTCTGTGGTGGTTCACACTCTTCAGACTTCTCCTCTTCAGATTCCCAGTATATGTTTTGTAAAGTTGAATGGTTTTCTGAACGCGTCTGCCATAATTCTGTTTCCTTCTCAGTCACATTTTCACTTTTACACTCGTCAACCAAAACAGGCTCAAAGTCGGAGTTGCGCCCTCGTTTTTTCCCTGATGCTGTGGCTGTCGGTGTAGTTGAGGCAGATGATGAAAGAGGCTGCACTGAATCCATGTTTGGTGGCTCAGTAGTGGACATCTTATTGAGGACTTTTAGAAGAAAGTAACAAAATAATTATGTTAACACAAAATCAAATAATTTACTGTATTAACTTGTATGCTTATTGGTCACTTCATTAGGTACACCTGTTCAATTTCCTGTTAACACAAATATTTAATCAACCAGTGATGTGACAGCAATGCAAGCATGATTAAAACGACCTGCTGAAGTTAAGACTGAGCATCAGAAGTGGGATGAAAGGCGGTTTAAGTGAGTGTGGACATGGCATTGTTATTGGTGTCAGACAGGCTGATCTAGACTATCAGACTATAAGATTAGACTATAACTTTCGGCAGACTTTTAGATGCTTACCTTTCCGATGAGCTGTGAAAAAGGCAGATATGGAGCTCTGTTTGGTTTTTGGCATTTCTGTTTTGGTCTGAGTGAAGTTGAGTGCCACAGCCAAACTGTATCCAGCACCTCCACAAAACGGGTTCAGCAGTTTAGAAATGGGACGGCTACGGCGCTTCTGAAAGATATAAAAGAGAACACAGTGTGTAAACAGTAATAGACAGAGACTACAGATCAGCATTATAGTGTATTAAATAACTGCTCTACTCAGGCATGCTGAAGAAGCCATTCGGTCAGTGTTCAGACCCTGTTTACACAATTACCTGTTTAGCTTTTCCTTTCAGCTCCACAGTGTCCAGCCAAACATCACAATCCTCTTGATCAGAGGTCTGTGGTGCTGCTGCAGTGCTCTTCATGGTGGACAGCCCAGGGAAGATCTGCTCTGTATGAAATAAAAACAGGATTTTTTTTATGTCTCTCGTTGATGAACATGTTTGCAAGAAGCCTTTACTTATCTTTAACTAATTCAATAACGCTACCACAGTCCTGTGAGTTAGCTACAGTTGGTTAACATAGCTCTAAAAACAGATTTTTGGGAAATACCTCATGATACAAAGAAGATCTTAGCATTTTTAACTGACCTCGTAAAGTTCCAGAGTAATATTTTGAGGTTTCCTTTGAAACTTTTTATAATCGTTTGTATAACTGAAGCTCTCTAGTACTCGGTTCAATCTGCCGCCTTCAGGACTGTCTGCCCCTGATGATTGACTGTGTGAAAATGCCTTAATGTGGTTGTACCTAAAATGCGCGATTTAATTTGAAAGATAATTTAAAAGTATGATATATAAAGACGTTCATAATACTCTTTCATCATAAAAATGTATTTATGTCTAATTAATAAAATTTAGCGTAACAATATTCTTCATTTCTAGTTGGGCGCGTTGGACACCTAATATTTTGACGTCTGCCGGTCCGTGCATAGATGTGGGTGTGTTTACGTTGACGTCATCGCAGTTTTTCCGACAGGGTGAGTGAATTGTTTATAATTTGGTTTATTAAACTCTGTTATTGAAATAGAGTGAACATAGCATCGATTTAACGGCTGTTCTCACAATAATGATCAGTAATATAAATCTTGGTGTTTAAAATCAGCTGCCTGTGCGCCACAGTAATTAGAAATCATAGGAAGTGCTGACAAGCTAGCTTCCGCAGCTAACTAGTTAGTTGGGCTAAACAAGAAATTTCATCAGCAGAAATATTTAGTGATACGTAAGTTTTATTCCGCTGAGTGACTCTGTGTAACGTAAAATTTTTTATAAACTCTCTGTGCCGCGTTGTGAAGCTAAATTAGCAAGCCTGTAATTATAATCCGACGGGTTGTTTTTTCGTTGTTTTTTTTTTTCGAACAGCGAAACACAACTGCCTGTTTGTGTGGAGCAACATTTCCATAGTGTTTGTCAATAGGTCACACCTGAAAGTGGACATTAAAGAAACTAAATTTAAGAGTTTAAAAGTGCTCGGCAGAAAGCAGACAGAGTACAAAGAGACAGAGAACAAATATAATTTAAAAACCATTTACATTTGACCCCTACAGTGTGACCTTATATGTCCCCTTAAACTTAGGGTCACTGGAAGTTAGTACAAAATTAGTGTGAATGACTTGATAGTCGAAACATCAAATGTTCTGACTATGAACGAGTTTTAATTTAATTAAGCAAGCATTGGCTCAACAGCTTTGTAAAATGCTTTTTATTGGGATTTTTTTAAGTTATCATCATGGGACTGTTGTTCCAGTGCCAGTCTTCATTATTAAAACTTGACTTTGGTGGTTACCACTGTTGCCTCACAGTAAGAAGGTCCTTGGTTCAAATCAACTGTCTTTCTGTGTGCTTGTGTCAGTTCTCTCTGAATGCTCTAGCTTCCTGTCAGAGTTAACTGGCACGTCTAAATTAGCTGTAGGTCTGAATGGTTGTCTGTCTCTTTGTCTTAGCCCTGCGAAAGTCTGGTGACCTGTCCAAGGTGTAGCACATCTCTCGCCCTAGCTAGGAGAAGCTCTAGAAAATGGGTGCATGGATGAGTTTTCCTTACAAAGTTGTTTAGGCATGTGGTGGCATTGCATTTGAAACCCGGTGCACGGGTCTATAGCTCAGTGGGATGACCACTGAGCTATAGCCAGTAGGCCCGGGTTTGAGTCCGAACCGCGGCCCTTTGCTGTCTTCCCCTCTCTCTCCCTGCTTTCTTGTCTCTCTACACACTCTCTATCGAATAAAAGCTTACATGAAGGTTGATATTTTTACTTAAAAGTATTAGTTTATCTTATGTTACTGGTGTAATTGTTGAAAAGAAAAAGAAACGGTGATCATTAAAAAGAATCTTACACCATCAGTGGCTCACATTAAATATTTAAACTCCAGAAGGGGGGTTTTAGTCATTCTATAAATCTTTGGATGTTACTGTTGTTACACTTCTTTTATTATCACAAAGTGCATCTCGTATATATGAAAGCATGTTCGCATTAAACAAAAATGCCATACCTAAGTGAAAATTTCAGACTATTATCTCACAATTTTGAGATAATAACCTGAAATTTTCATTTAGTTCTCCCCGTTTGTTTTTTCTTTGGGAACATGTTTCCAAACATACCATTAAAATTAAAAATGGCAATTAAAAATGTTAAAATTAGGGAAAACAAAACTGAAAATATGACCACAGCATAAATTGTCTGAAGCTTTTGTTCATAAGTGGAGACATTTATGAAATGTTAGAGCTGTCTGAATATATTAGGTCACAATTATGGAAAACTATGTAAAATAAATATTTTTCAGATCACATTTTGAGACATCAGCATCATGTTCCATGGGATACCAGTCACTGGAGGAGGAGGAGGTAAGACATTCAAATAAATCAGTGTATAAAATTAAATTGTTGAATTAATATAAGAGTCATCTTTTCAACAGAAAACAGCAGTAATATTTCATGACACTGTTTTCCTTTTCACAGCTCCGGCAAATAAACCTGAGCTATATGAGGTAAATCAGACAACATAATTCTAATTAGTTTACTAAAAGAAGAAGAAGAAGACTTTTTTTTTTAAATAACATTTAATGCCCATGTGTAAATCATCAGTAAATCTTAACTAAAGCTGGGAATGTTATCAAGAATATGTGATATCCTTCCTGTTAACGATAACAATCATGAATGCTGTCGTTTCAGGAGGTGAAATTATACAAAAATGCAAGGGAACGAGAAAAGTAAGTGCTTGATATGTCACCAGTGACCATTATCACTTTATAAACTGCAGATTTACTGTGTTACACATGTTGTAACGATCCTGTTTCTGTAGGTATGACAATATGGCGGAGTTGTTTGCTGTCGTCAAAACACTACAGGCCCTGGAAAAGGCTTACATTAAAGACTGCGTAACGCCTAATGAGTGAGTAACAGTTGAGATCATATTTAAAATATGGCACCTGTAACTTTAGCTGTGTGTTTTTACTTAATGTGGAGTTTATGTTGGTTTCAGGTACACCGCCTCCTGTTCCAGACTCTTGGTTCAGTATAAGGCTGCTTTCAAACAGGTGCAGGGCTCTGACGTGGGCTCCATCGATGACTTCTGCAGGAAATACAGAGTGAGTGCTCGTCTGCAGTGCAGAGTATCTGTCATATTTTTCAAGATTTTATTTTAGTCATTTCTTGTTGTTGTCATATGTTTTCCTAGCTCGACTGTCCACTAGCAATGGAACGGATTAAAGAGGATCGGCCAATCACCATCAAGGATGACAAGGGCAACCTGAACCGCTGCATCGCAGATATAGTTTCAGTATGTCCCCATGACTATATTGGATATATTAAAGACAGAGCTATTTAGGCTGCTGGCAAGAACATTTTTTATGATTTATTGAGCTCAGTTTTAGCTGAGTGGCCAATGTGGTTTCACTCAGTTTGGCTCAGCATTTGTTAAGTCCATAAAAATGTGAGTGGATATCACAAGCTTATGTTTTACCAACTGCAGGCTCAGTTCATAAAACAGACAAACTAATAAAGTCAGTGAGCTCGTTGCTAGAACTGTGTGTCCTGAAACATATTTCTCACTGCCGACTCTTAAAACTAGGAAAATATTTTGTCTCATCCTTCTCCAACATTTAGCTCTTCATCACTGTGATGGACAAGCTGAGATTGGAGATCAGGGCCATGGATGAGGTAAATTTATAAACGTAAATAATATGTTATCAGTAAACAATGACTGGACTTCCAAGATACTGATTGATTGTTTGTTTTTTATTTTGTTCAGATCCAACCAGACCTGAGGGAGCTGATGGAGACTATGAACAGAATGAGTAACATGCCTCCAGACTCAGAGGCCAAGGACAAAGTCAATCTCTGGTTAGTAACACTAGGCTGCAACGTTTGTGCTCTTTATGTCGTTGATCTCTATGCGCTGCACCCCTTCAGGCAAAACATGACCAGTCAGGAAACCTGCAGCCACACCACACAGCACCTATCCAGTTCCAGAAGTGCTGATACAAGGCAGGGTGAATCTATACTGTCATGTTGTTTATGTCATACTCTGACCCTACCATCTAAATGTTGGAGCAGAAATCAAGCAACATTTTTCCGATCTTCCATTGTCCAATTTAGATCCACCTGTGTGAATTTTAGCCTCCATTTGATGTTCTTAGCTGACATGAGTGACACCTGGTGTGGTCTTCTTCTGCAAATGAAATTCCCACCAATCGTGCTATGGTCACAGTCATTTAAATTGCCTTTCTTCTCTGTGCTGTTGCTCAGTTCTCTTCAGTTCAGCACATTGTTTTAACCGTGTCTACACATCTAAATTCATGGAGTTGCTTCCATGTGATTTTCTTATTTGATTTTAATAGTTAAAAACTAGTTGAACAGATATAATTAAAGTGGCAGGTCAGTGAGTGTAATCCAAAACTATCATTCATGGCTCAAACACACAAGTACTGCGTGACTACTCTGTAGTTACTTGGTTAAGTTAAGGGGGAGCTGTGCAGTTCAGTGATTAAGGAAAAGACAGGGGTTGAAGAAAAGTGTGAAATCATAGGACTTCTTACTAAATTGTGATTATCTAACTTAATCCTCCTCCTCCTATTGGCTGTTGGGGTAAATATTCACGGGTATCCCATGTGTCCGTATTCATGCAAGGTAAAACTTTGTTTTGCATCTGGTGCGACCGTACCATTATCCATGCAACTAGCTGAGCAGTGGCTACAAAGTACCTGATCTTTGATGTGTTTATGATCATATAGTTCCCTAACTGACATTTTTCCAACAGGCTGACCACCCTGAGCAGCATGTCGGCCTCGGATGAGTTGGATGATAATCAGGTGCGCCAGATGCTCTTTGACCTGGAGTCGGCCTACAACGCCTTCAACCGCTTCCTCCACTCCTCTTAAAGCGCCTCTCTGTCACAGATAAATCTGGAATCCTGACTCTAAAACCTGTTAATTTAAAAGAAGAAGAATGCTGCTTTCTGTGGATTTACGTCCCCTCCTCCTTCTGTTCTTCTTGCTGTACAATTGGTCTCTGTGTTCGTCAGCTCGGCTCGCTCTGTTCTGTGAACTGTTATGCCCCCCCCCCTCCTTTTCTATCCAGACTTGTGTGATAAATGCATTAACAGTGGCTGAACTTTGTACTGTAACATCGAGAAGCCTATTTTATACCTGGGGTTTGCAGCAAACCAATAAACAAACATGATACAGGTGTTTTTGGAAAGATCTGTATAACAGTAGATTTCTTATCTTTTCATACCCTAATTGTATTTCTGACTTTCACATATAATTTACCACATTTGTTTTCTACTAACAGGTTTTTGCTGTAGTATCGTATATAATTGTAATTACATAATTATTTGGGCTTTAAGATGATTAGTCCGCAGTTCAAACAAATCATATTGAAACTAAGGTGAAAGAAAACAGTTCTGATTTTGATTTTTCTGTCACCGTCTCTTCTCATGTCTTATCCATTATTTTCTTTTAAGTAAAGGATTCATCAAGTGGGCAAAAAAGGGAGCAGGACTCACCGCCTCCCTTTTGTTGTTTACCAAATATGTTTCAGCTCCCAAACACCATTAGGGAGAACATATTTATTGCAATGTATCGTTGTAAATAATAGGTTTGATTTTTAAATAAAAGCATGTAACATCTTTTTAGGAATAAATTTTAAAAGGAAAGAAAAAATCTACATCCAGCTTCGCGTCAGATATGTGTGATTTATTAATCATTTTTAAATCTTTTGAAAAACAGAATTTCCTCCAAAACATTTCAGTCTTGAAAACAAAAAGGAAGCGCAGACTGATTCCAAACAAGTCGAGGGGAGTTGGCTCGTACGTGTTTTAATGAATAAAAGACTGCAGATGCGCCCTACTGAAAGCATTCATGACAGCCGGAGCTGCTCGTGGTCTTGTGAAGTTTGGCCTTGTTGGCAAGGACTACGACGGTGTCATGGGCAGGCTGGAAAGTCTGAAGTAGGCTCTGACACTTCTGCTCCACCTCTAGGATGTGTGTTTTTTTGGCCAGTTTCTCCTCGACAATCATCAGGTGCTTGTGTTGGAGCTCCAGGTTCTGACTGTAAAGGATGGCAACAGAAATGAGCAAGCTCAGGGTATTATGGAAGAAAATGGTGTCGTCATGATCAGTGTGAGGCTTTTGGGAATGGGCTGACTCACTGAGAGAGCTTCAGCGTTGAGCGAAGTCCAGCTCCTATTTTTACCAGGTCGTAATTCTCCAGCGTGAGGCTGATGTGTGGCTGAAGGAGGAGCAGGAAAGAGGAAAAAAAGAGGGTTAAAGTTAAAATGTTTCAAAGGACAGTGGAGACTTTCTGACAACAGTAGTATTTGATGTGGCACTCACCAAGTCCCGGCAGAGCTCGTATCCAGGTCTCTGGTTGAGGATGTCCAGGCGGTGGGAAGCATGATGCAGTTTGGTGTCACAGCTCCTGATCTCACACTTCAGTTTCTGTATTTCTTTGGTCTGATCAGAAATGTCATCACTGATCTGAAGGTTAAAGCAAGTCACAGAATGATGAGCAGCAAAGAAAAAAAAAAATGGTGATTCGTGGTGGTTAAACTCCAGTGCACTGACCTGCTTCCTTTCCAAGAGCAGCATTTCCTGGTTTTTGGTCAGTTCATGGATTTTCTTCCTCAGAGCGTCGTCTGTCCTGCGTCTCTGACGCTTCTGGGCATTTTTTATCTATAAAATTAAAATTGTCATCATAGAAGAAATGGCAAACACATGGTCAGCCTTGGATCTGAGGTGTGGGTTTTCTTACATTGGCCATAGAGAACCTCAGGTTTCCCCTGAAGGAAGAAGAGTCCTTCATCAGGATGTTGGCCGCCGTCTTCAGGTCTTTGCAGTGAGACAGCCACGTGTCATAGCCCACATGGTGAGGCTTGTACTGACCGGCAGGCGGACAGGAGCTCGGCGTGTTGAGTTCAAGGGTCATGCATTTCATGGTAAACTTGGTGGCTTCACCTTTGTTGTGTAAATCTGCTCCCAGCTGACTGTGGATGTTCTTCAGAGAACTGGAGGGAGGTGAAGATTTTTCTGTTATTTTCTCCACTTGCCTCTATTTTAAAGTGCTTTAAAGGATATGAAAACAAAAATAACCAGAATAGTTACACCATGATTGTGATTCTGTGCATCACACCTTATTTTGCTGAGCAGGATGCAGACCTGCGCCCGCAGAATTTCTCCACTGTCGTTCGTCAGCCTCTCTTCTTTCCTCAGCTCGGTGTAGACGGGGTCCTGGCTCAGGACTGCTGGACTCAGGCTGTTTACGACTGAAATACAGTCGCTCAGCAGCTGAAGGGACAACTGCATCTCTTGAAGAAAGCTGTCAACAATGTCTTTCAGCTGATCACAGGAGAGCCAATTGGTCAAGACCATGATAAATAGGATACAGTTGCAAGTTTTTCATTCTAGATTCACCACATGTATACATGCCTGCTCCAGAGCAGTGACTTCTCTTTCCAGCTGGCGCATAATCTCAGAAAACTGGGCCTGCCACTGACTGACTTCCCTGTGCCGAGAGCTGAGATACCTCATGGTGCTGCGAGTGGCAGAAGGCATCTGCAATGACAAGGAAAGAGGAAGGCGCGCCAGGTATGCTTACAAACCACGCAAACACTCCCCACTTCAAGACTGTCTCTGAGCATACAGAGATGAAGTAAAAATATGAAATATTAAACTGTATAAAGGATCATTACCCAAGAAATATCTTCACCCAGGTTATAGACTATTTCATCTTCAAGCCGGTTGGTCTCCTTAGACTTTGGCCTGTTGCTGCTCACCAGGATTTTATTGCTGGACAGGACAGGCATACTGAATCTGACATTCAAACATGGCCGGTTGTCCTTCAGCACACACTGCGCCCTAACAGCGTGACAAAACATTGAGATGAAGCAGTGAAAATCTTTTCTTCTAAAACTGTGGCCATTTGTCTGTATGCTGAGCAGCTTTTCTTAGAGATTCCATGAAAACAACTGAAAGACACGGCTCACCACATGTTTTGTTCCTTTGGACGAATCCTGCGAGAGGAGACGAGACGGTACCGAGTGAACACAGTTTGGTTTCGATGAGCTGGATCTCAAAGTCACAGATCAACAATGAGTTGTGTTTCAGAAGCTCCCTTCAGTCCCTGTGAACTTCCTCACCTGGGATCACGGTAACAAGCAACTCATTTGGAAACATGGCACATGGAACCATGATGCAGTCTCCATGGAGACCCAAGCATTTTTGAGCAATTACATACATGACTTTCAATATATACAACCATAATAACCCCTAATCAACCACATAAACCCACAGTTTGACTTCTACAAAAGGATCAGTCATGTATAACTTGCACTTCATAGCTGCTTTGGGGCTTTTTCATAATTATGCAGTAAACATACACAGATATCACATACAAAGCCATCAGGATGCCAAATAATGTGCTCATAATCTTAAATAGTCACATAATAATATAATAAAACCACCACAGTGATAAACATCTTAGAGACACACTCACTTTCTGGCTTCCTAGTAAATAAGTGACCGGCTGAAGTGATATGAAAAAATAAACCTTTAAAAAAATAAAGAAAAATTATCCTGAGCTCAAACCTGAAGGTCTCCTCGCTGCATTATTTCTGACCGTCGTCATAGAATCAAATCACTCTCCTTGTATTCTGTCTCTGAGGTCAACTGCAGCTTATTTTTGAATGCTCAAACACAAACTGACTCTGCAGGCAGTAATTAAAAAAAAATATTAACACTCGGGAAAACGGGGAATCAATTTACAAGTGGTGAAGAAAAGGTGTTTGCCCCCTTCGTGATTGTCACACTTCCTTAAACAAATTGTAATATTAGACAAAGATAAGCTGAGTGAAAAAAGCAGTTTTTAAATGATGATTTCATTTAAATTGATGATTTATGAAGGTAAAAAACAGTTATCCCAGCTTACACGGTCATGTACAAACTGAATGAATTAAGTGTGAAAACTTTCTGATTTGTTGATTCAAGAAATCACTTAACCTGTCATTACACAGTGCTTTCTATCCCACCACACTGTATCGGATGTTGATTTAGAATTAGTGCATGAAAGGCAGTGAAATGTACCCACTTTTTTTATTTCTACCAAAATGTTTCATTTCTTCTTCTGTGCTTTTGATTAGTGTTAAAGCTTCATGATCGAAAAATTTTTTTCCCCTTTACTGATGTTTTTTTTTTTTTTTTTTAAAAACACACATCAACACTTCACACATTTAAATACGGGTTTATTATGTGCATTTATTTTTCCTTTTTCAAACATTTTCATGTGCTCGTGTGCAGCATTTACACATAAACATTTTAAGTGTTTGAGAATCTTTTGGCTCATTGTGTTTTAAAGATAGTGCTTCATCAGTGAGAAAGAAATCTGTATTCACAATCTTAAAAGGAAACTGTGTCAACATATTTCAACATATTTCAGAACCAGTGAAGCTGAAGTGCAGCTTTATTACTTTTATCCCATGTAGGTGTCGCTAATATAATGTCCCAAGAGTCTAAGTGATGTTTCTCAGTATTCGCCGTTAACAGTGGGTGTGTGGTTAATGTAGCTAATGCGTGAAGCAAAATGCAGTTTTTAAATGATGTAAAATAATGGGACAAAAGCAGAGATGCATTATTTTTCTAATTTTATTGATGGTAATTACCCATGGTTTAAATTTTATCACTCATCCAGTAATAATCATGGCTTTAAAATTAAACTGACTTCCTCATCATCCAAAGTCACCCTTGTCCATTTAAACACGCAATAGAAAAATATATACTTAATACTTTGTACAATACTGGTTTTGGTCCAAACAAAAGTGGATCAGAAAAGCCAATATACCTTTAGTCACCAAAGGCTCTCCAATTTGCATTTAAGCTCCTTTTAAATGGATTCGGGCAACTTTGAATATAGGAACTGACATAATAAATTCTAAAGACAAAAATGCTGAATGCGGAGTTTGTAACACAAAAAATTCAACTTCACAGATTAAAAAAAAAATATCACTATTTACAGGTTTTTATAATAATATTCAAAGGCCAATTAAGAGAGAGAGTGAGAGAGAGAGAGAGAGAGGGAGAGAAAGAAGGTGGGAGAGGCAGAGAGAGATAAAGGGAGAGTAAAAGGAAATCAGGAGGGAGGGAGGGAACCAGAGAGAGACAAGGGGCCACAAGAAGCAGAGTTGAGGAGCAAACCAGAGAGAAATTAAACATGTAACAAGAGTTTCGAAATTACGCATTTACAAAGTCCTAAAGGAGGTGAACGAGGGCGTAAGCCTCCTGCCTGGTCCATCCTCCGCAGTGCATGGATGCGTTTTCCCCTCTCCCACACCCCGCCCCTCCTTCCGTCCTCCCCTGGTTTTTGTTTTAAACATTCATTTGCTTGTTCACCTGTGGCAGTGCTAGCTAGCAACCCAGGTGAAAAAAAAAGAATTAAACAAAACTCTGTCGTTCAGCTGTCATACACACACCGCCACACAACCTCATCATGTACAAAGAAACCAAACACACCTCAAGTCTGTACATAAGAGGAGGGGAGAAAACAAGCACTCTGCATTCGTCACAAAGATTAAACGGTCATCCCTGTACATACAGCACGCTGCGCCGACGCCACAGATGCATCTCCACCGGCACCCTGCCGCCTGTGACGGAGCAGCAGTTTGCAGGATTACCGCTGGAGATTGGCCGCACAGCTCTCACTACCTCTCTGCATATCACAGCTCATAACCTGATCACCCATACTAATTAATAAGTCTACACTCTGCAGTTTTTGTCTTTGTAATTTTATTACAAAAAGTCATGCCTAAAGTCTAGCAGACATCTGCCCGTGTTGAAAATATAGATATGACGGTCTTGCTTGTCTTTTATTTTAATATCGAGTGTGGGGGATGTTTGCTTGATTGTTGTTCTCTAAGTCAGCGTCATTGTTCAGTCAACAGTTCTTGTGTAAGTGTCAAATCCTGTGGGGTGGTCTCACACATTAAAAGCTCCCATCTGCATGTGAAAACCTGTGAATAATCAGCTGAGCCCAAACCCGACATAAACCTCGCCCACCCAACCAACCCCGAGCACAGAATGATGCGCCCAGTCTCTGCCCTTTAACGAATGGTAGCAATTTCAGTGTTTGTCCAGTTGAGACCTTGCAGAACTTTATTCAGGCTTCAGTGGGGATTCAGTCGAGTCATAGTAAAGTCTGAGTTCTTGTCAAGACCGTGACTCTCTACTTTCTGCGCCGCACCGCCGTCTTGATCTTGCGCCCTGCGATTGCTGGCTGTCCACCTGAAGCAGCAGTGAATGATTTTGTAGACCTGTGGGAACAGACAAGTCCCGTTAGAGCATCACCACATGCATACACACATACACAAAATCATAAATATTTTGTGGCTGAATCTACTGAACTGCACTGCAGACACCTGATTTCTGAATACATATTATACACTGCTCCCCTGGGGGGGCACTTAAAAAAAAACATTTAAGCAAATATTCTGACTGCCAGTGCTACCTCTCAGTCTGCTAGCAGAATTCATACCTATGGTATGAATTTCAAAATACTGTTTCACCTTGTCCTCAGGTGCTCTCATTCACAAGATAAGTCGAGGTCATTGATGGTCTTACTCTTCCAAGATGTTTTAACGATGTACCTATGGTATCAATTTAAAGGCCCTACGCCGCCTCGTTCTCAAATGATAGCAAATGACAGCTGCAACTAGTGACAGCATCTCACATACATCGATGGTGGTATCTTTTTTCTATGATCTTTATTATTATTTATATACACTTATAGATAACAGCACAAATACCACTCTTTAAATATTTAATTTCCATTTAGGGCATGCTAACTTGGATTAAAGGTGTTTTGATGTGCATACACTGGGAAAACTTTACATGTTAGCTGTAATAATAGTAATAATAATGATAATAATAATACATTTTATTTAAAAATAGCGCCTTTCAGAGCACCCAAGGACACTGTACAACAAATACACAATATACTAGGGCTGCTCGATATAACGATATATATCGGATGACGATATAAAAATGTCTATCGTTTCATTTTACGCTATCGTTTGTTTCGTGGTGTCGCAAAATAAACTGTTTACAGCAATATTTTTTTCATCGTTTTGATGGTCACTGTAGTGGCTATATTAATTTCTTAAAGTTCTCTCTTTCTCTTATATTTAATATAACCACACTACGGACGGACAAGCGCTTGTTTTTATGCGTTGTCGTTAGCAACAACAACGGTAACAGCATCGCGTGTCCGCTTGTTTATTTTCCCACATAAACCTTTCACAATAAAGCTCAAGATCCTGTTGAGACTTTTCAAAATAAACTGAATCACGTGAAAGATGCAGAGTATTTACGGATGAGAAGCAAAAAAGCTGTCAGGTGCTAAAAAATAAACCTTAGACTCAAACGTTAGAACAGGCTTTTCCCCGCAGCACGCTGTGTAATAAATACTCACAAAGAAAACGGCGGCCGTTACAACCTATGTCTAAAAATGTATAGTTTCATGCATCAGTTAAAACACTCGACTCCAGGTACGCGACGCCCAGCTGGAAACACTTCACGCAAGTCGAGCTGCCCGACATTCACAGAATTTACAGAAAATGTTACATTTTTGTGATTTATATCGTTATCGGACGATAGATGTCTTAATATCGGGATATGAGATTTTGGTCATATCGCACAGCCCTACCTACAATATACACAATAAGAGTAACAGATAAAAGTTAAAATGATGCAGAGGTTTAGACTGAGAAAAAGCAACATACCCAATATTGAAAGTCGGAGTTTGCCCAAAGTTGAATCCACCTCCAGGTGCACCTGATTGGGGAGCGACAGAGGGGTTGGCAGGGGGAGCAGGGGAGGCTGAGGATCCTGCTCCGAAAGTAAACACACCTGAGGTGTTGTTGGTTGTGGCTCCAAATGCACCGGTTCCTCCAAACTGAAAGCCTCCACCTGGTTTAAAAAAAAAAAAGTGTTACATTTTAATGTCACAACTAAAATCATGACTATTAAAGGCTCGAAAGGCAGCCAGCCACTCACCTGGTGCGGGATTAGCACCTTGCCCAAATACAGGGGTGGAGTTACTCTGCTGTCCAAAGGCCGGGGGAGGATTGGGTTTGGCCCCAAAAGCTGGGGTCTGGGAAGGTGTGGCTGGGAAAGGAGATCCGAAAGATGATCCAAATGAAGGAGTTTGGTTGTTCCCGAACCCAGCAGAGGGAGCCGAGGTGAAGACAAATGGGGTTGGACCTGCAGATGGAGCTGTGATTGAAAAAGAATAGAAAACATAAATACATATGTCAATCATAAACAAATTGATCACTTATAATACCCGATGTAGATACTTCATAGTTACAGACCTGATGAGGAGGCAGCAGAGGGCGCTGCTGCACCAAAATTGAAGGTGGGAGCAGCAGCGGCAGCAGGAGCAGGAGCAGGAGCAGCAGCAGCATTGGTTGGAGCACCGAAGATGAAAGGCTGAGCTGGAGCAGGAGCAGGAGTGGAGTTGAGAGGAGCAGCTGATGGGGCAGGCGGCTGGCTGTCCTGACTCTGGCCAAAGATGAAGTTTTTAGCTGGAGGAGCGTCACTGGAGGCCGCAGCAGGCTGACCAAACATGAAAGTGTTTGGAGCTGCAGAGGGAGCTGGGGCCGGTGTGGAGGTGCTGCTGCCACTGGCAGCACCAAACAGACTGGGAGTTGGGGTGGAGGACGATGAAGTGGTGGAGTTGGTGGCGTTGGTTGGTTTACTTGCCAGGAAAGAAAAGGCTGGTTTTGGAGCAGCAGAAGCAGGTTCTGTGCAGGACGAGATCATGACAGAGATCAATAAAACAGCAGAAAACAGCAATTAAACCCACAGTATCGTAGTAAGTCACCAACACACACGTCATAGCAATGAAAGACAAACAGATGTTTCCAGGTTATCACACATCCTGAGGTCTTAGTAATACAATGAGGGAGTAGAATGTTTTTTAAGCGCAGAAGCAACAGACCTACATAATCACTGGGTGAAAACGTGGATATTTTGGCATCTTCTTGTAAGAAAAAGATTACAATTTTATAAAATAATACAATAATATAAAATGAAGATACTGAATCCCAGAATTGCTTAAGCATTTTTTAATGATAGTAAAAGAAACTGCATGAATGGTCTAGAAACCACAATCTACCCAAAGTGCTGTAAGTGACAGAAATTTAAGTACCTGCAGCACTTTTTCCAAAAGCGAAGGTAGGCTTTGGGGCTTCTGAAGATGATGTTTCATTCTTGTCTGCTGACTTTCCAAAAGTGAAAGCAGGTGGAGGTTGCTCTGTTGGAGCATTGGGCTTGCTGAAGGAAAAGCCACCAGTAAAGGCCTGTGTAGAATCTGCATCCTTACTTGCAGCAGCAAAGAGGAAGGTAGACGGAGCAGAGGAGGTAGCCGCTTCCTTCTTTTCCTCTGGCTTACCAAAGGTAAATGTAGGAGCAGCGGGCTCTTTAGCCGCCTGTGAGGACCCAAAAGTAGGGACTACTTGTGGTGCACTGGTGGCCAAACTCGGCTCCCCCAATCTCCCAAATACAGACCTGGCTGTGCCGCATGAGATGCTGACTGAGCCGCTGTCTGTGTCACTTGAAGATGCTTTACTGTTACTATTTTCTTGAGAGGAGGGAGGCGTGAAAGTAATAGAGGATGAGGAGGTTGTCGAGGTGACTGATGTTTTCTCTTCAGGTTTTGAAAGTCCAATTGTGAAGCCTCCCTTAGAAGAGTTGCTTTCTGTGCTAGAAGATCCAGTTCCAAACACTATCCCACTGCTAGCTCCAAACTTAAACCCAGAACCTGCAGCAGGCTGGTCTGACTTTTTATCATCACTAGAGGCAGCCCCAAATTTAAAGCTCTCAGACGAGCCGCCAAATTTGAACCCTGATGCAGCAGTAGTGTCTTTAGAAGTGGTTTCTGATGAGGAGCTTCCAAACGGCACTCCAAATTTGAATCCACCGGATGAAGAAGAAGAGGTCGACTCAGTGAGCGAGCCTCCAAATTTGAAACCTCCTGCTCCAGACGCTGAAGTACTGTCTGATGTGCCAAACTTAAAACCTCCAGTACTAGAGGCAGAAGATCCTGAGGTTCCACTGGCTGAGGAACCAAAAGTAGAACCAAAAGTAGAACCAAAGGCTGAAACGAGAGGACACAATTAAAGAGGGTAAAGTGATGTAATGAAATAACAACACAAGAGAAAACCTTTTAGCACCCCACACACTTAAATAGTATTTACATGCTACTGAAAAATACTGCAAGTAGAGTGCATTTGTTACCCTTGGGTTCCACTTTAGCTCCAGGTTTGGCTGCCTGACAGGCGACACACTGCACATCAGATGCTTTATTCTGCACAAGACAGACATCACATTCCCAGGCTCCCTCCGGCTTCTTGAACTTTTCTGCCAATCCCAACACAGGGGCACTGCTGCTTGATGAAGAGGGTCCTGCTGATGCTCCTGCACAGTCAATGATGAGATCATGAGAAGAAAAATAATAAAAATAATAATAATAATACTAATAATTGTGTGTGTGTGTATATATATATATATATATATATATATATATATGACTTTAGTCACTGATGCAGCTTATGAAATTACAGAGAAGAACTGCAAAGGACAGCTGGTGCAACCTAAAGCCAAGATTCAGCAACAGAAAAGCAACATTTTTAATTAATTACCTGGTTTAGCACTCGTGCAGGCCACACATTTGGTGTCCTCTGCTTTGTTCTGCACCATACAGGTATCACATTCCCATGCACCCTCAGGTTTTTTAAATTTGTCTCCAAACCCGGTGAACTCTGTAGAAACTGCGGCTGTGGGAGTAGGTACAGTCTTAACCGGCGAGAAGGCCGAAGAAAGAGTCAGTGAGGGTTTGAGTCCCGTTCCGGGTTTGGCCGTTTCGCAGGCCACGCACTTTACTGCATCAGGTTTGTTTATAACAAGACAGGTATCACAGTCCCAGGTGCCGGCAGGTTTGGAAAACATTGTGCCAAAACCTGTTGTGGTTGTAGTGGTAGAGGTGGTGTTAGTGCTGCTGCTGCTCTCCAGCCCAACAGAGGTGGAGGGTGACTGTTTACTGTCCATGGATTTGGATGAAGACTTGGGCTGTGGGGCTGCGCAGCAAACACACTTTGTGTCTGACTGCTTGTTCGGAACCAAGCAGACATCACAGGTCCAGTCTGCTGAGGCTTTGAACAAACCACCAAACCCCGTTGAAGAAGTGGAGGAGGTTGCAGAAGTGGAGGAGGGGGCAGTGGATTGTGTGGACGACTGCTGAGGAGTAGCATCGCGAGCTGGGGATATCTGAGCGACTGGAGAGGCAAAACCTGAAGAAACCAGAACATTAATTAAAGCTATGAACTTCAAACTCAACCATCTGAAAATTTTTCATAACGCAAAATACAAAGACTAACCAGGGGCTTTGAGAAGATCGAGGACGCTGCCCTGCTTCAAGGTCTTGGCTGGTTTGAAAGGTCCTTCAAAGTCTTCTGTGCTTTTTTTTACAGCTGCTTTTACTGTAAACATGAAACATGAGACCAAAAACTCATTTCAAGGTTTCTCAGGTGATACAAACTAACAGGAAGCCAGAATTCATGATTTAGGCTTCAAAGAGCTCACTCCACAATTACTTCTAACAGGGTGACGTCATGTGCTGAACAGTGTCCCTTAGCGCTCCTCTGCCAATAAACGTCAGACACCAGCATGTCAATGTTAGAAAAATGTTTAGGCATAGAGGAAAAACACTGAATTGGACTCGTACTTTCTTTCTACTCACATTGAGTATGCAAAACACTTCATACTACAAGTCCATTTATCATAAATCATTTCAGTAGAGGGAACCGCGCAAAATGGGTGCTTCACTCTTACTGTACTGTGTCTTCTTTGTGGCTGCTCACCGTCTTTAATAACTGTCGTGCAGACATACATCACACTGCAGTCAAATTTCAGTACAACACACATTAGCAAGTGCTCACCAGCCGACACACTTGCACTGTGCTGTCTTTTGCTCAATACAGCAGGGAACTGCTGGTGGTTTTAAATTAGTGCTGTCAGTGTTAATCCCGCTAAATGACGTTGACGCAATAACTGCATTAACGTGGCAAATCTCCGTTAATAAGCTAACCGCGCTAACGCGTTGACGTCGTGCAGCCCCACGCATGGGCCGATCGCGGTAACTCGTTAACAGAGATTTGCCGCGTTAATGCAGTTATGGCGTCAACGTCATTTTAACGAGATTAATGCTGACAGCACTATTTTAAATATGTTGTCACATTGTATGTGAAAGGGCCTCTGGCATTTTTGTGACACAAAACACTTACCTGCTGCTGCTATGGGCGTGGTCAACTTTCCATTCACCATAGAAGGACCCAGCTTCGCTACAGGTGCACTAAAAGTAAATCCAGCCTACAGAGAAACAAACAATTATCAATTTAACCTTCTAAAGCAAGGTTGTGTAATTATTAAAAAAGTAGAAAAAAATACTTACAGAGGGGGAAAAGGAAGGTGGGCTAGCAGCAGTAGTTTTGACAATAGGGGAGGAAAATGTGAAAAGTACACAAGGTGGCGTTGAGGCTCTTGGTGGATCCTGTAAAAAGTGAAAAGAAAAAAAAAAACCCTAATTGGTGCTGACTTAAAAGCATTATTTCAGTCACCTACTCACCAGTAAAGTCAAGTTGAACTAGCTCAAAGTTTGTTTTGATGTCAATTAACGATTGAGACTCGCAGTTTCATGACAGAAAAACGCTCGGATGCTTTAAGACGTACCTTATCTGTGACTGTTTCCTTAACAGGAGTAACAGCTGAGATCTTGGGAGAGGAGCTAGTGGAAGTGTTGAGCGGCGGTAAAGGAGAAGAGAAGCTGAAGGTGGGCAATGCAGATGTGCTGATGGGAAGTAAAATGGCCGGGAGCTCTGGCACCTCCGCAACCTGCAGTCAGAAAACAAGCAGAAGCAACACGTTATACCTTTGTTTCTCTTACTGGATGAAGACTGTGATAACTTACAAAAAGATCACGATTAGATAGATCAAGATCTCACCTCATCTTCCAGACGTTTGGAGGAGGGCCGAGCAGTGGTCTTCTCTCTCTTCATCTTTCCTCCTCCAGAGCTCACACTGCTGACTGCAGGTGTGCTGGACAGAGGATAAACTGGGCCACTAGAACTCTTTGTGCTAAAAAAAACAAAACAAATACAGGTATAAACAACCATTTGTCAGTTAACTTGTCGTGCTTTCTTACTTTGAATAAATTGACTATAATAAATTAATTTGTGAGATAAATTCTCAACAAGATTTTTAAGCAGGACATAAATCTGAAAATGTAAGAATATGAGGAAACTGTCACCTCAGTTTCTCAGAGACAGGAACATCGTTCTTAAGTTAGACTTGAACCTGATTAATCAGAGTCACTGTTTTACCTTTGAGATGGACCTGGGGTCGCTTCGGGAAGCTGTGGTGATTGTCTTGTGTGCTATGGGAATAATGCAAAAACAAAGGGATTACAAACAGGTTTTATATCTGATATATTCGGACTGGCTGCAAATACAGGAAAATCATGACGGGAGGCAACACTGTGCAACTAACCGTCTCTCTTGCAGTCCTGTCTACAGCTCGAGTCACTCCTCCGGGGGTTAAAGTAGGCCTGAAGGACACAGAGCGGTTTCCTGATACAGAAGCAGCAGGAACCACAAGTTTTTGCACCGGTGGAAGGTTAGAGTCCATCTGGATTTAGGAGAAAAAATTAATAAAAATAGAGTTAACTGAGAGGGCAGTGTTTGATTCTTGTTCTTTTCTGTGTCCATATTCAGAAACAGTTAATTCCTTTCTACTCAAAAATGAAACCGATTTGAAATGTGAACATCAACTTCTCTAAACATACATAAAATTTTACTTCAAAGATAACTTTATAGCAATCCTTCAGATGCTGTCATAAAGAAATTGCTATGTGGACCTACAGAGGACAGTCAAGATTATATTTTAATTAAAAAATATGGGGTTCGTATCAGGTCTGCTTATGTAAAACTAAAAGAAAAACAAAAATAAAACACCACTGCCTCAAGAGGCATAACCAAGAAAATTCTAGTAACTGCTTGGTTATATTTTGAACCATGCCGAGGTAAAACAGAAATTACACATGAAAGCCCTGGTTTGGGTAAGCAGGGTTTCTTGTTCAGACCTGTAAGACTGAATACACCATTGTTCTGCACTGCAGCTGTCACAGCTGGCAACGCCTGACAGTTATTACTGAGGACAAGTTCATTCCAGAGCTGGCACAATTTAACAATGGACAGCACTTAATACAGCGCACATTAGCACGATTTCATGAGCCAACTACATAGTAGCCTGCCAGAGTTTTGCTCACAGGTGTGTGTAGACACATAAGAGACACACACAGAGTGAGGAACAGCTGAGGAGACTCCCGTTAATAAGCGTAAAGGAGACCAAACCGGTAGGGGACAGAAATGACATGAAGACAAATTGCAACAAGTGCTGCTGCACTTGTACAATGATCTCCTGTTTGTATCACTAAGCACACTGCAGAGGACACTTGAGAAATTTAGATGTTGATCTGCAACCACAAGCTTTCACCCACATTCAACACCGTTATTAACAAACCAGAGGAACGAGGCTAAAATTGGACAGCTATGAGCTAACTAAAATTTTGATGGCCACATATATTCTGAAACTGGTACTTACCCGTTTCTTTTTAGACGGGAGATGTAACGCATCTGGATTTACACCATCCACTGGCTGCAAGACAGAACTCAAGTGAGAACTTTTTGGGCTGGATGTGGTGTCAGTATAACAAAATAATATAAACCAGCTTTTCTCAATGTCTGGGGTGTTTATCTTCACATGATGTGCTGCAATGTACAAAGTGTCACAGAAAACTGATGCTTATGCTGAATATTAAAAGCTCTTACTGGTGACAGTAAGGGGGATGAGGCTGCTGCAGGGATTCGCTTGGCATCCTGTAAATGAAGACAAATAAATGTCCATCAGGTTTAAAGATTTTAAGCAGGAACACCTGCCAGAACATTTTGACAATGTTTATATTTGCATATTCACTTCTATGTGGGACACCGAACTGAGATGAAGTATAATTTCATCTTGCATGTGTGTACTCACAGCTAGTGGGCTCGACATGCGCTCCAAAGACTGCAGGATGCGTCTGGCTGTGGCGCTGGTCACCCCGCAGGGCTGAGCACCAGCAGGCTTGGCCTTGATCTGTCTCCTCACCGGGGCCTGCATATCAGATAAACTACTTCAGTCTACAGTTTAATCAATAATATTCAAACTATAATGTCAGTATCACAAACAAACAACTTACCTCCAAAATCTTAAACATGTTCTGTGCAACATTTATTGTTTATTAAACATAATTATGGCCAATATGTGAGCATATTAGACCTTTAACCTCTCTAGTAGGTTACAGCCAACAGCGTGTGGGCTGGTGTCTGTGTGCAGGACAAAAATTGAATGCTGTGCCTCCTTTTCATTCCCATCGCCAACAGTAAGCAACAGCAGCTTTGAAATGGATTCCAGTAACCACTTATATATTTCCTTGTGTTGCCAAATACAACGTTTACAGCAATATTTTCATCATCATTTGTATTATGGTGGGCAATCTTACATGGCAACACATGGATGCAAACAGAAACATGAATACCAGAATGATGAGTGGAGGTGAGACAGAACACACATTGTAGCTGGGAAAGAGAGAACGGCGAGTCGAGACAAATGGAGGATCTTACTGCTAACCCAGGAGCTACCTCTGTATCAAGAACTTTGTTTAGTTACATAAAGTCTGACAAAAACCAAACTGTACTTTGCATATTATGCTGCACACTGGTCCCCAAAATAGGCCACCACAAACCTATTCGACCACCTATGAAAGAACCATATGAACGAATATGGAGCAAGTTTACAAATGGGAAACAAAAGAACCACCACATGGTCAAAATAAATGCTAGAGTGAACCTTTAAGGTACAATGTTTATATTTGATGTTTTGTATAATAATATTTTATGCTTGGTCTTTAATCATTTAGTTTTAAAAAGTATTTTAGATTTTATACAGTCGCATTTTTACATTCTTAAACAGTTTCTCATTAGTTTTAAATAAAAGAGACAAATAATCGTATATGAATGAGTACTGTTCAGTCCTGAGTACAAAATTTATCATGTAAAACAGAAACATATCAGGATATGAGATTTTAATCATACCACACAGTCCTAATAGCTTCCACCAAACAGACTCCAACACAAACTCAACAAACACAAAACTGTTGTGGTTTTGAGTAGCATTTTGCCAAAGGCAACATTAGCAAACAATCAAGCCAAGGTTGGCTAGCTACGTGCTACATCTGGTACCAATCACTGTGGTCACAAAAGCAGATAATCCTAACATCAGCCAGACAAAAAAGAAGAAGAAGAAGAAAAAGAAGACAGTTTTATCTAATAAAAACCACCTGGCTAAGTCGGACTACATTACACTACCAGAACAACAGTCTACATTAGCAGGGCATTCATGTGTTTTTCTGGATCAAACCTGACCCTCAGAAACTACTGCAAACTACTACAATGTTAGACAATGCTAATACTCCTGATATATATACTCAGATATACACACTTTTTATTACAAGATTAAAAATATACTTTAGTGCAACCCATGTTTTCACTGTTTTATTCAACACAAGCTACATTAAAAAATAAATGCAAGCACACCTGCAAATGTAACAGAATGAATGCATGAATATTACGTTTTACAAGGGTGTACAACCAAATAAAAAATAAATAAATAAATAAAATACAACGCATAAGACCTACTGCAATAGACTGCTATGCGGTGCCATGGTAACAATAAAAGCTTCTGTTTTAACACCATACATGACCATCATCTTGCTCACCTGATACGGTGTTCCAGGACGACTGCGCAAGCTCCTGACTGCAGCTGCACCACCATAGGTGGTCTTCCCGGGGTAGAAGGGTGAATCTCCAAGCTGGCTAGAGTTCAGCACCGTGCTGTTTAAAGTGGACTGGAACGGAGGAAGGTAAATATAATTCAGAGTCATTTTTTCATACATTCCTAAATTAGTTATTATCCTAATTTATGAGAGCCCCATTTGTTATGATTTACTTTACTTTAACTCATGAAATAAGAAAAACATTTCAAAATAAATCAAATGCAAAGTTAAACTACAAATATGTGTTATAGTGCCTTCAATATACAATGAAAGTCAAAGGTATACTATGACTTTTACTGGTCAAAGCATAGCTTTCACGTATTCTTAGAAGTTGATTTATTATAATCTCATGTGGTTTTACAGGGAATTACTAACTGTTACATTAGAGCTTCCTAAAACATGTCCGACAAGCTCAGACTTGTATTAGGCGTTACTCTTACTTTTTTGTTTACATATTCAACTGTTTTGTCTTGTTAAAATCAGAGCTGGACTGCACAGTAATGCTACTTGCTATGAATTGGTTGGCCTCAACTTCGGTGCCAGTGGCAATAAAAAGTAAATGTAAAGCAGCCTAACATTACTAAAGTAATCTTGTAAACAAGATATTGTCTCTTAGAGGGATAGTAACAGTGATTTTACATATTATCCAACAAAAATACCACTGTAAATTTATAATTTAGAGCTCGAAGCATCAACATTTGACTGCACTTCGAAGCAAAGATCAGCACATTTACATCAAGCTGCTGTGATAAGTAAGCTTCACCCAATCATGTGCTTCACTCATCTCATGGCACCCTGGTAAAACATGTATGAAACTCTTCTTTAAGAGCTTTTTACAAACATTACATGCTGAGAGATTCAGGATCTTGGTGGACAGACAAACACTCACATTGGAGGATGTTCCAAAGACAGACAGGTTGAAAGCAGGCTTTTTCAGACTGGACTGGGAAGGTTGAGGTCCAGAGTTTGTTCTGTCTGTCTCCGGGGACCAAAGCTGAGGAAGTGATGCCGTTTTAGAAGTGGGGACATCTGAAAAAGAAAGAGATACTGAAAATCTCTATAATTCAAGAGAACACTAGTGTGTTAATCTAGCTTCTAGCCGTGGCTCTATAGGGCTTTGAAAATCCGTCCAAAAAGTGTTGGATATAAAACATTTTTGTTTGTTTTTTTAATTACAGCACTTTGTTTTGGTTATGTGGCTGAGTTGTTTGTATATACTAGATCCCCTCTACCTGAACTGCCCATCCACATATGCAATACTTATTTGATTGCATTTTAATCTAAAAATGTATCCAAAAAGCAAAATCACCAGTTCTGCTTAGTCTGAGGCAAGAAAAACAATGTTTATAAGAAGATCATAAAAATCAACTCAAATTATAACTTTTACGTCAAATCTGTTCAGACTCCCTTTCTTCATCCTGTAATTACCTTACTAGCTGTGCTAAACGTGGTTTCATCCCACAAACAAACAGTATCCAAAGGGTAGAGTCCTGGAATAAAGAAATGCTATATGTATAGCTGTATATCAACTTTGCATATGCAAATGTATGCAAGTCCAACACATTGCGGTCAAGGCTATATATGGGGTTGTAGTTGTGTGTTTACACCTATACAACAGTAGGCAAATAGTCTGAACACAGACCGGTTTAACGGCACAACAGATCCAAAGAACTCAACACTGAGGCTCAATTCACTCATCAACTGAGAATTAAATTTCTTCTAACTGCTCCACTACCTCAACCCACTTTGGAGGATAAGCGAGTGTATCCAGAACGTTACAGATTTCATGTTTGTAGCTGCCACTTTTTAAATATTTACATTATGTCAGATTACATTACAAAACACTTAAACACACAAATCTGCCATCTATTTACCCTTGTCAGATGCACGGGAGGAGAATCCACTTGTGGTGGAGATGTTATCATCTTCATGCTGTGACAGGTTATCCTTAATCTCTTTTACCAAGGAGAAGCCAGTGGAAAAGGGTCCAGGGGCTGAGGAGGTGGAGGGCTGTGAGAAGAGGCTGCTAGAAGCCCCCAAAGTTGGGGAGGAGGCATCCAGTGGGGTGAAGTGGAGATGGGAGCGACTAAGAGGAGGTCGAGAGAGCACATATTCCTGAAAGTTCAGGGATGCTCTGCTTGTTGAGGGCTCTGTGTAAGAAGGACAAATATGACAGGTGAGCTCAGCAATACAAATAAAATATCACCACTAACCATATGATCTGAAAGACCCCTCACCTGTGTTACTAGTACTTGGCTCTGGGGAGTCACGTCCATCGAGGGGAGGTGGTCCCTCTTCGCTACCATTAGGAGGAGGCGGCGGCGGCTTGCAGTTTTGCTCTGTCCCATGTATATCCACTCCTCCTTCGGGAGCATCGCCATTCTTGAAATATTTCTGCAGCCAGGAAGGAACGATGCTCTTTACTGTGTCTGTCACTCGACTGATGAGGCCTGACTGCTGCTGATAAAACCAAGAGGAGGGGAGAGGAAAGAGTCAATAAGGGTGTAAAATAAATAATATTTACATTTAACAAAAAAAACCAAACCAAGTCAGTCTTTGCAGCTGCTTCATTTGAAAATTCCTTTGACAAATGGCACTGGACACTATTCAATGTACGTAAAATAAAATAAAATTCCCTGCTAAGAGTGTTGCTAGTTCAGTCTTGTGGATTTTTCACTTTTGACACCAAAACACAAAAAATCCCATGCTCGGTCAAAACACCTAATAAACTTGTGGTAAATCAACTCCACAAAACCGAGTCATAAAAACCTTGGACACTTCAGATTAGCAAACCACAGCTATCAACATTGGATTTTTTTATCTGAATCAAGTGCACTGCCCGTCATTTGCAATGAGACTATTCGTCTTCACTTGTGCAAAACAAAACAAACACAGAAATTGGGTCAGGCACTGTGCATGCTTCTGTGAAACACTGAGCAAGTGACGTTGTTCTGTACTGTACTCAGGTCAAACACTGGATGAATTCCCGGCGATGCAGAGGAGTCAAATCTCCTAAATACCATGCATAGAAAGTAAATGCATTTCAACACCCAGTTATACTGGGACACACATTTTAGCATTTGTAACTTTTTTAAACCATCTCTGAGAACAAAACAATCTACAATTAATTTAGTTCCCCTCATTCTTGTCTCCCTACTGGGTAGCTCATCAGTCTATGCAATTTAGCTCTGGGCTTTGTATTCCAACTTCCCCATCTTGGACTGCAGCTGACAACAGCAGTCCTTAATTTGTCCTGCAGAAGAACTGTGATTCACTTTAACTAGAAACTACAGCAACTAGAGAGCTTGGTCATGAACCTCTACACACAGTTCACTAAGGCTACAAAGGCAAAGCGAGCTCGACCGTTAGCAACTGCAGTCCACAATGATGAAACTCATCCACAGCAGGAGACACTCAGTGGAGAGCAGCTAATTAAGTGTTTAGTGATTTTTTCCGAAATAAAACGTTTGCACAGAATAAGCTTATAAATAGAAATGTGACACAGCACGCAAATTGTCAGCCAAAGATGCAGGCAGACAATCCCAGCTGTGCGCAAAAACAGCTAAGCAACAATGCAACAAGAACTACAGGACTTAAATTTTTTTCCACGGTTTCTTTAATGTCAATACCTCTCAAAACCATGTCCCAAAAATGTAGCTGTGAACCATTTCTGATGCATAAACTGCAAATAAACAACGCTCCAAGTCTTTGTACAGCACACCTTTTGGTTATAAGGGAAAACTCCCACTCATTGCAGCCACACGACTAAGGGTACAACCTGGTGAGCCAGTCAATGAAATCTGCGCCCTCGCTGATGCTAATGACTTTACTTCTTTAGTCTGTGATGATAATGCATGTGCATTATCGCAGCTTTTATCAGAAGTTTAATTATTTATGAACATACTACAGGTGACAATTTGTGTAATTATTAAACCACAATAAACATCGGTCATAATTTGACATCTTTGAGTTAAAAAGTTATAGAAAACAATTTAACACAGATAAATTAAACTTTTTTTGCATATCAATCTATAAGTTCTTAGATTTTTTTATTAAAAAAATTTGAACTTTATACAAGTTTTCACATGGCACATTACACATTAATAATTTACGCACATGTGCAACTGCTATTGCAGTGTGCATATACTCCCTGCCTCTGCCACAAAATACAACCTAAACACGAGGAACACTGTGCTCTTATTGATAGCACTCTTCTTGTTTTATTGTAAAGTAATGACATAACTGTAGTTCTGACTACCTTTGGCATACTGGCAAGCTACTCTTCATACTAAGAAGGTAAAAAGGGTGTTTTCACATATGGATTCGATCTTGGGAAATTTTTCTAGATATTACTCAATTCAAATGAAAAATATCCACCTAAAAGTTTGTGTGAGGTCAGACTGAGCTGATGTGAGGACAGTCCAGTGCACTATTGAGCGGTCTTGCCTGCGTCCTAACTCATTTATGCTCTGCTAGCTTCATCAGCTAAACCAAACAGAATATATCCAGCAGTGTTAATATGTCTGATATGAACTGTTTCATACTGACTGCAAAATGTGAGAAAAGGAAACTTCAGAAAGCATCCTGACCAGACACCAAATGTGAAAACAGTTCCAGAGAGAGGACTGACCAATCTCTCAGCCTGTAGCTAAGTTTAACAAGAACCTGCCAAAGTTGAAGCTATGTGGCAAACAGACTTTCAGCATACAGACCATTTTACTTTTGGTTTGTTCTTTAAAACAAAAACAAAAAAAAACTCAGCCTAGCAGCCTCATTTTCAGTGTGTAACCTGAAACAGCAGGTGAAAAGATTAGTGTTCTTCAGATTTAAGCTTTCTGAACAGGTGATGTGATAAGTGACTAAGTGGATTCTAAATTGGTGGTCTTTTGATGCAAGAAGACATTTATTGAAAATATTTATTTAATTTAAAGTCCAGTGTTATTGTTGTACTTGGGTGTCTTCATATTAAGACACCAATGCTGTTTGTGATAAGAGAAGTTAGAAAAGGAAGCTCTGAGGAAAAGCACCAGCTTGCAAGTGCATCTCTTGGAGACACCATATACCCCGCAGTGACTTTCAACACTTGATAAGCTATATATGCTCCTTCCTTCCTCCTTATCTATGCCACACACCTGTGGGGCACCCTGTACTTTACCCTGTGTGCAAATACACTAGTGTATTTACATGTGTATAAAATGTGAAAAATAAGTATAACCACCACCATAGTGTTGCTTTTAAAAAAAAAAAAAAAATCATAAAAGCTATCCATCAGAATTTCTACTGTAGACACAGTAGCATAGCTAAGACCCAAGAGTGTTGTATGAACTGCACATCAACCTTGAGAAGCTTTTGTGTTTATTTTTTAAGTGAATAATATCTAATTAAATTGGTGCTCTTATTTTTAAAAAAAGAAAAGTGAAGCCAGCCCGACTGTTTTGAAGAACTGCAATCCTAGAAGTGAATCAAGACAGAAACAGCACAAACACTGCATGTCTTACCAAGCTCCTTCTGCTTTCTCAACAAAGTGTTGTGTAAACAAAACTGATGATGAAAAATTAAACCTATCTTTTAAACTGTAAATAAGATTTGGGTAATTGTTGTTTGTGGGTGAGTGAGCCTTTACTTAAATGTGAAAGTTCAAACACTTCTGCATCATGTGCTATTGAATCTATGCACAATTTAAAAAGACTTAACCTTGACTCACATGTTACAGAGGTGAAAAACTATTCAACTTCTTTTTGTGTTTCATGCTACAGTTTCATGTACTTGTCTTCATTGTTACCATGAATGCCATTTCTATTTTAACACTATGTGCGAAGTCAAAAGGGTACATTGCCATGGGATCAATGCTGAATTATGCAAAATCTGGGTTGCTGATTATGTGATATATGCTGTTAAGAGCTGTAACATGACACTGGAACGACAACAGCAGAGCTTGGAAAATTACATGAGTCTTCTTTTTCTGTTGTCGGTTAACTGGTGCTTTTAGGTAGAAGTGTGAATGTTTTTCTGTGTATATGCATTAGTCCTGCAACAGTTTGGCGACCTGCCCAGGGAGTACCCTACCTGTCGTTCTATGAGAGTTGGGATGGGCTCCAGCTCTCTACCCTTGTGACCCTGAATTGGATTCTGGTCAGTTAGCAGCTTAATAAATCACTGCCACAACTTGTAAAGAGTCAAACATAGTCGTACGAATGCAATCAATTATAATGCTCGATAGAAACATGTTGATTATACTTGATTTGTGATATTACCTGATCCAGAGCATCAAACATGGGAGGAAAACAAAAACCATGAAACCCAGAAGAGTCGAATTAAAAAATGTGTAGTATTTTGTTTGTATAATCAATATATCTTGATGGCAAGCATAAATAATATCTATCCAAAATCCTGTCTTACTTGAAATTCATAAATGTGACAACATTTATGAATGCTGGTGCTGATGATTGTTTGTGCGACTACGACTATTAACGACGATCGTCAAGGAAAGTCGATTGTATATTTCTCAAAAGAAAAGAAAGAAAGATTTCCAGTTGATTTGCACTCCAGATAGAGAATACACTTGTAGTTCACTGGAGTTTTTTCTTTAACTGATAACAAAAAAAGTACACAAGATTTTCGACTATCAGGACAAGTCTTAGCCACCATTAAGATCACAGGTTGGTTTTAAAGCCAACAGTACCGCTGTCCAGGCGGCAAATATACCCACTAAGGTAACCATGTGGGTTTCCAAGCAGCCAATGCTCTCTGCGCAGTTCAGCTGGCTTTGATTTGGCTAACGGTGCCTAGCACTTAAAAGGTTTCCACCCAGCCCCCCAACACAACCTTAAAATGTAAAACAGTTATGTGTACCCCGAGACAGTTGTTACTTAGAACCAAACCATCTTGCCACGTCTACCTGCAACAGTATGACGCCTCAAAACTTAAGAACCGAGGACAACAATGCGCCGTTCGCCGATGCTAGCGTCCACTAGCACTAGCTCCATCGGCTAATGGCTAGAATCCTACTTCCTCGCTTTCCACGAACTTTGTTAACAGTTAAAAACTCACGACTTCAGCAAATGTTGGCCATCTCAACTTGTCGCATGTGAATGAGCACTTAATCAACACTCGTTACCTAATGTAAACGACACACCGTGTTGCGATTTGACTGTCAAGCCCGCCTGCTTTTGCTAACCTATGAGCTAGTTAGCTAGCCTTTAGCCGTTAGCATTTCCTGTGCATGCTAGCAGCGCGTGGAGGCCACGAGCGCTAACTGCAGGCCACAAAATGTCTCCAACTAAACAATAACAAGACCTCAAGAATACAAGCATTACAGTCACTGTACGGTCCTCGAAACGGGCTTTAAACTGAAATTGTTCATTCTGTTTACCTGTTTACTCTTGGCGTAAGGTTTAGAGGCAATATGATATCTCCTGCTTCTAATTTTCCCTCCACCCGTGGCCGCCATGGCTCTTTCGTCTGAGTGTCTTTCGGTGTTTCGGCGCCGGATAGCTGTCATCCAACACAGTGGCCACTCTCAAAGGAACTATGGGAAATGTAGTTGCATAACCTAACAAAGGAGGTAAACTCGACAGGTCAAGCGTACTGTATGGCATCATGAGGATAATTATTATTATAAAGGTAATAAGAGTAATTATAAGGACATTTGTACATTTACATTTACAAAAATCACAAGTATACGGTTAAATCTCAATAACATATATTTGTAAGGGGAAAAAATAATTTTTTTCCTTTTGTCTAGGCATTTTCAGTAGTTTTTATAAATGATGTGGCATGGGGGAGAGATATGGAAGCTTCTTTCTGCCACTGAAAAAAGAAAAATATTTTCTGTTGTCTGTAATTCCAAATATTGACTTAAGAATTCCAAATAATTTCAAGTTACATGTCTCTGAGATTTTGAGACATTTTGAGATAAGGGCTTTAGATTTTGACTCAGATCTGCCTGGCAAATGGTGGAAGTAAAATTTCATAGTAGCGGGGAGCTCACCTTATGAATGTTTGATCATAAATAAATACAGTAAACAAAGAGTTTAATTCAACACAAAGGTTTCAAGAATATTTTGGTTTGAAGAAGTGTTTAACAAAATGGAAATTATTATTTTTAGACCTTTTACTCAAATAAAAGTAATAATCCCAACTAAATAATAGTGCAAAATTGTAAAAATATAGGCTTATATGCATTAAAAGTAATAACTGTACTGTGGTCCTTTTCAGAATCACATACCAAGGTATGCAGGAATGTATCAACAACACATCTTCATTACATCCATGAATCTTCTCTGTGAGCTTCCTCTTTTCCTGCTTCCTGGCAGCTCCATATTCACCATCCTTGGTATCCAGTATCCCTCCTCTACATGCCCAAACCATCTCAGCCTTGCCTCTCCCTGTGGTTTTATTTGGCAAATATTTTATGACAGACACCCTTCCTGATGAAACATCAACAGTTAACTTAAGTAATAAAAAAAATACATTAAAGAACAATTCAATAGTAATTCAGATAAATGGTAGCTGCTACATCACCATATTTCATCTCACAAACAATTTGACCCATTTTGATTCTTCATAACAACGATATGTTGGATTTCACTGTGGTAGCTGGCAGAACTAAATGAAAAGGTGACTTGAAAGGTGAACTAAGCATTCCTGTGTAACTTGTATAATGTGGTGTATAAATTATACCTTTCTACACATTAAGAGCAAATCAGATATACAACCAATCCTTTGCTTTTTACACTCATTGACAGTTATATTAGGTACACCTGTTCAGCTGCTTCAAATATTTAATCAGCCAAACACATGGCAGAAACTCAGTACCCTGAGGCATGTAAATATGAAGACAATGTCAAGAAAAAATGGGCATCAGAGAAGAAAGGTGATCTAAGTGACCTTGAACATGACATGGTTATTGATGCCAAAAAAGTATGAATATTTCAGAAGCCGCTGATCTACTGGGAGATTTTCTTCTAAGTGGCCGTTCTCTGGTTCATGATGTCAGAGGTCAGAGGATAATGCCAAGAGTTCAATGAGTCACTTAAAAGGCAACATGCATGTAGAAGAACATCTCTGAATGCAACACACCAAGTTTTAAAGCAGAAAAGCACACCAGGTGCTGCTCATGTCAGCTTAGAGCAGGAAGAATCTATGCAACAAAAGGTTAAAGCAGCTCTGAAGGCAACCCGATACTAGAAACATGCAAGTAATAAAATGGCAGTTGAATATAGCTTTGCACTCACAAAATGTGTTGTAGAAAGCCACAGATATTTCAAGTACCTGGGGAAATTGTTCCTTTAAAATGTCAACAAAAGAACTGTAATAGACAAAGATGTTTGTAGCTGTGGGTGTTTGGACTTTTAAAGCACTTTTAAGAAAGTTAATGTACAATTTTAGAGAACGACTGGATGGTTCGAGTAACAGTATAATTTTAGCACTTACAGATCCGACACTGAGTGGTTCCCGTTACTCATCCAGTCTGAGAAAGCACTGGTTAAAGTGTTTGTGTATTTATTGATTTATTTTAAGTAATTGTGTTTTATGTATATTATGGTTTTATATTTTTACAAATTTTTACAAATGCTTTATATTTTTTACTAATGTTTTATATACTTATTTATCTACATATAGATATATATGTGTGTGTGTTTCTGTCTTGTTTTTATGGACATGAAGTCTGCCAATAAAGATTGAATTGAATTGAATTGAATTGTAAAATTAATGTTTGTTGTCCTCTTGTTGTTGTTTTTTTGTTGCTTCAGACATATGAGGCCACAGAGAACAATGAAATGAAAAACCATGAAAAAAAGACTATATTTATTTAATCTTTGTTTTAATTATGTGTACAAAAACAGTTCAGCCATTCAAATCATACATGGGTAGTAACACGTCATGCACAGTTTGCTGTGTTGTCTGCACTTTAAACTCAATACATTAAAATAATCAGTGAAGAAAGTTAGTGCTGAAATTAAAACTAACACTAAATGAAAGATTATTCTACACATTTAACAGCTTATTTAGAGTATTCACATGTTGTATTATTAATGTCACATTTAATTAATCTGGATCATAAAAATTGCATTAAAAAAGATCTTTTTACACAAATATTGAGCCACTGAATGTCACCGCAGTGCAATTACATTGAATGTCACAGTTCTGTGTTGGGTACGCCACACATTCATACACAGCATCACTCCACAGACATCGTCAAAGTCACACATCTGAAAAACTTTAATAAAGCAACAGCTGGTTAAGTAATTCTTACACTCGTTTAAAAAATAGACAAAGACTTTATTTCCTGCTGATGCTGTTTTGATTGAAGAAACTTACAGACAGTAAATGCACCAGCATCATATAACCATAAAAATATTAAACCGACAACATTAATCATCATCATCAAATCATCACAGAATCAAACCATCTACAACTCTTAAACCCAACAGTATTCGACATCTTTAGTTTCTCTTAAAGCTATTAAGGTCAGTAAATAAAAAACACACCAGTCAAAAAGGTTTAGTGCAAATAGTCTACATGTGTGTTGTACAGGATGGTGGGTGTGGACTGGTTGGTACACCCCTCACTTGACAACATTATTCCAGTGTTAAAAAGACAATATTGGTTGTGGAATGACACAGACTGCTGTTACAGTCCAAATAAGGCACCATTTTCTCTCAAACTCCAGCGCATATTACCTCATTATTTAAGTTTGTTTAGAAACATCTTTGACATTTAATAGAAAAGAAACTCAATCAAACTTTGCTGTCGTGTTCTGGCCTCCCACACCTTTAGAAGTTCAAACGGTTTATCAAGTGACACCGATATGATTTCTGGAATCTATTTTTTGGCGATTAATTGCACCAATGATGCAACTTACAATATTAATTAAATCCATCCACAAAGTGCATACTGTATTCCTCTTGGTAAACGCATCATTTCCTCATCCCCCTCCACAGAGGTCACAAAGATTCAGTATCAGTTGCTGTTTATTGTCTCTTTCCTCCTTGACCATTCACAAATCTGTTCCTGCCTGCAGCTCTCCTCCGTTTTGCAGTCTGCACAGTTCTTGGGGAATATTCCTGAGCTGTGGAGCAAAGAGACATGAGATATAATAAACATTTGAGATGGAGTTTAGTGAAATATTGTCATCAATCTGCATGTTATGAGACTGACCTGCAGCACCATCTGTGATGAAACCACATGAGTCAATAACACTCCTGTCATTGCAGTTGTGCCTTTGCAGAGAATTTCTCTGCCAACAGAAAGAAAATCAGAGTCACAAACACAAACAGTCTGTACAACTCGCTCACTCAAAACACTGCTGTGGCTTGGTTCAAAATGTACAGACGGTTTCAGAGTCCTGGTTTTCTGCATCCGTGCTCACCGTCATATTCTAATGGTGGTGCTGTGCCATGCTTACACACAGGGCACTTAGAAACAGTTAACTGTTGACATTGATGCTAACGCCAGAGGGGTGCACCGTGAAGTGAGATTAATGGCACAGTGAGCTATGTCGAGGTTAACGTCAAAGTTTTCTGTGTCAAGAAAGTGACTCTGTTTTGGCTAAATCACCATGGTAACTCATGCTGCACACATAGCATGGTCAGGAGCAGGGTTTTAATTTAAGATCATCAGGAAGTGCTTTTCAGTGATTCTTTTTTCTTCTTTTTTTTAAACATCATGTTTTCCATGTGATAAAGATCCTTTGCTGGGTAAATACATCTAATATGTGCAGCTTGTTAAGCCGTATCTTACTAACACCACCGAATGTGCAGCTAAAAAGTCGAAACAGTGCATTTTTACTGGGATTTGCATGTGTTCAGTTGGTGATGTAGGAAAAAACATGAATATAAATGTTTTTATATTGGGTTCTGATGCTTACACAGCAGCACTGAGATTCACTCAGTATTAAAATAAACTTGATGTATTGATGAGAGTCAAATTTTATGGCTATTTAACTTGGTGTTATCTGCTGCACCGTTGCATTTTCCAGTTATATGTTTTTGTCATTTATATATACTGTTTAATCATCATCATCATCATCATCATCATCATCATCATCATCAGAAAACATCTCTGACTGGAGTAGCTGGCACTCAAAGAGATCAATTTGTGCAGAAGAAGCGTCATGTGAAGCATTAAACGGCCCTTTTTATGTAAATGTGCACATAACCTTGAAGCAGAAAGCCCGGCTTAACAGAAAGGTTGATAACCACCACTGTGACACCTGCTGTGTGTGACTGGGATTTTAGGTTTTACCTCTTAAGCTTTCTTTGTAGTACATCCCTCTGTTCTATTCCACAGATGGAAGTTTCTACTATCACAAGCAAACCAAAACCTCTAGAAACATTTAAGTAAGCAAGCAGCCCAGGGCACTGTCTTACCTTCACTTTCTTTTGCTCATACCACACCATCCCATATAAGCACAGGAGCGTGATGAGTGCCTGGAAGAAAAAGTGTGCAAAAAATGAGTCTGCTTAAAGGAAAAAGAAAATATAAACTGTTACTCCTGTAAAAATCACAGTTAATATTTGTGCAGCACATCAGATGCAAAGTCCTGCAACATCTAGCTTATTATCCACTTATTTTCAATCTATTTTAATAATCAATTACTGTAGGTGACACATATCGTTTAATTATAAATGCACACTTGTCTTTTCTTACCAGACACAGCAGCCACAGGAGCACATAGCGAATTTGTGTCTTGGAAAACAAGTCGTGGCCAAATTTTACACAAGCAAGCGCCTCCAGGAAAGCGATGGCTCTTAAAGAGAAATACAGAATAAAACAGAAATGGTGTGTTTGATTTGAATGTTTCAAAAACAGACATCTGTATTCAACAATGGCCCCCTCTCTTGGCCATGCCTTTACACTGCGCTAAAGTGCCTCTATTGATGGATGAGACCCTAAATGGATGTTGTCCATGTTACTGTTCCCACAGTATTCAGACGCATAACTGATATTCATTCAGCACACTGTGCAGTGGGAAACTCTTACACTTTTAAAGGTTACACTGCAGGGGTGAACCTCAGACAAGAGAGCGGCATCAGCGTTAAGTCGCTGACGGAGAGTGTGCCGGTCTCGTTGCTATAGTAACCGGAGCAGACTAAGGACATCAGCACCTTTGTGTCTGAGAGGACTACATGATGTTATGAATTTCAATTGACATGAAGCTACACTGTTATAAAAATGAATCCAAAAGGTTTAAATAAAGATTCAAACTGTAGTCTAATGAGACAACTTGACACCAGTGCTTCGTGGCCTGATATGATTATGGTTAAGCTGGCGCCAATGGCAGGAAGTGTCCATTTACTCTCTGGTTGAAAATGAGTGAAAGCTTTGTTTTATGTGTTGTTCAACAACAGATTTCAACCATAAAGATAATTAGATGAGTAATATGTGACACTTGACACTTGTTACTTACATAATGACAAAGCAAGAGATAAAAAAAAGGAAATGGACAAGCTATGGGTCGAGCTACAATTTTTAATTTTTACATTTTTTAAAACATCATCCAAAGTTGCTCTTAGATAAAGAAAATGCTTAAATTGACAGTAAAAAAAAGATACTCACCCAAAAACCCAACACTGTGTGCCAACTCGCTTACATTGAGTGTCTGTCAGGTATGCATAATATTGTCTAAAAAAAACCCCAAACCCCCAACATCAGTAAGCAAACATTAACATAGCATCCTCGCAGACGTGTATTTAGTAGGCACAACGTGAATAAGACCGCATAACATCGTAATTATTACAGATGCTCAAAGATTGGTAAGTGATGTAAATTTGAGGTTTAATCGTACCGTACAGTGGGTGCAGTGATGACTCCGATAAGGAGGATACGACACCAGCTCAGAGGGTGAGAGGCCTGGAAGACGAAGATGTGCTTGAGGAAGAATGTGTTCAGCTCTGTCAGCTGTGGAAATAAAGATGTGTAAGACAAACAGGATTTCACAGGAAGTGTTGTTTATGTACAGTGAGGGTATTACTGAACATATGATTCTTCAAATGAACGATATTCAACAGACAGATTAGTGAATTGATCAATGACTCACTATCTTGCAAGTACAACCCCAATTCCAAAAACTTGGGAAGGTGTGTAAAATGCAACTATTTAATAAACCCATATTTAATTCCCCAAAAAACAAGGAAAATATATCAAACTAAGAAAATGGACCATTTTAAGAACAAGTTAAGGTTTTTTTATTTCTTTTATCTCAAAAAAGTTTCTCCATGTGTACCACTGTGTACCATCCACTCTTCTTTTAACAACGGTCTGTAAATGTCAGTGAACCGAGGATAGCATTCTTATCTGATGCAGGATGCTCAACAGTCTTGGGTCTTCTTTGTTTTGTTTTTTTCTTTCTTGATGCTCCAAATGTCTTCAGTTTGTGAAAGGTCTGGACTGCTGGTAGACCAAAGCCAGGCTCTTGTCTGCAGTGTAAGGTTTAGCATTGTCTCGCTGAAATATGAAAGGCCTTCCCTAAAAAAAGACATCTGAGCCAGTATTTAAGTCCCCTTTGTTTTTTGCGTGTTAGGTCAGGTTTTTTATTTATTTATTTAAATTTGTTGAGCAGTTAAGTGTGGATATATGTTTAGTTGCTATTTTGGCTTTATTTTAGTTCTACTCGTTTGACCTCTTCTAAGGGTCCTGTCTTGTTAGTTCATTTTGTATATTTTTGCATTTTTGGGCATAAATAAAACATTTGATATATTTTTTTATGTTCGACTGTGAATAAAATATTGGTTTATGAGATTTGCAAATCATTGCATTCGGTTTTTTTAAGAAGCACCCAAACTTTTTAGAACTGAGTTTGTGTTTCTGAATCACGGTATACTCTACCTGCCACAGAATCATGAAGAGATAGATGCCCGCAAGCCTCTGGAATGATGATTTTGGATCAAACCAGCGCACGAAGGTCCAGCTGGCTGGAGTGAACTGAAGCACAGCTCGCTTTATCTTCCCTGTGGTAGTGTGGATTTCCCTGAACAGAAACAGTGTATTGTGTCAGGGTTACACTCATAATACAGACATCTACTCATGTTTGAAACATGAAACACTTGAACATTATTCAAGGTGAACAATAAGAAACCAATTGTTCTCCCTGTGGTCAATTATGTGAAAAAGATCTCTGAATGTAAATCATTTGAGAACAAAAAGGGAAACAAGAACGCCAGGAAGTTTAATGATTAAGGTTTATTGATAAAGGTTTTAGAGGAATTCCAGAGATGCTTTTTTAGCTTTTAGGAATTTGGAAAAGACAACTTTGTCTTACACATCCCATCTCTTATCATATTATTAAATTGTTTCAGCTGTTTCTAATGTTCATGGCAACTCTTTTTCATACGGAAAAAAAAGAGAGAAGAAAGTACTGACTTGATGCTGGCCCAGCGATATGTCCTCATCTCCAGAAAACGGCAGACGGTCATTCCCAGCCAGATGCCTCCTCCATTACACAACAGTATGTCGAGTATCACCTGATCCCACCAGCACTCCGCAAAGTTCGGTAGAAGGTGCATGAAGAAGAGCTGTGAGCAAACATGGGACAGACAGGACTGAGTTAATATACAGTCAGCGAAATAGAAATTACTCCTTTTTACAGTTCTAAGGTTTATATAAGAGAACAAAAAGTCATCTGGTCCCTGTCGGGTTCCAAAATCATTTAAATAGAAATTGATGGATAACAACACATAATAATTTATACTGCGTTATTCTTTATTGAACTAAAACAATGTCAAAATGCAGAAGTGGTATGCAAAAATTATTCAGCAGGTTGTTGAACCACCTTCAGCAGCAATAACTGAACTACTCGTTTTCTATATGATTTTATCAGTCTCACACATCATTGCTGAGGAATTTGAACAAAGTCTTCTATATAGTGTTACTTTGGTTCACTGAGGTTTGCGGGCATATGTTTACGCACAGCTCTTCTGAAATCCCGCCACATCTCGCCACACCATTGCAACACAATGATTAAAACAGAATGGCTGAAAAGGAAACTAGATTTGTTCCTCTGCTTGTCCTGTTGTATGACCCAGTTTAAGCCAAGCTTTAGCTGTCAGACAGATGGCCTCACATTTGACTCTAGAATACTTTAATATACAGAACAGTTCAGTTCAGGGCCGTCTCAATGACTGCGGGTGTCCAGGACCTGTGGCAGCAAAACAAGCGCAAATCATTACCCCTCCTCCACTGTGCTTGACATGATGAAGTGTTTGTGGCGATATGTTGTGTTTGGTTCTCTCCAGATGTGGTGCTGTGTATTCTGGCCAGACATCTCCACTTAGGTCTCATCTGTCCAAAGGACGTTGGGCTTCCTTTACTAACAGTGCCTAAGAACTGCACGAAGGCACTGTTGTATGTAAATCGCACATACAAATGTTTCACAGGAAAATCTGTAGTTTATGAGTATTTTCATACCTCAAATTGCTCATACTATACGCAAAAATGTAGAAGTCCCTCTGATCACGCGTACAACCAAATCACAGCCTGTCTGCCACGGAAATTTAAACACAAGTCTTTGAAACTGACGTTACTACTGCTACTAATAATGACAATAAAACTACAGTTACAGTGTTCCAAAACACCATAAGCTACAAAATGTTCAGAACTACAACAAAAAATGCACATAAAGAAAACAAAATATGGAAAATGGGAAAAAGGGAAAGGTGTAAGCGTTAACCTTCCATTTTCTTCAGCTTATCTGGGGACGCGTCACAAAAGCTAAGCCTAGGCAGAGCAGCCCAGCCCAGACCTCCCTCTCCCCAGCAGCCCCCTCTTAATTTCCTCAAACTTATCCAAGGGAATGCCGAACACTTCACTCTTACACTCGGCTATCGCTTCACCACAACGAACTGGTGTACTGCGTCCACAATCCCTCTACAAACTCCATTGACCCTTATCTCATCTTATCGTATCTTACATGTTCTCAACTTTCATTAAAATGACTTCTATCATTTCTGGATGTCATCACTTACAGTATAATTTCTTAACAATAGCCCATGGATGCTAGAGAATCTATTTTTTTTCTGTTGCAGTGAACTCCTCATCTGGGTAATTTTCTCCACAAGAAAGAATAACTTTTATTGTAGTTTTTTAGTCTTTTTCCACTTGAGCCACAGTGGGTGTCTCAAGGGACAAGATATGTAGCTCTCCTGCGTTATTTCAGCCTGAGAGCTTTTAGTAATTTATTTTTAAACCATCGTCATTTCCATGGAAACACTTTGGAAAGCCGTGCCTCTTCTGGCGATAGTAATTTTAAATACGAACTCATTTTTTCTGCAAGGTAAGAACGTTGCCACGTAAATATTCTTTCTTTTTAGAGCGCAGAGGCTTTCTCCTGACAACCCTTCAGTCTTTTTCTAATTGTTTAACATTTAGCTAAACATGTAGCTCCTGTGTTGTTGCAGTTTGTCTGAGCATTGTACATTCAGACCATGTGGTGAATTTACTGAGACTTCCACTCCTTGGCAACAGTCAAGACCACAGCTTTTGTTATGTGCAAAAAGCTCCTACTGCTATTATACTGTCATAAATGTGTCCCAGACAAACAATCCCTGTTCCCTGCACAGAATAATCTGAAGCACTGTCGTTCTCTCGTATGAGCTGGATTACTACAAATGACTGCTAATTACTCTTCTGTGCCCTTGCAGACTCCCAGCTTTGTGAACATACAGCATGTTTATGGCAGATTTGAAAACAGGCAGATCAAGCCTGCTGTCACGTGGAGCTCACATGCATGTTACCTCAGTGAGTTCCCAGGTTATGCTGATGGTCCAACACAGGCCGTAGCTGCGGATTAGCAAAGCCTTCATGGCCCATCCTCCAAAGTGGCCAAACGCAAAGATGTCAAAGTGGCTCAGGATGCGCTCCCACGTTATCACTGTACAGTTTACAGCATACTCCTGTTAGGGAGAAAACAACAGTAACAATGCTAACCAATCACGTTGATCCCTCCTTTTGATTACATGTTCACTGGTACCACAATTACTTTATTTTACTGAAATCTAACTACACAAGTGTGGATTCACTGGTCAGCAGATTCTTCAAATAGATCATATTATGGAGCATGTAAGAACATCAGTACATTAAATAAAACTTTATTGAAAAAATAAAACAACTATGTAGCATGATTATTCTACATCTATTAAAAATGGCTTTAGAGGATTTTAAGTTTCACTTCAAAAGGTTCCAAAAAATGTAAGTTCAAAGCTGTCCTTACCATGATATCAGCCTCCCGTTTTGCATAGCGGAGGTTTGGGTCGAGCCAGTACATTAGAGTCTTCACTTGGTCCCAGTTAAGGAAGATAAGGAAGACAAGAAACAGGAAGTAGAGCACACTGAGACCTACCCAACACAGGGGAAAAGTGAGTGAGTGAGGATAAGGCTACATGAGAACTGTATCTTAGCAGAAGTTAAACACCCACCGAACACCATTCGCCATATTGCAGGGTGTGGCCTAACGAAGGGTCCTGAAATAGAAAGCATCATAAAGTTATTGTACTGTTTATAATAAAGAGATCATGGAAAATACAGATCCATTGTCTTTTTTGCACAGTAATATCTTTAGAATTATATACATATATATATATGTATATATATATATACACATATATATATATATATATATATATATATATGAAATGTCTTTATGGCCCCACATCGCTGAGGCATACAACAATACAGGTATGACGATCTGATCAAACAGCTAACTGGGTTTTAACAGGTAATCTTGAGTCTCTAGCTTTAGTTAACAAACTATAAAGAGCTTACTACATTTATTTTAAAGCTACACTTTAATGGTAGTTTATAACATAAAGTATACGTATACTAATAAATTAAGACATATTCTTACAGTAATTAATCACATTTAGTCATTTCGTGGGTAAAATCTATTTTTTAATCAAGTCTATTCTGGTCTGGCTAAAATGACATTTTTGACAGATTTGAATACAGGCAGATCAAGCCATATTTTTAAAATGACAAAAACTGACAGATTTGGTTTCATATTTTCCAGTCACCTAATTCAATCAACCAAAAGTGAAAAACTGAAAATACTTGTAGCCAGAAAAGTAGTAACTCCGTAAAAGCGATTAAACTAGTAATTAATCATCAAAGCGGTACTAATGAATCCACTGTTTCAGATCTACACGGTGACTTTATCACACTCGAGCATCCACTGAAGGAGTGTTATTATGAGTAGTTATTAACTTACCATTAGGAAAGGCCAGGATACTGATGACCAAGAAGAAGGAGACGACTACCAACAAACCGACACGGAGGTTGTTATCTGTGTGTTCATCATCCCTGTCACGGCACAAATTCGGGTGTGAACTAAAACATGAAGCTTTTAAAGCAATTGTAAACAGCAACGTTCAATTTCAGCTTGTTATTTACCTGGTGAAGGCAAAGTACATGAGGCTGAGCACAGTGACTGTAAGCAGAGTGATGGTGTGCGGCTTATAGAAGAAGTCAATGGAGATATCCTCCACTTGTTGCTCGTTTATCATTCGGAAATGTAAGTTATAGTTCGCATCGTCCTTCCTCGGTATTCGGGGTCCAATCGTAGCTGCCATGTCGCTCAGGTAAATGCCTCCTCCTGAACTTCACCGATGCGAATTTATCCGTGAACACTAAAAGTTGTGAAATAATGAGGTTGGGCGATATAAAAACAGACCAACAGGAACCTTAAAGACGGACTGAACCAAGCCTGATCGTAGGGGCGTAGTATGCCAAAGAGTTTTGTAATACTCCCCAGAGCAAAGGTTATAAACTACAGCAGTGCATTTTTTTTAACTGTAGTAATGTTATGTTATGTTTTTAATTTGTATGTATGACACTTTTTATCTGCTAAGTATAAAAAAGACATCAGGTATGCGTGAAAACACGCCGTTGTGGCACGTCCCATAAAGTGACGTTTATCTGGAGCACTTCCGTTAGCGCGCACGTGAAAATACTTGACATTGCAGGACGGTGAAGAAAATGCTTTGATTCATAAACAGTGAGTAAGACAATGGAAAGTTCTATGTACTGACGCTGGATTTAAAGAATTATTATTCTGCTAGCATACAACGATGTAACCGTGTCCAGCTAGCCTCTCGTAGGCCAGCAAATCATTAACCGAGCTGTCTGCATAGCTAGCTAATCCGGGGGAAAGTGTATATTAATGACTTAAGGTTTTTGTAAATATGAATGACACGAGCATTTCATCTTTGCCTTTTTGAAAAACACACCATCACGATGAGCAGGGCTAACCGTTTTGGTCTAACCCAATAATAAAAAGTAGCATAAACACTGCACACTAACTTAGCATGTAAACCACAACAAGATTGAGATGGAAACAATAGATGTGCTTCTGCAGAGACTCAAAAGCTACATATCTGACATCTGAGGTAAAATGAATAAATATTTATGGCACTGTGAAGACGATGTCGTTCACTTTGCATATCTCACTAGAAAAAAAAATGCACACTATACAGTCTAAAAGCGAAAGCAGGCACATAGCTACAAACATCAGAGTGAGAAAGGAACAAAGTGCTAATATGTACCTGTGTCAGAGTACTAAGTCCTTTATTATGTTTATATTTTAATGATGGCTTATTGATAGTTCATAAAGGTCCTACCTTTCTATGGCAGCATAACTGTATTTTTATACGTCTTGTAAATGTAACAGTCACTGCCTTACATAAACGTGTTGTTTCAAATGTGTGTATAAAGAGCTATAGTTCTACTAGACTACTCCAGTAATTTGTATGTGTAAACATGTTGGGTCCAGAATGTGATTGATTGTAGTAATTTTTCACAAAGCTCTCACTATGTAGCTGTTCCAGTCTGTGCCATATAAAATCAAAACTGTCTTTAGGCATCACTTCTTCTGCTAGGAAAATGGGGAAACAGGTATCCGTGAAAACACGCCTTTGTGGCACGTCCCATAAAGTGACGTTTACGTGGAGCGTTTACGTCCTGCAATGTCAAGTATTTTCACGTGCACGCTAACACTTCCGTTAGCGTGCACGTGAAAATACTTGACATTGCAGGACGGTGAAGAAAATGTTTTGATTCATAAACAGTGAGTAAGACAACGGAAAGGTCTATGTACTGACGCTGGATTTAAACACACAGGTGCTTCTCCTACTAATGGTGAACTCCACTGTTGATCCCTTCCCAGTTCTGGCCCACTTGTCAACCAATCAGCATTTGACCGATGCACAGTGCCAGTTGAGATTTTAGAGGACTGCACCCAAGCACTTTTGCAATTGGCAATTTTTTAGTGTAATGACAGGTCCTTAAGGACTATCACTTCTTCTTTTGTCCACCACTTGTCCAGTGTCCTCAGAGAAGGCATACTGCACATCATGCTGAGACATACCAGTTCTTCAGCTAATAGCTCTTTGGGAATCACATTGTTGGTATAAAAATACACATTTGTGCTTGTAAAACTGTGTTACCTTATGTATTTTTCAACTAAAGAAATGGAAACAAGTGATGTGTTTTGTGACAGGCTGCTAGTTAAAAGTATCTTTAGGAAATTTGTAAAAGTGGTTCTTGTCTAATATGTGTAGACACAACACTGGTTCCCTTGAGTCATCTGCTTTTTTTATGGTGGAAGGATTCGTTTGTCTGTGTTGAAATGAGGGAAATAAAAACATTTCTCTGAAGGGCAGATAAAACAACTGGGCTTAAAATTGGTGAAAAAGCAGCCAATGTCCAAAGAAAAAAATGTGAAAGACCTTCAGAAAGCCTGGAGAGCTGTTGCTCAATACCACTTTAAAAATTACAAGAAAGTCTGGCTACTTGAAAGTAAAATATAAAGGAATGACAATTGACTGAAGACCTTTTCCCACTACTGTATGTTGCATGGTATGGCTCTTAAATATGTCATGTTCATTTCTTACAGAATAACCATGGCCTCTACTTGTGCACAGCTGTGTCTAAGAGGCACGGGTCCTCTTTACTCTAAGACAGTGAGCAGTACCTGGCAGTATTACACTCGGGTTCAGCAGCGGATTAAGGTGACAAGAGCACCAACAAAAGTTATTAGTGGATCATCGATCAGGGGGAATCACACAACAGCAACAACGCTGACAAGACTGAGGTGGAAACAACAGATTTGCTTCTACAGTGACTCAGCAGCTAAATATCTGACAACTGAGGCAAAGGAAGGCACGAATACACAAGAGCTGTCAAGAACTAATGTTGGAGCACACAAGACCTCACTGTTGCCAACCAGAGATGCTGCACTAACTACTGAAAATAATCATATATCATTAGGTAGGTAGTGGTTTGCTGCTGTGATTGTTCATTAATTTAAAGGGTTTTTTTGTATCACGTTGGAATTTGCTCCTCTGTAATTTCTTTATCAAGCAGATTTGGATCCTGTGGCTCAGCCTTCAGCTTTAGAAGAGATCAGTGATGAAGAGGCCATCAGTATATCTGTTCCCTCTGCCATCCCTCCAGTCTCCACCACTCTTAGAGATTATGTCGATAAGTCTGAGACACTTAGCAAGTTGGTACAACTAGGTAATCAAAATAACCACTTTGGAATCACAGTAAAACCTCATCTTCAAAATTTGAACCCAAATTGTATTATTTCTAATCATTCACCCACCCCTTCTCATCGTAGGGGTGAACTTGTGGAAGCTGGAACAAAGGCCTAATGTAGGCTCCATGCTGCTGAGGCTCAACTTCAACACAGATGTGGCTCCGCGGTTACTGTTTCTCAAAGACATCGGCGTGGAGGACTCTCGCTTTGGCTATATTATCTCACACAACCCCTTCATTCTCACTGAGAGTTTGGAAAACCTACAGGCCAGGTAGGTCGAAGGCATCTTAATGAAAAGCTTTACATGTCGAGGTTCTTTATTGTAACACAAATGTGTCTGATGTGATTAAGTCACACCCATAAAATTTAAAAATCTTATCTGATTTTTAATTTGCCTGATCTCCCTCTAAAAGTCATCTTCTCTTTTACATCTGGACCACTTTAAGGACACTGGAGATGTTGGTTGTTGTTTTTGTTTGTTTGTTTGTTTTTTCTTTCATTTAATGTCCCATTTTGAGCACCTGTTTTTTAACAATTTAACCTCAGATTTGAACAAAGAGCAGACAGCAACCTCTGTCTCATACTGACCCATCTTGTCTGCATAGTATGCAAGCCTGAAGGTCAGGAGCATGATGATGAGGATGCTCATTGTTGTTTTTAATGTTCAGGACATTGTCCACATGAATTAGTAAACCAGAAACAGGCTGTCAGTGTGAGGTTTAGCTGTGTTGTCTTAAGGTGGCTGATGGAGGACGTTCAGTGGAAGCAGCTGGAACTGTGGAATTTTTTAGCCACACTAAAATGATTGGCCCTCACCATCTGCTTATTTGTTAGATTTACCTCCCTAGAGCTTGCTCAAAGTGAAATCCAAGATGTCTTGCCATTTTTACATAATGGAGGTGATCCAATGTGCTTTGGCAATGCAGGTTCAAGGAGTCAGAATAAGATTTCCACAGAGCAATGGGAAAAAAAACACCCCAATATTATAACCCTGAAGGTGAGATTGGACAAATTTAAATCAGTTCTATATTTTTATTTTTATGTGCAGTGATGCAGATCTTATGTTTTCACCTTGGACACTTTGAGCCCTTTTCCACTGGTACCTACTTTGGATGGTTCAACACGGCTCGGCTTGATTTTTTTGAACATGATTTATTAATGAACAGAATATAGATAAATGTTTGGCGGTTAGACTTCGATGGCCCGTGTTGGCAGAACAGAACCCGTGAAAGAGAATAGCAGGAGCCTAGATGCTGGTGATGGAGAGGAAGGTGGCTTAAATGGAGCTTGAATGATGACAGATGGAGATGGGGAAGAGGTGGGTTGCACTACGACATCTGCGAAGAAGAAAGACAGATGGGCAGTGAGATTTAAACTAAGCAGCATAAATGCTGATTGGCCTGGAGAAGACTGGAAGAAGGTGATTGGACTAGACCAGTGATGACACAAACAGCTTGACAGTGTGGGAAAGTGATAAAGTTTAGATTTATCCAGCAGCACCTGGGAGTGGACACATGTGAGGCCATAGGTCTTTCTTATTGAACTTACGCATAAGCTTCATGTACTTTTGTAGCTTCTTGGTTGGGGTTCCAAGCGATCCGAAGTGAAACGAAATGTGATGTCAATGGACTTTCAGCCGTGTCGCTATAACAACCCCACGCACATTAGGTGGTACTCGATTGTAATGGAAAACGGCTGGAATTGAGTTGAGTTGAGTAGGTTCTGCTTGAAAAGAGCTATTTATGTTCATGTGTTATGTTACTGCTATGACACTATGAGTGTTTTCTCTCTGTCTCTCATCATTTGTGAAGGGTGAACTACCTCAAGTCAAAGAACTTCAGTTCAGAGACGGTTGCGTCCATGGTGTCCAGAGCTCCTTATCTGCTCAACTTCAGCGTGAAGAGGCTGGACAACAGATTGGGTTTTTATCAGCAGCAACTTAACCTCAGTGCTAACAATGTATGCAGCTATGATAGGAGATATAAGATATGAGCTGTGCTATTATGCTGTTATTATAGTGTGTTATTACAACTTATAGCTTGTTTTGCATTTCTCCCCAGACACGAAATATTGTAGCTCGTCTTCCCAGGTTACTGTGTGGCAGTTTGGAGCCCGTTAAAGAAAATTTAAAGGTACAGAAAAAATGGGAGAAATTATTAGAACGTGTCAGTTTTAGATGTGTTGTTCTCAATAGATTTTGATTTACTCTACAGGTGTGTGAAATAGAGCTTGGCTTTAAGAGAAACGAGATCCAGCACATAGTTCTCGCTGTGCCCAAACTTCTGACTGCCAATAAAAGGAAGCTGACAGAGATATTTGACTTCATCCACAACACCATGAAAGTACCCCACCACCTTATTACCAAGTTCCCACAGGTAGGTCTCTCTTGCGCTCATATTTTTAAGTTTTAAAGTACTATTAACTGATTTTCTTTGGCTGTTTTGAGGAATTCTAACTCCAGTTATCTGACATCTTTTTCCAGGTCCTCAATTCCAAGCACTTGCGCCTCAGAGAGCGCCACCTGTTCCTCGAGTATCTCGGAAAAGCTCAGTATGATCCAACCCTGCCCAACTACATCACTCTGGACCGCTTGGTGTCTTTGCCAGATGAGACGTTTTGCACCGAGTTGGCTTTGGCCACACTGGAAGATTTTTATTTATTCCAAAAGACACTTTGATTTTTCACCAACAGCCACAGCAGTTATGTGCCAACATTAAAATATAAACATGGAGCATCAAAAGAGCTTGAAATGTACTGTTTTGTAAATATAATGATATATTAAATAGTAATCTTTAAAGTAAATGGTAAATGGACTGGTTCTTACATAGCGCTTTTCTACTCTATTTGAGCACTCACAACACAACTTGCCTCATTCACCCATTCACACCATTCATGCAAGCAGTTTTTACTCTTTCAGCCACCACAATTACATAATACAATCATGCAGCTATTTAAATTATGTAAGTTACATCCAATATTTTTCTGGTCAGGTACCCAAAAACCACATGGGTAATCTGCAGTTACCTAAATCGGTTTTCCTTTTCTCATTTGAAAAGCTTGATTGTGAAAGATTCAATTGCTGATGTCCACTGTTTTAACTTTGGATGAAATAATAAACTATAAATAATTAAATATACCAATTCATGCTGTGACTCTATTTCACACATTTTTTAGAATGAGCAACCATTACTGAATGAAACTTTGAAGTTATAAGGACATTTTTAATCTAAAAAGGTATTTTTGTCATCCATTCATTTATAAAATGATGTTTGTTTTGTTTTTTGTTTTGTTTTTTAAATTTTATTTATTTATTTATTTATTTTTAATGTTGGATACGTGCAACTCTATTTCTAAATTGACCTCTGGATTTGAGCACTTGGCAAACATCATGCAGACTTCCTTTCAATTTTAAATTTTAAATTTGTGGTTCTGATCAGCTCCTTTTATTAATATTTTTAATTCCTCAAGAATACTCATAAACACTGAGGTCCTGGTATATGCAAACTTCTATCTGGATCCTTACAAAACAAAGATGTGGAGCAATGTTAATTTTTGGGAACCCTTTTTAAAACATTTACCAGTTTCCTCTACCGTTGTTGTAAACAGTGAAAATAATGTCAGATTCTCTTAAAAATTATAACAATAGTATGTTATGTTAACAACACTCATTGGACTTGTGGAGGGTTTTTTTTTTTTAAATCCTAAGAGACTTGTAAACATCTGAAGAAAAATATTCTTTAATCATAGATGCAGACTCATGCAGAAATATTTGATATATTTCTTTAAAATTTCATTTTGTAGAGTGAGAACAGACAGCTGGGATTCTCAAAGTCAGTCAGTTTCTCTGGGTCTGACACAGAAACGGCACAGAGTTTTGAGTTTTTGGAAGAAGCCCTTTTCTTTGTTCTTCATAATTTTAAGGTCCTCAGACTTCTGTGTATTATTGTTAACAGATACAGCTGGCTCAGACTTAATGGAGTTTCAGATGGAGGTTCCTCACAGGAACATCAGGCATTATTTACTGTATACAGTAGTTACACTGATTTACACTTTATTCTCCTGAGACCCAGCCTGTTCATTATATCCTCTGTAGTGGACAAAAAACTGTAAGATACTTTTTTTTCCTCGCTTCTCAGGAGGATATTTATACTGCATTGTTAACTCTTTATACTGTATTTATAAAATGTTTTGTACTGTATTGATACAGTATTTATACTGTATTATATTGTTTTATATTATGTATACTGTATTATCAAGATTTATAATGTATTTATACTGTATTTTTACTGTATTTATTCAGTGTTTATATTGATTTAAAGTGTACTTACACTGTTTTAAACAAAATTTCCGCTGTCCGTGAACGTCGGCCCTTACGATAGCGTGACGTCAGGTAAAGTCGCTTTTGAACGCATCTTTACCCACAACCCACCGCGTTCCTTCTCAGCGATAAACATGGCGACGAGGGCACCAGGTAAATGAACCCCTATCCTTTTTCATATTTCCAGGTTATGCTCGTTAATCCTCTCGTTTTTAACCTGTGGTCAGATCTGTTTTATTCTGTTGTTCACAGCAGATCGTTATGTTTACTTTGTCAGTATAATTAGGCCTTCCGGTGCCTTTGACTCGTCTGTGTCCTCTAGTGTCCCCGTGCTAGCTGATGCTAACGGGTGTTGGTCAGCTAGCGTTAGCTTAGCGCTCTCCAATACCGGTAAAATAAGATAATTGGTATTAAACAAAGACCTCCATCCTGCTGCGCAATAATAAAAAGCGTGTTTTACTAAATGACTGATGTAGTGCTCAGCCGTCGTTTGGACTTAAATTTAAGAAATCAACCAAACTGGCGTTAGCTCCTTACTAATGGAGGTTAAAGTGTGTTTTCTTTAGTGAATAGTTACGTCTGTCTCACAATGACATCTGAGTGTTCGTAGTTGAATGGCTCTTGTCTGATATTCATACAGCACATTTGACTAATTGCCTCTTATAAGATGACATATACTTTATTTAATCCCAAAAGTTGGGAAATCACTGTTACAGCAGCTCATACTAAAATAGCTCAGTAAGATAAATAAAATATGACAAGATAGATTTCTCCCTGTATTTGTTAACTAAGACAGCCATGTTTAACTACTAGGTCTCTTTTATCAGGTGATCAGTGATTGTTGGTGATACTTTGGTCCACGTTAGAGAAAGGAGACTGCTTTTGAGATTGAGGTTCTCTAGATCTGTGACACTACTGTTATCTTTAAAAAGAAGATTAAGGGCCACCTGTACAGGCTTAATTTTATTTAAACCTATCTATTTATACTAGAGCTGGGCGATATAAGATTTTTTCATATCACGATATGTTTTTTTCATTTCAGGCGATAACGATATATATCACGATATAAGCCAAATAACTATATTTGTAAGATTTAAATGTGCCGTTGCTCACAAGTAAAATGTGAAATAATTAGCAGCTTGTTTTAATTAAAATATTTATTTCCCATAATAAGTTCAACAGGGTAGATGTACTTAAGGAACATGAGACTTCAGTTTCAGATAAATAAAGGCAAATATCGCAAACTACACAAAAGGCAGCCGCTAAAGTGTTTAAGTTTCAAAATAGAACAAACAAAACAAACTACTAAATTGTCAATTCCAATTAGAAACAAAATATTAATTCTAAAAATAAATCTTAGTTCGTTTTACAGAAGAACACACAAAATTGATTAACTTTTGTCAATATCAAATAAACTGAGAACTAAAAGGAAATTCTCAATCTCTCCTTGTTGTAAAGCTTAGCTTTTCAAACAGTTTTAACAGTTACTTTAGTCTGACAAAAGCCGAATGACGAATTAGCGCTTTCAGTCAGAGATTGAGCATGCACCGCTTTATTGTATTTCCAGACTTGCTTTCGGCACAATTTACAGTGCGTGCTACTCTGTTTTTTGTCAGACTTGAAATAGCCGAAATACCTTCACACTACGAAACTTCTATGGCCTTTCCGTTCGACAATCTCTCCGGCATTGGAACCATCATCTGTTTTTTCTTCGGTAACCTTCGCTCACACTCTCGGTTGATTTTTCTCTAGTCGGCAAACTCATTTCCTTCATTACCCGGGCTGCACGGCTGCAAAAACAAATACACATGTGCGCCTTGGCGCTTGTGCTGTACGTAACAAGTCACATGACGTGACGCTGCGGCTGTGATTGGTTCGGCTCTGCGCTACTTAATTTGGATTGGCTGTTCTTTTTTTCTTTTTTTTAAGAGGACAAGAGAGATGAGGCCTATCGCAATAGTTTAATTTTTCTATCGAGAAAAAGTTATTTCGCAATACATATCGTTATCGTTTTATCGCCCAGCTCTAATTTATACAATTTTAATTTTTGTTATTTTGTATTGTAATGTGCTTCATAACTAAACTTGACTGAGTTAAATGTGTATACTAAGTGGCTAGAACACTGTTCTCCTTCTTTCCTTCCATCCTCACTGATCCTGTCTGTTTCTGTCTCTTTCTCATGATTTTTTTTTTGTATTTCTTTACAGCTGCAACAGGAAGGCTCCTGGTTGGCTTCCGTAAATGGTATTATAACATGTGTGGCTTCAACAAACTTGGTAAGGCCAGAATATAATAATTTAAGATGATCAGAGTTCATTAGCTGAAAATGTTGCCAGTTTCAAAGCTTGCTAATGAAAACAGGATTGTCTTGAGCCTGTGGGTTTTCTGTTGCAGGTTTAATGCGTGATGACACGATCCATGAGGACCTGGATGTGAAAGAGGCCCTCAGGAGGCTTCCAGAGAATGTGTACAACGACAGGATGTTCAGGATCAAGAGGGCCCTGGATCTGTCTATGAAGCAGCAGATTCTTCCTAAAAACCAGTGGACGAAATTCGAAGAGGTGCTTTCACACAAACAGACTAAATTTGCATTTCCAGTGCAGTGTAAAATGTAGTGTTAATGTTAACATGGATAGATGTAGTATTTTTCTGTTGGTCATTTCATTGGACGTGCTTATTTGTTAAGTTTCCACTGAGGCTTGAGTCACGCAGCCCTAAAGATTTGTCAGCACATGTCTGGCAGCCACTGTTTGTTTGGAGAAAATGTGATCCCCTGATTGGTTGTGAGTGGTCTTGGGACTTGGTTTGAAACTGGTAGCCACTGGGTGCTAGGGACAAGTATGTATTCTGTAACTGGTTGGCGACTGGTTTCTGGAGGGTGTTGGGAGTCCATAGCCTGAAGGTGGTTGCAAAGTGGTGTGCAGTGCTGCTTTGTTGCTAGTAGTTTGCACTCAGGATGCCAACTTGTCTGCAAACTTATTACTAGATAAAAGTTGTGCAACCAATACATTTCAAAAGCCACAGCCTTTACTTCATTCATGTATCACACTTTTCTCACTACCAATTGAATAGTTTGCAAATGTTCACAGACAAGTTTTGTCTGCCATGCAAACTACTGGCAAGAGTTTGCTAGTGACTAGTGTAAATATAAGGATGTTGTTGGTGCAGAACCCTCTCTACGATTGATTTCACCTCTTATCAGTCAGATGGAAAATAGCTGCTGATGAGTCCTAAGTGAATTCTCAGTGTAAGATGTGAAATTTTAGTCAAAGTGTGGAAAAGAAAGATATAAGTAAACAGAACTATCACAGAGGTTTTTGGAGTTTTTTTTTTATTATCTTGGTGTCTACCACCACCTAGTTTAGGGTGGGATTTTGCGCCTCTGCTGATTACTGATGTCATGTATTGTGCCTGTTGCTTTTCCTGCAGGATGTCCACTATCTGACTCCATACCTGGAGGAGGTGATCCGTGAGAGGAAAGAAAAAGAGGAATGGATGAAGAAATAGGCCATTCCAGTTCACAGCTGTTAATCTTAGTCTTCGGTTGGTTCGTGGTCGTCCCCTGGTGTAATATTTAACATGAAATGTAATCTACATATATAACACAGTGCTCATTAAAGAAATGTACATTTTGAAACATGTCTGTCATTTATTTGATATATTGGTATGACAAATTACAGTTTCAGAATTATTATAGAAGGATCTGTCACATGTTTCAGTGTTGGGCTCCTTATAAATATAGTTACATACAGCATTTAAACAAGAATATATAAATAAAAATAACATGCACTGTATATACAGCTAATAAAACATCTCACCAATAACCAATATAGTAGCTATCTGCACTGCACATCTGTTTAGTTTATATAAGGAAGTCCTGGAAGAAAACAGCATTTGTTGACACTAACATAATTCCTGTATTAGTTGGATCCAGTAAACTAGATTTATTTTCACAGTGTTGGGCTTGAATGAAGCAGCAGGCTTTGAGCTCAGGACTAGTCACAGTAAAATTCAATCATCTTTCCAAGTCTGGGATCTCCTGTTGTCCACATCAGTTATCGTACCTATAAAAGTGCCGATGACGGCGTTAAAAGATTTCAGCATGGACACCCCCAGCTCATTACTGGTTTCATTGATGTCTGGATCGTAGGCCCCCATGATGGGGGTGCACACTTCCACCCCGTCTCTCCCTGCTCTTTCCAGGACGGCCATCAGCTGTATCCTGATCTCCTGAAACAGCTCCCTGTTGTAACGCAGCAAGACCGAATCATCCAGAGGATACGTGACATCGTCTGCGTAACATTCACGGGGCACAGGTGCCTCTATGTACCTTAACTTGGGAAACCCTGCAGATAGAGTGGAGAATAACCTAAGCAGAGCAACAGAGGTCAGAGGGTTTCCCATAAGTCTGAGCTCCTCCAGTTGCTGACAGCAAGCCAGAGCGTTAGTGAAGGCGTCCATGTGCTCGTCCTTTATGTTGCATTCCTCGAGAGCCAATCTCGCCAGAGTTCCCGAACTCCTGCTAAGCAATTTGTGTACAGGGGTGGAGAAAGAGTCAAAGAGGTTGTGTCCACTGATGTCAAGGTGAACCAGGGTCTCACTGTGGAGACTGTTGGCCAGGTAGGTCATGTCCACACGGTTCAGGCAGCAGTTGGCCAACTCCAAGCATAGTAGAGGTGTGTTGAGAGGACTGTGAGAAGGAAACAAGGGGAAATGAAAATGACTCTGTGGTATGAAATGCTAATAGAGGCAGAAATTTGTAGTCAGACAGGAGTGGGACAGGAAATGCTTAAACAGGTACAGCTAATAGGTGACAAAGGATAAAAGAGAACACTCGTGGCTCTTATATGCTACAGGCTGGCACGTTTTTCTTAGAGGGAAGCATTACTTTAAATCAGTGAAATACACAGAACGTAGAGATCCACTTCATCAGTATGAAAATGTTTTACACTATGTTGGTTGGTCACCCATCTGTACATCTTTGTAGAATTAAATCTTTTGTCAAAGTCTCTACTCATTTATTTTATGAACAATGTGCTGCAAGCTTTTGCTCATCTATACCTTGTTTGTTGAGCATCAAAACATTTTACATTACAAAATCTAGCTGGCTTAAATTATACTGTGCATACTCGCTCCTGTTCTGTTTCCATTTGAAGGTGAAGAATACCCAGCTGGTCTTTGTCCTGCAGCCACCTGTCCTCGCACTGGCACCACATCAGCAATTTTAACAACAAAATACCTTCCACTGTTGTATAAGTGACAAAGGTTAAAGGTGGGTATTTTGAGCTGTGTTAAAGCTCTTGATGTTGTTGCTGATCAGGTCTACAATCAGCATGCATTACAAGAATAGACAAAATTAGGGCACCTTGTTGTCTTTCTCTTTATTGCTCCCTGTCTGTGCTTGTACTCACTTTAGCAGTCTCCGTAGGTGTCCAGTGAGAGTAGAAAAACCAACATAGAGCTCAGTGAGGCTGCTCAGCCGTGCCAGCAGGTTGCCAATGGTGGCCAGCAGATCCTCGTCATCAGAGCCGAGCCTCCTGACATCCAGGGCGCTGGCTGGAAGAGTCAGAGACTGTAATTTGGGGAATTCCACCCTGGACAGCAGCACCTCCAGGTGTGAGGCCTCTAGAGGGATATTGTGCACCACCTCCAGCTTTGTGATGGACTCTGGCTCTGCTAGGCGAAGAACATAGAACAGCTGCTTGAGAGTGAGAGAATCCGCCCTAAAACTAACAAAGCGAAGCTTCAGGGGACAGTAACGGAGGAGCAGGAAGGCCTGAGCTACGAGCTCGTAGTTGCGGCCTGTGACGAAGCCGTTCAGACGGACGTCAACAGATGTTTCAAAGGCAGACTGGGACACGTCCTTATCTTGCATGGCCACCATGGTCTCGTAGCACAATTTTGTCAGGAGCTGGGTTCTTGCCCATCGACCCAGGGTGGATTTACAAGGGCAAGCCTGATGCTCAATGTCCTTAAGGGCAGTCAGGTCCACTGTGTGAAGGCTCTTGGCATATGTCCTCGGGGGAGACAGCACGTAATCCTAAGAAAACGAGAATATTACATTAAAGGTGGCTATTCATGAGTGTTTTAAGGCAATGACAACAGTAATACAACTGAAATGAAAATGATTAGGGGTACATTCAAAGTGTTTGGTTTGGTACCTTTAGGCCGGTGAGAATTGCTTCCAGACAAAGCCGGCAGGTGCGAGATGTGAGGTCTAACTGACAGTCGGCTGTCTTTCCCAGAAGTCTTTGTAGGTTGAGTTCAGGAAGAGGCCACATCTGGACCAAAGCATGCAGCACCTCAGCCTGCTCGTGGAGGTAGCAGGCCTTGAAGAGAAGCGGGTAGAGGTTAAAAGACACATAGGTGAGGTTTTCCAGAACTCTCGCACCAGCCTGAATGAAGCCCTCAGCAGCAAGGAATCGCAGGGACTTCATGTCTTTAGTTATTTGATCCCTGTTTTTTTTGTGTGTGTTGGTGCGTATTTGATTCAGCGTCTCGTCTCTTTTGTAGCTGCTGCTCCGTTGGTATCTTCTGTTGCTGTCTCTCTGGGTGTTTTGCTCTGGTGAGGCAGGAGAGAGGCACAGAGGGGTCGCGTGGTAGGTAAGAGGGTTGAGGTTAAAAATAGCAACAGCTGTCTCACGTCCTTCGCTGGACATGGTTTCTATTTGCGACTTTTGCCAGACAGATTAGGAGGAACAACATCTGAATGCTCACGAGAAGCTTCACTTTCCTCACACACCAAATGTTTGGCGTTTAACACAGTTTTAACTATTTTGCCATCATGTACTTCATTTTATGTATCTGCTATTCTTTTCCAACCAAACTACTTTGTACAACATAGAGATGCATGCTTGCAGGGAAATGTTGTGCAACTAAGGATTTTTGTCAGGGGAGATACTGTGGTCACTGCCCCTGTACTAACAGATACATCCTCATATAAATAATAACAGTCTAAACAACTTTATTGCATGCATGTGTCTCACATTTGACATTATAATATCTGTATTGGGGCAAATTTTTCCAGAATAATGTGAAGACTAAGCTAAAATATTACTAAGCTGCTCTTACCTGTCTTATATGTGTGTATCACATGAGGTTATGATGGGTGGTAGTGGTGATGATGGTGATGATGCTCATGGAAGTGATGGTGCTCATGTCTCTGGGCCAGCGGGACACCACAGGAAGGCTGAAGGCTGTAAAGCGTCTCCCTGTCTTGTCCTGGCTGTGCCTGGAAGCCAGCGTGTGTACGGGGCGAGGCAGAATATTGTACCGTGGAGTGAAGCTTCCTGCTGTGGGAGCGACGCGGGAGGCTCTGGGAGGCTGGAAGGAGAGTCTGGGTAGGGTGGCACCACGAAGCAGGGTGCCGGCCATGCAACCTGCAGGACTTTCTCTCAGCTCTGGTCCTATCACACATGGATCTGCTTCTTATGGAGTGAACAACAGGGAGGCCTTGAGGTGACTTAGAATGCACAGAGTTCTCACAGTGCACCACTAGATGGTGCTGAAGAGGAGGTGAGTCTAAAAAAAGCAGAAGAAAAAAACCCATAACTATATTTTCCAAAGGACACACACACACACACACACACACACACACATATGCACACAGAATTAATGGAGCTTTTATGATACCTGGATTGTCAAACTTGGAGGCATAGTTTTCAATGCCAGCTAGATCCTGGTAGTGCTTTCTGCGCTCTTTGTTTTCATCGACACAGAAGAGCCTTCTCATTGGACGTCCGGCCTCCTGCGATCCACTCTGCTCCTGCTCTGCATCTGTTTTCAGTGAGTGCAGGATGTTGGCATTGCTGACAGTTTAGAAGCTTATTAAAATCCTGACGGTCACAAACTGTTTAGTTTTGCGTCCTTGAATCCTAAAAATCACAATAACACGTACCTGTGTTTGAGCTCTTGCTTGGATGATTTGAAGAAGTTACAGCTAGCTTGATCCTGAGGGGCCTTGTGCCACTGCAAGGCTGCTTCACCGATGTCTCTAAAACCTCAAACACGGAGTGCATCAAGCTGGACATGTCCTGCAGAACACAGACATACACACTGCATACAGAGACATTTTACATCTGAAATATGTCAGCAGCAAAACCAAAAAAAACAAAAACCCTCTGTCTTACCTCTTTCGTGACCTCGTCTGTGTTGTCAAAATTGTACAGTGTGAAGGTCCACTCCTGCTGAGAGTCGTCTCCAGGCAGCACGTTACCCTCCGTGCCCTGTGTTCATATGTGAACATGCTATCAGAATAATACTGATGCCATAGTTTATCATTTACAGTAATATGTGTATTTGCTTATTATATGTATTCATTACATTTACACTCATGAGACATTTTATTATTATTATTGTTGTTGTTGTTGTTGTTGTTGTTGTTGTTGTTGTTGTTGTTATTATTAGGTACACCTTACTATTACACTCCCTTTTGTTTTCAGAGCTGCTTTAATTCTTCATGGCACAGATTCAACAGGGTGCTGAAAACATTCTTCAGAGGTTTTGGTCCATATTGACAAAATATCCCCCGCACCATTACACCACCACCAGCTTAAACTACTGACAAAAGGCAGGATGGAGCTACCCTTTTACAATTTCTGTTCTTGGTTGATAGGAGTGGCACCCGGTGTGGTCTTCTGCTGCTGTAGCCCATTCCTTCACAGTTCAACACGTGTGTTCAGAGATGCTCTTCTGCATACGACTGGTTATTTGAATTACTGTTGCCTTCCTATCAGCTCATGGCATGTTGGAAAATCCCAGCAGATCAGCAGTTTCTGAAACACCCGTCTCTCTCTAACAACCATGCTACGCTTAAGTAGCTTAAATCACCTTTTTTCATTCTGATGCTCTTTCAACTTTAGAAAGTTGTCTTCATCATGTCTTTGTGCCTAAATGCATTGAGTTGCTCCCATGTGATTGGCTCAATAAATATAAGAACTTAAATGGCTTAAAAAAAAAAAGGCCAGCGAGAACATTACAACCCCTTAAAATAGCAAAATCCTCCATAACGGCCTGCTACCAACCTGACAAGATAACATGTTTTATCAGGTTTGTTTAGTCCATTTCAAGAATACATATTTAAAATGGGTGTTTATGCAGCTTTTTCTGCGCAACTTCTTCACAGTCAGAAGGAGTCGTGTCATCACGTTTTCCCAGAAAACTCCACGAAGTCACGGCACCCAACCCCAGCAGTCTTGTAAAACCAAAATCTGAGTACACACCAGTTGCTACAATTATACTATATTATAACGTTATTTGAATATCAAATAACGAGGTTACCAGTTACCTCACTCACAGCAGCACGGCTGCTCCTCCTCTTTGTTTCCTTCTTGCACTCAAAGTGAAAATTGGTCCCTTTATCGGGCGTCTTCTCTTCTTCTGGTGGCAGAACCACTAAACAGCACAAAAATGCACCATAATTATCTTTTTTAACAGACTCACAGTTTACGGGTACTTAAAATTATTGCGGTCTCTCTTGTATCTTTCTGATTACACATGTTAAGCTCTGTCTTAGTCTCATATGAACTATTTCCATTGTTTCGTTTAAGTGGATAAAACCCGATGACGTTCACTAAACAATTAAACCTTTAAAGACCTTAGACAGGGAACAGCATGACGTGTGATCGCCCACTCACCCTTCATGTCGCAGTTGTGATCAGAAGTGCTTTTCCTCAATTCCACATACAAGTTCTGTGGAAAGAGTCAAGAGTGTAAATTATCAGAGGACACATTTAAGAGCGGGAGGAAGCAATTAAGTGATTTTCTTGTCCCGTGAGTGTGAAGAGGGATCTCCAGATGTGAGCAATGTTGAATAATCTGTGCATTTTTCCTTTTTTTGAACCACAAAACACGAAGCAGTGGTATGAATACTTTTGGGTTACTTTCCACACGTTTAATCACACAAACATACGGCACAAACATACGGCACTGCAAAGAAGAAAAAAGCCGGTTTACCCGCATGTTTTTGAATGGTTGACATCTTTTCTCATGCTTTCTTGCATAAATACACGAAGATGAAAAAGCTCACTTAAATCCTGAGTCTTGGCTCTAAATCGGTTATATAGTTGTATGAATTTACACATATTTTCAAATCCTACAGTTTTCTCAAATGTTCAGCTCAGCAGACAGGGTTGATGAAAGGACTTAGATCAATTTCTGTTACTTGAAAAATATCTAATAAATAATACTTTAAGAAACTGAATCTTTTTCTGCTTTAGTCTTCTAGTGCAAAACAAAATAAGACAGGAACAAAAAGCCTCTTATTTGCCAACATGTCCCTCACCCATGTCACACTGATGCTCCAGCAGATGCAGTTGAGCAACACAGGGAGTGATAATTTGTGGGCACGTCTGCACACCCGCATTCATGTTCAAATGCAGGCAACACACCCAGCGTATCCTGCCACGCTCTGCCTGCTGTGAAGCTTTGATGAAAGAAGGCGGCATCACCCGTCAGTCCATGGGCCCATCCAGATTTCATGAGCAGCTTGAGTTCATTTCACTAATGTGTAACTGATGCACATGCACAGGCCTGCGAACAACTAGGTGCACACCTAATAGCCTGTAGAACCACTTCAGTGGTCTCTCAGATTGTTGTGGAGAAATTTTGGCCAACTCTTCTTTACAGCATTGCTTCAGTTGCTTTTCAGCCTTTCTGTTTGCTGATGTTTTGGGGATCGTTGTAGTTTTGGCCAGGCTTTACCTCTCAGATATGTGGCCTCACATCTGACTCTAGAATACTTTGGTATTCAGAGGAATTCAGGGTTAACTCGATGACTGCAAAGTGGTGAGTCCTGTGCCTGCAAAACAAGCCCAAACCATCCACCCTCCACCACCGTGCTTGAAAGTTGGTGTGAGGTGTTTGTGCTGATATGCTGAGTTTGGTTTTCTCCCAATGTGATGCTGTGCTTTATGTTCAAACATCTCCACTCTGGTCTCATCCGTCCAAAGGACATTTTTCTAGAAGTCTTGCAGTTTTTTCAGGTCCAACTTTGCAAACCTAAGTTGTGCAGCCATGTTCTTTTTGCAAAGAAGAGCATTTTTCCTGGAAACACTTCCAGACAAGCCAGTCTTTTTCAGTCTTTTTCTAATTGTACTGTCATAGGCTGTAACATTTAACATGCTAACTAAGTTTTTTGGGCTTTTCTCTGAGCACTGAACAGTCTGACTTTAGGGTGAATATGCTGAGGCATCCACTCCTGGGAAGATTGACAGCTATCGTGAATGTTTTCCATTAGGTTTAGAATGATGACCTTAAACTGTTTGGAAATGGCCTTTTAACTCCCAGACTGATGGACATCAACAAGTTTCCTTAACATCACTGATGACATCTTTCCTCCTTGGCATTGCGTTAAAACACACCTGAATGCTCCAGACCAGCAAACCGGCCAAACGTCTGTTTTTAGAGGTGCTCAAACTCGCTTGATCAGCTAATCAGATGCATTTAATTGGCAGCTCCCGGCTGCTGCATAATTCCTATGGAAGCGGTAAGTGTGGACTTAGTTTTCCTGCACAACTGAACAGAGTCCTGTGTAAACCCTCTTTATCACATGACTGTATACTAATGCATATTTACATGTTTACAGATAGTTCACATTGAGCTGCTTCTATCAATCTGGTATTTTGAACATTTAGCTAAGCAACTAAAACAACTTCACATTTGGTAGATTTTAATTTGAGGAATGTAAGTGAACAAACTCAGACTGTTTGGTCTATAATCAGCTTGCGGGATGGAAATATAATCACAAAATCCACACTTTGAACACATTATTTTGAAAAGAACAGAAGTTTGGATTCTCTGTCTAAACAAAAAACTAGAAAGGATTGTTTTCTTTGAACTTCAAAGTTAAACTCACCACGCCTTTTCTGCTCAGTATGCCAGCATTTACTTTAAACTGTAATTATTCAGCCTCTTTTCTGCACACACACTCGACGGAAAGATCATAGGAAAGGAAACAGGTTTGTGCGTTCTTTAGAGAGTCAACCTGTCAACACCTGAGCCTGCGTCAGTGGTACTTGACAGGTATGTAAACATTCATCTAATGAGTCTGCGTGGTTTAAATTTTTACCCACGGCGCTTTTCCCCCTCACTGGATACATCGAACGTTGCACATAAAAGACTTCATTGTTTAGTTATCTCTACAAAATCGTTCCAGCTTCTAAAAACCGTCTTTAATCTGTCACCTCTGCGAAAACTGTGACACGGAAACATCTTTCTAACAACGATGCAAAAAACGGAGTCATCTTTTAGAAAAAGAGATGTTTTTGACATTACCACTTCACAGCAGTGGTGTCATGGGGAATAAAACTACATTAGGTTGGAAAATGTAATCGCAGGAAGTGCTCCGAGCGCAGAACCTCCACCACAGCCCTTTAAACATCTTGGCAGAGTCAACATCTTTTTCCAAACTGCAGAACTTTCCAGAACTTTTTTTTCTTACAGCAGCCCTGTGCAAATATTGTCCTGAGCTCCAGACTTTATTGGCCTTAAAATAACAAGTTATACCCAAAGATATCAAGAGATCAAACACTTGAAAAGCTGGATCAGTGAATTTTCTGTCCTTAAAGCGTGTAAGACAGATGAAATCAGTGTTTTTAATCAGGTGGGCTAAGAAGCAACAAATTAAAAAAAACATTATTACACTTGATGCCATTTATGCAATGCAACAGCCACACTTCACCCACTCCAGCCCCAAACACCCCACCTCACACCCTCACCCGTCTGGCTGGGGCAGGAAAGCAGTCCCAGATGTGGATTTTTTTTTTCTTTTTTCTCTTTTTCCCCCTCAGTGAAGTTGGGCATAAAGACCTCGCTGTCTGGAGGGGGGTGGGTGTGCTGAACTTCACAGACTTGGAAGTCTCTTTATAGAGATGGAGGAGGAAGGGTGGAGAAATAAATAAACGACCACCTTCCAAACATCTTTTATGTCTCCTGGATAGATGTGAGCAGTTTGTCCCCAAGCTGGCACGACTGAAATGAAGCCCTGGACGCTGTGTTAAAGGCGTTTAAAGAGGCAGTGCGGTTTTTTCCTGCACCATAAGAACACATGTATTTGGCTTTAATGTTGCCTCATGTGCATTTATTTATTTGTTGAAAGCAGCTTACACAAAATGTGATTTTGCTTTTTGGGCCCTACATTATTACCGAAATTACTAGTAAAACCTGGCTGGTTTCCGGAGCTGAATAGTACCCGGGCATAACTGCACCAGCTTCAGGTCTAACCTCTTTTCTGTCAGCACCAGATCAGCGCAGTGATACAGGAAACGTACCTGAGGTGAGCGAGTTATAGGTTAGCTTTTTTAGAATTGGTTATTAATATAAGAACAATTACAAAACTCATTACCTCTGTCAGCTTTCTTCTGCATATGTGGCTACTCTGCGACTCTCTCAGCACACTGGAAGCCAAACTCCGTCCTGTAGAGGATAAAAGCAACCATTTATTTTTTTAAAAGAAAAGAAAAAATATTAATAAATCCATGTACAAATGAGCTATGACAGCATGTGTCTTTTCTGTCTTACCTTCTGGACTCTGCCTGGGCTTCGAAGCTGCCCAAATAATGAGATGACAATGAGCGCTAGTGATAAGACATTTCAAGTATTTCATTTCTAATAATAATAAAAAAAGAAGCTAACTAGATGTAACTTCTCACCGTGTTTGGACTGGAATTTGCCCATACTGTGATCAAGAAATGTTCACCATGTCCAGCCCAGAAAGGAAAAATAACTCAAGACATGAGGAAGAGTTTTCGCGGACTGGGAATTTCACCGACTACTCCAAAGTTTCACCGAGACGTTTATCCAAGAGTGCACAGGCAGAGAGAGGGATGACTGCCGCGCACTTCCTGCTTCGGTTAAATTCGGTTTGATTGGTTAGAGATCTGTGATACACGCGACCCAACCTTACGTCTGTAAATCAAAGTAACTGTTTTTATTGTGTGCGCGTTTAAACAACTCTGGACAGCATCCGACTGAGAAACGGACACAAACCACCGACTTAAAGACTTTTCAATGAGACGTTCACGGTCAGAGCTTCACTGACACAAGTGGGTTCATTCCAGTCTTTAGACACCACCAGTCTCTAACATTTTGACATAAATCAAACGTGACATTTGTTTAATCAGGATGCTAAAACAAAAAACAATCAGATCTCTCTGTTAATGTTTTTTTTTTTAAACATTTATTTGTATCATTTTTTTAAGGAACAAAAGACAAATCACAGGCAACAGTAGTGATGGAAAAGAGCTTTTTGTTTATTATCAAATACAAAAGTAACATTTCTATGGAAACTTGTTTCTGCCACTGGGAAAAAAAAAAAAAAGTGGTGTAAACAAGTTTCCATATGTTTCAGCATCACAGCTTGTGAATAACTTGTTCACAAAGCAATAAGACACATCCTTACCATCAACTTACAACTCGCCTTGAAATGTGAATTAATGAGCAGAAAACTCCAAAATCATTATCTCCTTAATAAATGAAGGAATCTCTGTATGCATTTTTCGTCTCTTCCCCTTCAAACTTGGCGGGTGTATGGACTGAGGCAGTGCCAAGTTTGATGTAATTCGGGGGGTGTCTCATTTGTGATGCTTCTTCCTGTTACTAGTCATTGAAAGACCCCGTCGCTCCTGTTGCTAGGCGTCACTAAAAACAAATGTCACATTTCAGACCGTCCTGTATCCTCACAGATGACACAGTCCTCCCAGATATCAGCGTTTATTACATTTAAACTTTATTTACATTTAAACCTCCACTGACTGCAACATCTACCACTGCAGATACTCTGCTGATGTGCCGGCAACTGCAGACCCTGCACTAGCATGATGAGAATGTACATTTATTTCTTTAAAAACAGAGTCCATGTCTTTAATCACAGTCCCACTAACTGCTGGCACTGACAGACTCTTTGACAGTGTGGGCCGGTGTGGGTCCTATGTGGGTCCAGATATAGCCTTTTTCTGGTCGTATTGGGATAGTAGGGAATGGGGTGCTCCGAGACTTGAAGTACTCAGAGGGGGCGTGGCACACAAACTCCAAATACTCCATCTTTCTTGGCAGATCCTCCTCTGGACCTATTGCAAAACATGTTTGTTTGTTTTTTTAAAGCTTAAATGAACAAATTCCATTAGAGCACTGCATGATCCAGAATAACTGCTCACCAACAATATAAGTGCCAGGATCGAACTGGTCCTTTGGGCTGGCTTGAGTGGGGATGAGCCACGTCAGTGCTGCACTTTTTTCACAGTACTGATCCTGCACAAAGCCTCGAATCTGAGCGTAGTAAGGCTTCCCGTCTTCTTCATCCGTTACCTTAATCACGTCTCCTATCTGGTAGTATACACCCTGTGATATATTGACAGTGATAAAGGATTAAGGTTTATTAAAGCAGTGATATAATTAATGCTTTGAAAAGATCAGAGCAATTTTAAGTGAAAGTATTGTTTCTCATGCCTGGCAACAATAAACACCGTACCTTATAAAATATGGATTCTGACGTGATGATAGTCGCTACGGATTCTGGTGCTTTGATTGGCTGAAAGGTTGGCACACACAAGGGTCAAACGCATGAACTCGAAAAGAAAGAAGAAAAATCTAATTTACATGATCAAACTTACATTTTTGAGTTTAAATATGTGTCGTCGTCCTTTTCCTTTGGTTGAGACTTTTTTCTCCGATGCAGGAGCTTTGTACTTGGTGCTTCTCAGACGTGCAGACCTTCTGTGGATCTCCTGCTTGGACTATAGACAAACACAAGAAGGGATCGGACAATTGACTGCAGCTTGTCAGTTGAAGAAGATGAAGAAAAATAAGCAATGAGACAATACTAAGACCAGTACTAACAACTACCAGTTTGTTTGTTAGTTAACTGATTAATCACTTAATATGAAAAATATTTCAGTAAAATGTGAAGCTATGTAATGTTTAAGGCATATAGTTTTACCCTTTAAGTTGGATTTCACTTGATAACAGACTGCTACATTACCAATTTTACTTAAAAATAAGGGTTAAATGATCTTGGGGGTTTGTTGAGATGTTTCGCCTCTCATTTAAAGATTTAAATACTTTCACTTTGTAGAACAAAAATGACTTTCATTTGAAGCATCACTTTTTATGTTCTCCCATCTGTATTTGGGCACAGGCTGCTGCACAAGAGCCTGAAAGTTGTGCCCAGTGCTTTCTCAGCCAATTATTATGATCAAATCTGCAACACCACATTTAAAACTCCTGGAGTCACACCGGCTTGTTTCTGTTAAACTGCTAAACTGTTTTACACATGAACAGTGAAGACTACAGTCTCGAAATGAGACCTGTGCTCTTCTAATAACTTTAGAAAAAATTCCCACAGACAGTGATCCTGAGTATTTAAACTGAAATAGAAAACCTTCCTATTTCAGCTGAGTGTGGTCTCCGGGAGCGCCATTATATTTTCCCTGTAGGATTATCTGTGAATGATGCAGCTGCAATGTCTGCACACAGCTCCAGCAGTCTAAAACAGAGCAAGAACCGCGCCTGAAGACAAACTCATGAGGCTTTACACCATCACAAACAGGCCTGGCTCTAATCTAGAAACACTGGGTTTCACTGACCTGTTTCCCTCCGCCATTGCTGGGCTGAGTGATGGAGGACAGGGAGGGTCCTGACGCCCCGCCGCTGGCGCTCTTTCCCGTGCAGCTGTTACACAGGATCTCTCCCTGGTTTCCTTTCTTCCACATCGAGGAAGAATTAGTCTTGCAAACGGCGCAACATGGTTTCAAACCCAGCGGCATCGTGGCCGCTTCTTAAAACGACGCCGGTGGGCGAAGAAACGACACAGAACTCACTGATAGGATGAAGATGCTCCGTTTGTGTGGCTGTGACTCCGACAGGGAGGCTGAAATCTTCCTTCTGTGGCACTTCGACTTTAAACAAACAGGTATGGCTCTGAGTTACTTGCGAGAACAGCCAAATTGATCAGAAACCTGGATTGTTTATATCTGTAGCCCATTTATAGCCACTACTAGCGGCACCATTCTTCTTCTGCGCTGGCGCCTGCCATCAGTTCTTCTTCTTTGGTTTAGATTTAGGTACAGGACTAAATCACGCGACGCCACTGGACTGGAGGACACAACGTTTAAAGAGGCAAGTGAGCTTGTGAGAGTGTGAAAATGTTGATTAATTTAAACCAATCGTGTTGTGGTAGTGATAAATTACGATTGGTTAAAACAACACAATGAGTAGGTAATATGTTTAGCTGTTTTTCTCAGATGCATAATGTACAAATTATTTATTAATTTGCCCGCTTGCACAAAATGAGTCTTACCGTTCCACTTTTTACTAACTTAATTTTTCTTTTACTTTTTTGAAATCATTGTTGTATATGTAAATTTTGATGTATAATGCCCTCACTATGCGCCTGTGACACTGCTGTTTATTTATTGTAAGTTGTACTATTTTTATTCATTATCCTGCTGTAACAAAGTTACAACAAATTTCCATTCATTCATCCACCCGTGTACAAAGATAAAAGATAAATATTTTAATTAAAGTGTTTTTATATATGTGTGTGTGTGTGTGTGTGTGTGTGTGTGTGTGTGTGTGTGTGTCAGCTTGTAAAAACCAGCCTCTCCGGCAGGAGGCGATGTTACAGCGTTGAGTCCGCCAGACGGTTTTAATCTGGTCAGACGAAGAAGAAACAAACCGCGTCACAGTTCAAAACAATACTTGGAAGTTCCGCTTGTCTCGCGCCCTGCTCTTATGAAGATGTCTCAAAACAGCTCAGGCAAAGACGACCAAGCGTCAGGCAGCAAAAAGCCGATCTCTCTGCCGATATCCAGGGTGAGGCTGATCATGAAGAGCTCCCCTGATGTCTCCAGTATCAACCAGGACGCTCTTTTCCTCACCACCAAAGCTACAGTAAGCTAAACCTCATCCGCAGCTCATTCATTTGCTAACACGTTTAGCACCGTTAGCTTGTCTAGGGCATGTGAGCTGAAGCAGCGCGTTTGTGTCTGTCTCCTGTTGTTTTGTTGTTGTTTTAGGAGCTGTTTGTACAACACCTGGCTCTATCCTCCTTCAACAACGGCTCAGGGAAGGAAACAAACAGCCTGTCGTACAGCGACCTGGCCAACACTGCTCAGGAGACAGAGACTTTCCATTTTCTCACAGGTAAGAAGCACCTGCAGGCACCTCAGCGGCCCTATGATGCACCAGCTGGTTACAGATCATACCTCAGACTGCACAGAGTCCAGATTGTTAGGAACAGTGAATTAATACTCCTGCCGTTGCTCTACGCACTGACTCACACAACGTCCGAATAATCGATTAATTTCCTGTTTCACACGATGTCTGAACCTACCTGCAGTGGCCTCACCCACAGTCTAAGAACTACTGTAATGATAACTGATCAGACTTTGGATTATTAGAGCGTTTAATGTGGTAACATAACCCAGCATCAGCAAGTGTAGATAAATGGGGAAACTGTGGTTCAGTTGTGGTCGTGTGTTTGCAGTTTCAAGGGATTTATGCTTCTGTTTCAAATCTACATCATAGAAACGCAACCCTAGAAATGTAACAGCTGTTCCATCACATTATTGTCTCCCCTAAATTGCTTTTGTTGTGTTTTGTGCACTTCTAGCTGCACCTCTCAGGTCCACTGTAAGGGACAAATATGTTTGTTTCCAAAAACAAAAACAAAAACAGAAAATAACTGACCACAACAAAAAGGAGAAAAAATAGCATTTTATTTGTTTCTGTCATAGCTGGTACTGCATATAAAACACTGGGACACCACCCTCAAGTAATAAACACACAAAACACCACAAAAGCATCAAGACTGGTAACAGCGTCAGCCACTTAAGTACATTACCCTGTAGGCTCTACAAAAAAATCATCGCAGAAGTCTAAAGGGCAAAATCTGGTTGAGCTGCGGTAGCATATTTGCAGTCCACTGGCAGCTTCAAACTAACTGTCTACCTGCAGAGAGCATCTGCTGTCAGATGCATCAAAAACATGTCATGTAACCGGTCTGTGGGTCTTTCTTGTGCTGTTGATGGTCCGTCAGCTGACTGTGGAAAAGAGTGAAGTTATAACATACAAAAACCCAAAGAGAAACTGAGTGTTAAAAGCAATCAAAAGTGTCCACTCCAGACATTGTCTGTGCTTTTTATTCTGTATTTCTGATCTTTGATGTTTTTTCTCCTCATGCTTCTCCCGCTCCTGGCCTGCCTGTTAACATGTGACCCTTGCAAAGCGAGCATTGGTTGACAGCCCCTGCCTGTAGCATCTCTGTGGTCAAATACAACAACAAACGGACATGATTCCATAAATTAAGCATAAGCAGGAGGGGTACATCAGGAACGGCATCTGATAAAACATTTGTACCAAATCAAACACGCAGATCAATCCGCTCTGGTTATCCCTTAGGAAATAAGGGAGCAGCTGACAGTACCTCCACCAGCTGAACACAAGAAGACCAAATTAATCGATTAATAAAAAAAATAATTAAATTAACTGATTAAGAAAAGAATAAGTATTAGAAACGCTGCTTGGTATGATGTAGTATAAACAAAAAGGCTCTAAAATCTCCATAAAACTAAAACTCATTTTAACAGTTTTAACAAAAATCAAAAGTTGTAACCTTCAAGAAAGGATGAGTTAGTTTAGCCAGCTTTACTTTAAGGATTATTTAAAGTAGCACTGTTTTTAAGTCTCTCAGGCACTGCTTTAACCCTTAAACACCATCAATAAGAGTTTTATCTCTCTCATAACTTCATTTTATCTCCTGTGGTGTTCTTGGGTCTGTATCCAAACAGCTCACACTCACTCACTGCTTTGTTACTTTTGAACGCCGGGCTGTCTGAATCCAGCGATTCAGGGGGTTTAAGGTGGAAATGCTCGGGCATGTTGCTGCTCGTTTTGCCTGTGATATCTGCGGTACTTCTGGCTGCTCAGTTGTTTTGGGAGAGGTCACCAGAGCGTGCATGTTTGATTTGGCACAGAATTACACTGGCTGCCCTTCCTGATGCTTTCCTTCTAGCCATTTATCCAGGCTGGGGGCAGAGACTAGGTGTACACCAGATTGTGTCCCCTTCTGTCGAGGCTTTGTAAGGCGAACATGTTAAACACTACACCGCGGAGCCACTTGTGCTCAGCATGTGTCTTCTGGACATATGATGATGTCAAGGTTTTAAAAATGGCTTTTCTGTAAAAACATTTTGTAAACAGTTTGTTATAATCTATAAAAAGTGAAATATCAGATGCATTTTAAATATACAGAAGCTTAAACATTAATGTGAAAGTAAATTTTAGTGCAGCTGTGCAGTGTGTCGACTCTTTGACAGCCAAGTTAAAACCATCTGAGTCTTCCTAATACTCTTGTGTTAATATCACTCACTGACCAGCAACAAAAAATGAGATCTTTTCCTTCAACTATGCATTTAAAAAAATTTTTTGCTTTGTTTTCCTGGACAGATATTCTGCCTAAGAAGATCTTGGCTCAAGATTACCTCAACTCTTTGGAGCAAATGCAAGAAGAAGAAGGAGCTGATTACTGAAACAGGTGGATGGTCCACATTTTCCATCTGGACAGATGTTATCACATCTACTCGTCCAGCCTGTCGCCGAAAGCAAAGTGACCGTCAGTAAAAGACACTTGAACTCTCAAGTTCATCTTCAGGGCTTTTGTAAGAAGTTAGAGGACATGGAACTAAAAGCAAACCCACACGGGGTCAATGTGAAATCAAGTGAAGACTCAAATTTCAACCCCCCCCCCCCCCCCCCCCCCAACAGTAAATGAAGTTCAGCGATCCTTTTCTGCAAACTGACAGATATATTTTGTGTGAGCTAAAGTACTGTTATTACTAATATATGATGCAAACAGGAGTTCAGAACAAGTTTGCATATCAGCTTGTGTACTTAGACTGTTTATGGAGGTTCCCGGGTAGCACTGACTTAATTGGGCTGCTTGATTTACGTGCACCGTTATCAGAAATGTTTCTGCATAACGGGCCAGTACGGACTTGTTCCACGTGAGTAGCTGAGACATGGAAATCCAGCCCACACAGCTGGAGCGCAGATGTCTTAGCTCCTGTGTTACTGTTGGCTTAAAAAAAATAAAAGTGAGTGAAAACTTTATTTTAGAGGTGCTGTGAAACATTGATCTCAAACTCAGATGTGCTGTTGCTACTGTTAACCATATATTCGTGTTTTGATTTGACTGTAGAGAACTTGAAATTTACTAGAACTGAAAAACTACAAAACAACTGAACATGCTCTGAAGTTCAAAATAAAATCTCAGACTCTAACAGATGTAAATATTTAAAGTGTTTCAGCTTAGACGGCGTACCGCCATCTGTGTATTTACAAATGTGTGGTTTAGATTTGATATTTAAATAAAAATTCATGCTGTCTCATTTTGCTCTGAATGTTTTTTACATTTTTTGTAATACTGCAGTTTATGAATTTGCTGTGTTAAACCACTCGCTTACTCTCCTCTGAGCTCCTCGTGTTTCCTGCAGTTTAGAGGTTTAATGTGACCATGACATCTTCATAGCTTTGCATGCAGGTAATATAGAGCCATGGTAAGAAGAAAAAATGCCCTCTTTTACGATTTTTATTTGACCTATTATACTGGGTCATTTTTTCTTTAACAAAAGCTTAACCAGAATACATAGGCAGTGTATTTTAAAGAGAAAGAAGTACATAAAACAAAAGTGCACCCCATGATTTAGCAGCTTGTAGAACCACGTTTAGCAGGAACTAATCGTTTTCTGTGTGTCATATCAGTGAGGAGGAATTTTGACCCACTGTTCTTTATAACATCGCTTCAGTTCAATGAAGTTTGCAAAGACTCTTTTATGCACAGCTGTCACAGCATTTCAGTCATGTTGAGGTTCAAACTTTGTGCCTCTGCAGCACCTTGATTCTTCATTCTGCTTTTTCCCCCAAGTGTTCCAGAGTCCAAATTCCCAAATAGCTCCACTTTGGTCTTGCCTGTCCAAAGATATCGTTTCAGACGTTATGCAAACCTAAGGCATGCTGCCATTTTCTTTTTAGAAAGAAAGGGGTTTTTCCTGGCAAACCTTCCAATAAACGCCACACATGTTCAGGCTTTGTCTAATTGTACTGTCATGAACTTAAATGTTTAACATGCTGACTGAGGCCTGGAGTGTGAGATGAAGCTCTTGGGTTTTTTGCAGTTTCTCTGAGAACTGCACGGCCTGACTTTGGAGCGAATTCACTGGGACGTCCACTCCTGGAACGTCTGGCAACTGTCTTGAACGTTTTCCATTTGTGAATAATCTTTCTTACTGAAGAGTGATGGTATTCAGATTTTTTGAAAATGACCTTATAGCCCTTCCCAGAATAATTGGCAGCAGCAGTCGCTTCTGTTGCTGATGTATTACCTCCTTGGCATTGTGTAAACATGCACTTGAACTCTTCAGACCACCATAAACGTCTGCTTTTATAGAGGTTCTCACACCTGCTGTTACTATTCCTATTCATTCCTATGGAAGCAATAAGAGTGTGCTTAGTTATTTTTTATACAATGTTTTTGCAGTATAGGTTAGTTTCTATTAAATAAACAGTAACGTGGTGTAATGTGTTTATTTTAAGAAATGCTACAATGTTCATTTTGTTCCGTTATGTCAAACGTTGACTGTAAAACTAGACTTTACAGCTTTGTGTTCATCAGAACTCCAAGAAAATGTAACATTTATTCATTTCTGCTGAATCTTGGTTACACGTTTTATTTTGGCAGGTGAGCTGGTGACATAATAAGGTGCAAATCAAGTGTGTTTTGTTCTCATTACAAACTACACTCATCCTGAGCATGCATGCATGGGCTACATCGTTATGAGACATTCATATCAGATAAATACAGTTCAAATAAGGGGTTTCCAGCATCGTCAGTGATGGATGAGTTTTCTAAGTCGAAGCTGTATATTGAGAAGTGTCGCCTCCAAAGTGGAAAACTTCTCCTCCAGGTGGTTAGCCACGCGGTCTCTGCCTTCGAGAGCATCCCTCGTATTTGCGAGACGCTCCTTCATGCTGCATGGGATGAAAAATCACAAGCAAACCTGACAAGCGGTCAAATTTGAACAATTCCCTCAAATGCTCACATCTAATAGAGCCAAATGTCCATACTTTAAATTTATATTTGTGCCAGAGCCTCGTCTCAACCAGATGTCCAGACAGATGTGTGCAGGAAAATACTAGAAATGACTCAGATTGGCTGGAAGCTGTTTTCACTCAGCATGTTAGGCAGTGGGTTATTTTGGGCCAATAAAACACTGGTCCAGGGTTCCCCAGAACCTCACTAATAATAATTTTGGCAAACCCGACACTGGCTTGGATCACTCTTTGGATCCAAGCCCAGCTGGAAATGTAGCTGCTTTACTTCTTTACTATGTGGCTCTAAGTACAGTAGATGAAGTCTGTCTATAAATATGCCAAAGCCCTGATTAAAGCACCGGATTCTGCATCATTAAAGAAGAAATCAGGGGATAAGCATTCATTTTCTCTGCATTAAACCAAGTACTGCACTGCATTTTAAAATGAGCAATGGAAGACATCATGGCGTGGTTTCACAACAGCAAGAAAACAGGGGAAAAAAGAAGGAAAACTGCTGATAACAAACACGGACGGATACCATTTGGAAGACCGGAAAGTCTCCCACATGAGTTAAACATTACGAAAATACATAGAAGCCTGAAGCACCATCAGATACATATTTCTATTGGGTATTAAAGGGAAGTGATAATCCCCATCTGTGGTGTGGTTGTAAAAACCATCATAATTTTATTTTTCACTGTAATAGAAGGTTAAGTATAGATGAGAAAAACTACATCCATCCATCCAGATACTCTATAAAATAATGAAATAAATCACAGAGGCTGTACTTGAGCTATAAAATATAATAAATATAGATATATGATTTGCTTCTCTAGCCTTTTCCCTTTCTGTGTCTCCCTCTTTTTACTTTTCTGTTTAATAGTCCACGAGAATTAAAGGAGAGGAAGAAAAAATAAACAAATAAGAAGCACATAGAGCCAAACCTCTGTCGAGGCAGCCAACGTAGCAGGAAGTATTTACTTTTGAGGGAATAATATTCTGTTTTCCATAAATTTATTTTGTTTTCTCTGTTCTTCTTAAAAGAAATTTGCAATCCAATAAAAACAAGTGTAAAACCAGGCTTTTGTTATTTACTAATTTGAATAAACTTGATGTAATTTTGACCACAATGCCTTTTTATTAGTTTTTATTTATGTGTAGCGTTTATTCCACAGTTTAGTAAAATTAGTTTAAATGTTTAGTAATAAATATTAAGAGGAAAAAGTTTCAGATCAAAGATGTATTTTGTTTATTAAAAACTTACTGAGGAATATTGTACATGCATTCAAATGATTGTATATTTAAATGGTTAGAACCTGTTACTGTAATGTACATGAGCTCATAAGCAGTATAATTTCCTGAATATTACCAATACAAACAAAGGAGAGAAGCAGGAGAATTTACGATAAGAAGTTTTAAAGATAAACGGCATTTTTTTGACGAACATTTGACCTTATTTTATTTTGAAGGAGCTATCGTATATCATTCCTTATATGCCTGTGATGTCATTTAAAACTATCCCAAAAGGTTGATTCTGTTCATCTGGACGTAGCGTTTTCAGTGGGAGAAACATTTCGTCACTCATCCAAGTGACTTCTTCTCCGCTGACTGCAGGTTTCCACAACCTTATAAACAGTACATTGCATAATGACTGAAACTAGCACCACTTAATGAACAATGGACTGTGAAGTGAGTTCCTGTTCATCTACGTCCAGATGAACAGACTCAGCAGTCTTAGCTAATTATAGGCCAATCTCCAACCTTCCTTTCATATCAAAAATCCTTGAAAGAGTAGTTGTCAAACAGCTAACAGATCATCTGCAGAGGAATGGCTTATTTGAAGAGTTTCAGTCAGGTTTCAGAGCTCATCACAGCACAGAAACAGCTTTAGTGAAGGTTACAAATGATCTTCTTATGGCCTCTGACAGTGGACTCATCTCTGTGCTTGTCCTGCTAGACCTCAGTGCTGCGTTCGATACTGTTGACCATAATATCCTATTAGAGCGATTAGAACATGCTGTAGGTATTACAGGTACTGCGCTGGAGTGGTTTGTATGATATCTATCTAATAGACTCCAATTTGTACATGAAAATGGAGAGTCCTCTTCACACACTAAGGTCAATTATGGTGTTCCACAGGGTTCGGTGCTAGGACCAATTCTATTTACATTATACATGCTTCCCTTAGGCAGCATCATTAGAAGACATAGCATAAATTTTCACTGCTATGCAGATGATACGCAGCTCTATCTATCCATGAAGCCAGGTAACACACACCAATTAGTTAAACTGCAGGAATGTCTTAAAGACATAAAGACCTGGATGGCCGCTAACTTTCTGCTTCTTAATTCAGATAAAACTGAGGTTATTGTACTCGGCCCTGAAAATCTTAGAAATATGGTATCTAAGCAGATTCTTACTCTGGATGGCATTACCTTGGCCTCCAGTAACACTGTGAGAAACCTTGGAGTCATTTTTGACCAGGACATGTCCTTCAACGCACATATTAAACAAATATGTAAGACTGCTTTCTTCCATTTGCGCAACATCTCTAAAATTAGAAATATTCTGTCTCAGAGTGATGCTGAAAAACTAGTTCATGCATTCATTACTTCCAGGCTGGACTACTGTAATTCATTATTATCAGGATGTCCTAAAAACTCGCTGAAAAGCCTTCAGCTGATCCAAAATGCTGCAGCAAGAGTACTGACAGGGACTAGAAAGAGAGAGCATATTTCTCCTGTTTTGGCTTCCCTTCATTGGCTTCCTGTTAAATCCAGAATTGAATTCAAAATCCTGCTCCTCACATACAAGGTCTTAAATAATCAGGCCCCATCTTATCTTAATGACCTTGTAGTACCATATCACCCTATTAGAGCACTTCGCTCTCGCTCTGCAGGCCTACTTGTTGTTCCTAGAGTATTTAAAAGTAGAATGGGAGGCAGAGCCTTCAGTTTTCAGGCCCCTCTTCTGTGGAACCAGCTTCCAGTTTGGATTCAGGAGACAGACACTATCTCTACTTTCAAGATTAGGCTTAAAACTTTCCTTTTTGTTAAAGCATATAGTTAGGGCTGGATCAGGTGACCCTGAATCCTCCCTTAGTAATGCTGCAATAGACGTAGGCTGCCGGGGATTCCCATGATGCGGATTTTTTTCTTAAGTATTTTTATTCATCTTTTCATGCCTAAAGATGAATAAAAATACTTAAGAAAAAAATCCTGATTGAGATTGTCATAATTCATGCATGACACGGTTAAATAACAATAATTACAATGAAACATGTCATACCTCTATAGTAACATTAAATGACCAGTGGGTGGCAGGGTATGTAGTGACACATCAGCGTCCAGTGTAGTGGTTTATGCGCAAATATACCATCAACACTGACACAAATACAAGAAAACAGCCTTTGAATAGCTGTCCACTATAGTAGCATTAATATCACTTTGACTTTCAGATCAATCCATAGACCTTGAGGGCAAGGTCAGAGGCCAAGTATGACATGTTTTAAATCATTATACAGTACTTTCTATATATTGACAATACACTGCACACTTAGAATCATAGCTTCTAAGTTATAAGGCTTTTTGTCAGTTTTTGACCAATAAATCATTAAATTGACCTTGAAGACCTCGGTGGATGTAAATTTTAATTCATGGGGTGTGACATGATCCCACTCTAAAATTACAGAGTTCTTTTATTCATTTAAAACTTTAATAATATATATAGCCTATTTAATAGTATTCACCTCTACACCCACCAGCTGATCTTGGGTTATTCCTCCCACAAAGCTGATAAATGAATTCTCCACTGTTATTGTTTCTTACCTCGTAAAGACACCCCGCTCCTTGCCCTCTTTCCTCTTCTCTGCCAGAGAGACAAACACGGTCTCCATGCTTTGCATAGTTTCGGTCACTTTCTGGTGGTCTGATCGGATCCCCTGGACCTCCTCTCTAGCTTGGTGGTCGTAGGACAGCCCTCCCTCCTCCACCCCGCTGGAGGTGGACACCGCCTGCAGGGCCGCCCTGTTCTGCAGAACAAGCAGACGAGACCTGGCAAACTCTTTGGGTCCTGCTATGTTTTCCCAGCAGATTGGAGATGATGGAGGGAGCCAGAAGCGCTGTGTGCAGTTGACTGGCTTTTCTGAGGACTCTGTTGTGAAGGGGCTGTCAGCGGGGAAGCTGTGGAGCAGGTGCAGAAGAGACGATCCAGAGCCCCACTCCCAGTCCTCGAAATCCGACTCCCCTGACCCTTGCTCAGGGGGGAAACTAGGAGGAGGACTTGCTGGTCCTCCATCCTCTGCTGGAGAACAGATCCCCAACAGGAGGCAGAAGGACAGGCAGAGCCAAGCCCTGCTCACTGTCCCCTGGAGCATCTCCAAACTGACTGCATTAAAAAGAAAAAGACTTAGACACGCAGGAATCACCAGAGAAAATCCATTCACTATGATTATTATCAAGTATTCTCATACTTAAACTTCATGTACAAGAGAAAACTACTGTGTGAAGGGCAAGAAATTTCTACTGATCAATAGAAACATGAAAAATAACACTGAGACCTCTTGATTGCATGCATTCAGTGACATAACATTCAAAATAAAAGCATGAAGTTTATTAAGTTCAATAGCAAATAAGCTTAAATAAATTTCTTATTAAATTACACCAAAAAATAAATCCTGTACAAAACCAGAGAACATACATTTGTGTTTTTTTCTCCTGCAGTTTAACCGGAAATTTGCCTCAGTTTGGGTAGCGTCATAGTTGGCAACAAATCAAAACTGCAAACGCATCACTGAAGGAAATCCTGAACTCCAGATCACCGCGATGTTTTTTTTTTGTTTTTTTTTTTACGGATGTAATCTGAATTTTCATTTTAAGTTGACTTTTGTTCAGCGGTCTTACCTTACAGAGAGAGCACAGAGCACAGAGCGGTCTCTGTTTGTGCGTAGCGGCGCTCCTCTGGTGCCTGCAGCCGTCGGAAAAAATGAGTCGTTCACTGCAGACTGTTACATGCAATCTGAATCACTTTTACTGGCCCGGTAACAGCAGAATCAGGAGCTTGGATTTTTCCTCAGTGGAAGGGGATGGGATGGGAGATTGTAAAATGCATGTGAGGTGTGGGTTACAGTAAAAACTCCCTGCTGGAGGGAGAGAGCGCCATTCTCTGCATCGTATCCCTGCTTTGATGTGTATTTACTTCTGTGTGAGCTTCATTTTCTATGCTCATTTGTGCTTTACTTCTTTTGTGAAGACTTTTTGATTTGAGTGACAGGGGGAGAAGGATGTGCGATGCTGTATTTATGAGCCATTTACAACATCCTAAACAGCTACAGCAACACGCTCGAATTAAAACACCAAATCTGCTTCTTAAACTAGCTGTTCTGAAACCATCCCTGAGTTACACTTGAACACGATGCTACCCTGAAGTTACTGGAGAGAAAAGAGTTTCAAAAAGTACCCAGACTGTCCATGAGCTCAAAACTCATGCAGAGCATCTGTAGTTATTTAGCGAGTTTTTTGAATGACCAGAGAGTGGATCTACACAGCCTGAGGCTTTCACCCTGACATAAGCTGCAAGGAATGGGACACATTTTGGCACAAACAAGCCAGGGTTTTGCAATTTAAGGGGAATGACGAGCAGTTTTCTGAAAACAAACACTAAATTTGAGGATGAATTGTAAAACATAAAAAGGGTGGGACTTAAAAGCATTACACCACCATGAGGTCCTGTTTATGCCATAAATCACTGGTTTAGCTTAAGTTTGCCTGCTGCCTCGCAAAGTAAAGTTTTTAAAGGTATTCACTGGGTATTTTAGTAAAATGTAAAAATAACATGACAATAATAAGAAGCCGAATAAAGTTAAAATATTAATTCCACTTTGTTTACATGGTTCAGTAACACTTCATTTATTTGATCTGTTTGTAAGAGTTGACTACTTTTATAGTAATTTTGTATCTTTATACTATTGTTGTCACCAAAAAGTGATCTAATGTGACTTTGACCTTATTAAAAAAGTATCTACACACAGAAATATACATTTTTACAAGCTTTTATCGTGGTTTGGATTGTCTGGAAACAAACGGCACATTTGAGAGAAAAACCAACACTATTATTCCCTTGATGGAAAGATTTCACTTTATGAGCATGTGTGCTGGAAAATATTGTGATTTACTTTTAATTTTTCTTTTCAGTGAGAGAGATCAAAGCTTAAATTTTACAATCCCAATTCTGAAAAATTTGGGATGCTGGAAAACATGTCGTCAGATGTTTAAACTGAGAAAGTGCATCTTTTTCAGTCAAACTGAAAAAGGAGTGCTGTTTATAGTATGAACAGTCGGCTCTATAAAGGCCATCTGTGTGGTTCACATGTTTGTATAATTGTGTCCAAATGTTGTAAATACAGTGAAAAGCAAAGTCCAAAACTGACTCTGAAATAAAGAGAAATCTGAGTCACAATACTTTGAAAATTCTGGCAAAAGCCCTGATCACTTGTATGTTTATTTATTTATTTTGGGGGGTTGTTATATCTGAGGCTATTAAATGCCCAGAAGTTTTTCTTTTGCAATTCATACTACACTAAAGTAATAGATAGACAAATATAAAGACATTTCTAAAGGACCAACATTTTTTTAAATGATGATTTATTATTTTATGACTCTCTTGTGGTTGTAATTGCAGGACAGTCTGAGCAGTGAGCTATCAGAACCTTTTCCCGCAGGTTTTTTTAGTTTTCTGTAATGATTTCTTTCATTGACTGCAGCAGCATTCCTTTATCATGTACAATGCTGTACTGAGACTTACCATTATAACTGCACTTCTTATTCTTGTATTAAATGGGATTAAAAGTGCAGTTAAACATCTTTACACAGGCAGAAAACGGCAGGTATGCTTAACAGTTACTTAATTTTGGTACTCGTGGTCCTCCATATTGTAAAATGAGTTTGCCACCCCTGGTCTACATAAAAAACACAACACAGCGGGACTTTGCTGTGTGATACGGAAGCGTAGTACGGAAGCGTAGAGCTACGGAAGCGTAGAGCTGCCACCCAGGCAAAAGAAAAATAGAAGTATATCACGTTATAACGTGAAAAGTTTATTGTTCTAACAAGATACTTTTCATGTTTGTACAATATACTATCATGTTTGTACAATATACTATGTTTGTACAATATACTTTTGACGTTTGAACAACATAATATCACGTTATTACAATATTCATAAATATCACGTTCGTACAATATATTTATATTGTACGAACGTGATAATTATGCATATAATTATTGTTCAAACTTTTGACGTTTGAACAATATAATATCACGTTATTACAATATGCATAATTATCACGTTCGTACAATATAAATATATTGTACGAACGTGATATTTATGTATATTGTAATAACGTGATATTATATTGTTCAAACGTCAAAAGTATATTGTACAAACATGAAAAGTATCTTGTTAGAACAATAAACTTTTCACGTTATAACGTGATATACTTCTATTTTTCTTTTGCCTGGGTGGCAGCTCTACGCTTCCGTAGCTCTACGCTTCCGTAGTGTGAACCTGACAATAGTAAAATATGGTGCGAGCGTGCTCTGACTGCACTGCCCCGGACCTCAGTAATCCCACGGTGACATCTAGCGGCAACAGCTGTGAGTTGCTGCTTTTTCTTATCCCACCGTTTAAACTCTCAAACTTTATCGTCACGTATGGATTTCATTAATGTTGTTGTTATTCTTAGGCTTAAATATGAATAAATCTGTATTTGGGGTATTAAAGGGAACAACGCATTTTAAATCAATGCAGTTTATCAGGAAAAAATTAAAAAATTCCTTCAGTGTGCACCAGCATGAACTCTGCCCATGCCCGGGGCCATATCTTAGAGGGGCGGGGACCACCGCGGAGCTCCTCCCCCTCCAGGCTGCCGTCAGCGGGGCTGCTGCTGCTGCTGGACCGGAGCGAGTCGGCACCAACAACCAGCCTCTGGCTGCTCCTCCGTGCTGAGGGAAAACTCGGTGCAGCCAGGAGCCACCCCGTCATTTATCACGGTCAACGACATGGCCTCCGACGGCATGGACGAGCGATCTCCGCTGCTGTCGGGCCCCAACTCCGAGAATGTGACCCCGACAGCTCCCCCGTACCTGCAGGATTCAAGTCCCCGAGGTAAACACGCCACACGCAGCACCCCGCCGCCTGCATGCTGAATCATTTTCAGGGCGTATCGAGTTTGTGTGAGTGCGTAAATAAAGCTGCAGCAAGGCGAGGCAAGGGCATTGCTGGGAAATCAGTCGGCAGCTGACTGAAAGGTGGAGCTTGCACTGTGAGAACTGGAGCAGTGGGTTATGTAGAAGGGGCCTGCGGTAATACCAGCAGTAGCATCAAACAGTGTTTTCAGTGCAGAGATTTCTACATCACGATTCACTGGGGCCTGCCGTGACTTTGGCTAGCAAAAAAAAAAGAAAAAAAAAAAGGTGTGAGCTGAAGCTCTGCAAAGCCTCAGTAGATTTTAGGTTGAATGTTGACGTGGGAGCACTGAGGCATTGCAGATGGAGGCAGGCGAAGCATCCTTTTGTCCAGCTGCAGATCAACAAAAGCACCCACAGGTGTGCCCTTTACGGGAGAAATAATGCAACACGAGTTAAATGTCGTATTCTCCTGTTTTAATGATGGCAGCTGTGAGTTTTGCTCGTTTGCATGGTGAATGCACTGTAAGCGACGAGCTTGAGCCTTCTTGCATGATTTGCATCTTTCATACAGCAGAAAACATAAACATGTAAGTTACAGCCCACAGTGCTTGTTCTCAGGACTGGCAGCAGCTGTCTGCACTGACCTTTGCTCTGAATATAATCTCCTCAAATTCTCAATTTATTCTTCTCCACAAGAAGAAAGACGAAGCAAAGTGCTTGTGGGAGCTGCAAAAATGCATGATCTCACATAGAGCCCTCCTTGTGTTTTGCTGGCATTAAATATTGATTCAGGCTTTACTTTCACCTCAGATCACATTCTCTTGTCTGAGGATTAGATTTTGAGTGCTACTTTCAGTGGTATTTGACTTTTTTTCCCCTGTTTCCGCTTCTAAGTTTTTGTCAGCGGCCTGACAGAAACAACGTTTCTTTGCTTTGCAGCAGCTCGGGATGGTCGGCAGCAAATGAATGGACTCATTGACCGTGTAAATCAGTTTAAGGAGCATTTCAGGCCAATTTCAAACAAACAGAGGAGAGAAAGAGAGAGAGAAGTGCTTGTTGTTCTCGAGACGTCTAATCCCACAGAATTCATATTTCACCACGGGATTAAACTCTTAATGCTGGACTGTAATAATCTAGGAAGCGAGAGCCTGGCTGGATGCTAACACAGTGACACAGTTTCTCCCTCCACCCTCTCTGCAGACTGGATTATTGGCTAATTCCAGTGTGGGTTTGTAAAATGGATTAATTTGATCCTAAGATGCCAAAACTGTGACATTTCCCGGAAACACAATGACTGTGACGCTGCTTTGACTAATGAGCAGCTGCATTAAGGCACTAAAGTGAGCTGTGGCTTGAATTTAAATTTTTATGATATCCATGTAATACTTGTTGTGTTCACTGAAATGATTCTGTAGTAGCAGGTAGAAATTCAGTGGCTGCTGCTTGTTTTTTTTAATTTTGCCCTAAAATAATCAAAGAAAAACAAACGGTCTGCCTCGTTTAAAATGAAGCTTTACCAGCTTCACATTATCAGGACTAATTAGTCCAAGGTGAAGTCATGAAACATCAGCAAATATGTTAACAGGTTTCTTTATATGAAGAGATCCAGTTACCCTGCTATTACAGTACCGAAATAGAAAGGTCTGATTCTTCTTGTTAGCAACTCATGGTCACTTTATTAGGTACACCTGTTCAACCGGTCATTAATGCAAATATCTAATCAGCCAGTTGCATGGCACTAACTCGGTGCATTGATGCATGTAGACATGAAGACGACTAACTGAGAATCAAACTGGAGAAGAAGGGTGGTTTAAGTGACTCTGAATGTGGCATTGTTGTTGGAGTCAGACGAGCTGGTTTGAGTATTTCAGAAACTGCTCATCTACTGAGATTTTCCCCACACAACCGTCTCTACAATTTACAGAGATTTGTCAGAAAGTGAGAACAAATCCTGATCTGATAGAATGTCAATAGCAACTGAAAAAAGCAATCAACCAAGATATGGAGAAGAGGATCTCTGAATGCAGAACATTTTGAACCTTGAAGCAGATGAGCGACAGCAGCAGAAGATCATCGCAGGTGAGACTCCTGTCAGCTAATAACAGGAAACTGAGACTACAGTTCACACAAGCTCACCAAACATGGACAATAGAAGACTGGAAAAACATTGACTTGTGTGATGAGACTTGATGTTAGATGGTAAGGTTACTGACCACATCCATCGCTTTATGACCGCAGTGTACCCAGCCTCAGATGTTTGCTTCCAGCAGGATAACACACAATGCCATAAACAGGTTTCTTGAACATGACAGTGAGTTCACTGTGCAGGCGACAGATTTGCAGCAACTGTGTGATGCCATCATGTCAATATGGACATTACACCATGGAGAAAGCGCCTTGTTGAAGCCACGAAGAACTAAGGAAGCTCTAAAGGCAAAAAAAAGGGGTCCCATAAAATCCTGGAAAGGTGTACCTAATAAAGTGTCTGGCAAGTGTATATAAATTCAGTTACATTAGTATGAAAAATCTGTTACTTCACTTTCTCATTAAAAAAACACTGTTATCTTGTTTTGTTTTGTTAGTAGTAGAAACTCTCAGTGTCATGTTTATCATGAAAACACAAAGTTAAAAATATTAACTTGCTGATTCCACCATTAAAGAACTGCCTCCAAAGAGAGAGCAGCTACTGTGTGGAAGTGGGTGGGTTACAAGAACATGTGACTTAATGTGACCAATGACGAGTCTTTATCACAGGTCAGTGGAAGAGAAAAAGTAATTCAGTCTAGTTAAAATAAACAGAAATGATATTTGCAGTCATCAGTTATCAGTCACGGATTTGCAAACAGAGCCGGCCGAACTCAATGCCCTGTCTGACTGATCAACACTAATCAGACGAGTGGAGGAGCTTTATTGATATCTGGCTGAACTGTTCATAGGTGCAAGCTGCCCAAGTTATAATTGGCCAAGATGACTGAGGCAAAGAACTGCCCAGCCTGGAAAGACTCCTCCAGGAATAAAGAGATCAGCTGTCGAGACATGCTGTCCTTTAGTAAATGAACACAACAGGAGACACGGTACAATAACATTGATCTTAACATGATAAAAGCGGACTTATCATCTGAATCAGAGCAGCACTTTATTAGAAGAAAACCCAACGATTAGACACAACGTAACCAAAATGTTTAGATTAATAATTTATTGTAATAGTGTAAAACACGGATGTAATTAAGGCACATTGTTTGCAATTTTTATACTGTGTCTTACACACATGCACTAAATGTCTACTAACTTAGCTGCTTTAGGAGATAACTAGATTTTCTTTCAAATTAACCCTCAAATTTGTTGCCAGATTTTAAAGACTTTAGATTAAGTCTAAAATGTTGGCTGTAGTGAGGGATGGCCAGACGGATTGTAGTGTCGGTAAAACTGTAGAATTATTTTATGATTAAAGAGATTATTTTTTTCTGGCCACACAGAAAGGTCTCCAGAGCTGCTGGTGTCTGAATACCAGATGTTCAGCTTGGCATTCTATCCCGCAAACCACAAGTGAAGTCATCGAGTCGATACCCTTAAAGCAGAACTGTATGTTGTGGCGTTGGTGGTGGTTGCAGCAGAGTCTTCTCGTCTTTCTTCTGGCTCCTCGTGAAAACCTATAGCTGCTGTCTTCAGTGTCAGACGTGCATTAAGACACACAAAGCAGCAAGAGGAGGAGAAACAGACCTGAGACTGAGTAGGGGGGATGGATACTAACACGGCAAAAATTCAGATTTAATCCTAAGGTGTTATGGAATAATAAAAAATATTCTCCATCTGGTCGCACTGTGTTACATTTTAGATTAACAAAGCGTAGTAGAGGAGGATTCATTTAGCTTTGTTGTGTAATAAGAGCCACTCTGCTGCCTGAAACTCAGTGGGAGTGCCCAGTCTTGGCGTGCTCGCGTCGTAGTCGTAGCCAGGTTCGTCCAAATGTAGACGGGTGTCCCATCTGTCCCTGTGGTGTCAACCGGTTCAGTCTCTAAATGTCGGAGCCAAGCACGTTTACCCACCGACCCACGCCATTATCTCATTCAGGGCAGGTTAAGATTCTAATAATTAGTCCATTGTTAGATTGGATGGCTTCTTTGTGTCACTGAGTCATCAGTCAGGTAAATGAAGCCAAACAAAGAGACGGTATATTCTGATATAGATGGTTAATATTTTTTGGAAAGAAGCTTGTCATGAATCCAGAAAGCATGTTTGCGTCCTCACTTTTTCTCCGGTGCCTAAACATATTTAGCTTCCTGTCATGGAGGAGGAAGAGCAGCAGCTCTACATATTACATCTGGATTGAGGAAATTTATTTTGGCATTTTAGTTTAAAAAAATGTGACTGACATCTGAATGAGTATTTAAATGTTGATTGATATAAATATGATTTCAGCTGCCCCATCAGTGCCAGAGCTTAAGAATATAGATGGCGTAATTAGTGTATACTCACATTTTATTTAAAGCTCTGCTCCTGTTAATTAAAATTAAACTGATAGAGGTATTATGGTTAATTGTGTAACTACAGATTTTATTGGCTTTAGCTATGTTACAGAATTGAGACAAGCAGAATTTTAAATATGCAGCAAAGCTGTTGTAGTAAAGGCAGTGGCTGGTGCAAGCCTGTAGATTAAATGTTAAAACTCTGAAATACAGACTAAATACACGAGGTTAATGTGGGATTAAACAGTACAGAGGTCATTATGGCGGCCACTGTGGTCAGTTCACAGTAGGTTTTACAGACATAAAGAGAAAATCTTGTCTGTAAATGCCAGCCAGTTTAATTTGGCGATTTATTCAACTCATTCAACAGTAGAAAAAAATCTTTACCAAAAACCTTCAAGTTTAGGTGGAAATATTCAGGTACTATAAATTATTCTGTTTCCAAAGTACAAACTGGACACACAAAGCCGAATTTTTGTTCATGAAGCCGCTTTTTTCCAGATGCATGCCATTAACAGCTGGCTGTGTGTTGTGTGCTTTGCCTTCCTCTTCTCAAAGCCGAACTACCTCCTCCTTACACAGCCATCGCCAGCCCCGATGCCGGCGGTGTGCCTGTCATCAACTGCCGTGTTTGCCAGTCGCTCATCAACCTGGACGGAAAGCTGCATCAGCACGTGGTCAAGTGCACTGTCTGCAATGAAGCTACAGTAAGTGGAGGCTACACCATCACAGGTGTCAACAAACTAAAACTGTAACAGTTCAACATTCATCTCCTCTGTATCTGTTACAGCCTAAATTCCCTGTTGAATTTTATTGTCAGGCACATTTTTGCATGAAAGAATCTTTGACTTTCAGTGCCCACTTTTGGACTGCTTTTTTTCCCCCCACCTTTGCTTCTTTGCCTGTGTTTATCACTTAAACTGATGTTGACATTCAAACAAATTAATCAGGGCCTAAGGCTGCCAGTACGACAAGGAGTGCAGGGAGAATGGATGACTGTCATCACCAGCGCTCGGGTGGGAAATTCCATTAGCACAGCTGATATTTTTGGTGCTTATCCATCCACACAGACATCTTATATTATGCTACTCTGCACCAAAACGATGCACAGTTTAGCATCTGGCCTCGAGCTGTTGTATCTTACTGTAAATATAAAGTAAGAGAGTCACGTGATCAGAACTTGATTTCAGCCAGGAGGTTCTCCAAGTTTTGTTTGAATTACACAGGCAGCACAAAAAAGTACACTTGAAATATTTGGGTGTTTTTTTTTTAAGTGTGTTTGTAATGGTTTCATTCAGAGGATGGTGGTTTATGTTGGTAATTGACTGTTACAGTTGTTGACACCAGCTGCAATGTCCTTTTTAAGAGGGTTTAGTCTGCTATGATGGCTGGATACAGAAGATCTGAAATGGAAGAGAATTCTTCCCCGGGCTCTGCTCATTCTGTCAAAGTATAACGTGAACTGTGGATGAGCTAAATTTAAAGCAGTGCATTCTTTACTGGTTGTGCTTGTGGTGATGCTACTGTGAGAGCCCTGGATTTAAAGTGCACCTACAATGGTTTTACTTTATTTTTTTATATTTACAATTCTGTGATTAAGTATTTACCCCTTTACTGAGTTACTTTTGTTTTTGCATATTTGTCACACTTAAATGTTTGAGATCATTGTCTAATATTAAGATAACCTGAGTAAATACAAAATGCAAATTTTAAGTCATGATTTCATTTATTAAGGGAAAAAGGCTATCCAAACCCACCTGACCCTGTGTGAAAAAGTACTTGTTCCTCTTATTAAACCATGTTTTAACCGTGATTAACAACATTATTTGGAAAGTTGAGTTTCATTTCACTGGCCACACTCAGGCCTGATTACTGGCAGAAATGTTGAATAGAGACAGAACTTAAATAGAACCTGTCTAACAAAGTGAGGCTAAAAGATCTCAAAAAGCAACTAAGAAATAAAATCATTGACATCTATCAGTTGGGAAATGGTTATAAAGCCATTTGTAAGGCTTTGGGACTCTAGTGAATTACAGTGAGAGCCATTATCCACAAATGGAGTCGCTGGCCTACCAAAGTTTGTCCAAGAACCCACAGATGACTCATCCATGAGGTCTTAGAAGAACCCAGAACCACATTAAAGAGCTGCAGGCCTCACTTGCCTCAGTTAAGGTCATAGTTCATGATTCGACAATAAGAAAGATACTGGACAAAAATGGCATCGATGAGAGAATTCTAAGGAGGAAACCACTGCTGATCATCTCACGTTTACCAAAAAAGCTTCTTGAGGATTCCCAAGACTTTTAGGAAAATCTTCTGTGGACTGATGAGACAAAAGTGGGAAGGCTTGAGTCCAGTTAGACCTGTTGTAAAACTAACACAGCATTTTATAAAGAGTCAAACATGGTGGTGGTAGTGTGATGGTTTGCGTCTGCTTTGCTGCTTCAAGACAAGTTACCATAATTGATGGAACAATGAATTCTGTTCTCTACCAGAAAATGCTTCATCATCAGTTTTTACCCTGAAGCTTAAGCTCACTGTAGTTATACAGCAGGACAATGACTATGTCTGAATGGTTCAAAGATAACAAAATGAAAAGTTTGCAGGGGTCTAGTCAAAGTCTGGACTTAACTCAGGTTAAGATGTGTTGACATGACCTTAAACAAGCTGTTCATGCTCAAAAACTCTAATGTGGCAAAGAAGAAAAAATCTGCAAAGAAGAGTGGGACAAAATTCCTCCACAGCAGTGGGAAAGACTCATTGTTATCACAGACACTTGAATGCAGTTCTTGCTGCCAAGGGTGGAACAACCAGTTAATAGGTTTATGGGACAGTTACTTTGTCACTTAGAGCCAGGTCGGTTTGAATAACTTTTCCCTTAATAAATTAATTCATCATTTAAAAATATTTTTTATACTCTCAACTTTTGGATCATAGTGGTGTCAGTGGGCCCAGTAACCCCAATGTGGTCACAGCTTTGTAGCCCCATGCAAACGTGCTCAACAGGTGCAGCCAATCAGAAGAAACTTGCTTAAAGGAGTTGTACTTTACTACTGAAACCAAAACTTTTCTATGCATAGCAGTTTTAACTCATAGTTTTTTATGTTTCTTTTAGCCCATTAAGAATCCCCCCACAGGGAAAAAGTATGTGCGGTGTCCCTGCAACTGCCTGCTCATCTGTAAAGACACATCCAGAAGGATAGGATGTCCTCGACCAAACTGGTAGGTAACAAGAAGAAACATTCAAATGGTTTTACCCCAGTGATGCAATAAGCCACACAGTGCTTCACAACTGGATCTGGGGCTGTGGCAACATGTTGGCTCTGTAACAAGTCAAACAGTCGCTCAAGGTAAGGTAAGGTAAAGACCAAGGAGCTTGGAAAGAAAAACGTGTGGACTTCTCTAAGTTTCTTGAAGATGTAAGAAGCTTCTCGGATGAGAGGTGAAATGTCTTTAAAAGACCGCTTTTCTTTCCAAGGTAGGTTTACAGTGACACAGAAAACCCTAACAATTAGACGATCCCCTATGAGCAAGCACTTGTCAACAGTAGGAAGGAAAAACTCACTTTTAATAGGAAGAATATTACAGGAAAACATTAGAGGTTATCCAGGTCTTTATGTCTTTAATTTTCCTGCAGTTTAACTAGTTGGTGTGTGTCTTCTAGCTTAATACATCGATAAAGCTGCATATGTATCCTATGCTTTCGAATTACATTGTCCAAGGGAAGGACGTATAATGTAAAAAGAATTGATCCCAGCATGAAACTCTGTGGAACTCCATAATTAACCTTAGTATGTAAACAAGACTCGCTGATTACATGAACCAGTTGGAGTTTTATATTTATCTATATCAGTTATTATTAATCATAAATGTCTTCTTGGTTCCTCTGACAGCAGACGCATTATCAACCTGAGCCCGGTGATGGTGATCCCCGAGGAGCAACCCGCCCAGCCAGCGCTGCCCATCCAACCCGAGGGAATGAGAGTGGTCTGTGGCCACTGTGGCAACACCTTCCTAGTATGTAAACCTGCAAATACAACCATCCTCAGTCAGGCACAGGCTTGTTAATGCAGAATCTCATTGCTGTGCTGTTGTTGGTACGTGCATATATATATACTTTTGAGAGCCTTGGCATATATTCATGTTTAAAGGGATTTAAAACCACTGCAGTAAATAGAGAAATTGCTGAAGGATTGTCTGCTAGCTAGTTGTACTTTATGTGGGGTCAGCTATTCATTAAAAGCACAGAATTAGACACCTGCGCGTGGCTGGCATGGATTTTCTGCATGTTTTCTTTCCTTCCCTGGCTCACCAAACATCCCGAGTACCTCTTGACTGAGCGTGGCCGCACCTTTCCACACAAGTTTCCCTCTCTGACGTGCTCTCAACCTGCTTTTTGCAGAGTTTTCTAATCTCGGATGAAACTGGCTTCCTGCCACTCTTTGTTGATGTTACTATCAGTGCATTTGACATGTTTGGGATGAGTGTAACATGTCACACATGCATTTAATATTTCACATAAGCAAGGTTATGTACACAACCTGAGCCACTGAGTCAGTGTGACACAGACTCGCATGTAAGAAAAATAAAGTCAGTGCTGTTTTCCTCTTAACATCTGCACATTGCTGCTTGCGGCATCTGCAGGGCAGTGAGGACGCCAGGACATCACAGCCTATGTCTGGTCTCCCCAGTGATGGCTCTCCACCAGCACAACAACAGGTTGAGAAAGCTGGTCTTACTGGTGGACTTATTAACAACAGCCTAACCTGCTCCAGCTCAATTTGTGGCCTAATTTACCCTGACTTTGTGCACATCTGGCTTTGAGCAGAGCTTTGATCAATTAAAAAATAAATGCATTAGACCAGGGGTGGGCAATCTCAGTCCACGAGGGCCGGTGTCCCTGCAGGTTTTAGATCTCACCTTGGGTCAACACACCTGAATCACATGATTAGTTCGTTACCAGGCCTCTGGAGAACTTTAGGACATGTTGAGGAGCTAATTTAGCCATTTAAATCAGCTGTGTTGGTTCGAGGACACATCTAAAACCTGCAGGGACACCGGCCCTCGTGGACTGAGATTGCCCACCCCTGCATTAGACTCTAGAAGTCTGTGCTAAATTGTTTCTTTTTTATTGCCGCTTGCTTACCTTTAGGTATTTTATTTATTTTTCATTTCTAACCTGAAGCCAGATGTCAAAAGTCACATGTTTAACTTCAGTGTGACCTTTGAATTAAGATGATTTGGAGTGATTTAACACTAGATGAAATATCAACTAACGAATTATGACTCTGTGTGCTAACTTAGCAAGAGTGCAGGATAGATTTAGACGGTTCATTAAAACTGTTTCAAATCATTTCCAGTAAGCCTTTTGCTGATTTGTTGTTTCTAAAAAGAGTAAAATTGTAGTGTTTCATTTCATTTCTGTGAGCCTGTGCATGCGTGTGTCTCCGTGCGTGTATACGTTTTCTTTGTGCCTTAAAATGAAAATTTTCTTAGTGAAATTGTTAAAGTTTAAATGAAAATGCTGATTTCTTTTTATTCCCTCACAGTGGATGGAGCTTCGATTTAACACGCTAGCCAAGTGTCCCCACTGCAAAAAAATGTGAGTCCATCAAACTTTCACACAGAGTTCCCCTTCACACAGTCACTTTAAATGGAGATCTGCATGTTTATATTCTGAATCAGTAGGCACAAAGCAAGTTTTGATGAATGGGAGTTTTATGGTTTCTGCATGCTTTAGTAGCATAAAGCTGAACTTTCGAGTAGGCCGTTCATGCAGAGAGCAAAAGAACTGTGGCATTTGCCAAAATGCAGTCTTTAATCTTTAATGAGATCTGTGCTCACAGCCCAGCACTGTGCAGCCTGACAGGCACTCTCCAGAAAACACCAGAACTAACAGGTTCACCACTGGAGCCCCATTTTCTTCTCAGAGGAGAGCAGATTCACACTGAGCACACATGACAGATGCCACGGCATCTCCAGACCCTGTCACATGTGTATATTTATCTTCATAATGAATGAGTGAATTAGTCTTTGTTGCAGGGTGGGGAGGAACACCAAGACGTTCCCATACATGTCTCACCAGTATGTCCTGGGCTGCCTCCTGGTGGGATATACCTGGAACACCTCACCTTGGAGGCACCCAGGAGGCATCCTGGTGACACAGGAGTAAAAAAAAACAATAACAAAACAAAACAAGCATATAAAATAAAAGTAAAATTCAGGAAGAAAAAAAAACATTAAGTTCACTTTCCTTCAAATAGACAGCTGTACCAGTGTCTTCACAGCTGGCATTGTAACAGTTCTAAATCTTCTGTTTGATAAACCCAAAGTTTGATAGTTTGTTGTGGTTTTCTTTCTATTATTGCAACTGTTGTTGGCATTTGGTGCCATACAAATAAAATTGAATTGAATGAACTCATTCATGTGGTACGTGAACATCAGCTGTGCTTCACTGCTCTTCTGCTGAGAAAGTAAACTTCCCATGTGTTTCTCCTCATTTCTGCTGTGTGATGCACAATGCAGTTCTGCTTTAAAAACTACAGTAAGTTAAAAAAAAAAGTGTTAACTACATTTTATTTTCAGATGTCAGTTTCCAATTAAATCTGGGAAAATTGTCAGGTTAGCCCGTTAACTATGAAAATGTCTGGTTTGTTTTTTCCAACTTCATGATTTTGCAGTTACAGAAAGGAAGCCACTATTTTTACTTCATGTCTCATAGAAAGAGTGCTGCAGTCTGCTTGCTCAAATTGCATTTTATTACATTACAATTGCATTTTCTATTTTTTCTTTGTTCTGCTTTTAGTTTAAAAGCACTATGTGGACAAAAGTATTGGTTACACCTACAGAAGCTGCTTAGCCATGGAAACACATGCCATGAAGCTCCTGGGATGCAGTTTTAGTGCTTATGTTAAAGCCAGAGGAGGTTTACAGCTCTGCAGTTAGAGTCAGCAGAGCAATGGTGACTTTTACCCACCGTGCCCCTTAGTGTTTGTTGACATCCCTCTGTAACTGAGTTCATGTGGCTCTTAAACACTTCCACTCTGCAATAGCATCACTTACAGATAATTGTGAAATGTCTGGAAAGGAAAGAATTTCACAAACTGACTTGTTGCAACTGTGACATCCTATTACAGCACCGCTCTCCGAATTTAGAACGACTCATTCTATCACAATTGTTTGTAAAGACAGACTTTTGTCCACATAATGTACACAGAAACATTGAAAACAACGTGCAAGCTGAAAGTAACAAATTTCAGGAGCCTACCCCAAACAGGAGCTTATAGAAAATAACTTTAAATTGCAGGATGCCCTTCCTGATGCAACCCCAGACGCATTCATGTCTCATCCCAGCATTGAACCAGACATCCTGTGCTTGTTAAGCAAATGTGTAAACCACTACACTATAGAGCCAACTAGTGAAAACATGCAAATATATCGGTATGATCCATTATACCCACTGAGCTTTGTAAAATCTAAATTTGGTCAGCAGAGTGAAGCTGAGTCTGCGTAAAGCATAAAGTACAGTGTTGTTACACTAAAATCCCCACAAAGCTTACTTTAAAGTTATTTATCTGTATTTATTGGAGAAGTAATTCAGGATCAAGACATACTGCACATGAGAAAAAGCAGAATGGAAAAAACATGGACATTTCACTTCTGCATAAGCGTTAACACTTCGCCATGTAGAACTGTGGTCTAGTATGACTCAACCATGAAACCAAACACTTGAATACCAGGGAAAAAAAAGAGGGTGCGGGGTTATCTATTGAATTTATGGTTAAATTCACTGAGATGCAAAGCTTTAGAGGGCTGGATTTGCAGTTCTTGGAAGAGGCAGGGGAGGTAAGCAAGGCTAATCTAGACGTGTGACACGTATTAAAGTTTGACCTCACATGTAATGTTAGTGGTATGAGGGTCACAGGGCTGAGGAGAGGAGGAAGGGTCACCTCAGAGAGGTGGAGATGATGCAGACAGTGATGGTGAGATAAGCAGCAACTATAACATGACACTACTTCTACCCTTTTCTGTGTAGTCGTCTCGTACAATGCTTTTTTCTATGTAGTTCTTTAAGTCAGTGAACTTCATTTATTTTCTCTGTGCAATACCTTTACCACTCATAGCTCTTCCAAAAATTCCCATCATCGTCTCTCTCATCCTAAAACCCCCTTTCCTTCTTTATTACAGACGTAAAGGCTGAGCTAAATATTTTCCCTTAATTCTCATTGAGGAACTGAAACCTCTGTTCTAGTAACACCTTTCCAAAGAGAAGTCCCCTTAATTTAAGCAGATAAAACTAGTAATTTCCTTCTTCTGTCTGCATTACTAAAATGAAGAGATGGTTCTAGTTCGCTGAATAAACAGCTAGTAAAAGAAACAGGGGATGTGAATGCAGTAGAAAAAGAAGTAGAAGGGAGTAAATCAGGTGACCAGGCACCCCTAAGCCATCTGAATGCCAGTGATCCCTGAAGAATGCTTCAGTCCTGTCACATGAGAGGCATGTGAGAGCTGAGTGGGGGAAGGAAAGTAAAATTATAGTAAAGTTATGCCAGTCTGCTGCTTCAAGGCAATTGAACTGTGTTTGTTTAGAGGCTGGATGGAGTGGAGGTTGTTTGGAGCTGGACATGTGACCGTCCTGGAGCGCTTTCAAGTGTAACTTAAAAAAGGAAGTGAGATTTTTGGCAAACAGATTTATCATCAGAGCGTGGTGAAGTAAGATCACTGGGACAACGTTTGGGGACTTCCACTGGATTACAAAATAAAAAAATAAATAAGACAGTGTAGCATCTAAATGTAGTTTGTATGTTTCAGTCTGTATCAGTGTGGAAACCCTCTAAATGTTTCTCCCCAATTTCTTTCTTCTCTCACTCTCTCTCTGCAGATCCTCCGTTGGCAGTGCGCTCCCTAGGAGGCGCTGTTGTGCTTATATAACTATAGGAATGATCTGCATTTTCATTGGAGTGGGTTTAACAGTAAGTACGCTTTGATCAGTTTGTGCAGATACTATCCAAGTAAGTCGCTCTTTTGAAAATGAAAATGGAAAAAAGCCACCAAGTTAGCTCAGTACAAGCAAGATGTAACTGAGCTAAAGTGAACTAAGGTAAAACAGCAAAACGTCACGAAAAGAGAATCTGATCTTCATCATATTTCATGACACAGCAGTAGTTGTTGAGACTTTAAACTCTAAACCACAATTCACTCCCTCCATGTGGAGGTGCTAGAGGTCAAGTCTTCAGCAGCATCACGCAGTGGGGTTCACAAATATCTGCAGAAAATGTCAGTAATCCTTCCATTTGTCACAGAAAAACTTCAGTGTAGAGCATTTCTGTTTATCTGTACTTTATGAATGGGAGTAAAGATCTGGAAATTTCCATCAGACACTGGTGTTGTGACCTGAGAAAATGAAAAATGTATATATGTTTTAGAGATGACAGGAACGATAAAAGTGACAAATCTACAAAACATCCAATGCATTTCCAACCACACCTTGTTCAGTGTTTCACAGAATCATATTTAATATAATGAGCTTTTGCATTTCAGCTGAGGCATGGTCTCACAGTCTGGCCAAATAAAAAAAAGTGATTGCCCGGTTGGTTGGAGTAGTTTTTTGTCTTTGGTTGGGTGATATTAGTTACAGAAGGTGCAGCACCAAAAACTATCCTTTTCGCTGCTTTGGTTGCTAACAGATTGCAGCAGTTTCCTATAGTTCGTTTGGAAGACGCCAACTTATCTGTCGCTAACCAACCACTGAGTGGTAGTGAAATTCGCAAAGGTGCTGTACAAATCATAAATGGACACCATTCCCCTTGAAAGTAAAAGTTGTGCCTTATCAGAAGGCACCATGTTTTTAAAAACATGCAACTTTTACTGTGAGGGTAACTGTGTCTGTTTTCAGGTTTCCCAGTTTCACTCCTGCTTAGAAAGCAATTAGCAAGGATTTGCAGATAACTTGATGAACTACGAGCAGCCACGGCAAAATACAAGTGACCAACGCTAACACGAGGAGGTTTTCTGTGCAGCACCCCTCTTTACAATCAGTTGCCTGCAACCAACATGCAGCAGGTCAGGGGATACACTTTTCCCCTAGCGCCTGCTTGCTGCCAGGCTGTCGCCCACTGATCTCTAGCCTTTCATGACTGGAGCCTAATCTGACAAAATGCATATAGGGCCCTTTTTAAGTACAAATCAATGATCTGTATTTCTTTAGGTGTAACCCTGATTTCCTCCATGCTGTCTTCCTCCTCCTTCTCCTCTTGTGTGTAATTATAGGTTGGCACTCGGGACTTCGCCAGACGTTACAACGCCACCTACGTGTCCTGGGCATTTGCCTATCTGCTGGGCCTCATCTGTCTGATACGAGCCTGCTACTGGGGGGCTATCAAAGTGAGCTACCCAGAGAATAGCTTCGCCTAGAGTGAGAACATGTGCACGGCTGGAAGAACAAAACTTCACTTTTAGTTTTTTCATCTTGCTCAGATTTCAGTCATGTTCGTCGAAGTGGAACATCTGTAGAGTGAATGGACAGGAGTTTGTTTGAGAAAGAGTATGCTGGTGATTTTTCTTCATGTTCCGTTTGTGTCTGGAATATTCTTGACTTACTGAACAAACCTACTGCCTGTCAGTCAGTCCTGTACCGGTCCACTGAGACTCAAATCCAGTCCAAGTCTCCTAACATCCTTGAAAGTACAGAATTAAGAAATTAAAATGATTTTTCTTGATAAATGCTTGAATTAGTTGGTTCACATGCTGATTTTAGAAATGATAGTGCAAGAGACTGGCTGGGTTTAGGATTTTTGGATCAGTTTTCTTTTCTTCAGCAGCCTGAATGACGTGACTGCACCCACTTGATTTTTCTCGTTACCGACCAGACCAAATTGAAACAACCTAAGAACAGTTTTCCCATTGCACTACAATTATATGCAATTGTGTTGTTTTGCTGCTAGTTAATGTCCAGCTGCAGAAAGCTGCATATTCATACTGCATTGTAACCATTTCTCATGCCTGTGTACACTGACATAGTATTGCTATATGATTTTAACTCCTGAAAATGTTGATTTTTGAGGAGAAATTATCCTTAAATACCCATGTGTGCCAACCCATTGTTTAGTCAGGAAGAGTGTCAGATCAAGAGGAGCTTGTTTTTTTTGTTTGTTTTTTTTAATCATTTCTTTGTGCCATGCAGCTTTTAACTCACTACAGCAATAACCAGTTTGAGTTGTTATGAAGCTTCCTGGTCCTCTGTCCCCAAGCTTTTCACCGTTACCTTCTCAAAATGATCCGAAAAAACAAAACAAAACATGGTGACTCACGTTTGCATGCCAACTTTTTTTTCTCTTCCAGTTTTAGAGGTAGTTGAAGCCCATGATGTTCCTGTCTTTGCTCCTTCTGCCTGTGAGTTAGAATGTAAACCCTCCCCCCTTCGCTTATATCGCTGCTCTTTAACCTCCAGTGAACTCTGTCTAGCTAGCATTGCTATACGCTAACTCAGCATCCTATCTCTTGACCTTGACCGGTGGGCACAGTTCAAACTCCTAACCTTGTTTTGAATGTGATTATGACGATGAAGCAGAAAATACTAAGAAATACTTTGTACATAGTTCAAATTCAGTACTTGGGTAAGTGAGTATGTACGTAGCGTGAGCTAGAAGGTAAAGTTGGCTGTGGGGCTTTTTAAAAATGATAATTTATCAATAAAATTTAAAAAAAAAACCTGCCTGTGCTGGTTTGTTTGTTTGTTGGCTGTACAAGTACATTGTAAGAACACAGATCTGTTAATTAATGCCAAGTAACAGAGTAATAAAATATAATTTCACTCGATAATGGATACAAACTGCTTGGACAATTTGGACCAAACAGCCAACGATCTTATTTGTGAGATAATTGCATTAAACTGCTCTTAAAGACTTCAACAGTACAATTAATTGAAGGATTCACATTAGCAGAGGTGAGGCCTGACAGTCATTCAGCTACTGGTGTCAGAACACCTGCCAAGCAGACATGACCCTTCTCATTTCATCTTTGTGACTGGTAAGACATATTCTTCTTTTTAAGTTGAAAACTCAGTGATAAATCTATTTATTTAACTTTAAAACCATGTTATATGTGATATTGATCTGTTCAATGAAGTAGCTGGTGCACTTTACAGGTGCAACAATGAGACAACCTCCAAATCAGAACCAAAATGAAAACTACAGAGGAAATTCCAAGAGACAATTACACTAGAAAAAGCTGGACAGGGCCATAGAAGGTCTGTGGAGCCCAACTGGCATTTCCCATAGCATACTAGGAATTGGCAAGTCCACCACTGATGAGAACAGGTTCACCCGGAGAACATGTGACAGATGTGAAAGGGTCTGGAGAAGCCGTGGTGAACATTATGCTGCCTGTAATATCATTTAGTATGACCGGTTTGGCGGTGGTACAGTGGTGGTGCGGGGAGGCTGTGTGCACATATGTCTTTGTCTTTCTGTGTGTCACTAGTGGGACTGCCACCCTTTGGCTGTTGGCACCCGATCTGGGGCCTCCTTACTTCTCATGCTGGGGTAGATGCACAAATGTCGCCAAGATGTGTGGCTTCAGGTGTTCGGTACCCCCGGGGCCTGCAGATGGCGCTGTTGTCCTGGTTCCATCTCTGTCTGCCCCCAGGCCTCACCCTCTCTCTCTCTCTCATTCACTCACCAGGGGTGGATCTAGAGAAATTTTCTTAGGGTGGCATGGAAATCAAATGAGGTGGCAAAATCAAAGCCTTTTTTTTGGTTAAAATACATCAAATGCAGTCAGTATACAGGTTTTATATAAATATAAAACATAACTTTATTTTCTTTGGCCCAGATAATTAAAGATTTCAGTTACATAAAACATGAATTTTGATTTTATATACTGTAAAGTCTATATAATAACTGTGTAGCCCAATAAGTATAGAATCAATAAAAGCAACACAACATGGAGTGGTTCATTTAGTTCAAACCCAAGTCTAACTTAAGTTTCACACTCTTTTGTTTTATTATTAGAAATAATCAAATTGTTACATGCTTAAATTTACACAAAATGCCAGAAATCTGCTCTGTCATGAAATGATAAAGTTATATACAACAATTTATCTAAAAATGCAGCCACTGCATCTTTAGTTTTTTGTACAACCATTTAAGAATACTATCAATCAGGTGTCACATTAAGATGCCACACAAATTATTTGTGCCAGTGCAAAAAAACACTTTGACAGAGAGAACACCACAGGGATAAAACATTCAGGGGTCCGTTCTTCGTACCTCGCTAAGTAAGTTAGCTGGATTTGATTGTTGACGATTTCGCGTGATCTTGGATCGTTCGGTTCTCTGAAGCTCATCCGGGACTTGCTGTCATAGCAACAGATCCGTAAGCGTAAACCTGCTCGGGAGCAGGCTTACTTTATGTAAACAGGATTAGATCGCGGCCACTCAGGTATGTCCGCTTCATTTATACGAAAGCAACAGCGATATTTCTCCACTGTTTTTCCATAAATAAATATTATCAATGTAACTAAAGATAATGCAGTATTTGATTCTTTTATTGATTTCATACAGATACATACAGGTCATTTCCTAAAAAAAGGGAAATGTACTATCAATCATTCTAGTTCATGTATTTGATTATTTCAGATGTAATTCATATTTTAGAGCAGTAATAGTAAATTACTTCGTGTAATCAAGATGAGAGACCACGGCTATAAAAGCGATAAATAATTAAAAAACAGTATATCTCCCAACTTACTGTGCATGCTTCAGTCACCCCTTGCATGGGAACAGGTAGAAGTGATGGAGTGTTATGTGAAACTACACGCAAAAAACCCCACAATGTCAATAAATGTCACAGTACAAAAAGCATTTTAATTAAGGCAACAACCAAATATTTTACATTGTACAAATAGAATTATGAGCTCATTTACCAGTTATGAAGGTGCTGCTGCTACTGCACCCCGGCTGCTGGTCTAAGGAAGAGCTGCCCCCAGGGATGCCCTCAACAATGGGTCTGGTGGCATTCAACCCTAGGGCCAGCTCCTCTGCCGGGGTGTGACGAGGGGGTGCAGGACCACTACCTGTCTTTATTTGCTCTGCCCTTTTCTTGGTTGCTGTTATAAACAAACAAACAGATTATTTCAGGGTCTCTTTTCAAGAGACTAAAAGCAATATAAGTGATAAATATTACCATTCTGTAGAATATTCTTATATTTCACTTTTACTTGTTCCCATGTTCTAGTGGGTCCTGTTGTGGCTCTAATGTGACAGAGAATATAATGTAATATAATATAATAAATTACTTACGAGTTTAATTTGTCAGCAACTTTCTGCCAGCCCTCTCTCCTTGCTTTTGCAGCCTTTGCAGTGTTCCCTTGCGTTTTAATTAAACTCTGAAACTCCTGAAATCCCTCAATCAAGAGTTCTTGTTCTGCTGCCGAAAAATACTGAGCGCGCTCCTTCGACATTTTCGCCGACCAATCAAAGGGTTGCCGATCAATGTTTCTACTATCGATGCGTAGCCCCTTTTAAGCCACCCAGTGATCTCACATTACTTCATCCGTACTTCATCAGCTGTACTAATCGTCAACAACAGGTGTGTTCGGAGAACCGGAATAGCGAGCTCAAAGTTGGCGCGATGATTTGATCTTGGATGTGTCATTTGATCTTGGATGTAGTAAGCGAGGTACGAAGAACGGACCCCAGAAGTCGCCTCACAGAACAACACAACACACTCCAAACATGTGAAATGCCACCGTCACTCCTAAAACTTTACCCTCTTCCTAAATAACCAAATCCCACGTGTTGCCAAATCATTTTTATTAGTCAACATGGTACACCTTTACACCAATAGGAAAGGGGTGGCATTTTTTTCCTTATTTTTTTTGCGCTGTCCATCACGCATATTCTTTTGATCACAACTGTGTTTGGACTATCAATAAAATTAAAAAACTGGTATATAGTTTTAAGTCTGAACTTTCAACTCAAGTTGAATGTGCTCTGGCACAATCATGAGCATCGGTTGCTATGGACAACAAGAAATAAAGTCAGTCCGCACTATGGGCTGAACCATTTTTTAGTGGTGGTGTTGGTGGGGGTAACTATTTAATATATTCAGTTTTAGAATTTATATTTAATGTTAAAGGCTCAAAGTGTTAATGATAGCTTTAATAAACAACATCGTCATATGCAAAACTAGGATGGCACAAGGGGTGGCAAGAGATTTTAGGGTGGCACATGCCACTCCATGCCACCCCTGTAGATCCGGCCCTGTCGCTCACTTGGTTGCACTCTCTCTCGCACTCTCAATTATTAAGTCATGTACTAACAGAGATTTGGAAGAGAGAGACCTAATGTTTAATACTCCACATTACACTGTTTTACTCTTTGGTTCAGATGTGGATGCTGTATTGTTCTTTCTTTGTGAGCTTTTGTTTAAGTCGTTTTTTGCTGGTTTTTAGTTTGTTTTTTGTCTGTTTGGGAGCTGACACAGTCTCTAAGGGGATGGGGTTTTGGGGGGATAACAGGAGGAGAGAAGCTGCAGAGAGGCGTGTAAGACTGCAACTCTGCTTCCTGGTCCCAACTCTGGATAGTCACATTTTGGGATGTTTAATAAATGTGGCCAGATTTCTAGAAATGAGAGCTGCTCCATCCAAAGTGGGATGGATGCTGTCTCTCCTAAAAAAAAGTTTACAACATCTCAAAAGCATTTAAACTTACTTAACTGTCCTCACATCAGTTATGCCTATTGGGGAAACCAAAGCAATCATTCACATTAGCTCTGAAAAAACAACCTCATTCTTTAGGTCAGGGGTGCCCAATCCCAGTCCTCGAGAGCTACCGTCCTGCGGCTTTTAGATGCATCCTTGTTCCAACACACCTGAATCAAATGAACTTGATGGCATGCTGAAGAGGTAATCAAACCATTTGATTCAGCTGTGTTGGAGTAACGATGCATCTAAAAGCTGGAGGATAGTAGCTCTGAACCAAGCTTTCAGGTAACCAATATCTGTTATTCCTTATTCACAGTTTTTGCATTTGATATACAGATTTTCTCACTTGCAGTTGTGTTAGGATACACAGCTACAGCAAAAAATTTCATTTTCAAAAACAGGAGTTCAGAGAAAAGAAAATATGAGTTGAGACTGAGCAACTAGTTTGATCAAATAGGCTTTTTTTTTCCTAAGGGAGGAAGAAATAAGCCTCCTGTAAATACGTTCTATGAAGTGTTTTTAAGTTTAATTCTCTGCATGCATGAATGGTCGCAAAAACAACATTTGTTCTGAGATAGACTAAATTCTTCCTTGGTGACCACTGGCGATTCAAGTACAGGGAAACATTGAAACTAGATGATGCATTAGATACAGATATAATTGACAAAAAGGAGCTCTTTTGCAAACCAGCATTAATATTGCTGAGAGATGGAGACGAATGGGTAGAAATACACATCGTGATAACAACTGATGTGATGTCTAACCTGCATATCTGGCATCAACAAGACATTTTCGCCCCATGAACGGCTGTTTATTGGATATTTTCTCTTTTTCAGGCCATTCTCTGTAACCTTTAGAGAGGACTATCAGGGAAAATCAGCTGATTCTGAAATGCTAAGACCAAGTTTGTCTGGAAATGACAACTATGAGACATTCAAAGTCACTTAAGCCATCATCCTGATGCTAGATATGAACTTCAGAAGGTCATCTTTACAGCTTGACCAGTCCTTAAATGCACTGGGTTGCTGCCATGTGATTGACTGACTATATTTGTATTAGCAAGCAGCTGAACTGGTATAGCTAATAAGTTTAAGTGTACAATGCATTTTCATGAAAAGTCCTGATAAATTCTTTGTAACCCTCAAGAAAAAAATTCTAACTCCAACTGTTTAAGAGTTTTGTGGTGGTGGGGGGGTTTCCTGGTTGATAAATAAATACAGTACTCATACCTGAACAAAGACAGTGAAGAAAATCACAGTAATAATGGCAGTGATGTCTTTGTCTCTCTGGAAAGTGATCAATGCTGACAGCACTAATATATACATATACACATCTCTCCCTCTCTAATATATCTCACCTAATCAGCCGTGGAGCAGATGTGGTGGGCTGGCTCGAGGGGGCAGAAATGAAAATCCATGTGAGAGATTATCTAAAGTTTGTTTGGAATGGGGTGAGGTAAGAGATGGGGGTGGGGTCAGGGATGGGGCTGGTTCTGGCTCTTCTGTCCCCCTCCACACACAGAAGGGGGTCAGGAGGCAGCACAACTGATCAGATGAGAAGTCAGCTCACCTGATCAGCTGTGCTGTCAATGTGGGCTTTGGCTGGGCAGGGTTGGGGGTGGAGGGGCTGGGGTTGGGGGTCTTCACAAACACAGCAGAAGAGTCCACAGCTGATGCAATAGACCCAAATAGTGGGCACTGCTATTTGGGTCTATCCCCCAATAGAATTCCCCCAACAAAAAAGGCATTCCAAACTGAACCCACAAAGCCAAACATCAGGACTCTGCCCAGGTTCTCTATTAAGGGACCGATGGGCAGGAAGTAGCCAGCATCCAAGATGATGGGGGGGGAGCAGGCAGAGGAAGAATAATTTATGGAGGATTTGTGGGACTTCCTGTCCACTGGCCCTAAAGAGTCCCCCGAACATCAAGCCCACCACAATAAAAAGGCACCTATCAGGCACATGGGTAGATAAATGTGGAAGCCGCTGGAACCCTGGATGGAAACAAAAGAAGAGACAATATCATGTAAGGAAACAGCAAACATGAACAAGGGCATGATATGAGTTATGACTATAGGCACAGAGCAGCAGAAGGTTTGTATTTATAGTATAGACCACCTGTGCTCACTGTCAACTAGAAAACAAACGCAGTTCCATGTGTAAAATACAAGCAAATGGATATTAAGCGAATAAAAAGCTTTGTGTTGGTTTATTGGTTAAAGGATGAGTAAAAACAAACAACGAAACAGTTTTTGTGGACACTCCCTAAAATTTACCTTACCGTTTTCTGCCTTACAGAGATTACACTGAAGAAACAAACTCAAACATGTCAACCCCATTGCATGAGAAATCAGCTGTGACATTCAGCACTTTTATTATGTTGTCAACTTCTTATTACAATGTTATCTTTTGTCATATCGCAAGACTAAGGGAGCTCGCATCCCTAAAATTTCTTGGTACTTTCCAGGGCTCTAGACTAACTTTTTGACATGGGCGCACCGGTACGCCTAACTTTAAAAATTTAGGCGCACCGGCACAAAAGTTAGGCGCACTCAAATTTTTCAACCGCATCGCTTAACACCGCAGTTTTACATGTGCACTTTCTTTGGGGGGAAGTCCATACAGACAATATTAATTTCTAAATTATTAACTAACAAACTTGTGCTTAAATTGTCTGCAATATTGACAAAGCAATGTTAAACTTAATCATCATCTTGGCTCCTCTGACGACCTGTTTGCTGCTGCCTGCTGCTGAAAAGCAATGGGGAGAGGGGACACTTGGGCAGTGCATTTATTGCAGCATATAATGTGTTTTCTGGATACACTGTTGTTTTTTTCAGCATTCAAAGACTGATGGCTCCGTGTCAGAGCTGGCTATGAATTTCAGACGGATCAGTCCTTAACTTAACACAAAAGTTATCAATAGTTCTTTTCATCTTTTCTTATTACCCACAGCTACATCCACTTCTGTCGGGCCTAGGCTGCTCACTAGGGCTGGGTATCATCACTGATTTCTATAATCCATTCGATTCCGGTTCTCAAAGTCCTGATTCGATTCAATTTAGCCTCAGACAGTCAGAAATATTATAATTCTGATCATTTATCAGTACTGATACATGTGAGACTTTATCAGAATTGTGAACATCACAGCAGATGCCTTTGTGTGAAAGTAACTGAGAATAAAACACAGAAAAACATGAAGGAGATTTTTCTGGTCTGGCGTTTCATAGCAGATAACCTTAAAAATATTCTGCAATTTTGCATAATTTTAAGAAGTTTAAATTCCTTCAGTATTGAACAGCAGAAATTAGGCTTTCTTGTCCGAGGTCATTTAAGTGAAAACAAAGAAAAAGAAAAGAAAAAGACAGCGGCCGACAGCGCTGTAAACAACGGTAGACTGGTGGGTAATAAGCGAATGAATAATGCAGAAAACAGAGATTTGAGACGGGAAACTGTTCTTGAAGTACAGAGAGAGAGAGAGAGAGAGAGAGGCAGCTGTGCATGAAGTGGGATTTTTATCGTGGTGGAAGCAAAACAGCAAAAGTAAGAGGGAATTCATGACGACATTGATCAAATGTGAAGCGTAGTTTGCTGCTTCTTTTGCTGCTGGCTCGGCGAATTTTGGTTGGAGAGACAAAACCTGCAGCTCAGAATCAGCGCAAAAAAGACGGAAACAGCGCGGACCCAACGCATCAGAATCGCTAAGCTCCGACAGCGTGTCCGTGTTCGGGCCGTGGGGTGAGAAAGCCGAGAAAGACGAAGCTGATTCTGATGCGTCAGGTCCGCTCTGTGTTTATGTCTTTGCGTGGAATCCGTTAATGAATTGATATCGCTTTATTCAAGCTACTCACCTCTCTCTTCCACCTGCACTTTCAACTGGACCACGGCCAATCAGAGAGGTCCCGCCCCTGACTATCTCTGATTGGTTTAGTCCACGATAGGGACATAATGTGTGTCTGTTGTTGACCACACGGAGAGTTGCAGAGATTTTTTTTTTTTTTTTTTTTTTGTTACCCGAAAATATTTTTTTTTAGTCGCGCCCTGTGAGGTCTGGCAACTGTGACCACTCCCACAAAAATAAAAATGAGGCTTTCATTAAAGCTGCTCCACATATTCAAAAAATATTTGGTGGTCATTTCAGATTTGCAGGAAATGTTGGCCTGGATAGGGTCGCATCACAACACAGCATGTGATTAACCTGGAAAGAGAAATGGTAATAATAGAATTTTTTTTTTAGATATATTATATAATAATATTATTATATATAGTAATATAATATACAGAATACAATTAATGTGGGGTTTTTTTTTTCATTTCACATCCAGTTGGCAACATTATAGACCACAATAGTCAGGTAACACACAGCCATGGTATGTTAAAATTAGTACCAGTTTACTTGAGCTGGCAGCAACAGTGACCACTTTAAAAAAACAAAAAACACACAGCTCAGAGGTTCAGTTACATACTAATTTGGAAAAATAAAGATATATTACAATTCCTGTCTGGTAGCGAACTTCTCTAATCTATTCATGCAATGTTTCTGTGTCAAAAAGGGCCAAAAACAACCTACAAATATGCTCAATAAGCAACAGCAACCGGTCAGCATTCTTTCTCCTTTTCAGTACAGTGGTCCCTTGTTAATCGCAGGAGTTGTGTTCTAAAAATAACCCACGATAGGTGAAATCCGCAAACTAGCCAGGTTTATTTATTTTACAATTATTATAAGCTGTAAAAACCCCTTAACAGGAAACTGATTTCTTCATCTAACTACTGAAACAAAGCTAACCATTCAACATGAACATTACAGTAGAACAGTTTAGAAAGCTTAAAATGTAGCCAGAGGCACCTTTTCATTCATAGATGCCTCATCAGATCTTTACAGGAGATTCCACCTGAACTCTGTGGAGCCTGATCTCAAGGGTTTTAAGTCTGACCCTGAAACCAGAAGAGGATCTTTCTGTCTCTTCAGATTCACAGTGATCCAGTGATGGGAGTGATTTCAGCCTTGAGTGATCACGCTGATGTTGGCACAGAGCAGACAATGAAGTGAATGTTTTGGCACATTGGTAACAGTGAAACAGTTTATTAGTAATGTGGGATCGTTTGTGTTCGGAGTATGAACTGAGATTCCTGAAGCTCTTGTCACACTGGCCACAGCTGAAGTTTCCTTTAATGTGTCTACGTTCATGAAGACTACGAGAACTCGTTTGCGAGAAACTTTTTTCACAGTGTCTGCACTTGTATGGTTTCTCTCCTGTGTGGACTCTTTTGTGTCTTTTAAGGTGACTCACAGTGGTGAAGGACGACCCACACTGGTCACAGAGGTGCTTTTTAACCCCACTGTGAATGAGTTCATGTCGTTTTAAGCCATTTGATGTCGTGAAACCTCTCCCACATTCTTGGCAATAGTTCATTTCTTCTCTATTGTGTCTATGTTGATGTTTTTTCAGATTCCATTGATGATTGAAAGTTTTTCCACAAATGTCACAGCTGTATGCTCTGATTCCAGAGTGGGTAACTAGATGACTCTGTAAGCCACTACGCTGAGTAAAAGCTTTGCCACACTGATCACAGGTGTATGCCTTAATTCCAGAGTGGGTAACTAGATGACTCTGTAAGCCACTACGCTGAGTAAAAGCTTTGCCACACTGATCACAGGTGTATGCCTTAATTCCAGAGTGGGTAACTAGATGACTCTGTAAGCCACTACGCTGAGTAAAAGCTTTGCCACACTGATCACAGGTGTACGCTTTAACTCCACTGTGGATGACCTGGTGTCTTTTTGAGCTTGAAGCTGAGGGAAAACATTTTCCACAGAATTTACAACTGAATGGTCTCTGTCCAGTGTGGATGGTTTGGTGTTTTACTAGGCTTGCAGACTGGGTAAAAGACCTGCCGCACTCGTCACAGCTGAACGGTCTCTCTCCAGTGTGGATGATTTGGTGTTTTTTTAAGTTTGACATCTGCGTAAAAGACTTTCCACAGTCTTCACAGCTGAACGGTCTCTCTCCAGTGTGGATGAGTTGGTGCTTTTTTAAGTTTGCAGACTGCGTAAAAGACTTTCCACAGTCTTCACAGCTGAACGGTGTCTCTCCAGTGTGGATGAGTTGGTGTCTTTTCAAGTCTCTAGACTTGATAAAAGACTTTCCACAGTCTTCACAGCTGAACGGTGTCTCTCCAGTGTGGATGAGTTGGTGTCTTTTCAAGTCTCTAGACTTGATAAAAGACTTTCCACAGTCTTCACAGCTGAACGGTCTCTCTCCCATGTGGATGGCCTGATGCTTTTTTAGTGAAGCTTTGAGGAAAATCCTTCCCACACTCGTCACTCGTCTCTTTCTTCTGTGAGGTTTGTCGGCCTCCTGAGAGCGCTGACTTCTCTGTCTACGTTGGTCCTGCAGTGACAGAGATACAAACAGAGGCAGTGAGTGAAATGCAGTCATGGAACAAACTGAACCTTCAAACTCCCTCCATTAACACTAGTTTTAAACTTGAGGCTGGTAGTGATGGGTCATGCTGAGGAAGCTGAGACAAAAGAGCTTAACCTTTGAAAACAGCTGGAGCTTTGGTGTTGCTAAACATCCTTAAAGTCTATTACCACCACCTACTGGTGGTAGTAGAACATTACAAATCCAACCAGGTGTGCTTAAAACAACAAAGAAAACGTAATAACATTTCAAATATTGTAAAGCCATGCCCATTTCTGGAGCTTATAAGCAAATACTTGTTGTATTATGTTAAGACACTAAGAATATTTAACAGGTCTATGCTTTCTCGTGTTTTTTTAAATTAATATTATTCAATGATAATAAATCTAATGCAGTACGTTTCAGTATGTTAGGTTTAAAATGTTTTGATTTCTCCTACTAAAATAAGCCTTTATAATAATTTTCATATACACACTGCAATTGTGCTCATGAGTTGGCACTCAGTTTTTGAAGGTCAAAAGCTTCATTCGGGGGTGACTGTCCGGACTGATATATTGTAGGAATGACGTAGAGTGCAGAGGGTTGTTTTGCAACACGCTTACACTAGAAGATATTAAACCCGATTCTTTGATCCCCATGATAGAACAGAGAAAACCCGACTCAGGAGTGGTCAAACATTTATAATTCTTTATTCAATCATCTTCTGGAAGAGAGAGCCCTGCACAGCCCAAAGCGAGTTGCAGAATCTCTAACATTAAAAGCTAAAAATGTGTCTCATATAGGTGTTATTTAGGTACTTTACACGTCACACATAGTTTCGATATAAACAACTCCTTATATGTTACTAGTTCCCCTTTTTCTGTCTGGTTTCCCGTATGTATAAATATGCTTGTACAGCTCTACACTAACTTCCTGTTTTTCAGTCTGGCTGAGCACTTAGTTTGTGAGTCAAAACTGGCTTTGCTTTACAAGCCTTTATTACTAAAATACATAAAACAATATAATCAGAAAATAAGCACTAATAATATATCTTTATCTTGTAACAAAGACTAGAGGATATATTAGTTATATTAATAGAAACAAAAACTCACTCCCTACATGCGTTCCCCCCCCCCCCCCCCCCCTTTCTGTTTTGCTTCTTTTTCTTTTTTTCCCCTTCTTTCTGTCTCTGCAGATTCACAGTGATCCAGTGATGGGAGTGATTTCTGCCCTGAGTGATCACGCTGACGTTTGCACAGAGCAGACAATGAAGTGAATGTTTTGGCACACTGGTAACAGTAAAACAGTTTATTAGTAATGTGGGATCGTTTGTGTTCGGAGTATGAACTGAGATTCCTGAAGCTCTTGTCACACTGGCCACAGCTGAAGTTTCCTTTAATGTGTGTACGTTCATGAAGACTACGAGAACTTGTTCGTGAGAAACTTTTGTCACAGTGTCTGCACTTGTATGGTTTCTCTCCTGTGTGGACTCTTTTGTGTCTTTTAAGCTGACTTGCAATGGTGAAGGACGACCCACACTGATCACAGAGGTGCTTTTTAACCCCACTGTGAATTAGTTCATGTCGTTTTAAGTCATTTGATGTGGTGAAACCTCTCCCACATTCTTGGCAGTACATCATTTCGTTTCTAGTGTGTATATGTTGATGTTTTTTCAGATACATTTCCTTCCTTTTGTATGGTGTGGGAATAAGAGAAAATACATCATTATTAACATGGCTTTTATTAAAACGTTTATTAAATATGTAGTTGTAGTTATTTTTCATACTCTGCTTGCCATATGGGTGGCCATCAGGCCTCCGCTGGAGGCACGGGCGACCGCCAGGGTGGACACTTCCCTGTCGCTGGGCCGGGGCATGGGGCGCCGATGGTCCGGGCCGATTCCCTCGCCTGCTTGCGGGGGTGGGGTGAAGTGGGCGATGGGGGTATGTGGCAGGGTGTGTTCTGCGATGCCGCTGCAGGTTTGGTGGTGGTGATGTGTACGGCTGCAGCGGGAGAGCTGCAGCCATTGAATGTACTGTTACAGCAACCGTGTGATTATTGTAAGAATAAATGATGCGGCGAAGCATGAAAATGCCATCGGGTCTGCCGTGGTGGCGATCTTTTTTTTTTTTCTTCTTTTTTTTAAAATCTTAAGTGCATGCAAACCAGTAAACAAATTAAAACAAATAGTGTTGATAAACTATAATACGAAAATTACAATTAAAATTCTCAACAATAAAAACAATTGGTAAAAATATAATTAATATGTAAACAACTTAATAACCCCCAAAGTGTCTAAGTCACGTGACGTGTCAGCGCAACACCGAAACATAAGGGGCGGGGGGAGCAAAGTGTGCCTGCTCTCCGCTGACACAGGAGCGGCTAGTCCCGCGACCTGGCTGTTTCGTTTTTGCCGAAAGCACAGCATAGCAAACAAGCAGAACTCAAAGTAAAGAATCGATCTAACCAGGCTAGTATCGATCCAATACCGATCCCGACTTGGGATCGATACTATCGATATTTGGATCGATCCGCCCACCACTAATGGATAGTAACATTAGATTATCCAGGCTGAGCAAAGAGGTCTTTCCTTTGTGTGTCTCTTACAGGAAATAAGAAAAAGATGGCGCCGCGCACAGACGCAGCGGCTCACTGCTCCTCACGTTCGGTGTTTTGTTTTTTACTTTTTCTACGTGTATCTGTGTGGATGAGTGTGTTTTTTATTATTATACATCGAGTAGAGTCCACCTACAGTCGTCAGGACCTTCTGATCTTGGGATTACGCTGTGCAAGTAGCATTACGTCGGACTACCACAACTTTCACAGCATTCTGGAGGACATAATGAGAGTTCCAGGGTCTACAAACTACAAAACAACTACAAACTACAACTACAAACCTTGCAATACTACGTTGACTGAGGGTAACGCGTCGCTTGCAGAGGAGCTGAACCACTTCTTTGCACGCTTTGAGGTGAAGGGACCAGAGGCAGCAGCAGCAAAAACATCGGACAGCAGCAGCACCAGCAGCCCAAGCCTCATGGTGCAGGAATATGAGGTGAGGCGCACACTGAGGGCAGTGAACCCCAGGAAGGCCGCCGGACCAGATGGGGTAACCGCAAGGGTCCTTAAAGAGTGTGCAGACCAGCTGGCTGGGGAATTTACTAAGATCTTCAACACTTCACTGTCGCAGTCCTGCATCCCACCGTGCCTAAAGTCAGCCACAATTGTCCCACTGCCAAAGCGTACTAACATTAGCAGCCTCAACGACTACCGACCAGTTGCTCTAACACCTGTTATAATGAAGTGCTTCGAGAAACTGGTCCAACGTCACATCATGTCCTGCTTGCCACCCACACTCGACCCGCTCCAGTTCGCATACAGAGCTAACAGATCAACTGAAGATGCCATTGCTACAACGCTCCACACCACCATCTCTCACCTGGAAGTGCAGGGCCGTTACGCCAGGCTGCTCTTTGTTGACTTTAGCTCTGCTTTCAATACGATACTCCCGGACAGACTAATAGTTAAACTGCTGGAAATTGGACTTCCTTCTACCACCTGCCGCTGGATCAGAGACTTCCTCTCAGACCGTGTACAGAGAGTTAGAGTGGGGCCTCATCTTTCCTCAGCCCTCAGCCTTAACACCGGCTCTCCACAAGGCTGTGTACTGAGTCCCCTACTGTACACTCTGTACACACATGACTGTGTTAGTACCCACCCAGACAATGCAGTCATCAAGTTTGCAGATGATACCACCGTGGTGGGGCTCATCTCTGGGAGAGATGAGACGGCGTACAGAGCTGAAGTTCAGAGGCTGTCAGATTGGTGTGTAGATAACAACCTGGACCTCAATACCAACAAGACAAAAGAACTGGTAGTTGATTTCAGAAGGAGGAAGTCTGAGCTGCGGCCTGTCAGCATCAACGGGGAGTGTGTGGAAAGGGTCTCCAGTTTCAAGTTTCTGGGTGTGCACATAGACACAGACCTCCAATGGAGCTCTAACACCTCTGCGGTTTTAAAGAAGGCCCAAAAGCGTCTCCACTTTCTGATAATCCTCAGAAAAATGGACCTGAAGAAGGAGCTGCTGACCGTCTTCTACCGCTGCCTCATTGAAAGTGTGCTGACATATTGCATCGGTGTGTGGTTCTCCAGCTGCACCACAGCACAGAGAAAGGCACTCCAGAGGGTCATCAATATGGCCCAAAAAATCATTGGACATCCTCTTCCCTCCCTGAAGGACCTGTACAGCACTCGCTGTCTCAAGAGGGCACGCAGCATCCTACGGGACGGTACACACCCAGGACACGGGGTGTTTAAGCTGCTGCCGTCTGCCAGGAGGTTCAGGCTGCTGAGGTCCCGAACAAATAGACTCAAGGACAGCTTTTACAACAGGGCAATAGCCCTGATCAATGCAAATAGCTGACCTGACTGGCTACCTACCTGGACTTACCGTTAACAACGGTAAAAACAGTAATAATAATAATGATAATATTTATATTTATAACAAGGTGCAATAATAATTAATGTGCAATAATAACAGTGTGCAATACAAATACACTTATTCTTCTTTTTTATTACTAAGTTATTATACTGTGTTGTGTTGTTTGTGTTGCGTTGTGATGTGTCGTATCGTGTCGTGTTGTGTTACATGTAGTGCCGACGTAGGACAGTTTTCCAATTTCATTGTACTATTGTACTATGTATGACTGTGCAATGACAATAAAGAGTTATCTTATCTTACAGAGGAGCGAGCAGATACCAGACGAGGTCACGGAGGTACGAGGATGATTCGCAGCAGACAGCAAGAGTGCCACGTTTTTTGCCGGAGGAAGATGTTTTTGTCTCACTATATAATGTTGTACAGCCCACTTGAGGGTTATCCTTTTTGTCAAGCATGCTGCTAGTTCACACTGCTTTCCACAGTGCTGTGTAAGCTTTAATTTCAACTGCCCAAACAAATTAAATGTGCTTGGTTGTTACTTCCCCATCCCACACTTTCAACACCTTCATCTCTGTTTCATTAGTTTTTGTTAACATATTCCTGTACATCACTTTACAGCAGCCAGACTCATTAAAATGAGACTTTGTAGGAGTTCACTTCCTCTCATGCGTTCATCCACAGCAGCTGGCCAATAAAGTTTATTGTGACCCTGATACTGCAGCAGATCGCTCTCATCCATTTCCTGTTATCACTTCAAATAATAATGAGGCTGTAGAGGTTTGGTGCATGCAGAAAAACAGCTGCAGGGACAATGAAAAGACCTTTCTGCTCCAACTTTCTGCCAGCAAACGCTCAACTTCTCCCAGCATGCTGAGCTAATGATTAGTTGGTGTTTTTCTCCAAACACTCTCTCACTCTTCTCTCAACGTGTTCACAATAAACTGTGAACAGACACCGAGGAGAGCAGGAGAAGACCTCATTCAGGAGCTAAACTTAACATGAACTGAACTCACAGTAAAGTTAGCTCGGTGCTTACCTTTAGATGAGCCCACAAACCGAGAGAAACTCCGTGATGAAGCTGGAACTCTTTCCAAACACAGGAAACAGATCGGAGCAGAGACCCACGTGGTTAACGCTGATCTCAGCTACGATCCAGGAGACAAGGGTGGGCAGATCGATACAGATATCGATCCAGACGTCGGTAATGGTATATGATCGATAGTGATGTGACCTGTGTGTCGAAGCTTCGATATCTGTGTCGGGTAATCTCGGGGGAGTTTTTGTGAAGCGCGTCTCGAGGCTTGCTTTGATTACGTATGCAGTGACGTTCGAGGCCTCGCGGGCAGCCCGTACCACGTGACTGATTCAGGAACTGGCTCGCCGGTTCGCGCCAGATTCGAAATAAAATGGGCAGCAAAACACAGCTGATTTGTGGAGTTGGGTTACGTACGTGCTACATAGTTACTTGAGCATTTCTTCTTAGATGGAACCAGGAAGGAAGAGATTTTTTTTTAAACTCATCTCTTCTAATAAAGTATGCACACAGTAATAAATATCACAAAGGATAAGTAACATAATATAAATAAACAACACTACAGATCTTATAATGTGATTTCTGTCTTTTAGTTAATTAACACAGTTTGCATCATTATCCAGATGTACATAAGCAAGAATACACAGTTACACAATCATACCAAAACTCTGTCTTGATAGTTTCCACTTTCTCTTTTTGTATCAGACATACTGACACAATATTCGGGATAAATAACCATGAAACAATTTATTTATTCAGTTTAGTGTTTTACACATCACATCAAAGAGCCTGTTTCACTGGAATTGTCCACTTGATGGCGCAGTAGAGCAAATGAAGCATCACAATTCTTCGAACCATCTGTCGACTAGTTGGATGGAAAGCTTCAGTTCATCACGAGGCTTCATCTCACCATCACTAATGATCGATACTTTAGTTAGTTTCTCTCCTGTAGGTTCACTACTTTACTCTTTGTGGATGAAAAAGCAGCTCTGTCTGTGCGAACACCTCTTCTAATGCGGCAGACTCACTTCTTCCTACCCCGCTGTGACTTCGGTGGTCACGTGACTCCACTACACAGAAAATGCATTTGGGCTACAGAGAGTGAGCAAGAGGAGCAACATGTGGAGATATTTTATGACTGTAAATGAAAATGCTGGAGAAGAGATGGAAGGCATGTCAGCACCTAAAGCCACAGGGGACCACAACAAGCTGTAGAGTTCAGCTTTCGGGCTTTCAGATCGTTTGTTTGCAGGGTTGGAAAATAGGCAGCATAGTGGCTCAGACCTGACAGGAGGAATGGAGGAGCTTTTGCTACCCTAGCCTCTTCCTGTGAGCAGTTTGCATGTTCTGCTTTTATTTCTGGGTTGTTCTCCGGGCACTTTTTCAGCTATCCAAAAGATCTTACAGTCCTTCTTTAATTAGCATTTTGTCCACATGTAGTGACTGTATTACTCATGTTACATGCAGCTGCAATTCACAGACATTTCCTGAACACCTCATATGGAAGCAAATAAGAGACGTGACATGAACAAAATACAAGAAAAACTCATCCAAATTACTTCATTCTCAGTTAAAAGCCTGTGAAGAGCAAAAGTGGTTCCTTTCCTTCTCACTAGGAAGGATGCAGAATTATATTGTGCAGCTGACATCACCTCATTACAATATACTATTATCTTGTATTTTTTCACACCCCAGATAAAGGCTTTGGATGAATTTACACTTCACACGTTTTAATATCAAACTTTGTGTTTCTGTACACCTTGGACATTATAACCTGACACTGGTCAGTGCTGAATGTGTCCATACAGTACAGGGGATAATCTTTCAGGATGGAACAGCTTTCAGATTTTTTTTATTCGCAGAAAGGATAAAATTAGTCTCTTTCCACTTTAAGAGAGGGGAACTCACTGATGCAAGTACACTCTGGATCTGTGTGATCAGGCTGTCATGAATACTGAGCTCCTGCTCTTTGTGTTGCAGGTGTGACCTCGGCATGTGAGAAGTCCTGTGTTTAAATCCCAGATGACCAAATCCCACGCTGTATGTTTACATACTTTACCTATTACAAGTAGGGATGGGTACCGGTGGTTCTGACATAAATGGTAGTAACCAGACCGAAAAGCAGCGCACATTTCGGTGCTTTATTTCGGTGCTTTTTTTTTTACTGAGATGTCATACACTTTGGATTCTAGCCAATCATTTTACCTTTGCAAGTGTAGTAGGCGGGCCCAGGTACATACGTTCTTTTAGAGCAGAGCTACAGATTAATAATGCCCAAGGAGAAGCGGTCAAAAGTCTGGCTGTACTTCACAGCAAAAGATGCAAACTCAGCAGCCTGCAACAAGTGCTTTAAGGTGATACTGTGCAAAGGAGGTAACACCTCGAATCTGATGAAACACCTGGCGACTTATAGCATTTTGTTAAAAGCAGAGAAATGCGCCGTATTTGATAGCTTGCTACGAGACCTCACACCTTGCACATCTACTGCGGTGTGGTACCTGTTATCGACCCGGAGTTAGCAACATCCCCCAAGAACCCGAGGAGTAGAGTCCTAACCCCTAGCCCTGACAGTGTAGCAGAAATGATGACGGATGATGATGGCAGCAGCAGCCGTTCTTCTCTGCGTGAGTAGCTTCATGTTGTCCGTGTGTAATTTACGTTGAGTACGCTAACCACGTTATTACATTAATGCATGTAAGGTGAACTAGCAAACACCGTCGTAGTTACATGCTGCTGTCTTCTTGTTTGATGGCAGATACTCCCTTCACCCTGGCCAAAAAGGCTCAAATGACCAAAGAAAAAGTGGAAAACAGCTAAACATGAGAGGTTTTTGGACAAAGTGTGTGTTCTCCATTCTTTAATAAGCACCGGTTCGAGCACCGTTTCAAAAGTACTGGTTTGGTACTGGTATCGGATAAAACCTAAACGATACCCATCACTACTCACTATCTACACTTTTCTCTCTTGTGTAAACACTCTCCAAACAAACATCTGTTTCAGGTCATAACAGCATGTGCTGTTTTGCACAACATCTGCCTCGGTGCTGGTGATATTGTGGCCTGGAGGATGATGTTCAAGATGAGGGGGAGATTGGTTCAGAGGCAGTCAGTGGTGCTCTCTGATGGGACCAGCTATCTGCTGAGGTGTCTGCCCTGGAGGAGGTACCCCTGGACCAAAATGATTGTCAGCAGGCAGGTATTCATTCATTAGTACATTTTTAAAGTTGTAGAATATTACTTGTTATATCCGTATTAACAGGATTGTTTGCACAACTTTGTTCTTGCATCTTTGTGAAGACATTTTAGTGGACATGGCAGCCGTCAGTTACATCAGTCCTGCAAACCCAAGAGATAGATGATGTGATGAACCGTGGAAACAAGCATCCCTAAACAAGTTCTGCAGATCACCCTGTATGATGCTCAACTTAGAAGCTAGAAAGGCAAATCATTTCACTTATGGTGTCTCCTTCATCTCTTTGGTCCTGGTCCAGCAGATTCAGCAGTACTGCCCGAGACTTCCTGCTCAGCCAAATATCAGGGCTGGTTAAAAGTGTGCATACTGGGACACTCAGGTTAATCCTGGACTTTAATAATAACTCTTAATAACTAATACTCCTGTTGTGTTTTTTTTCAGTTGTTATTTTCTCAATTTGGACAATTTAATAAATCACAGTTGCAAATAAACAGTTATGTTGTACATAGTTTAACTGTATTTGAATCATTTTCTCAAAGTGTTTACAATGATTTTTATTTATAAAACTTTATACATTTTGTTGGACATAGTTTAAAAAAATAATTCAAATAAAGTTCAACAAACAGGAAGTTCAACTATGTACAGTGATTAATATTTAAGGAGTGTTATTTGTTCCCCCCTCTCTCAGCCCAGCTGGCCGTCATCCTCCTGCTCACTTTGGTGGCCCACTGAATAACTGGGCCCTGGAGTGTCCTCTTGGATGGCGGCAATTAGGACTGGAGGGCCTCTCTGGCAAACCCGGGTGAGGTCGCTGCAGTGGGCTTCTCACTCCCTAAATTCAGGCAGAGGAAATCAAAAGTGGCAGTTGACAAAAACAGCAACAGTACAGGTTTACATGAATAAATTCAATACATTATAATTAACAATACATATTTCCATACTACCGTGCATACTTTGTATTTTTTTTTTTTTTTTTTTTTAAATTTTCCCTTTTTTTTAGGCTGGCAAAGGGGTGATTTTCCCCGCCAGGCCCATTTTCTCAAGAATTGCGCTGACAGACAGAATATAGTAGAACATGTTAATCCCTGAACAGCATCCACAACAAAAATGTATTAATTCTAATTCAGGGGCCGCATCCTTGCGAAGGCGCATTAGAAGGCCAATTACATCATAGCCAGGCGACAAAGGCTGTCCCAATTTGAAGGTTGCTCTAAATGCGTCCTTCATTTCCCCAGATTTGAAGGATCGGTCGGGTGTATCCATCCTGTCCCAGAATTCATAGCTCTGCCCAGCCAATTCCACTTTCCAACAATGGCGGCAGCTACTTTTTTATTTTAATATTACTCTTTTCTGGGTCACAAAATAAACTTTTAAGATATTTTCAAGCGAGAATGTAGCTGTGTAAACTTCAAATATCTGCTCGGTTTATCAACACATCACATATTTGCAAAAAAGTGCTCCAAAGTTTTCAGAAACGTCTGTTACCCACAAGCTCGACAGCTGACTGGGAGGTCAAGGCTTACTAGAGCCGGAGAAAACAGCGGACTTCGTTTTCAATGTTTTCAGACCCCCTGCGGTCTTTTGCTACTCAGGTTAAACATGATATATAAATCACTTAAAAATGTTATAGTTTGGCTTTTTTTCCAGTGTTTTATTTGTTCCTGAGTAAATCGGTTTGGCAGGGATTAAACTTGTAGTTTTCACACAGAAAACTGATTTTTTACAATTATTTTCCTTTTGCTGTTTTTAGTGTTTTATATAAGAAAATAGAAGTTGCTGGATGTAAGCCCAGCTCAATGTAATAATGACTGTTTCACAGCAGTAAGAACATTATGTTTTATGCAGTGTTTTTTCATTTTATATATGACTTCTCACTAGAGCTGGGCGATATAAGATTTTTTCATATCACGATGTTTTTTTCATTTCAGGCGATAACGATATATATCACGATATAAGCCAAATAACTATATTTGTAAGATTTAAATGTGCAGTTGCTCACAAGTAAAATGTGAAATAATCAGCAGCTTGTTTTGATTTAAATATTTATTTCCCATAATAAGTTCAACAGGGTTTTTCAGATAAAGGCAAATATTGCAAACTACACAAAAGGCAGCCGCTTAAAGCATTTAACCCTTTAAGACCTACCATAGAACCAAGTCCGCCAGAGATTATATTATATTTTTACATACTGTAGTGCCATTTTTGGGAGCATTTCAAGTTGCTATACATCAATACAACCATTATAGCCCAAATTTTAATAATATGTATGCATTAAGTGCATAGTAATTACATAAATTGCAAAAAAGTGCAATAAACTACAAAAAAATTGAAAATCGTTTTTTTTTTTTTTTTAACATATATATTTCTAGTTAAAGAAATGTAAGAGGCTTATCCCTCAAAAGTGTAAATACAAAAAAGTTGCACAAAATAGTTTCCCACCACAGGAAATTTATTTTGAGTGTCTTCATAGTTTTACTTTTGAAATACACCAATTTCTTTATACTGCAGGAAAAACGAAAATAAATATTATAGTGCAAATTTGCAAAAAAGCAGCATATGCATCAAAATAAACTATTTCCAGCAGTGCAATACGAGTCCAAAGCATCCCAGAAACGACACATATAGTCATAAAGTGAAAGAACTTTTAAAAACACCACTACAGGCTCATGAGGCCCTGATGGTAAAAAAAAAACACAAAAAAACAACTACATTTCCGCAAAAATGACGTCACTTCCGGTTTCGGGCAGGTCATGGCGGACATGCGAAAGTTCGGGCTGACGTCTATTCCAACCTAGGAAGTGTTATGAACAGCTGATCGGATCGGCAAAGCGTGTTTCTGGAATATTATGTTTTTGTTGCTGCAAGCGCTTTTTATGCAGTTTTTGCAAAGCTATATGTGGAAGGAAACTGTGACCTAGGACAAGCTGATGGCATAAAATGTAAGTACAACGGTTTCATATGCAAAAAAAAATTATTGCGCTAGCTTACACGGTTGCAGTGCTACCGGGATTTAAAAATAGTTACGCAAAACAGAGCGTGCCCGCTCCGACCGGTTTTAAAGGGTTAAGTTCCAAAATAGAACAAACAGACTACTAAATTGTCAATTCCACTTAGAAACAAAATATTAATTCTAAAAATAAATCTTAGTTTTGTTTTACAGAAGAACAGACAAAATTGACTAACTTTTGTCAATATCAAATAAACTGAAAACTAAAAGGAAATTCTCAATCTCTCCTTGTTGTATAGCTTAGCTTTTCAAACAGTTTTAACAGTTACTTTAGTCTGACAAAAGCCGAATGACGAATTAGCGCTTTCAGTCAGAGATTGAGCTTGCACCGCTTTATTGTATTTCCAGACTTGCTTTCGGCACCATTTACAGTGCGCGCTACTCTGTTTTTTGTCAGACTTGAAATAGCCGAAATACCTTCACACTACGGAACTTCTGTGGCCCTTCCGTTCGACAATCTCTCCGGCATTGGAACCATCATCTGTTTTCTCTTCGGTAACCTTCGGTCACGCTCTCGGTTGATTTTTCTCTAGTTGGCACACTCATTTCCTCTATTACCCGGGCAGCACGGCGGCTGGCTGCTTCCCAAACAAATACACATGTGCGGCTTGGGACTTGTGCTGTACGTAACAAGTCACGTGATGTGACGCTGCTGCTGTGATTGGTTCGGCTCTGCGCTACTTAATTTGGATTGGCTGTTCTTTTTTTTCTTTTAAGAGGACAAGAGAGATGAGGCCTATCGCAATAGTTTAATTTTTCTATCGAGAAAAAGTTATTTCGCAATACATATCGTTATCGTTATATCGCCCAGCTCTACTTCTCACCCATCAGCAAACATACGGTGCCCAGCCCCGGTGTTGCCAACTTAGCGACTTTGTCGCTATATTTAGCAAGTTTTCAGACCCTCTCAGCGACTTTTTTTTTCTAAAAAGTGACTAGCGACAAATCTGGCAACTTTTTATGGTGTTATTGGAGACGTTTTCATGTGAAAGAAGGTGTTGCCGTGGGCACCTCGCCCGTGCCAAAGCGCTCACAGGCGGCACATAGTCCTCACGCAGCAGTCGCCTCCAGCTGCTGTCAGACCAGGAGATGTTCACCCTTACGCATTCAAACTGCAAATGAATCACGCATGAGCGAAGCCGTTGCTCCCCTCCCACTGTAACGCAGGGCGGGAGCAGCGGTAAATGTACATTTTTCTTTGTCTACAATAACTCAGTGCACTATAATACATCATTCTAATCATTGCAAACTTAGAAATCGGATGTCCTTGCAGAGCCTTAACTCCATGTTGTACATCCGATTTCCACTGAAGAGGTTTGCTATGTTCATTTTGATTGTTAATGGTTAAAAATCCTTTTTACTGTTACTTTTTTTGGATCACAAGGTTTAAAACCACTTAAAGGAACACACACACACACACACACACACACACTAAAAAAAAGTAACTCCGCCAGTAAGTCCAGATAAAGGAGGAGGGTTGGAATTATTGAAAACAATAATTACTAAGAGAAAATTAATTTGTAGTTCTAAATATATTCTAAATGCTTTTAAGGTGTTTTTTTTAACTGACTTTATGTCTCTTCCACAATGTTTTTTCTTTCTCCTACAGCGTCTCTTACATTTACATAGGCAGGACCAATTATGCAAATTAGGCGATGACATCATTTAGCGACTTTCAGGACAGCCAATAGCGATTTTCCTTACTGAGGAGTTGGCAACACTGCCCAGCCCTCTTCCAACACCTAAAAAAAGTAGTTATTTGTGGCTTGTCGAGCACACAGGCAAAGCAGACTGGGTTTATTATAAACTCAGCAAAATGTTGTATAAAAAGGAGCGCAAGTGTCAGCAGTGCAATGTAGGCCTTTGGCTACAGCTTGAGAGCAAGTGCTTTTTGGAGCTCTACCAGAAGCCTGAACTTATTTAGAAGAAAAGAGATGCCCAAAAACAAACCACAGGGCAGAAAAACAAACACTTGTTGTTGTTCAGTGTTTTACAGTTCATACTTCAAATTGGCTATTCTAAATCTTTTATTCATGGACATTTTGAGTGCCTCATGCAGTAAAAACTGTACAATTTCTATTTTATTTTTTGTCTATTTCTGTTATTAATCCCTGATTAAGTGGAGAAAAAAAACCTACCTACCAGATGTGGAAACAAATAGTAATTGTAAAAAAGGTACAAAAGCACACACTCACAGCTGATTGTATGCCATTTTTAACAGTTAAAACAACAAAATAACTCCAGACGGCCTGTTTAATATTATACGAGATAAAGGGTTAAAGAGATTGTACTTCTTCTAGCATCACTGCACATTTATGCAGCTTATGTTTAGAACTGTTATAAAATTCATTACCAAACTAATTATTTCAACTCAAAGTGTATCTCAAAAATCAATAAATATGTTATAAACTAATGGGAGGGAGATCCCCTATGAGCCCAAATATACTACTATGACATACTTAACTGCCAGTGAGACAAAGGCAATTTTTATTACAAATGAGAAATGAACATACCAATAAAGACTCTTAACTATTCAATTCTAAACAAAGTTACCCTCTGCCGTGTCCTTTGGAGCAGAATCCATGAATTTTGTAGTAATTCATGGATTTCTTCACACTGTCCTTCAGACAGCTGTTGGATGTTCTCCTGACAATGACACAGGAAAAAGAAAAAAAAAACAAAAAAACTATCAGAGATTTTGTATAGCACAACGGTTACACAATCTAAACATGTATAAACACATCGATGATGCTTAAAGATTAGATGCATTTGATGAAGCATCAAATGCATCGGTCACTCTGGCACAGCTGGCTGCCAGAGTGACCGAGCCGCAGGCCGAGAGGCCGAGGGTACCCCACCCCCGAAGTGGCCCGAGCGAGCCCCAGGCTCCAGGCCCCGACAAGCAGCCACCAGGAGTGAGCCGGTGTGTGCCTGGACGCCCATCCCCAGACACAAAGAATCACCAACGCACCGATGTCTGCAGGGGAAGTGGTGGGGGGAGATAGGCCTCCATACCTTGGAGGGCCTGAGATGTCCCTAGAAAGGTGGCGTCTGATACCCAACCTGACATATAGACACAGACATACAGGCACACACAGATACAGACATCCATTCCCACCCTCATGCTCTCATATGCAATTACTCAACACTCACCCAACGTGGAGACAAACATAAATAAAGACACTGTACACAGTCACACTCCCCAAGCGTACTCTAAGCCTCAGGTCTAGGTACCCTTGCCCCTGGAGGGGGAAACTGCACCCAGACCCAGGTAGTGTTACCCTTTTCCCTGGAGTGGAGAGAAGCAGACTGCCCCGGCTCGGCAGCAGCAGGGAGACCCCACATTCCAGACCCCAATCGAACGGCCAACTCCTCCTCCTAGCCCCCGCTCCAACAGGCAGCAGAGAACGAGGGTGTGTGAAGACACCAAACCTCCTTTGCCTGCTCATATGTAGTGTTGGTGCATGTGTGTTATAAGGTGCATTTAAAACCCAGGAGGGCATGGAGCTACCTGCCAGAGAGCAGCAGCTAAGCGCATAGCCCCTCCTGATAGCCCTCAATGTCTACATGCATTTAAAATTGAGAGCTGGGCAACGACGCCAGGGGTGAGGTTGTACAACCTGATGGTCTTTTGGATTCTGTGTAGCGTGCCCACCCCCAAGGTCCTATATGTATGTGTTATGAGAGTGTGAGTAATGTGAATGTCTAAGTTGTAGGATAAAATTGCACCCCCATACTCTGCAACCCAGCAGGGAAAGGGGGCCCAGGCCCATCCAGACCAAGGCCCAGTTCAGCAGCGCCGCCCGGCCCCACAGTGCCCGAGACAGCCCACCCGACCCCACCACAGAGAAAAGTCTGCATACCAGAGCCATCATTAATTCACAACACAAGTAGGATGGCCAAGAGAGTTTGCTTGACAACTTCCATACCATATGATTTATCTGTGTGATCCACTATGTGATCACCAGGAAAATTGCACTTTAACCCAACTCACGTTCAGATGTGCTGTCTAAGAAACACAATTCTGAATGTTTTTCATTATATAATTATTCACCCCTGGCTGCAAATGGGACACCTAAGTTACCTGAAGTAGGAGACACTTGTATAATTTGGGTCAATAACGTAACACAGGTATTTCCTGAAAAGGCTGAACTCATAGTGACAGGTCACATGGAGCTTTCACATAAAATCACACTCACCTAATTTTCTTAGAGAAGCAAGGAGGATCCACAATGCAACTTCAAATGAAACTTGAACTTTCCCGCACTCGAAATAAAGTGGGAAAACCTTTCCAGTGCCGTTACTGCCGATGTTAGTTGCATTGTTGGAATGTGAATGTGCTGTTGGTGGAGAAGGCTGCTTGGAGCTGGCAACATTGTGGGTAAGGCCCAAAACCATCAGCAGGAACACTGCCAACCTGTTGTGCATCTTGAGCAAGATGGATTAAAGAATGTGCATTATAACCAACAAAATCAAGACCATAGATAAAACCAAAATCAGAGACCGCTGTTTTCTCCGCTAGCTTGATAGTTGAGTGGGAGGTCAAGGATCCATCAATAGCAGCAGCTACTAAGTTTTAATATTACTCTAAAAATAAACTTTTAAGATATTTTCAGGTGAGAATGTAGCTGTGCAACAGGCTGTACCTGGGTGTGGATCTCTTCATCAATGGCAAGTTGTTTCTTCTTCACCACCAGCAGCTTCATTAGGGGTTTGGTGGTCATGCCCTTCAAAGAGGATAAGAGGAACAAGATATTATACAATGTACACACACCCCTACAGTGGTTAGGACAGAAACATATGTGTCCACCCGCCTGTTCAAACAATTTAAACTTATTGTAGTGTTTTTCTAACATTTCTGCATCTCTTTGTCAAAATAATGAAGAAACTTCACACTTTGATACATGCTGATCTTCTTAAATCAGACCTGGTTCCTGAAATCAGCTGAAGGCTGAGTAGTATTACAGGGCATATTTGTTAGAATATCTAGCAGAATATAATATTTTACAGTGAACAGGAAGTGCCAGATTTCAACAAAATCATGCAAAACTAGTTTACATAGTAAATGTAAATCTTGAAATAAAAATTTGCATAACTCGAACAAATGTACTTCTCCTGTCATCCTCCCCATCTTATAATAATGTGTAATGTTTGTTTTTATGTATGCAAATTGATCTACTTTTTAAACTGCCAATATTGAGAAATAAACAACTCGGACAAAAAACTGAAGCAAACAACAGCATCATTCATTCTCTTAACTAACTTTTACTTAGTTATACTGGAAATATTCTTATGTTATTATATGGTGCGATTGCACATCTCTGCACCTCGGCAGCTTGAATCAGAGTACCATTCTGCTTATTAAATTGATTAAGACAGCCATCTGGTTAACGGTATAAACTGGATGACAGATCCCTGCTGTTTAATAATACAGGCATGTAAGCACAGGACCCTTTGCCTTTATCACCTCATGTTTATTTCATAATATTTATTTATATAAGGACTAATATACAAGAACTTTCAATGACAATTGTTTCTTCAGGGAACTTGCAATTTGATTAAAATGCTGCACTTTCGGCTCATAGCACAATTAATCAATGTCAGATGGGAGCAATAAGACTGACTGCATTTTTAACAGTTTGACATATCAAAGGCATCTGAGCCTAAACAAAAGATCTATTATTTTAGTCCGAGTGACTTTTATCTTCTTTCTACACTTGTAAAGATCCCTGCAAATAATTAAAGAAATGTAACACTCTGTACTGTAGTTCAACATTTAACTACAATATAAACATCATGAATATCTTACCAAACTAACTAGTTTCATATGGCCATCTTGAATAAATAGTCATGGCAGTTAAAACATCCAGTGACACTAAATTAGACACTCAGCCATGACCAAGATCACAAATCCAGACTTGTAAGGGCTCAGTTCCTAGTATAATGGCCACTAGGAGAAAACACATGTAACCCAAAAAGAGAAATCTCACTCAAGCGCCTGTTGACAAATAAAATGATGAAGATTTTCACTTCATACAAGACAGACTTCCAAATAATAATGCTCATGCAGACACAGACAAATTCAACTTTAGTTGTAAATTAAGGTTGTAATTATAAACTCCAAGTTCATTCCAGCAGCATGAATAAAATATGTTCAAAAACAAAATTGGTTTAAAGCGAGAGAATATGTTTTCAGGGTTTTATTTTAGTTGCTGGTTGTCTGGGTCCAACTTACTTCTGAAAACCTTCCTACAATCCCACCTGGAGACGTGGCTAAGTGCAGAGGTGTGGACTCGAGTCACATGACTTGGACTCGAGTCAGACTCGAGTCATTAATTTTATGACTTTAGACTTGACTTGAAAAAAGGTTGTAAGACTTGTGACTTGACTTGGACTTTTACACCAGTGACTTGGGACTTGAATTGGACTTGAACCTGTTTACTTGAAAAGACTTGATATTTTACCCAAATCTAAAATTTAACATACATATTATATAAAAAGTGCGGACCATTAATTCACTTTATTCATTCATTCATTCTTACCACACTCCGTATGCATGTGAGCGTGGGCTGTAGCACAGCCAATCAAATTAACCAGATTTGAAAAAAACAAGAACAAAAACGCTCGAGCCAAAAATGCTTCCAAGAGTAATTTCTTTCGGGTACATAAACTACGAAGTAGTCAACAGAAAACGAAATGCAATATGCAAAACATGCAAGAAGAGAATCACAGACGGAGATGGAACAACTTCCAACTTTGTCCGACATTTGAAGTTGCATAAAGAACGGTAGGTGGTGCTTTTTTTTTTTTTTGCTACGATGAGACAGCTGACTTAGCTAACTTCATCTTATTAGCAAATGTTCTTCGGGCTACGTTGATGATACTGTTTGGCTTTAACAGGTATGATATGTTTGTCATGCTATTTTAAATCCGGTCCTGCAAGCGCGTCCAAGAATAACATGCAACTTGTTAGCTCAGAATTGTCGGTGAATGGTGAGCAGGGTCCGTTTCAGAAAGTGGGTTCTGTAGCTGTACTCAGTCTCTCTCCGTCTCCTCCCCATCATTAACCCCGTAGATTTAACCCAGTTTAGACTGACAAATATTTATTTTACCATCACATCACAATTCAAAATCACTGTGTTTAATTTGCAATTAGTGTATGGTCGTGTTTAACTTTTGCATGTCTGAGCCAGGGAAAAATTTTTTTTTGGTTAGAAAATCTGGCCCACCTTAGTGTGTAATTGAGTAGTCCTGCTATACATGGCCTTTTTCTTCTGTCATTTATGTCAATACATCAAATAAAATACTTTGATCTTATATTATTAGCTGTTGTTTATTTGCAAAGGTTATTCTCAACAGGGATGCTAGACAAAAACGGCGTTTTCTACAGACAGCCTAGCATACGCTCTCCACTTGCGAGTGAAAAAAGAAAAAGAAAAAACACCCCTTCCCTATTGGTGTTAGAGTTTACCATGTCAGCCAATCAAAAAAATGATAAGGCAACATGTGACATTTGGTTGTTTAGGGAGAAGGGGAAGTTTTTAGGAGTGACACCCGCGACGGAAAGCGGGCGAGCGAAAGAAAGAGAGAGAGAGAGCGAGTTTTCATATGTGAGACATTAGTGACGTTTAGCGTGTTTGGAGGCTATAGTTAGTTTGTTGTGTAGTTATTGTTTTGTATTGTGTGTCGGTTAGACTGCTGAATTTCATATTTGATCTAAAAAAGCTGTCAAAGGCAGATTCCAGTGTAAACGCTGTCTCCACATAGAAAACTGGACTGTTGCACCTCCAGTTGTCAGACCTGCAGGGTTTAGGCCTGTGGTGTTCTCCTCTGTCTTATACTGAACACAAACTACATTTTTTGGACTGGCACAAATAATTTGTGTGCCTTCTTATTTGATGCAGCACACCTGATTGTTCTGTAAATAGATTTAAATGGTTATATAAAAAACGCCTGAGGCCTTGGCTGCATTTTTAGGTAAATAGTACCATATAACTTTGTTGTTTGCAAAACTTGTGCATAATTTTTAGAAATGTACAATTTCTATTTGCATTTCAAGTTATGAAAATGATTCGTTAAACATGTAAAAAAATATAACTTTTTTTCTACTCGGATTCTGAATTTTTTGTCTGAATTTAGATCAACTTTGCTAATATAGTATACCAAAATGAAAAAAATAACTCAAATTTCAGATATTTGAGATTGTGCTGTAAATAATGATACCAAACAAGGCAAGAAAAACATATTTTAAAAGTGAAATATAGAAGTAAAATCAAAAGTAGTCAAGAACGGCCAATTATACCCGGGACCCCAGAGGGTTAAAAAAAAGACTTGAAAGGACTTGAAATTCAAAGTTTCGGACTTGGGACTTGACTTGAAAGTTGTCTGTCTTGACTTGCGACTTGACTCTGACTTGCTTGACTTTACTTGAGACTTGACTTGTGACTTGAGGATAAAGACTTGGGACTTACTTGAGACTTGCAAAACAATGACTTGGTCCCACCTCTGGCTAAGTGATGCACCGCAGTGCTTAAAATAAACAAAACACAATATAGGTGCAACACTATATGTTTCTTTATCTTGAATTTATCTTTCTTAAAGAACCAAGCTTTCAGGTAACCAATATCTGTTATTCCTTATTCACAGTTTTTGCATTTGATATACAGATTTTCTCACTTGCAGTTGTGTTAGGATACACAGCTACAGCAAAAAATGTCATTTTCAAAAACAGGAGTTCAGAGAAAAGAAAATATGAGTTGAGACTGAGCAACTAGTTTGATCAAATAGGCTTTTTTCCCCTAAGGGAGGAAGAAATAAGCCTCCTGTAAATACGTTCTATGAAGTGTTTTTAAGTTCAGATTCAAGTACAGGGAAACATTGAAACTAGATGATGCATTAGATACAAATATAATCGACAAAAAGGAGCTCTTTTGCAAACCAGCATTAATATTGCTGAGAGATGGAGACGAGTGGGCAGAAATACACATCGTGACAACAACTGATGTGATGTCTAACCTACATGTCTGGCATCAACAAGACATTTTCGCCCCATGAACGGCTGTTTATTGGATATTTTCTCTTTTTCAGGCCATTCTCTGTAACCTTTAGAGAGGACTATCAGGGAAAATCAGCTGATTCTGAAATGCTAAGACCAAGTTTGTCTGGAAATGACAACTATGAGACATTCAAAGTCACTTAAGCCATCATCCTGATGCTAGATATGAACTTCAGAAGGTCAACTTTACAGTTTGACCAGTCCTTAAATGCACTGGGTTGCTGTCATGTGATTGACTGACTATATTTGTATTAGCAAGCAGTTGAACTGGTATAGCTAATAAGTTTAAGTGTACAATGCATTTTCATGAAAAGTTCTGATAAATTCTTTGTAACCCTCAAGAAAAAAAATCCCAACTCCAACTGTTTAAGGGGGGGGGGGGGGATGGTTTCCTGGTAAATAAATAAATAAATAAATAAATAAAGTACTCATACCTGAACAAAGACAATGAAGAAAATCACTGTAATAATGGCAGTGATGTCTCTGTCTCTCTGGAAAATGATCAGTTTCCAGCACGAAAGCAAGAGAGAAGGCAACGGCACCTCACAGGTCACTGCAGGCAATTAGAAACTGATCCTCTTTGGTCAGATTGACACTATGAAATTTGTTGGTCATAAATGTCAGACCAACAACAGCTGGAAAGAAGAATGTAAGTGTCAACAAACAAGGCTTAAATGCAATATGTCTAGTGTATTTAGATTGTTTTTCTTGCAAAGTATTTTAATAATAATAATAAGATTATCTGTAAAACACTTTCAAACAAGGTGCTGAACAGTTATTTGAGATTAAAAAAAAAGATAAAGAAATAAATAAAAGCAATACAATTTAAAAACTAAACTAACAAACACACAATTAAGACACAGGATAGGGTGAACAGTGGGTCTTTAACTTAGCTTTAAAAAAATCTCATAAGATTTCAGGGAAATAACAAACTTTCTCTTCAGAGCTGTTCTAGCTTTTGGTTAACAAGTATGTGAATACTTGTATGCATGTATTTGCTAGTATGCATACATTTAAAAAAAAAAAAAAATCACACAAAAATACAGAAGGAGGGCTGACCTATGACCCGTGCAACGAGACACAGAATTACTGTGACTGTGTTGAAGGTCCAGTTCCAAACTTTTTTTTTTTGCCTGTCCCGTTTGGCTCTTTTGCCATCAGAATTATTGTCTAAAGGCGAAGAAAGATGCCCAACGGATTTACTTTACCAAATGGACCATTGCCTTGCCGTAATGGTCTATTTGATTCACCTTTTGTTTATTTTATTTTTTATTTTCACTTTCTAGATAGACTTGAATGAGGAAAAGAAAAGGGAGAGTTCCAAACTTGAGGTCCGGCAACTGTGACCCCTCCCACAAAAATAAAAATTAGGCTTTCATTAAATCTGCTCCACATATTCAAAAAATATTTTATGGTCATTTCGGACTCGCAGGAAATGTTGGCCTGGATAGGGTCGCATCACAACACAGCATGTGATTAACCTGGAAAGAGAAATGGTAATAATAGAATTATTTTTTTAAATATATTATGTAATAATATTATTATATATAGTAATATATACACAATACAATTAATGTGGGTTTTTTTTTTTTTTTTTTTCATTTCACATCCAGTTGGCAACATTATAGACCACAATAGTCAGGTAACACACAGCCATGGTATGTTAAAATTAGTACCAGTTGGCTTGAGCTGGCAGCAACAGTGACCACTTTAAAACAAAAAACACACAGCTCAGAGGTTCAGTTACATACTAATTTGGAAAAATAAAGATATATTACAATTCCTGTCTGGTAGCGAACTTCTCTAATCTATTCATGCAATGTTTCTGTGTCAGAAAGGGCCAAAAACAACCTACAAATATGCTCAATAAGCAACAGCAACTAGTCAGCATTCTTTCTCCTTTTCAGTAGTGGTCCCTTGTTACTCGCAGGAGTTCTTCTAAAAATAACCCACGATAGGTGAAATCCGCAAACTAGCCAGGTTTATTTGTTTTACAATTATTATAGGCTGTAAAAACCCCTCACTACACACTTTTCTCAGAAAGGCATGAACATGTTCACACTTTTCTCTCTTGTTTAAACACTCTCAAAGTTCAAACTTTTGTAGAAAAATAACTCCAGTATTATAGAATGAAACCAACTTCAGAGTCACACTGCTAGTGATTTATGTAAATGTGACAAGCTGAATGCATTCTGTACTGTACAGGAGACACTACACTGAGGAGATTGATTGACAATGGCCTACAGCCAATCAGGTTGTAGAACACAATGTGCTGCAAAAAAAAGGAAAAGGAAAAAAAAAACAAAAAAACATGCAAATTCGCACTAAACAAAATCCACAAAACAGTGAGGCTGCGAAGGGTGAACCACGTTATACCAAGGGACCATTGCATTGACTTTGTCTTTCTAGGTTTTGCAGAATGATAAAAGGAATTGACATCAATAAAATTCCTCCTTTACAGACCAGTAATACAGAAAACCAAATTTTAAGGTGAGGGGCAACACATAGCTGCAGGCAAGGGATTGTCCTTGAAGCTACATATCCATCATCAGGTTCATATGCCTTTTTCAGGGTGAAATTCAAGTTTCTAAGCACTTTCAAGGTCCATTTTCAGGTTTTTCCAGCACATCCCCCCCCCCCCGAAAAAAAGGAAAGGAATGCCAGTTTCAATTTGCATCACCTCAGTAAGACCATGTGAAAGTTAAAACAAATCATCCAGGTGAACTTAAACACCTTCATTCCCCTTTTGTTAAAAAGTAGAAAAATGCACCACACAAAAATACTGCAAAAGGAAAATGTTGCCTTATATGCATATAGTGTATAAACTCACAACACACAGAGATATTCATCCCCTGTTGAAAAAAAGAAAGTAATTATTAATAAGTCTTCTCATCAGATATGGATGTTTCTTTGATATATGACAAAAAAAAAATAAGAGACAGATGTTTGTTGAGGTTTTTAAGTTAATTCCCAATAAAACTAACTATAAGATGTTTAACTACATTGCTGTCTGTATTATGGGACAGGCTTTGAACAGATGACATACTCAGTTCAATTTAACATAGAAGACCTTAAGAATGCACAAGCATCTACCTAAAATCTATTTAATCTATCATCCCTTAAATAAACAGGCATCCTTAAAGTATGAAATATTTATATACAAAAACATAAATGTGTCTACTGTCTCAGTGGCTGATATTGCCCCACAGGCCTCGGTGTGAGCTTGAAGCCATTTATAATGTTTAAGTAGTTTAATGTGTAGGTGTTAGGGCTGCCACGATTACGTCAAATATCAAAATCGTCGACGACTAACTTAATGGTCGACGTGTCGTTTGAAGCTTTCTAAGATCCTGAAAGACGCAGGAATAAGTAGTAGGATTTAACGGACTGAAACAGAAGATGGTCGAGAATTTACTGTTATATTTTAGATAGCGAGGAGCAGACGGCTGAGTTCATTAAACTCCACTGAGACAATCTGCAAATTTCATTAAAAGTTTAATAAACTATCATCTTGTCTTTATTTTTAGTTAGCACATACCTCAAACACTCCAAGCTGTAAGCTAATGATAGTTATATAAGAGCAGATGCATGATGATACAATAAGCTGTACGTTTCACGTCCAGTGGATGCATGATCTGATTAGTCGTCTAATCCAGCAGTCCCCAACCCCCGGGCCTCGGACCGGTCCGTGAGTCGTTTGGTACCGGGCCGCGAGAGTTGAGGCTCAGGTGTGAAATGTATTGCGTTATTCTGTTATCGTTTTTATTGTTAACTCGGTTTTCCTGGGTCTTTTCACGTGTGTTATGAATAAATCCTCTTTTTTTCGGTACTGGTACTAGTTTTATTTTGTTGTATTTATCCGCGACACCTTATAGGCCGGTCCGTGAAAATATTGTCAGGCATAAACCGGTCCGTGGTGCAAAAAAAGTTGGGGACCGCTGGTCTAATTGCAAAAATAATCAGTGACTAGTCGACTATCAAAATAATTGTTTGTGGCAACCCTAGTAGGTGGTCACGATAAACAAATTTTGAATGAAAGCCAGGGTACCACAAAAACAAGTAGCTGAGATAAACCATCCACAATATGAGGTTAGTCATTAATATACTGCAACAACATGGGAATAGAGCAGCTGCGAGAGAACATTAATAAATCAATGGTAGGGAAGTGGAGGAAGCGCAGTTGTTGGCTTTTCCCATATTCCAAAAGTGCTTTGTCTCTTTGCTATTACTGTCGCCTGGCATCATTTGCAGATGATGTTGTTTGCAGCCGCTGCAATGCTTTCAACCAAAACAGCCGCGGCTTGATGACACCATCAACATGCGCTATCACGGTAGAGCGGTATAGTCAAAATCTCTACCGTTGGCCAAATTTATATCGTTTCTACTGTATACCGTTTCTACCGCCCATCCCCAACACCTCCAAAAATCGTATAAAACCAAGCATGAGGCCTCTCAAGAAGGAAGAGCAAGAATCACCTCTTGTTATGTGAAGGCTGTGTGCAGGCAGGAATGGTGGACCCAAAGTGCAGACGCTCGGAGGCAAAAGGTGAACTCAAAACAGCTTTAATGCTGAACTCAAAAAAGGTAACAAAACTGAGAGTCCAAGGTGAACTTACGCCAACAGAACACACAGCTAGATAAGGGTAGATCGCGACCCAGACAAACTGAAACACAGGGCTTAAATACATGGAGGGAGCAATCAGGGAATGGGCAACAGGAGGGAAACACAGCTGGGGCAAATCAGGCCTAATGAAACAAAGGAAGCACAACCAGACGCATTTAAATGAGACACGGACTTTCAAAGTAAAACAGAAAACATAACACAGACTGAACTTACAGACACAGACTCACAGGCAAGCACTACAGAGGGAACAGAGATGTGGGACCAGGGCAGACACAGACACTGACTGGACACGGGGAAATAGCAGACAGGGGAGACAGCAACTAAGGATTACACAGAGACATAAACCATAAGACAGAACTCTAACAAAGAAACCAAAGACTAGAAATGATAAATAATATAATAAAACTCAAAACCCTGGGTCAACGACCCAGGCATCCAAACACCTCTGCTGCTGAGGATAAACTCATCCAAGTCACCAGCCACAGAAATCGCAAGTTAACATCCACTCAGATCAGAGCCTAGATAAATGCCACACAGAGTTCCAGCAGCAGACACATCTCTACATCAACTGTTCAGAGCAGACTGTGTGAATCAGACCTTTATGGTCAAATAGCTGCTAAGAAACCACTACTGAGGAAAAGCAACAAGCAGAAGAGATTTGTTTGGGCCCAGAAACACAACCAGTGGAAATCTGTGCTTTGGTCTGATGAGTCCAAATTGAGATCTTTGGTCCAGACACAGCAGACAATTTTTCAACAGCACAATGACCCCAAACACACCTCCAGGCTGTGTAAAGCTGGGCATACACTGTGCGATTTTTTCAGTCGAGCGATTCAGCTCCTGCTCAAACTGTACGATTGACTCGCAGGGGTTATAAGTTCGTAGGTCACGATGCAGGGTCTCACACTATACGGCCCGATGCTCTGATGCGACCTGAGTGCTCACACTGTGCATCCATAAAAATGAAGGTTATAACAGAAAATCTGTCGCTCGCTCTCCCTCTCTGTCTTTCACTCACACAGACACGCACCATCACCACCATCAACTTTGCTAAATTGCTAATGAAAAACATTGATCAGGCAGCTGTGATTGAGCAGCAATGTAAATCCAACTATTTTCACGGTTGTTGTGGTCGTGATAATTTTGTGAGGCCACATCGAAAAGGCTCGGATGAGCTTTCCAAAGTTCTACAAGTGCCTCCATCGCTTGTGTCCAGAACACACACACTGTGCTACTCCGTCTTTTTCACCGACGTTTATGTGTTTGCGCGTGCGCAGTGTGAGCGGCTGCGGTGACACCCTCATGACGGTCGGGAGGATTTCAAACCTGTTTGAAATCCTCCCGACCAAGCGATTGATGATCGGGAGCTGGTCGTGAGGTGTTAATCGCTTCTCGTTACCCCACGTATACTACACAATGCACGACGCACGATGAAGGCCAAACTCGGGCCGATCACCAAAACGGTCGCACGACTCAAAAATCGGCTCAAAATGGGCCAAAAATCGCACAGTGTAAGCCCAGCATAAGGGAGGGAGAAGGAGAGTGATGGTGTGCTGTGTTGTCAGATCGCCTGGCCTCCACAGTCACCTGACCTAAACCCAATCCAGATGATTTTGGAAGAAATAGACCTTAGAGTGAAAGCAAAAGGGCCAACAAGTGCTCAGCATCTCTGGGAACTCCTTCAAGACTGTTGGAAAACCATTTCAGGTGACGACCTCATGAAGCTCATCGAGAGAATGCCAAGAGTGTGCAAAGCAGTAATCAAAGCAAAGGGTGGCTATTTTGAAGACTCTATAATATAAACAAGTTTTGAGTTATTTCACACTTTCTTTGTTTACTACAAAATTCCATGTGCTCATTCATAGTTTTGATTCTTTCAGTGAGAATCTACAATGTAAATAGTCATGAAGAAGAAAACCATCAAGAACCATTAAATGAGAAGGTGTGTCCAAACACACTCACTCTCTAATATAAATATATATAATATATTAAAAAAAACAACAACACACAGGCATTAAGTAGTATGACTATTAGGAAATATTCTTTGGTAATGACACAAGAAGAAATATATATACACACAAATACACACACGCACACACATATATATATATACATCATATGGATCTTGTACTCAGAGCTTGTTCTTGTGCTGCCATGATTAGTGCCTCTGTGCTGTCTTTCAGTCCAGCTTTGTCCAGCCACTGGTAGGATTTCTGGATATCAGCCACCTCCTCTATCTGCCGGTGGTACATACCGTGCAGGGGCCTGTCCTTCCATGATGGTTCCTCGCCTTCCTCCTCTTTCTTGGGTTTCTGCTGCCTGAGGTATTCACTGAGCACGCTGTCAGTTGGGGCCATCTTCGTGATGTATTCGTGGATGTTTCTTGTCTCATCCTGGACTGTGGTGCTGACACTCACCAGTCCCCGGCCCCCTTCCTTCCGCTTAGCATACAGCCTCAGGGTGCTGGACTTGGGGTGAAACCCTCCATGCATGGTAAGGAGCTTTCTTGTCTTTATGTCAGTGGCTTCTATCTCCTCCTTTGGCCAGCCTATTACCCCAGCAGGGTACCTGATCACGGGCAGGGCGTAGGTGTTGATGGCCCGGATCTTGTTCTTACCGTTCAGCTGACTCCTCAGGACTTGCCTGACCCTCTGCAGGTACTTGGTGGTTGCAGCTTTCCTAGCGCCCTCTTCATGGTTCCCATTCGCTTGCGGGATCCCCAGGTACTTGTAACTGTCCTCTATGTCTGCAATGTTGCCTTCTGGTAGTTCAGTCCCCTCAGTTCTGACTACCTTCCCTCTTTTTGTTACCATCCGACTACACTTCTCCAGTCCGAACGACATTCCAATGTCATTGCTGTATAGCCTGGTAGTGTGTATCAGTGAATCGATGTCTCGTTCACTCTTGGCATACAGCTTGATGTCATCCATGTACAGGAGGTGGCTGACAACCACTCCGTTTCGTAGTCGGTATCCGTAGCCAGTCTTGTTAATGATCTCACTGAGGGGGTTCAGGCCTATGCAGAACAGCAGTGGGGACAGAGCATCTCCTTGGTAGATCCCGCACTTGATGGTGACTTGTGCTATGGGCTTGGAGTTGGCCTCTAGTGTTGTACGCCACATCCCCATTGAGTTCCTGATGAAGGCTCTTAGGGTCCTGTTGATCTTGTACAATTCTAGGCATTCCAGTATCCAGCTGTGGGGCATTGAGTCATAGGCCTTCTTGTAATCAATCCAGGCAGTGCACAGGTTGGTCAGTCTGGTCTTGCAGTCTCGGCTGACTGTTCTGTCTACCAGTAGCTGGTGTTTTGCGCCTCTGGTATTCTTGCCAATCCCTTTCTGTGCCCCGCTCATGTATTGACCCATGTGCCTGTTCATCTTAGCCGATATGATGCCTGACAGGAGCTTCCATGTAGTACTGAGGCATATGTATATATGTATATACTAGTGCTGTCAGCATTTATTTCATATATATAGATATATATATATATATATATGTATATATATGAAATAAATGCTGACAGCACTAGTATATACATATCCACATCTTGCTCTCTCTCATATATCTCACCTATGGTGGATGTGTGGCTGGGCTGAGGGATGGGGCTGGCTCTTTTCTGCTGAGGGGGGAGACACTGTGCAGTGGCACTCCTTTTTTTTTTTTTTGCCTGTCCCATTGGGTTCTTTAGCCATCAGAATTGTTGTCTGAAGACCAACAAGGATACCCAATGGATTTATTTTGCCAAATGGATCATCATGGCCTTGCCGTATTGGTCCATTTGATCGGCACTCCTTTTAATTTTTGATCCACTGTGTATTGGAACTTGCTTGACAATTTTTTTTTTTGGGGGGGGATAATTTATGGAGGATTTGTGGGACTTCCTGTTCACCGGCCCTAAAGAGTCCCCCGAACACCAAGCCCACCACAATAAAAAGGCACCTATCAGGCACATGGGTTGATAAATGTGGAAGCCGCTGGAACCCTGGATGGAAACAAAAGAAGAGACAATATCATGTAAGGAAACAGCAAACATGAACAAGGGCATGATATGAGTTATGACTATTGGCACAGAGCAGCAGAAGGTTTGTATTTATAGTATAGACCAGCGGTCCCCAACCCCCGGGCCTCGGACTGGTACCGGGCCGCGAGAGTTGAGGCTCAGGTGTGAAATGTATGGTTTTCAGGGTTTTTATCGGTTTTCAGTAGAGCTGGGCGATATAAGATTTTTTCATATCACGATATGTTTTTTTTCCATTTCAGGCGATAACGATATATATCACGATATAAGCCAAATAACTATATTTGTAAGATTTAAATGTGCCGTTGCTCACAAGTAAAATGTGAAATAATTAGCAGCTTGTTTTGATTTAAATATTTATTTCCCATATTAAGTTCAACAGGGCAGATGTACTTAAGGAACATGAGACTTCAGTTTCAGATAAATAAAGGCAAATATCGCAAACTACACAAAAGGCAGCCGCTAAAGCGTTTAAGTTTCAAAATAGAACAAACAAAACAGACTAAATTGTCAATTCCACTTAGAAACAAAATATTAATTCTAAAAAAAATAAATCTTAGGTCGTTTTACAGAAGAACAGACAAAATTGACTAACTTTTGTCAATATCAAATAAACTGAGAACTAAAAGGAAATTCTCAATCTCTCCTTGTTGTATAGCTTAGCTTTTCAAACAGTTTTAACAGTTACTTTAGTCTGACAAAAGCCGAATGACAAATTAGCGCTTTCAGTCAGAGATTGAGCATGCACCGGTTTATTGTACTTCCAGACTTGCTTTCGCGCTACTCTGTTTTTTGTCAGACTTGAAATAGCCGAAATACCTTCACACTACGGAACTTCTGTGGCCCTTCCGTTCGACAAGCTCTCCGGCATTGGAACCATCATCTGTTTTTTCTTTGGTAACCTTCGCTCACGCTTTCGGTTGATTTTTCTCTAGTCGGCAAACTCATTTCCTTCATTACCCGGGCTGCACGGCTGCAAAAACAAATACACATGTGTGCCTTGGCGCTTGTGCTGTACGTAACAAGTCACGTGACGTGACGCTGCGGCTGTGATTGGTTCGGCTCTGCGCTACTTAATTTGGATTGGCTGTTCTTTTTTTTTTTTTTTTTTTTTTTAAAGAGGACAAGAGAGATGAGGCCTATCGGAATAGTTTAATTTTTCTATCGAGAAAAAGTTATTTCGCAATACATATCGTTATCGTTTTCAGCGTTGTTTTGTTATCGTTTTTATCATTAACTTGGTTTTCCTGGGTCTTTTCACCTGTGTTATGAATGAATCTTCTTTTTTTCGGTACCGGTACTAGTTTTATTTTGTTGTATTTATCCGCGACACCTTAAAGGCCGGTCCGTGAAAATATTGTCGGGCATAAACCGGTCCGTGGTGCAAAAAAGTTTGGGGACCGCTGGTATAGACCACCTGTGCTCACTGTCAACTAGAAAACAAACGCAGTTCCATGTGTAAAATACAAGCAAATGGATATTAAGCGAATAAAAAGCTTTGTGTTGGTTTATTGGTTAAAGGATGAGTAAAAACAAACAACGAAACAGTTTTTGTGGACACTCCCTAAAATTTACCTTACCGTTTTCTGACTTACAGAGATTACACTGAAGAAACAAACTCAAACATGTCAACCCCACTGCATGAGAAATCAGCTGTGACATTCAGCACTTTTATTATGTTGTCAACTTCTTATTACAATTTAATCTTCTGTCATATCGCAAGACTAAGGGAGCTCGCATCCCTTAAATTTCTCGGTACTTTCCCCAAATGTGATAATTGTTGGTGACTTTAATATCCATGTGGACAATGATAAAATCCCTTTTTCCAGAGATTTTACTTCTTGTTTGCGCTTCTACAATACAAAACATTTTCTACTCATTCTAAAGGTCATATCTTGGATTTGGTCTGCTGTTCTGGCATTACCCCCACGCACTGTAAAGCCCATTTGTTACCCCAATCTGATCATATGTTTATTTCTTTTACTGTAAATACAATAGCCCCCAAAACCTGCACTCCCCGTGACATCATAACTCGTAATCCTTAAGAGACCATATTACCCCAATTCTTCAACAGCTTCACTGTTTTTTTGTATTTTTTTTGCATTTTAATATATTAGAATCTATTTTAATGTACTGTTTTATTGATATCTTTTCTCTTTGTCAGGTGACCTCGGGTTTTAGAAAGGCGCCCTCGAATAAAATGTATTGTTATTATTATTATTAAATAACTTTTTCTGAGACTACGACGTTGTGTCTTTTGAGTTTACGAATGGTAACAGAGGATGGTTTCCAATTATAAAGTACCACCAAAGCTTGATGAAGCCAGGCCATACAAGTACTGGAAGAATTAAGTTAACATTTGGAGACGAGTTATGAAGCTGGATAAAAAGGAAGTAGGCACTTAAGGTAGCGCTGGGACTCAAGGAGAGAATCAGAGAAACGGCCATGGAGCAGTGTTGGGTGTAACGCGTTACTGTAATTAAATTACTTTTCCACTGAAAAAGTAGAGTAACTAATTACTGTTCATTTTTAGGTATTTTAATTACAGTTACTTACAATGTACTTGCGTTACATTGTAAAATAATTAAACTCGCTGAATATCATTATTTAATTTCAATAATTTGTCTTCTAAACGTAGAAGTAAACTCTGCCGCTTTAACATCCCTGTAGTGCAGCTGCACGTCATTTCGCACCAGTCTGCTGCATAGTCGTATTCTAAAGAGAATACGTCAGACTCGGCTGAAGCGAGTGGCTGTTTTATGAAATGGACATATTCCCGTCTCTTCACTTTTCTGAAACAAGCAGACAAGAACATTACAGTAATATGTAAGCTATGTCCTGGGGAGAAAAAACTATCGGCTGCTGTTAATAGCACGAGTAATCTACTAAGCGCCTGACACGAGAGCATAGACGAACACTTCTGAGTGATCCTTGTTCATCATCCATGGATAACACTGCGGCAACTCCTGCTAACCAGGCACAACTTGATTTTACTTCAGTAGCACAGAAAGCGTCTGAAGGTGAGCTTAAAAAAATGATTGCAGGCTACATTGTGGAAGAGATGCTACCGCTGCGTACTGTAGAGTCTCCATCTTTTAAAAAATGTATTTATTATTTAAAGAGTTTAATTTCTATTGTTTGCCCACTCAAGGTTTATAGAGATTTTAAGAAGTATTTAGTTAAATTATTTATTTAGTAATTAAGTTACTTTTCTGACACAGTAATTAGATAAGTATTTTAAATACAATATTGACTAAGTAATTAGTAATTAATTACTTTTTTAAAGTAACTTACCCAACACTGCCACAGAGATACCCACTGAACACTTAAACAAAGATGATGCTATGGAAACACTACTTGCAAAACTGGACACGGTGTTTCAGAGAGACTCCACTACAAAGGACCGCAGCGTGTCCATGGCAGACTACATAATAGACTTTGAACAGCGTTAGAACCGGATGAAAAAGTACAAAATGACGCTGTCTGGCGCTAGCATTAGCATTAAAGCTTCTACAGCTTGTCTTAATGAAAAACATCGAGGAACTTACACTGACACGCGGACATTTGCGTCTATGAGGTCTGCACTGAAACGGACTTTTGGAGGGAAAGCAGCCGGAGCTTGCAGTGGACTTCAACTGAACCAAAAGCAGGTGGGTGGGGGGGGGTTTGGTGCTAAACGACACAACGATACTTCATCGCAAAGTAGGCAGTAACAACCACTACAAGGTACTAACCCAATCAAAAAATTTGGCAAGCCCTAACCTGGCACGTACAGAGGGGAGAGGGGGGATAAACACCCGCCCACCCGCCACTCGCAAAGAGCACGCGCATTTTTTGAGCGGCCAGAAGCTGTTGGAGAAACACAAGTTAATTGGGTGACGCTGACTGATGCAACAAAAACTAGTAAGAAGGCTGTACACATCGCTGGACTGGCCATCGGGCAGTAAAAAACAAACACCAACACAAAATCCGAAATCAGACCTCCAAGTAATAGTGATGGGATTTCAGGCTCTTTTTAGAGAACCGGCTCTTTCGGCTCGGCTCACTAAAAAGAGCCGGTTCTTTCGGCTCCAAACCGGATCTTCAGGTTGTTTTGTTGCTTTGATTAATTTATTATTAACAATAATATAAAATTATGCACAAAAGGAATTACTAATGTAAACAAAGTGGTTTTATTTATATATAAATCTATGTGGTGGCCCCTAGAGACAAAGCACGTACAAACTCCAAAAAGCACGTACAAACTCCAAAACACATTTCTAGCGTTAACTGAACTTCCAAAACAGAGCTACCTAGATCAGCAGTCCCCAACCTTTTTTGCACCACGGACCGGTTTATGCCTGACAATATTTTCACGGACCGGCCTTTATGGTGTCGCGGATAAGTACAACAAAATAAAACTAGTACCGGTACCGAAAAAAAGATTTATTCATAACACACGTGAAAAGACCCAGGAAAACCGAGTTAACGATAACAAAATAACGCTGAAAACCGATAAAAACCGCTGACCTAGATCACTTAAATTACACAATTGAAAGCATATGTGTAATTTAATTTTGTGTATTTATACACAAGCACTCATATATATTCAAATAATTTAAAAAAAAATGTTCATTTACCTGTTACTACCACACACCAAATCCGGTCGTTGGTACTTCCTGGCTTGTGTAGCCACTAGGTAACAAAAGCTCAACACTGCACCTAGCATTCTGGAGCACTTTTGTTGTGTTTTGTATGTGTTTGGGAGTTTTTACGTGTTTTGGAGTTTGTATGTGCTTTGTCTCTAGGGGCCACCGTAAATATACTTTTATTTATTCACTCCACATAAAATGTAATAAATAAATCATATAATACAAAAACCAACTAGTCACAGTCCAACTTTTAACTATTTAAATTTTCAGCTTTTTCCTTTTAAACATATTTAAAGTGAAACAACATAGAACACTGCAAACCACAACACAATTAAATATAAATTAAAATATGAAAACAAAAAGAAGATGCACATTTTCTGTCATACAGGCCTGCATGAATAAACTTTCTGAATCCTTTATCATCCGCAACTGAAAATAGTTGTGGATGATTACTATACCTTTCTAATGTGACGTTGTTGTCCCTGGCTCTGTTCCTGTGCTACTGCGGATACATCCACACGTACCCGGGTATTTTTGAAAACGCAGATTTTTCTATGCGTTTGCACCTTTCGTCCACACGTAAATGGCGTTTTCGGTCACTGAAAACGAGATATTTAAAAACGCCTGCCAGGGTGGATATTTTCGAAAACTCAGTTTTTGCATTTACGTGTGGACGAGGAAAACTGAGAAAACGCAGCGTCAAAGGTGAGCGCCTTTTTTGACGTCACACTGTGCGCCACGTTATTGTTTCGGTGAAATGAATTCCTACAATACTGTTACTGTTAATTGTACTCTCTGCAGTGTTTAAATGCTTACATATACACACACAGTTACTGTCCCTCCACAGTTCTGCTTCTATGCCCCATATTTGTTTACTATTTCCCACCGAGGCTTCTAGACTTCTGATTGGCCAACATTTCTACACGGTTAGGAATATATCGCCACCTGTTGCTTTGGCATGTTCCTAGCAGCGTTTTCCTTCATTTCTGCGTTTACGTGTGGATGGGATTATTTTTTAAAACGGAAACTGAAAATCTCCGTTTTCAAAAATACCCATGTACGTGTGGACGTAGCCTGCGAGTGTAACTACCGCCCCTCCCCCCAGCGCAAAGCACAAGGCTCATATGCGGAGTGAAGCGGGAAAAAAGTGCGAGAGAGAGAGAGAGGGTGAGAGAAGGGAAAAAAACCCACGGCTTGCGACGTTCACGTCAAAGATACGGCTCTAAGAGCCATTTCGTTCGCGACCGACACATCACTACCAAGTAAATAACTTGCTTGCTTCAGCTCGTGCGACCAAATACAAACAGTGGGTTAGCTCAACCCACCAAAATACCCCCAAGCATGATAGCATTAATGGCGCCTAAAACACATTTGTGGCACACACATACTACACATTTCTAGCATCTAATGAAAACAGGCACAATGATGACAATAATTGAATTAAAATCACATTCAGAAACATCAGAGTGGATAAATATACATTATATGAGTGTTGTACAGTGTCTGGAAAGAAATGACACCCACCTCTCCCGTAAAGGAATTGTAGAAAAGGGGAGAGGCCAAAGGGGTACACTGTATTTATAGGGCTTTGGAGTTGACGTCACGCCACAATGCATTGTGGGAGCGCGGCACCATTTTCGGGGTCTACGAATCAAAACAAACACACTGTGTTGGAACGACTACAAGAAAGATGCTTAAAAGCAGCTCATAAGAAAACGGACTGTTTAGAAACCGATTTCGTTCAGAGGCGAAGCAGCGGTACTTGCAGAAAATAGTGTGCATTGGAAATGTGGACCCGTATGAAGTACGGCAGTGGAGTAAAAACCCTGAAGACCAACTGCTACTGACGTAGCCTGACATATTTTCGTACCTTGTCTGTGGAGTCAGCGCGTACAAGTCGTCATTCAAACAAAGGTAAGTCAGCTCGAGTACTGCCAGTGAAATGTGTTTGATTTCCCTGCAAACATTCAGATTAGTGCAGCATAAATTCATCCATGAGGGAGAAATTACAGTGAGAACATGTGGAGGCTGTTAGAGGGATAACACAGTGAGTTCAGTGCATTGATGTGACATTGTCGTGAAGGATTTAGTTATTCTTTATGGTTAAAGAAATTGCAATAATTTATTCATATTTATTATAAATAATTCTAATTATACATCTTGCTTCAATATTTGTATCTTGTGTCACTAAAAATACATTTTATTTTAATTTTATACATTGATTATTGACCTTCAGAATCTCCTTATCATATTAAGTGATTCATAATTGTCACTTTATGCTTTCTCCATCTCTAAAGTGATTACATCCTTGCATTACATACTTTAGGTTCATTTTCTGCAGGCAGGTTTCTGAGAGAGAACAGGCAGATTTACACTATAACATGCAGCGTTCTATAGATGGATACATAAAGAAATGAAAAATTACATGTATGTGCTAACTTTCTAAACACTTTGTTACATTTATGATAAAGTAGATAAAACACATTTGTGTCGGCCTTGGCTCATAGTTCTTGTCTTTAAATGAACTTTGTGTGTGTTTCAGGTGCTGCACTCTCAAAGACTGAATGAACCAGCATTGCAGCCATGGGTCATTGTGAGCATCACAGGGAAGGTTGAAGCCGCCCACTGCACCTGTATGGCCGGAGTCGTGGAGACCTGCACCCATGTCCCTGCTCTTCTGTTTAATGTAGAAGCAACAGTGCGGATCTGTGGCACAAGGACTGTTACAGATGAACCTGCATACTGGGTTTTGCTGGGTAATGTGACCAAGATACAGCCAGAGGTTGGCCATAAGATAGACTTCTCCTCTTCAGCTGCCCAAAAAAAGGCTCTTGATCAAAACATAAACAGACCATCCGTATTGAAAGGTAAAAGGAGCCGTCCTCAAAACAGAAAGATCCCACCTGCTACTGTGGAGGAGTTGTGACTGCTATAATGCCATAATGTTTTATCTAGGGGTCTAGATTTATACCTGTAGTGTACTGCCATGTAAATAATTTGCATTTACTGAATATGTACTGACTGAGTACCACTGTTCAAAAGTTGAATGAAGAAAAAAAGTGATTTTTGCCTCTTTTTTTTTTTTTATTAAAACCACTTTATAGAACATCACATCAGTTACAATGTAGAATCCATGTCATTTATAGTTTACAAATGACAAAATGTTTACACCAAATCATGACAGTGTTTACATGATATCACCCACTACTAACATTATTTACTGTATCTTTTGAAAAAAAATACCACTATTTAAATAGCACAAGACTTAAGAATATTTAACAGGAGCAAATTTCATTTTTCCCTGGTTTTACTACCACACTGTTCAACAAACGCAGCAAACTTTCACCATCTTATCCTGAAGGGTCACCTCTTCACCCTCACATGGAAGAAGTAATCTGATTGGCATGGTGGTAAGTTTGAAGCAGGTCCCTTGTGTAGCGCTGGAACACAGTCACGATGTTTCATCCATTTCATAGGCTGGTTTGCTGCAATAATGCCAAATAATTAGCAACTCTATAAATAGAAGATAGTTCTGCAAAATCACTCGGTAGGATGTTTGTTCTAATTTGCTATGACCTCAGAGCGCGTTGAAAACAAAACTAATAGGCTATAAAGAGTGATACGAACATATTTAGAACTTACCGGAATGAAACTGTCTGGAGCACACCAACAGATATCTGGAGATGGAAGAGAACTGGATATCAGCTCGTCTCGCAGCTGCTATCCTGTCTCAGCTGAACTCTGGACACGCACACACATACATATACTGATACTGATAAGCACTCACCGACGCATCACCCTCCCTACCCCGGATCCAACGCCACCTCCAACGCTTACCTCCCCTCTGATGTGGACATCGGGTCAGTTGGAGGCGCAGTCGAAAGATTGCAGCGGTCCCAGATCAGATGTACACACTGGAACTCTTTCCCATGTTGCTTGTCTGTGTTTATTGTGCTATGGTGTGTTGATATCTGTGCATTCCTGTATTATCCTTTTGTGTTACACATTTCGATGTTTTTTTCCTCGCTACCTAGCCTGACCTGTCTCCCCAATGTGATGTTTGTGTATTGTATGTACGGTCGGCAAGGTCTGTCATCTCGGTTGCGGGCAAAAGACCTGCAACTGACAAATAAAGGCTATCTCATCTCATCATCTCATCTCATCCAGGCTAGACGCCTTCGTTTGGTAACATCCGATACACGAGCTACCTCATGTTGCTTCCAGGTTGGGAAAGAATGAAAAGACAAACCCTTTTCAAGCTTGTTCTCTTGCCGGTCGTGTGATCGAAGATTGCAGCGGACCACACAGCCTTCGCTCCCTTTTCGCTTGCGCTTTGTTTAGACCCCCAAAATGGCGGATCGGGCCAAAATCCTTCCCAAAGAAGAAGAACAATGAGGAGGGGCTTCAACTGATAAAGAACATAACTACAGGCTTGAAGGTCCTAAAAGTCAGGTATAAATTGGCAAGTAAAATTTGTGGTCTGGAACAGATTTATTGTGTAACTATAACAATATGTAATTTATGGCCCGGTTACACACGGCTGCCTCTTCTCTCCCCCTCCCTCTACTGTTGCTTTTTCAATCATGAAACTGATCAATGATCAGCTGATCGGTTTTTCTCTCTTGTTTGTGTTGGGAAGGTTACTTTTAAAATTTATTCCACTACAGATTACAAAATAAATGCCAGAAAATGTATTTTCTAACGTATTCCGTTACATTAGTCAATGAGAGTAACGTATTCTGAATACTTTGGATTACTTAATATATTATCATGATTTTTTATGATCCCATATAGAAAACTATTCCGCACATATATAAAACAGGTCCGGGGCTCTAAACCGTTGTAAGGTACCTCTGGCTAATACATCGGGTTCGGTGTCGGGCTCATAGCCAAAAACCAGCTTTACTTTGTTGTCTGGGTCAACTTTGCTAGCAAGACACAGAGAGAGGAGTTGAAAGGCTGCTCCAACGGAATTTATTGTTTCAGAGAAAGACAGTGTACAGTCGAGTCTTAATAGCTTACTTACAACTGGGATCGTCAGGCACTCTTTTTGGCAGCAGTGGTTATTATTATATTTACATGCTTCCATCTCATTTCGGCTCGTTGACAGCTTGTACTTTTCGGCTCTCCTTTTCCTCCCTCCCTCGCTCACAGACACATAACGGGTATGGTAGTCCATTCTCCCTGCAGCACGGACTACACTGCCCATGAAGCTACACTCTTTAGGGGGATGCCTGTAACACTCTGTCTTCTTATTAAATAATTTAAAAAAATATTTCTTCACTTCATTATGAGACGCTAGATTGAGACACAGGCATTTGAGTCTTTTAATTAATGAGTGTTCTGTTTGGGTTTCCACCGGCGTGGAATTACCAAAAATAGAGAGGGCATAGCCTAACATATAAAACAGCAAAAGACCGCTGTGTAATCCCTTTATTTCAACAAAGTAACTATATTTTGAATACCAACTTTTTATACGGTAACTGTAACGGAATACAGTTACTCATATTTTGTATTTTAAATCCGGAACGGCGGTACATATGTATTCTGTTACTCCCCAACACTGCTTGTTTTGTTTATCGCCCACTTTGCGCCAGAAAGAGGAAACCAGCGGATGTCGCGTTAAACAACAGCAGTACGTTTAAGCTTGATCAGCTGTTGTTAGAATTTATTTAATATTAATTTCTAGTATCAGCTGATGTTTGCTGGAGCCACAGCTGTAAAAGCTGCTGGTCATGATATCGGTTTGGTTATCTGGTGAGAGGGAAACATGCAGATGAAACCAGGAGATGTCCTTACTGAATCATCAGAGCTGAACAGGTGATGGAGAAACAGATTTACCTTTTAGGTGACATGGATGAGTTGAAGGGAAGTTATGAACTGTTTCTGAGAGACAAATAACACCAGAAACCTTTTTCTAAGTAGCTGACAGCTGATAACTGTGCAGGGGCGGGTCTAGCAAAGTGTTGCCAGGGGTCCATGTAGGGCATTAACAGAGAAAGGGGGGCACAAGGAAATAGTTTTCTTTATTATTCTCATTTAAAATGTCTAGCTTTTAAAAAATAATTATCTGAGTCTTACAACAAACAATTGATAGATTGATACATATATACCATCAGAACAGTGTACATCACTGTCACAACAGTGTTTATTTTCATTCAAAGGCTTTATGATTTTTCCTATAATGGTGGGCCGGTCTCTAGTCAAAATGCCCGGGACGATTGTTTTGTCCCAGTCCAGCTCTGTATGCAGCTCATCTGCAGTCTGGTGTTACCTACATCTTCCTATTCAGAAGGCAGAATTTCCGAGTTCTGAGTACAATCGAAAGCACCACGACTGCAGTTTTTGTGTTGGATGTAAAAAGCAGGCTAGAATCATGCGGCGGTCAACGACAGTCCAGGTGTGGGATTTCTCTCGTGGAAATGTGCACATTATTTTTTCCTTTCTGTTGGTAGGTGGCACAGTGCACTTGTGGCAAGTAAGCAAGCTAGAAGACTGGCAGTGTGGCTGGGTATCCAGTTACGAAGCAACACATTAACAAGAGAAGTCTGAGTAAAACCAAAGTTACTTTCAATAGTAACTAGTTACACTGAAAGTAACGAGTAACTTGAAGTAACTGAGTTACTTTTGATAGAAGTAACTAGTAATGTAACTAAGTTACTAATTTAAAGTAACTTACCCAACACTGGTTCCAACAGAGCGGTAGGAACAAATTGAAGGGCTCAGAAGATGCACTTTACCTTTCCTTGTGCTCACGTGTCTTTTTTGGACAAAGGACATTGAAAGGTTTTTTAGAAACAATGAGTGGAAAGACACTAAAAGAAAAGGGTTGTTGTTTAAAATTGTTTTAATAAATGTATTTTTGTTAAGTGAGTGTGGTGTTCATTAGGTGCTGAAGGTCATACTGTTCCTATGGTGGAGCAGCTACTTCCAATCTCCTTTACGAAACCATGCTGATGGGACACAATCCTTGGAACATTGTCCAGAGAAACTGTGATTAGTTGGCCTAAACATTGTGGTGAAATTGATGATACAGATTCTTAGTAAACTGCCCAAGGTCAACAGTTCTGATTTCTGAGCATTAAAGCTTTGGTGTAAGTAGAGATTGCATTACACACAGATGACTTAATTTGTAGTCAGTAGCAAATTATGGAAGTGCAGAAAAAAACCTAAGAGGAGATTTTTGAGGAAGAGATTCCTGCAGCTGTTTAAAAGATTAAAACAAACTATCTGACCTCAGTCCCATAAATTTCTCCACCACTAAAACATAAACAAGTAAACAACATCAAACAAACAACATTTTGGCATTTTCAAAATATTTCAATGTAGTTTTAACAAAAATCATTAGGTTGATTTTTGTCTACTCTTGCAGAAATGTTCTGTTGATATTGTTATTATTATTGTTATTTTGTTTTGTTTTATGTCGTGTGATTAATGTTGCTTTTCCTGTTTGGGTGTGAAAGAAAAAGAATTAGTAGCAGTGGCTCCTAGCTGCAGTACTGCTATCTGTCCACACAGTGGTGGAGTTTGCTTAGCTAAGTATATATATGGATATAAAATGCAAGGCTGCAGTCAGAGTGTGTTAGGCTTTAAACGTGTTTGCTTTGGTCTTATTCACATGACCCTGTTTTATTTTTTAAGTGAATTAATTTAGATATTAAATAAGGCTCCCAATTGACGCTTGTGCACGAAATATCACATTTACATAATCATAAAAATTACTTTATTTTTATAATCATAATCATAAAATATAAACAAAGAAAAAGGCTGATTTGTCATATTTAAGATATCGTGACGAGAGACAAATATGAAACAAACGAAGAGAGAGATGAAATCATTTCCACTCACAGAATGAGAAAAAGAAGCCCACAAATACACAATAATATCATCTTTATTTAATGCTTTTATCTCATTTTAACTCAATAAATGCTGAAACAACAGTATTATGGTTTAATGAGCTCTCCAGAGCTGCTACAGTTGATACAATTTCATCAATTAGTCGCTCTCAGTCACTCACACAGATGCATACACACACGTCACACACTCGTCTCACACACATGTCATACGAACACACACACACACACCTATATACTTGTATGGCTATCTGTGAGGACATTCTTTAACAGACTTCCCAGCCCCTCACCCAAATCAACTGAAAACCCTAAAACCAACAATGGGGACAAAAACTTTACATGCTAGTCCTCACAGATGAACCCATACAAACACGCACACACACACACACACACCTCTCATGAACTACTCTGGACTATAGATGATGTCATGTCAAACACTGCAATGAGATAATCAGATTGATCACTGTCTACTGAGGTTGTTGCTTTTAGGATGGCCGAGGACCGTAAACAAACACGCGTGGGCTATTTGAGCTACCACCAAACTATGAAGGAACATGGAGGTCATAAAATAGATACTAATCACCATGACTTCACAAAATGTGTTCATCGTGTGTGTGTGTGTGTGTGTGTGTGTGTGAGGGGTAGGACGGCATTGTTGCTCCTGCTGTGGACTTCCAGATGTGTTGGCCAGTTGCTGTTTGTTTGTACCCATCAGTAAAGAGAAGTGTGTCCACGTTCAGTTGTTGTTGAGGACCCACCAGGAGGCTGCAGTGGAGACACAAAACAAAAATAACTGACTAGTTGCAGAAAGTGACACTTTTAAAGATAGAATTAGAGAAGAGAAATAAAAACACAAAATAACCATAAAAATCACATGCTAAAATATTAACCATTACATTATTCCAGGAGAGCAAATTGACTCCATGTGCCACGTTTAACCAAGAAAAAGTCACTGTGCAGACAAGTAGACTGAGTCGTTGTTGATTTCCCAGTGTCAAGCTCTTAACCAATCTCATTTCTCTGATGCTTAATCACATTTGTCGGGTGAAATCTCAAAGCAGAGATCTCTCAGCATGACCTTTAAATAGCTTCAAACACTGCAGAGCCCTGATTTGAATTTTAAAAAATCGATTGTTTGCCTGGAGAGGATTCTTTTTATGATTAACGGCAGCCCCAGTAAAAGCTGCCTGAATCAGTCTTAATCTTTTTCCTGTTGATGTCACACAGTTCACTGTTGATGCTATGGATGTTCTTACCAGGAACCAACATGGTGGTAATGGACTCAGGAGTTTCCAGGAAGTCCACGTTCCCCCTCTGGAAGGTTTTACTGTAGTTGGTCTGTAGGTGACTGAAGAGCAGAAAAGAGAAAACTCAAAGATGGTTTCAGGTCAGAGTGGCCGTGATCGTATAGTGGTTAGTACTCTGCGTTGTGGCCGCAGCAACCCCGGTTCAAATCCGGGTCACGGCAGGTTTTCTACATAATTTCTTTCTAGTAAATAAATGAATAATTCTGATATTGATTTTGAGTTCAGCTGTTTGCGTAACACTAGTTTTCCAAATTATTTGCTATTAAAAGTCAATAAATTAAAATTCTTTAAACAAAAAAACAAAAACAGAAATATGTAAACATGTACACAAAAGCAACTAAAAAAACTGCCATACCAACAATTCCTTAAAATTTGCTCAACCTGATTCACTTCCTGAAAGTTCATGATCTTTAGGGGCAGGACTTGCAGAGCTGAACACTTCTCATTGGCTAAATGTTCATGGCAGTACATCTATAGACTGTATATAAAAATTGACATACCCACAGTGATAATAACAATAATAATAATAATAATAATAATAATAATATATTTTATTTATAGGCGCCTTTCAGACCCTCAAGGTCACCTTACAATAACACGTGAACAACAGCATAAAAAAACATTTTAAAAAATATATGTATATATAATAAACATGGTAAAATAAAATTTAGACATAAACAGTCATAAAAGTTTAAAAGTATAAAGTGTAAAGTATAAAATCCATAAAAGTGGATTGTTTTCCAGCAATGGAAATGTGTCCATAAGTTAGAAAATGAAAAAGCTGAACAGGCTGCAATAAAAAAACCGAGAGACTAACAACTGAGATCAGAAACTAGGAAAGTGTTTACTGAGGAAATCAAGTGAGCAGTGGGGTCATTTTCTTACAGACATCTATCGAAGTTTTGTGGATACATAACCACAAACTACATGATTGGGTCAAGTGAATAAGGCATCAGTCACGCTCGCTTAGAGACCTGGCAACCACTGGTTGCTAGGGAGAAATGTGTATTCCTTCACCCGTTGGTTTATGATTGTTTTGGTCACTATCAAGTTGCTGCAATCACCGGTAGTTTGCACGAGACATAGCAGCTTGTCTGGAAACAGTTTCCAGGTGGTAATGAAACTGTGAAAAGTGCAACACAAATTGGAAATGGACTGTTGTCTAAAAAGTTAAAGTTGTCCTTTCGAAATATGACACACAACTTTTAGTTTGAAGGACAACAATCTGTTTCTGGTTTGTGTTTTGCTATCTGGTTGTATAATGTCCAATAATGTGAACAACAATGTGCACATGTAAGAAACCTCTATACAATCAGACCGCTATAGGCGACGCCCCCTGGTGGTCATTAGAAATAAATCAAGTTGATGCAGGCATTTCTGCTCTGGCCTCACTTCCTAAGGCAGAATTCTATGCCCAACTTTGATGATATATGATTTTATCAAGTTAACCACTTGGTCGAGCTCATAAATATCAAGTCCCTAGAAGCTCCACTTCAGATCCAGTGTTTTAGGTGTTTTGATTCTACTTTACTTAAATCTCCTCCATGCTTATTGTTGCTACAGCCAGTGGCTTTCCTTCGCTTATCTGGTTTAATCTTTCTTACACAGTCTTTTGCATTTGTGACAACAGCTGGACTTCAGTGGAGCAGTTAAGGAAAAACAGCTGTCGCCTTAATATTTGCCTTCACGGTTCTTCAGACTGTGGCGGAAATGCAGCCTGAAGTCCTGAAATGCTGGCAGGTCTGCATTATTCACAATGGTTTTGCCTTTGATTTGTGATTTAACCAAACAAAATGATCATGTTATACATTTGCTTTCCCACGCTGTGCTTTTATATTACATTTAGCTGTGTGATTTGACACTGGGAATGCTTGATTGTAAGCTGTTTGTTTGGGAAGGGATGGGTCAATGAGTGTCTTTTTTCATATATAGAACTGGGAAAATTAAGTAGAATGGTTAATTTAATTTTGATAAATATACTATACATGATGTGACACAACAATAGTTATAAAAATTTCATGTTAAAACATACATTCAAGTAACAGCTACACTGTCACAGGCGAATACTTACTTCTTCCACACGTTGTTGTGCTCCCAGAATTCATAGAGAATGAAGCGTGATTCATTTGCCAGCCGCTGAACTGCGATGCTGCCAAATACAAAACACGAGAGAGCACAAGTCATGCAGTTACTAATTAGTGTGCCGCATCATGTCGCCCAACACAGCCTCTCTGCCCGAATTGTGTCCTACACTCTGACAGCATGCGGGTATTGTGGGTCTGTCAAAAACACTGTGTGGTTTCGTCCTTACGTTGAGGCTTCATGCAGCAGGCTAGTGTTTTATTAATCACACTTTAACTTAAAAATGAGCCTGAAACATGACTGAGTATTTAGGGAAGCAATCATGACAAAGCATATAAATGTCAAGCTGTCCTTTAGGCTGCTGGGATTAGTCTAAAACCAGAGTGACAGTATGTGAGAGCGATTCGGTTTGTCCTGCTGAATTTACTCACGGAGTGACTCGGGTGACAGAGCTTCAGATTTTTGGGAGGTTTTGGCAGGAAGAAATGCAAATGTTATTTTATCCGCTTTGTTGTGATCGCACACAACAGTAGAAGCCACAAAATGTCCTGAGCTATGACAGAAGACTGATTCTTTACTCCTATTAGGAGGACAATAGCTCAATCCAGCCATATGTATTTAATTTGATATAGATTTAAGTCACTAGTCAAGCTTAAATTTCACTGCTACACTGTAATACACATATGATATAGGCCACAAAGGATGCTGTGTAGTATTGAACTAGTAGCTTATTAGTAGTTTAGCAATGTTCATATTTCTCTAGTGATTTAATAAATTACTTTTTTTAATTAAAGGTTCAAATCATACAGTTCGACGTATAAAGAATATGTTTCGGCCTTCTTCATAACTATAACTAATCTTCCTTTAAACAAACATCTGACCTTTCTGTTTTGCGTGTGCAAGTAAGTATTAATTTTTACTGTTTAGAAGAAGTTGCTGCGAGCTATTTTAAAAGTTATTCCTGCTTGTTGCAGTAAGCCTGCTCAGGCTTTTGTGGGGGACAGTTGTCATTCCTGGCTTTCCCATTAACAGTGGTGTAAAATGAAATAATATAAATAATATTATCTCCTGGAACTGCAGAGGGACATGATACATTTAAAGCCAAAAAGTCATAAGTGACTGAGGCAGGTATGAGGCAGTACATTCCAGGGTCTTTTTGCTAGAAAGATATTACGCTAGGTGGCTAATACGTATTTACATATCAGTGTCTGTTTGAACACTTTCCTGTGATTATTTTGATGTTGGGTTGAAATAATTTATTTCCCTCTGCTGGTACTGCAGCTTATTTCAACTTCTTCATGCATGTCTATTTCACACTTTGGAGAAGCAACAGGGGAAATGGACACGCTGTCTATTACATGCTTTGCCATGATAGTGGGTTGGAATGTGTGTGAATGGGTGAATAAGGCATGTTGTAGAAAACGCCTTATCTGCTTGAGTAGAGAAGCGCTACACAAAAACCAGTCCAGAAGTGCATTAAGGAGCGGTTGAACAGGTGTCCCTAATAAAGTGGCCATTTAATGTATATTGGAATTGAAGATCACCTTCATTCTTCTAATTGGTCCATGAGTTGACATACTTATCAAAAGGTCAAAGGTGAGGCGCTTGTCTTTATATCAGAGTGTGACTTTGTTTCCTTCACTGCTAGAAGATGTTTAGTTTTGCTTATGCAGCATTTTAGTGGAATCTTATTAAAACACATGCGTTATGATTTCTGTTCCTTAAGCTGCATAATTCATTAAAAATGCAAGCAATATGTTAAAAATAGTTTCTAATGCCAGAAAAGCAGCTGAAATATTTTTAGACTCAGGTTAGAGCAGCTTCACAAGACCTGTCTGTCTGCCCGTCTTAATCAAGCCTTTACAAAAATGTGAAAAATAGAAAGGATAAAAATAAAAGCAGTAAATCCCTGACGCAAATGAACAAAGAGAATATAAACTGACTGCAAACATCCAGTCTGGGCACAGGCGCACTCCATGTACTGTCTGAGAGCCAAGCGAAACTCCTCCAGCTCCTCCTCCAGCACCGAGAGCTGCCTCTGAACTATTAGGATGTGCTGCGGAGACAAGATGCAAACACACAACATTTAAAGGCGCACAGACGTCAGAAAGACAGAGGCTGCTTCTCGTATGTTGAGAGGCCGTTTGAGCTGAGGTGTTTGGAAATCTGGCAGGATTTTGAATCAGTGCATTGTGACTCACGCAGAAGTGTAAAGTGAAAAATGATCATGTCTCATAAGGTCTTGGCATCAGCTTCTGAATAAATGTGCCAACGTATTTGCTCAGAGACCAGAATATGACCCCGAATACACATTTAGAGGAAGCATGTACAGACATCTTGTTCAAAGGTGTGAACAGCAGGGGGGGGGAATCTGGTGTACCCATGACTGTAGACAACCTGCTAATCATTTCCTGTGGCTGATGAGGAATTGTTAACAGCAGCAGAGCAGATGATTAGAACAGGAAGTGAATGGTCTCCCTGTTGGCTATAAAGCAGGCAGTGTGTGTTAATGAGGGTGAGACTCTAGGAAATGAAGGTAAGTCAATATAATGTCTTTTGAAATGACTGAAACACGACTGCGGGTGTGTGTATATATGTGCATGGGTGTGTCTGATGAAATGCACACACTTTCGCTCTCTCAGTGGCTAATTTGGGAGAAAGTCACCCTCGCACGCATGCACACACTCGGGGACGCATCCACTCAGGCATGTTAACGCACACAAACACACATCAGTCTTGTGTTGTGGGTCATTATTGGATTACTCAGCAGCCCATTTATTCCCAGTGACACACAGCAAATTAAACAAAATTACATATTGATTAAATCACACACACAGAGATGTCTGCATCAAATTAGTAATGAGAATGACAGTGGCATGAAACATTCATATGCATACCTTGATTTGGAGCTGCCTCTGCAGTAGGATACAAACACAAATCATTCCATAAACATAACACACACATATTGTGTTATAAAATAGCCTCACTGATGCTCCTCAGGCTGTCTTCTCTCTGAAACAAACTATTTAAATCCCACTTTCTTTTTGTTTGGGCACATACAGTACTGTACAAAAGTCTCAAACAACCTCTTATTTTTTATATTTATCTTCAAAGGAGCCAGACTTTTTGTAAATTTCTAAAAGTGGTCTTAACAAACAATTATCCAGACTTTCAGAAGGTCTTTAAAAGTGTTTTTTTTGTGTGAGCGCCTTTTCAATAACTTTAATCAGTTCATTCCTTGTGCCTGACCATTATCAGAAGGGTTTTATTTTTGTTAAGCCACCTAACTCTGACCTGTGAATATGTGTTGTATCTTTAGTTGAATTTACAAAAAATGCAAAAGATAACAGAATTTTACCGGCATAAAATAATATTTTTGCAACGATAAGGTGCTGTTAGCTAAAATCTGGCATATCTCAGCATGTGTGCAGTGTTTCTGTAAAAAAAGAACACAAAATGAGGAAAACTGGACAAGTGGAAGGGAAAACAATAAGTGGCATGCAAACTGAAAAAAAGAGGCCTTTCTAAAAGAACAGAAACAGGGAGAAAAGTTGATACACAAAAACATACTATAACACTATTAGTGATGGATTGAGCCTGGACCTTGACATTATTGAAGCAGTGTGGGATCATCTTCACAGAGAACAGAACTAAAAGCAGTCAGAGAGGGGTAGCTAAAGACGTTGCACAGTGCTGTATAAAAACAGCTTGCAAGAATTATTAGAAGTGTAAGGAGCACCTAAGGTACAGAAGCTGTAGTTGAGCTATCCACTGAAATGATCAATATGACACAAAGATTTTAGTGATTTAATGTCACTTACAGTTTTGAGTTCTCACTCGTTAACATTGCCCTTTGCAGATAGCTCAGGATAGCAAATAATTTTGCTGCAGGACTTGAATTGGCCCTTATCTGTCAGAAACCTTCATCTTAACTAACGTGAGATTGTGAAAAAAACCCAAACAATTTCATATTTGACATACCTGAATGTGTCACATCACGGACCTCCAGAGATGTCTAAAAAACCCTACATGCAATGAGGGGTTGTCATGTGCTTCTCTCAGCCGTTAGACAAGATAAATGTATCTGTTTTATATTGACAAGGGTTAAGTGGCAGTAAGGTGTTACAATATAAAATAGGTATTTCCCAAAATAATGATTGCAATTGCTATTGCATTAAAATGTTGAAACTAATGCATGAAAAATATAAAATATTAGATGTTGGCTATGCTGCTGAGATTTCCATGATGGAAGACACTAAAGAGAAATCCTGTTAGTGCTGGTGTTGATGTGATAGTCGGTGAGTCATCATTTCAGCCATGAAATGAGTGCCAGGCAGCTTAGACTGCAACAGCAGTTACTGTTTGCTTTGGCATGTGGACACAGACACACACACACACAGACACACACACACACACACACACACACACACACACCGGCACATTCAGCGACACAAATACAAACCTGGAAAACATTTTGTTTGTCAGTAGAAGTTTTACACTTTGGGTAAAAAGAAATGCATGTCCTCCTGCAGTGGTGGGAATCAAAAAGTAATCACAGTACAGTGGGTATGTGATGCTATGAAGACAATCGTCTATGATACATCACAATATCTATGAAGGAGGAAGTGTGTGTATATCACTTTTAATCAACCTAAATGACATTGTTGTGCCGGTCTGCCATTTTCTTGTGGGACTTTCTTCTACTTTAGTCCGAGATTTTTAAGTTTCACTCACCCTTGTTTATCTGCAAGCACGAGGAGTAATGACCCTAATGCAGTCACGTGGAGAAGAAAGTACAACCTCAACCAGCTCAAAGCTTTAACAAATCAAGACATGATACAAAATGGTTCTAAAATTAGGTAATGCAACTTCAGGTGAACAATGCCACATGTTGCAGCGTGACATTATTTATTTAACAAAAGCTAATCCAAGCCTCACTTCTTAACGATATTGGTTCAGTTTATTGAGGTTTCTATCCATTTGTTTATGCATAGCTCTCCTCAAGTTCCACCACAGCATTTTAACCAGGCTGAGGTCTGGACTTTGACTGGATCATTGCAACACCTGGATTCTTTCCTTTTTCAGCCTTTCTGTTGTCAATTTGCTGCTGCTCACATTTGTCTCTAGAATACTTTGGTATACAGAGGAGTTCATGGTTGATTCAGTGACTGCAAGGTGCCCAGGTCCTGTGGCTGTCATCGTAACTTATCACCTCTCCACCACCATGCTTGACAGGATGAGGTGTTGTGCTGATATGCTGTGTTTGGTTTTATCCAAATGTGATGTGGTGCAGTTTGGTCTCACCAGACCAAAGGTCATTGTGGTTTGTTCAGGAGAAACTCTGCAAATCTAATCTGTGCTGCCATGTTCTTTTTAGAGAGAAGAACCTTTCCTTTGTTTTATTCACATGGCCAGTATTCTAAGCTATGGGTTTTTGTAGAAACGGTACAAGAACACAGAGGCACTGTAACATCGGCTCTCTAGCCCACACGTCCTCGTACCTTAATGTCTGCTCCCTACTCTAACTGAATATTGAGCCCTAAACAAACAGATGGAGGATAAAGACAGACAGAGCAACTTTAAACCCTGCTGTTGCTATGACAACACTGACTGGCCTCCATGTGAGAACAGTGAAGTGGTCACTGTGGAAAAACAGGTGAACAGTAGATAAGTAAGGAAAAACAAACCGATTTGCTCTCCAAGACCTCTTCTTCAACGGGCTCCAGACGGATCTCCTGTGGAACAAAAGGAAGTGATGAGTCCTTTACCAGTGACTCATTTTAATTTATCTCAGTATAACCCGTCATTCACAGTCTTTATTTACCAGTATTACACGGCCCATTGGTATGCTTTTACAGATTTATTGTCACATATATGAGCTGTTACTACCATGCAAACAGCTCTAGATGCTCAGTTCCAGGAAGCCTTCTCTGCTCCTTGTTTCTGTATGAGTTTATGAAGGCAAATATCTTTATATGGCCATCTAAGGCCATATAAATATGTGACGCCCACAAGTGTATGGTCACAATTGTAATTTTTTTGTGGATTGTTTTTGATGTAAAAGACCTGATTTTATGGTGGTAGGGCACTTTTCATTTAGAGTTATGGACAATGTAATTGCGTGGCATTGCCACAAGGGGGAGATAGCGCTGAGTGCGATAGGTCGTTGCAACGCTTCTGTGCCTCAGACGAGGAAGAGCCTGCAGACCGAACGCAACTGATGTCTCCCGTCTCTGCTTTTCTGTTAAAAAAACAGGTTAGTACTTTAAGTTTGCTCACTGCAATGTACATATAAAGGCAAGAAACCTTTTTCTGTCTTTGGTTAAAGACCACGAATGTTGTGAGAGAGTGTGTTTTCACTGACTGAGAGAAAGCTAACTTTACCGCCATTTGTAATGGAAGCCGCCATTTCACTCGTAGTCTAAATAGGCAGCTGGTCTTATTACCTGTTTTATTTTGTGACAAATGCAGCTCTTAGACACTTCTTTTGTCCTGACATTATTGGAAGTTACAGTTGATTAGAACCTACCCAGTTTTTATGTGTCAAGTGTAAATAGTCTGATGTATACTGTTTGTGGATGACTGTAAACTGTTTGTGAGCAATGCTAGAGTATTTTTGTTTATTGTTTGCAAATGTAATATATTGTTTGAACCTGTTAAAATATAAAGAATGTATAATGGCAACACAAGCAGGTTAATTGCAGTGTTAATGGTACTGCACAGAAATGTTTTTGATGCTGAACAGCAGTAGAATTTGGTTACAGATTTATTGTAAATAAGGACACTCATATACTATGATTATTTTGTAAGTTTATTCTTGCAAGAGTGCAAGGTAACCAAAAGGGTTTGACGTATGGACTTAATTGAATGTGTTTCTGTTGTTAAAAGAGAAATGTGTGTCTAAATGAAAAGAAAAGTAATTGTTTAATTCTGTTAATAAATCAGACGAGGAAGAGCCTGCAGACCGAACACAACTGATGTCTCCCGTCTCTGCTTTTCTGTTAAAAAAACAGTTTCAAAACAGGCCCATCGAAGGCCTGTCTCTGGTGTGAGCATAGAAGCCAAACCCAATCACAAGAAAGCTGTCTTGAAGAAGAAGATCAAATGGGTTGGTGCAGACAGAAGATCAATATGAATAATTAATTATATTATATATAAACTCTGAATTATACTAAGAAACTCAAAGATACTCCAGCAGCTGAAAGTGAGAAAATCAAGTCTCCTTGAAACCTGCAATGACTGATTTTTCCAGCTGTTGGCAACACAAACAAGTTGCAGAGCAGAACAAAGAAAGAAATATCTAGACAAACCAGTTGTTGTTTTGTTTTTGGTTTTTTTTTGTTTGTTGTTTGTTTTAGTAGAGCTCTTTTTTTGGTAATCATCTCATGAGCTCAAAGATTTATCCTTGTGGTTACCATGTATGAGTACAACTACATAATAAATAAATTAATAAATACATTCAACTAAAACAACATTACTATAGCGATACATTTTTGAAAATTAAAATATATAAACCAAGAATGAAAATAAAAAATTGAAATCTTCATAAAATAATTAAAAATGTTTAAAAGGATGATTAAAAATAAAAAGAGAGACATTAAATAATGGATTCCTTTGTATAGTTGAATCCTAATTGGGTTTTCACCTGTTTTTATGACTTTATTTTTTCTTACTATCATATCTAATAATAATAATGTAATAATAATAATAATAATGATAATAATAATTAGGGCTGGGCGATATGGCCTAAAATCAATATCACGATAAATTGAGCAGTTAACCTCGATAACGATAAATGGACGATAACCACCCCAAGTGCCAAAAAAACAAACGTTGAAACAAACGAATCACATGGTTGTGCTGCAGGTGGTGGAAGAGGTTGGTTGTGTTACCTTGACTTGACGCAACAGTCTTTTTGCAGAGTTTACATTTAACAGTTTTTTGATCAATATCATCCTTGTTGAATCCAAAATGTTGCCAAACGATTGATGATGCATTTTTTTTGTTAACAAGCGTCTCCTCTTCCTCCTCCACCAGCTCTACCTCCGTCGCTGCTGCTTCAACATTTAAATCGTCCTCCATTTGTTCACCCGTGTCTCGTCTTGTTACAGGTAGCAGTGTTGCCAACTCCTCAGTAAGGAAAATCGCTATTGGCTGTCCTAAAAGTCGCCAGAAGTCGCTAAATGACATCATTGCCTAATTTGCATAATTGGTCATGCTAATATAATTGTAACCTACGTTGTTGGAGAGAGAAATAACATTGTGTTAGAGACATAAAGTGAGTAAAAAACGTCCTAAATGCATTTAGAATTTATTTAGAACTACAAATTAAATTTATTTTAGCAATTATTGTTTTTTTTAAAGTCAGAATTCCAACCCTGCTCCTTTATCCGGGCTTGGACCGGCAAAAAAGACCCGAAATAGGCACTCTGGTGGAGTTATTTTGTGTGTGTGTGTGTGTGTGTGTGTGTGTGTGTGTGTGTGTTTATAAGTAGTTTTAAACCTCGTGATCCACAAAACAGCATAACAGTAAAAGAAGAACTGACTGCGTTACAGTCAGTGCGGGAGCAGCGGCTTCGCTCATGCGCGATTCATTTGCAGTTCGGACGCATAGGTGTGAACATCGTCTGCCCTGATAGCAGCTGGGGGAGGACTATCCTCCGCCTGTGAGCGCTTTGGTACGGGCGAGGTGCCCACGGCAGCACCCGCTGCTTGTTGAGAGTAAAAGCGATACCCACTTTCACGTCAAAAAGTCGTCATAAATAAGTCTCCAATAACACCAGAAAAAGTCGCCAGATTTGTCGCTAGTCGCTTTTTAGAAAAAAAGTCGCAAAGGGGGTCTGAAAACTCGCTAAATATAGCGACAAAGTCGCTAAGTTGGCAACACTGACAGGTAGTAGAGTCATGTGACTCCACCCCGTCAAGTCTGTAACGTAGCACAGCGTCTTAAAGGGACATGAACATCGCCAACCTGCACATGCCTTTTCTTTTTTTTTTTAAATACCGAATTTACCGACATGGGCAAAATGACGTCGATGAGAGTCATAAATTTCGGTAACGATAAATTTTTGATATATCGCCCAGCCCTAATAATAATAAAGCTTTGAAAAGAAAATATAGCATTTAGGGTCAACTGGGGTTTAAATTTCAGGTATTTATATTATTCATATTTATGCTTGCAGTTGTTCACAGTCCTGCACTTGTATTGTAAACAGATCACAGTTTTTCTGGGTTTGCATGTCAATTTATTTTATCTACTTTTACACCACATTTCATGCAGAGAGCAGCCATGATGGTTTGTGTGCAGCTGGTACTTCCTCTGTACGTACATATGTGCATGTGTTTGCATGTGGGTGGGTGTTGTTGGACGAGTGAATATGTTGACACACTTTTAAATCCACTTGCCATAATCTCAGGTTAGTTTCAGAAAATGATGCAAAGCTCAGATGGTTGAAACAGAGACAGGAGAAAGATGTGAAACAGGAAATGTCAGAGAGAGACCCACAAGAAGAAGGTAGGAAGCAGAGGAGATTGGAAAGGCTGAGCGAAAGGTCAAGTAACCTTTTGTTCTAGGCGGTCGATAAGTTTCTGCAGTCTGTTGACCTGGATTATCCACTGGCTGTCTTCATCATAAACACCTGGAGGGGAGAGAGAAGCAGAGAGAAGGATGGATTTCAGTCAGAAAGGTGGGGATGAAAGGTGCTGCATACATCGACTGTATTTTAAACACTTTCCATCGACTGCTTCAACAGTCGCTGTAGTAAGGGGTGGCGGTGTGCCAGGAGGCATTTTAAGGATCCCTTTCATGTCATGCGACAAGAAACCAGGCCAATCAATGAGAAAAGCTTTGAGCACTGTAATCGAAGGTCCTAGATGCTCCGTAGTTTTTTCGCAGATCTCCTAGCAACCACATCTGGCGCTATAATCCAGGTCGACGGTTAAAAACGTATAACAATGAAAACAAAAACCACTGGAAACATGTAACTGTTAAGGTCAAGGTCAAATTTATTTATATAGCACATTTCAAACTGATGTGGAAAAAGGAAAATTTATCAGGATTCTAAGCAGAAATATTATAAAAATCATACATAGATTTCATATTCATTTAATTTGAATCAGGTTTTATGACAGTTAAGTAAAATCTAGATGCAATTTAAAAAAAGAAGAAATTGGAGGTGATGGCAAAACAACTCCAGGAGCAGCTAAACAAGCTGAAAACTAAAGCAGGTTGATTGATTGTATAGTAACTACAGTCCTGTACAATGTCAGAGCTTGTGGTAAACACCACATACTGTGTAGTAGTATCTGGAGTTGGTTAGTAATAGATTATAGAACAAAAGAAGTAACTCAGATTACAGAAATAAGCAGCCATTAAGAAGCCATTTTTTCTCACTATAATTGACAGTGACTACAAAAACATAAAAAAAGCTTTGTAGATGTAATCAAAGTCAATAGCTGACCCCTAATCTGACCCTGCACCCCTGCTAAACTGATATTAGCAGGGGTGCTAATATAATTATGTTTTAGCAAACTGGAACTGGAACCCAGCTGCAGAGCTAACAACAGGACAGCCAATTATAGTGCGCTCTGCAGGTACTGCATTGAGACTTGCCACTGACCTCTAAATATGTGCAACCTCAAACCTCCACCTGTGCCCCAGACGAGTGGCTTTGAAACTAAACATAGAAACACATGTGGTCACAGCCTTCCTCCACCTCAATCTCCCTCTGTGTGTCTCACTGCACTGTTTCTCTCACACCTACATGACCTTCCTTCCCCTCCTGTGCTCTGCTCTCCCTCGGTGTGACTCTGGTCCAGCAGCTTTTTTTTTGCTTCTGGCAGAAACAACACAGGATAACTCAAGGAAGGAATCACAGTTGAACATAATGCAACACAACATGGCGATGGAGAGTTATTCAAACATAAAAAAACATAAAAAATCCCCACCTGAACTGACGAGGCTAAAGAGAGGGTTGTTGGGGGAGAGGCTGTTGTTCCTCTGAAGCCTCCGATTAGAGCGACGACCGGACCACTGGATGGACAACACCTCTGGCTTCACAGGACCCTGTCTTGAATCAAAACAGGCCAGTAAATATCCTAAGCCTCACATATTTCAGCATACATTTTTACTTTCTTTTTGTTTTTCTTAAAAAATGTCAAACCGCTGAAGGACACACTGCATCACAGCCCTCTGTAAAGTACACATGCTCTTTCAGCACATGTCGTATGTGGTCATCACAAATTCTTCTATTTCTTACAATCTGTGATGAGAATCAGGTGTCTGGAGCCACAGTTGTCTTGACTTGCATTACATTTCTATGTAATGCTGGTCTGACAGTGATACTAATGGCAATGACAAGGTATGTGCACCTACAGGGTGTCTTCACCTAAGATTTATCTTACTGCTGTCAAGTTGTTGGTTCCCATACTTTGAAGGGACCTCAGGGTGTCTGTGAGTAGGCTGTGTGTGAACATGCATGATTATGTGTGTGTGTGTGTGTGTGTGTGTACATAGCATGTCATAATTCTATTTTGAACTCGTTCTACATTTTAAACACCGTACATGCTCACTTTTTCAGTTCCAGGACTATTACCAGATACAGTCACGTGGAAAACAAGGTCCTGTGTAACCAGACCATGCAATGATCAGAGAAACTACAAACCCAGTCATACAAGAAATGATTGCTTACAGTACATTATTGCTGCTAAATGTGCTTCTACAGTCATGGGTATATTTAGTTTTTCACACACTGCTTCTGTATTCTGGTTTACTTTTGTTAAACAAATGATGGCACACTGTGATCACGTGTTGATTTTCATCTGCGGTTGTGTTTAATAGCAAGAAAACCAACAAAGCTTTTGAAACTGAAGTTTTATAAGGAATAATGAACAAAAATTTCAGGAAGCTGATGTTGGAGACTGATGGCAGATGAACAGCAAAACACAGTAAAACATTATTACTACTAAAATGGAAGGAATTTGAGGTATAAGACCAACTTATACTCTAGATGTGAACTTTACAAACCCTTCACTTATTACAGCAGCAGGGTGAGGATGAAAAAGTGAAATAAGGAAATAATAGAAAAATAAAAAAGGAAAAATAAACAGTGGGAGTGGTATACACAGACATACATGTATATTATAGCTCCATCCTACACGGTGGCTGTAACAGCTTATTGCTGAAGGAGCTGCTCAGGGCCTCCAGTCTCATGCAGGGGTGAGAGGTGTTACCCATAATGGATATGAGCTTGGCTAACATCCTCCTCTCACCTACCTCCTTTATAGAGTCTATGGGACTGGCCTGGACACATCTGGCCCTCCTCACCAGTCTATTAAGCTATTTTCTTCCGTATTCTTCTTTAATTCAAAGGAAGGACTGAATCTGTTCTTTCAAACATGTTTAAAGGTTTACTTTGATTTTTAAAAAGTCACACAGAAAACATTTTACATGGGATACACTTGTTTTTCAAGACTGTGTGATCGAAACTTTGTTTTTCAACTGTAACTGTGCAGTATTCAGGAGTGCACTCATTTCAGTCTTAATGTAATGACTTTTGAAGCAACCAGGTTTTCTTCAGCTTGATCTGGTTTTGTTGGGAAGAGAGTGGTGGGGCATAGCACAGTTTTTAATTCACAAGCTGCTGTCTAATACATCTATACCACTGAGACTTGATGAGGACAGATTGGGAGGGGCAGATCCCTTTTGATCTGCCAGTGAGTCATAATCTCACCTACATAGCTGCTTTAATTGCTAAAACTTTCAGAGATATCTAGCAGATCAAAGCACAACAGCTTCCCCATCCACATGGTCCTCCTACAGTTTTTATGCCAACTGAGGAGGAGGGAAAAGAGGTTTCGAAGCTGGAGAGCAAAGTGCGACTTAGTAGAAGGGGAATAAAAGTCAAGATCTCAATGCTCATCTTCTTCCAGAGGGGATGAAGAAGAAGATGATGCCAATCCAATAGGAAACATAAAGCTCTTGAGCTATTGTTATGGCCCAAGCTCAGTTCTGAGTAATACCATCATGGCCTATTCACATATATAACTGAATACAAAAACCTATTTTAAACCACCAGAGAGAGAACCACATCTCCGAATGTTTGGAAGGACGGAGCAATTCAAACGCACAAGGCAATTTCTCCAGTGAGACGGCTGCAGGAAGAGGAGAAGCTGCTTGGGGAACGAGGGACAGTCACACTTTGAAATGACGTGAGAATGAAAGAACGATGCATTTAGAGGGAAGACAGTCTGTGAAGGTCTCCTTAATTTAAAGGTTGTTTATCCCAGCGCATCATTTTCTGCCCATGAGAATAAATGTCAACATAATTATTGTGTGAAACAAAATATTATGGAAAGCAAAACTGTATCAACCCAAAAATATAACTGGAAGTAAAATGACTTGACGGGGATTTGGATCTTTGTTTGCGATTTTGATAACTGCAGATGTAACGTCGGAAAAGATACAGACTGAAGCCACCCCCTCATTTCTCTACTGTTTCCTATTTTTATTTCTAAGATGAAAATGGGAAAATAGGTGTAGTGAGCTCTTGAAATATGTGCAAACATGCATGGAAATGCAGTATATAAGGCAAAAGCAGAGACTGTACAGTTCTAATGAGCTTGGAAGTCAATAATTGGAGCTTGAGAAGAAAAGTGACTGGACTTTGAAGTTTTTTTTAAAACGTTCTACCTCTCATGCAAGAAGCTTCTTCAGTTCATAGTCACTATTTGGTATGACCAGCTTCATTTTTTAAACACAGCATAAACTCTTTGGGAGGTTTCTAGTAATTTGTAGCCCTCAGGAATAGTTCTCCAGGCTTATTGGAGGATATTCAAAACTCTTCTTTGGATGCTGGCTGCCTTTAGATGGTCCCACACTGCTTCAGTAATGTTGAGGTCCAGACTCTGTGGAGGACAATCCACGACTGATCGTGTTCCATTGTTTTTCTATCAAGGTTTCCTTTGGCTGCATTGGCAGTCTGTTTGGGATCATTGCCATACAGAAAAAATAACCTTTTGCACATCAGATCTTTTCCAGATGGTGTATGATGGTTGTTTAAAATCTGATTGTACTTCTGTGCACCACCACCACCAGCTGAAATGCAGCCCTGAACAATGACAGAGACTCCATCATGCTTTACAGATGGCTGTAGACGTGCACTGCTACACTTCTCGCCTGTCCTCCTCCGTACAAGCTGATGATGACTTGAATGAAAAGTTCCAAATTTAGATTCATCACTCCATCAGACCGGTTGCCCCTGATTTTCTGTGTAGTTTTTGTGTAATTTGGCATACCTCAGCCTTTTCTCCTTGTTTAGTTCCTTAAGCATAGATTCTAGTCAGCCACCATTTCTGATGAGGCTTCATTGAACAGTAGACGGATCAACTGAAGGTTCAGATGCATTTCTCAGGTCCTGTGTTGGGTTTTTTGCTGGGTTTCGTCAGAGATTCTTCGTAGCTGCATCCATGGTATGAACTTTAAAACCCAACGTCGCCTCGCTCTTAAGTTACTGTACTGGGTGTCCATGCTTTCTGCCCTGAGGATCAAAAATTAGCACTTGATTTTGGAATCACTCGTGTCATTCTGCCTGAATTTGATCAGCAAATGTCAAGGAAAATTCTGTATGATTTCCAGCAGAGGGCATAAAAATAAATAGCATTGTTCCTGTACTGCACTCCAAAGCCTCTCAGTGCTGGAGTGTCACATGTCTGTCAAAGATACCAGCTGCTCTACACTGAGCTTCGACCTTTGCTGCATAAAGATTAAGGTGGCAAGAAAAAAACAGAAGGACTTTAGGACTGCGATGAATGTGTTTGGAATACCAAATACTTTATCTTTAATCTAACAAACAGATTAATTCCAATATTTTCTTTTCTCTTTATTTAAAGATCAAAGATAAAACTGTCACTGTTACACGTGTGAGGCTGAAGAAACCAATCTTTTTCAACCTTATGCTTCTCTGAAAGTCAGCTTTAGCAAACAACGTTGTGTCTTCTTAAACCTCATTTAAATCACATCTCATTTTTCCAGCATCCAATAAGCACTTAATTAGAAACACAGCAAGAGTTTGCAATGGAGTCTTTTCAGCAATATGTTTCCTCCGCAGAGACCCGAAGAGCAATTAGAGAAACAGAAAACAAGGGCAGCCTGGAATTAAAAACAAAACAAAACAAATGTATTATTTAGTAACAGTTCAATTTCAGAATCTGATGAATGCAGGTTTGGTTGCAAATGGCAGCAAATTGTGGCTCAGTTGTTGATCTGAGACTGGTGACAGGTGCATCATTACCTGTGCTTTAAATACACCAGGGTTAAAATGAACACAGACAAGACCTGCAGGGGACACCCATCTACATCCACACTTACACCATATATAATATGTTGCACGCTGGTGAGTCATCCTCACTAATGAGGCATGTCTGATTCCTGAACGCAGATCCAGACTGATCAAATATTTTGAGCACATGCGGGAAACAGAGTCCACTAAGAACATGAGCCTCAGGTTGAATCATCACTCCTTCACTTTTCACACTCAGAGGCGAGTATTCATTAGCAGTCAGTGCATTTATAAAAATTATAATAATAAGATCATGACCATATTAAGTCATATTTTTAATATTCTAGTATTCATAAACATGGCTTGCAGTAGTAAAAACAAACACACAACAAAACAAACTCCCATTTTTACACATTTTCATGATGATTGTGAACAGTTGTGACAACACAGCAGCAGAAATTCAACAACCCTGATTCTGAAAAAGAATGCTGCATAAACTGTTAATAAAAACAGAATGCAGTGATTCCCAAATCTCATAAACCCATATTTCATTCACAACGGAAAACATATCAAATGTTTAAACTGAGAAAGCGTACCATTTTAAGAAAAATATAAGCTCATTTTTAAATTAAAGGCAGGAATATGTCTTAAAAATGTTTTTTCAGGGGCATGTTTACCACTGTGTAGCATCCCTCCTACTTCCTTCAGCAGCCTGTAAACATCTGGGAACTGAGGAGAGCAGCTGCTGGATATTTGGGAGAGGTTGTCCCATTCTTGCCTGATAGAAGAGTCTAGCTGCTTAACATATGTTTTGTTTCACGATGCTCCAAATGTTTCAGTTGGTGAGAGGTCTGGACTGCAGGCAGGCCAGTCGAAGCCATGCTATTGTAATAAATGCAGTATGCAGTTTAGCATCTTCCTGCTGAAATATGCAAGACCTTCCCTGAAAAATCCTCTGGATGTTATATGTTGCATATGTTGCTTTAAAGCCAAATCCAGATGTGTAAGCTTCTAATTTCACCACAGGCACTATAATGCACCTTCATACTATCAGAGATGCAGGCTTTTGAGCTGAGCATTGATAACATGCCGGATAGTGCCTCTCCACTTTAGTCCAAGGGATGTAGTGTCCAACATTTTTCAAGAAGAATTTTACATTTTGATTTTTCTGACCACAGAACGTTTTTTTTTACTTTTCCTCAGAAACCTGATTATTCTGTGCCCATGCAGTGATTTCAATGAATCACATCTTTCTTTAATACAATACTACCTGAAGACCAAAGATCGAGGGCATCCAATATTTATCCCTGGGCTTGTTCCTTGTGCACAGAGATTTCTCCAGAATCTTTTGATAATAATAAATAAATAAATATTCAAAGTCTTAGTCTGAAAATGTGTCTGAGAAACTCTCTGAGATCCTCTTTTTTTTTATACACAATCATATTATTGACTTGTTGCCCATTAACTGAACTACCTGCAATATACTCTTTTTAGCGCTACTTTTCCAGCCTTTTGTTGCTCTTGTCCTAATTTTCTTAGATGTGTTGTTACCATGAAATTCAAAATGAGCAAATATTCTTCATTAATCAGTAAAATATCTAAACTTAAACATTTGATATATGTTCAGTATATTAAATCATATCAAATCAGATTTCACTCAGTGTTTTTAGATGCCATTCATCCATTAATCATTAGTTATTATTAATCTCTGGTTATATTTCACAGCTTGCTTTTTGTCCTGTATTCCTGCCCTTACTGCTGGCGGTTTCTTCCTGTTAAGAGGGAGTTTTTCCTTTCCACTGTTACCAAGTGCTCGCTCAAAGGGGTTTGTTTGATTGTTGGGGTTTCTCTGTACTATTGTAGGGTCTTTACCTTAAAATATTAATCACCTTGGGGTGTTGTTGTGATTTGGTACTATATAAATAAAATAAAATAGAATAGAATTGAACTGAACTGAAATATTTATAAATATTTTTATATATATTGTATTGTATTTTACACTGCACTGACTGATCTGGCACCATTTGTTAACGCAACATTTGGCACCTTGTCTGTGGAAAAAGAAAGAGAAAGAACTGAAAGATCCTAAAATGCAAAAGAGAACTACAGTAGATGTTTTAGCTCATATGAGCACTGTGCTTCAGTTCTCTCAGATATTAATAAGCCTTCTTTAATTTCCTCCACTTTGTCAACATTTCTTCGTGGAGAACAGGTTAATCAGATAAATTAGGACAAATAACTGCTGGATTGCAACAGAAAGCAGGTGTGTTTCACAAACACTTAAGAAGAACCTATGCTGGCATCCTTAAGTCTAAAATGTGGGAGGCAAACTGGTGTGTGTGGTTTAAAAAAAACAAAGTGAGAGCTGTAATTATTGGTGCTATTGTACAATATATTCTGCCCAAGTTTGAAAGACTAATTGTGCGTGTGTGAATGACCAGGGGAGATTTGTTCTTACTTCTCCTGGCGAGTCTGCTCAGCTGTGGTTTCCATGGCACACTCGAGTGAGCTTTGAAGTGAATGAAGCTGATTGGTTGTCTCCTTCAGCAGGAAGCGGGTCACAAACTGCTCCAAGTGGGTGGACTCCTGATAATCCTGTCAATCAAGGCGATTAGAGGAGGACAAGTTAGAGTAGGAGGCACGGTGAAGGAGGGCCGAACGAGGAGAGCTGTGACACGTTTCACATGCCAGCCGGGAGTCACTCGACGCCCAGACCTCCTCTGCTAATTAAAAGATGCCCACGAGTTCATTCATTTAGAAAAGATTACACAACAGTGCTGCTGGAAAGAGAGGAGAAGAAAGAAGCAGATGTCAAACCTTCTTCTTATTAACTTATTTAATAAAAGAATCCCTGTTAGCTGTGTTTGATCCATCACACCAGACCGATGTCAGCAAAGTGTCAGTTGACGTCGAGTTAAATGTAGGATGGTGAACTTAACCTGAGTCGAGTTTAACAACAGAATGTTTCCACAAAGTGAAAACTGAATTCTTCCATGTAACATTTACCAAGCTTACAACTCATTCTTTGTTTATGTCATGATTTAAATGGAGAATTCTGTCCAACAAAAGCTTTCAGCTAATATTTTATTAATTTTGTTGGCAGGTGCCCCCAGTTGACAGATACACTTGAGTTCAGCACCTTTAGTTCACTTATAGCATGAGCAAATGCCTTGATGTGGTAACTGTAAATGCAGGTGGATGATATACTGTAAGGTACACCCAACTTGACTCAGTTGAGAAAGCTGCTAATGTTCAGTAGTTCAGATATTTATTTCTGTCTGAGATCAGTCATTTTTATTTCAATAAATCTTTTTTTGGCTCTTTGGATCCAGGATTCATGTTCCAAAAGAAGCAAAAATCTAAACAGGAGGTGACGGCACAGAAAATGACAGGAGGTGATTTAATAGGAACTGATCTGCTGGTATGTGTGTGTCAACACTGATATACAGTTAGATCCATCATTTGTTGGACAAAAACTTTTTTTTGTAGTTTTGCCTCTGTACACTGCCATTGTGGTTTTGTGCTTTAATTAAAGAGGTTTTGCAAAAGAAAGAATAACCAGTTTTATACACTTGCCTTCATTTTCGGAGGTTCAAAACTAACTGGAGAAACTAATATATTTGTTTTCTAAATATAAAGATTTTAATACTTGGATGAAAATTGTTTGCAGCCAATGGCTGCCTGAAGTCATGCTCTGCTGGCCCTTTAATGCAGCCACCTTTAGTTTAGATGTCTTTCAGTTTTGTCTTCAGTAACTCAAAAGCTTCTCTGTTGGGCTGATATCAGGTGACTATCTTGGTCATTGAAGAATATCTCATTTCTGTACCTTGAAAAACTGTTGGATTGCTTTTGCACCACACTTTAGGTCATTATTGATATTTGATTGATATTTATTTATTCATCCAGTCATCACATATTACACAGACTGTGCACTGTCCACATTTAGTTAAATCTGAGCAGAGAGTTTAGCGCTGTACACTTCAGAGTTCATCCTGATGCTTCTGCCAGCAGTCACATCAATGAACACCAGGGACCCAGTCCCACTCACAGCAATACATCCAAATACTATAATATTGTGTACATCATACATCATGTTTGACAGATGATGTGATATGCTTCATATCATAAGCTGTTTCTCTCCTTCTGCATAATTTCCTCTTCCCATTATTTTGGTACAAGTTCAACTTGGTTTAATTGGTCCAAATAATTTTTACAGAACTGTGAAGGCCCTTTTATTCTGGTGAAGTCTAATCTGGCCGTCCTGTTCTTCAGTGTAACCAGTGGTTTGTACCGTTTTGTTAACCTGCTGTAGTTTCCTCTTTTATGAAGGTATCAGTTGATTGACCCTGACAATGTTATATTTACCTCTTTGAGATTGTTTTTTACTTGGTTAGTTTTGTGTAGTTTTTTTCTTCACAATGATTCTGTCTGTTTGTGAAGGTTCTCAGTCATCCAGGTCATCGTAGCCTAAAGAGCTTGGAGAGAAATGCATCTGGAAGTTTCTTAAAGATGTTTCACCTCTCATCCAAGAAGCTTCTTCAGTTCTAAGAGCAATTGGTGGACAGTCCCAGATTTTAAGCCCAATGGGAGCGTCTAATCACACACGCAAAAGTCACAATCAGGTTGTGGGTCACAATCAGCCAAGGTTTCAGGTAAACCCATTGTGAAACCTAGCCCTACCCTATGATGTGACTTACTGAGGCCAAATGGTCCAGGATGTGAGTGGGCGTTAAGGCGTCTGGGAGGGGATCTCAAAACTGGATTATAGATGGCAGACAGTTGGTGTCGTAAGCCACCGCCTCTGTTCAAAGATGGTCATTCACAGTGGACACAGATGGCTTCTTTCACTCCTCTTTCAAACAACTTGTCTTCTCTGACCAAAATGTGAACACTGGCGTCCATAAATGATTGACCATTGTCTTTACGATGCAGATGAACAGCTGAGTCTTGTCCCGTCGAAGTGGCTCTGATTCTTTAAGGCCTTTTGGTGTTGCTGAGCTGATAATCAGAATGGACCAGACTTTTAAATTTTACTTCTCCTTGTTGCTATCTGATAAACTCTCTTACTTGAATCAACATGTCTTTGACCTTATAATGAAAGCTCTAGTGAAAAGCTGCCAAAGACAAACCAACTCCAGAGCTTTTCTCTGCTTAATCTGTAATAAAACACCAAGGAGTCAGCCCTGATCTGTTTCCCAACTGTACATTTACTTTTTGGCCTCTGAAAACGGGGGCTGTGTATAAAAGTGGCTGCAATTATTAAACATATAAAACAAAATATTTGTGGAATCCTGTAATTTAAAGCTGGGAGTCTGAACTGTAAGTACACCTTTAAATACTTTAAACTGTACTTTTAAATGTGTTATGGGTAAGAGGTTAGCAAACATTTTCCAATTTACATATTCAGGAGTTCTATTTATCCACATGATGTCACTATTTGCTGCCCCTTTGGTTTGTTTTGATCTCTACTGACTCCCCAAAAACATATCAGGCTGCTAACAGCCTGAACACATTCATTAGTGTTCACTCTGTAGGGTATTTATTTATCAGAGAGAAAGTGAAAGGGTCTAAATGATGGTAAAAAAGCTGAGGGAAACTCAGTCATATGATACCATGTGCATAGTCGTGATACTATAAACATACACATGCAGTATTGAGAAGTATGGCTTTAAAGAATTAAATGTGTTATTTTTGCGGCTTTAAAGCTGTAAACAAACAGCATCAATCACCACCTCTTAATGTTGCATCCTTCTTCGGATTGGTGTAACAGGTGTTTGCCTGCAGTTATTTATGGGAAATAACATGTTTACATTTCTATTATGTTGGCAACAATCAGCTTCTTGTCATTTTGTGAGTCAGAGTTGGATATTTTTTCATGGCAGGTTGGAAAATTAGACTCCATGAGGCTTTGGAGAGATGTCATTTGTTATGCGTGGAACAGCGCAGCAGGGCTAAGTGCTGTTTTGAATCTAATCAAAGGAGAGTGAGGGATGGTCAGCACAGCAGTTTGCTGTTTGCATGGCAGACCTGCTCCTACAGTTCTGAGCACCATGACTGTTTGTACACTCCACTTACAATGAGGCATATGAAGGCAAACGCTAATGCAACTTGGATTAGAGAGTGCGTAATGCATGCATGGGAGCAAAACAAAAGATAGTGTTTCTTTCTTTGGGTAACTGCTGTGTTTTTCAATAGTACGATGAAAATGGCTGAATTTTAAAAGCTGGATTTGTTTATGTGTTGTGTACATGTGTGCGCAGACACACACACACATAAACACACACACACTAATTGCAGTTTGTTGAGTGGGTTCCTCCTGGGAGAGAGATAAACTCTTAGCAGCTCCTCTAGCATTCAGATCATTAAGACTCTTCCCCATCATTTCTTTTAACAACATACATACACAAAACCATATGTAAGCAGACTAGATTAGGATTAAAGATAACACAAAATCTCTGCAGTGTTTGCAGTATTACTTTTTTTTTAAGTCTCATTATCTCGCATACAGAGTTATTGTTTGATCCCCTGGCAAACGCACACACATGTACACACCTGCACACACCTGCACACATGCCTGCGCGCTCGCTCAGCCAGAGTGAGTCACGACAAAACCGGTAAAGGTCAGTCTCCTGTGATCTCCACCTTTGTGCAAGTGTGTGTTAGCGTGTGTGTCCGTCTCAACAATGTAGAACCATTTTAAACAGCTTCATGTTTCTTTTTTTTGCCTCTTCTTTGATCTTTTATTTTCATTTGTACAAAAGGTCAAAGGAGAGCTTTGTTGAAGGCAAAGGTTTTCTATAATTTTCTACCTCATTCTCTGACCCAGAACTGCTGCTAAAATCATAGCATTTAAGTCCGCACTGAATAAATGCAATCCCAGCCCTGCAATCATACCTCAGCTTCAGCTTCAGTTAGTTGTTTTTACCCTTAGTAATTATAAAAATCCTGATTAACAATTATAATTAAATGACATCAAAAGCAAGCTGATTGAGCACAACAACTATGCTAAATAAAACCCAGTTTGCATGTTTTAATCTGTTTCTGGGGAGTGTGTAAATTTCCACTAATTTTAAACTTACCAAACAGCAAACTACACGGCTACATTTTACCAGGCAGCAGCATTTTTTTTTTTTTGCATATTATTTTTTTATCAATTAAAACTTTAGATTACAGGTTTGGCATCAGTATTTGTATAAAATAAAACACGGACTGAGTCTGATCACATAGATTTGGATCTTCAATGCTTCTTCCAGCACCCCCGCACATGTACATAAAGACTTGAGGCATGGACACAAATAAATTAGCTTGTGTGCACACACTTATTGTATTCCACTGCAAAATTAAAATATATATTAAAAAAAACTCACCTTGCAGCCCCCTCACGTACATCCCCAGCCAGAGACTACCCACTCAAATACATACTCAGCCCAAGAGAGACGATTGAGCTTTATTCTTGTGACTAAAGGAGCATCTGTTCTCCTTCTTGCTCAGCCAATACCCAGAGACAATCAGAGAAACACGGGGATTGTATTTTTTTTTCTATGACTCATTTCTAAGGTCAAAGAAATCTTATAAAAGCACCAGCAGAAAGGCTTCATCGTGGTGAAATCCTGTGTGTCTTTCACAGTCCAGTGTTGGAATTTAATTTGGAAGTTATTGCACAGTCTGTCCAATTTGTGCAGAATAATTTGTCTTCATTTAGGCTCAAATATCCAATGTGAGTGTTTGCTAGGGGGAGCACTAGAGATTTTCTTGTGAGGATAAACTACAGCCTTTTAAAAGCTGAGTGCAAGGTGAATAGCATCAGTAGAAAATGATAAATCCTTAGCATACACACTGCCTGGTTCTCCCCTCTGCCACCGCCCCACCGATGTCTCATTTCCGGCTCTCAGTTATCCTCTTGGAGAACAGAAAAATGATTTGAGGTGCGATTTGATTTTCACACCTCAGCTTGAACATGTTGAGACCCTTGAATGATTGCAAAAGGGGTTGCAGAGCTATGTGTATTTTATCTCTGCAGAAATGGTGAAATTTCAAGCAGGTGTACTTCACAGCCATGCTTCTTCATGTCTAACCTTTTTTCCACAACGCCTTTTTGTCTTATGAGCTTCTACTACTTTTTTGCACCTCATATTTTCTTAATAAATCTTTTTTGATCCAATTTTTTTCCATAAAATCTACCTTTATTGCTGTTTTTCCCCAACACACTCTATAAACCAAAGCCTTATCTGCCATTGGCCATCATTTATCTTTGTCACTACAGCTTTTACATGTAGAAGTTGGATGTCATCATTTGTTACCTCTTTCTGTGCCAGTAAAAAAAACAATACAACTGACAAATTAATGGTTTGACTCCCACACAATGGCCACGATGAGATGTGTCCGCTTCACTGAAGATCTGAGGGGCGATTTGAGCTTCACAGCATGTGTTGTGTGCGCCAGCTGAGATACTACAAAGAAGACGAGAGAGTGTGACAAAGAAATAGAAGTTCTCCCTCCAGATCTAATAAGCCACCTCTCTTCCTTCTGCTCACATCCTTTTCCCATTTCTCTTTGTCATTTCTCCTTTCACCCTGCCATTTTTCTTCACATCTGATCATTCCTGTCTTTTTGACTTTATGTCTCATGCCACTCTCATCTTCCTTCCTCTCGTCTCTGATAATGCAAAGGGCACTCTGCTTCAGACAGTAAGATCAAGAGGACGTAATACATAAAGATCAAAAGCCATATTTGTTTGGAAACGCAGCCACAATCCATTCAATTTGTCATCTGTGCTGGCTGCAAGTCCAAAAAGAATTATAACATGTTTTGTTCTGGGGGGTTCATTAGTAGCATGCATGAGCCATGGCTTGTCCTTTCTGGCTCTGTAATGGAAATGTGACTAATGGGAGATCTGAGAACGCCAGCTGGGCGTCCTCCCAGGAGCATGCTGATTTTCAGCATGTAGCTTTGGACACATTCTGGGAAAATCAAACATGCCTTCCTATTGTCCTTACATCTTCTGAATTTAATCAAATGTTTCCTGTGTTACTCCAATTGACACAACTTATCTCAAATGTCGCATCCACTGAGTCTTAACTCACTCACTGTGAAAAACACACACACATATGATTGTGATGTCTGATATCTAGCAAACAAAAATTTATAAAGGAAATTATCATTAGATAAATTTATTTTATTGTAAAAAAAAATTAAAAATTAGTGGCCTTTGCTACGTGAATTCAGCTTACAGCCATTTGCCAAGATGTACCTAAAGCTCTACTTTAACATGCAGGTATAAATAGTTCTAATTTATTATGTCACCACCGTGTCTGCATGCCTAAGCGCAGTGAGTTGGACTGACTTTCTTATATAGCGCTTTTCTACTCTCCCAGAGCACTCAAAGTGCCACATTCACCCATTCACACACTTTCTGATTTTCAGTGGTTCCAAGCTAACGTTCACACACATTCATACTCTGATGGATGCATTGGGTTAGTATCTTGCCCAAGGATACTTGGCATGCAGACTGGGATCGAACCACTAACCCTCCAATCTAACCTGTCAATCAGTAGACGACCTGCTCTACTTCCTGGGCCACAGCCACCAATGTGATTGCTGCCATGTGATTGGCTGATTAGATATTGAGTTGAACACGTGTAATAAAATTGCTGATGAGTATACAGACACACACACATGCATATATTGGCAACTTTGTTACACCAAAGAAACTGTTGACAAAACAAAAATTTCCTTACTGTTTTATGCTACGTTTATAATATTAAAGGTGCATTGAAAATCTGTTGTGTCAGTGGCTTCAAACCTACTTTATTTTCATCAAGACGACCTTCCTGATAGAAAGAGCCCAAAAAACAGTCTAATGCTTTAACTTATTTTGTCATCTTACCTTCTTTGTTTTGTCCATCGCCTTCAGGATGGACATGTTCAGGTCTTCTAAGGCAGCAAGAACGTTCTCGTATTCACCGAGGTGCTGGGAGAAGTACTCTTCGAAGCAGAAAAACCAAACCAAAAAAACATTTTGTGAGTCAGACAACTGGGACAGGGCTGTAGGTGTTTTGTTGAAGAAGCACTGGTGTGACACCTCACTCGCACTGCCTTAGGGGTTTGGTCTGGGAGCATGTGACCATGTCTAACATCTTACTTTCCTATCTTTACTTTTCTGTCTGTATTTAAAAGACTCAACTTACCACAGAGTTCATCCGTGTCCACATTGCTGTAAAAGAAGAAAATGACAGGTATTTAAATTAAAAACAGACATCTCCAGGGAAAGAGGTACACTTTTCCTGCAAAAATCTCTTTGACACAGTCTTCGCTTTGATGAATCAATGTGATGACAGATAGAACTGAGTAAAATATGCGATGAGTAACAGAATAATTTTGGTGTTTTGGCCTCCAGAGGCATGAGTGAGAGACAAATTGGCCAAATGGGGAGTTTTTGAGTCGAAACCTTTCAGAAATGTTGGCTGTTTCTAATAAATGTTCATGCATGGATGCTTTTCTGGGTGGTCTGAGTATTTTTGTTCCTGAAAGAGAGAGCCTAAAAGAGAAAAGAAGTGGAATAAAGGAGAGGTGACGAAGTGAAGAGAATATTAGGCACTATATCAGCACTACAACGATCTTCGGGAGACACAAAAAACACATCTTATTTCTTGCTCTAGTCATTGATACCAGGGGATTTCACTCGTTTAAAACGCATTTCATGCAAGCCGTGGCTGCTGTTTGCAAGACGAGAGTGCTGCAATCAATGATCCAAACAGGAGAAAACACTTACAAACAGCTGAGAATGGAGAGAGGAACCAGAAGTCAGAGAACTAAGTAACGGACCATTAGCCTCTCTCCTGTTTTGCTTGAAGCCTGGTTGCTCTGACACCGAAGGTACATTATCATTGCTCTGAAGATTTGTTACCTTTATAAATAAATGAAACAGCCTTGAAGTACTGTAAATACAGTTAATTCCATATCAATAATCTGCCTTCCATACATGCAGCATGCTGTGTATGCCTGTTTAAATCCAGTGTATTGAATAATGTCAGTGTTCGACATGGACCTGAGCAGGTTTAACAGCCTGTCAGGCAGTCCTTACAATCTGGTTACTCGTTCTTTAATCAATATAGGATTCAACCGGAGACTTCCAATTGACTTCCTTACAACTTTGTCATCTGCCTCCTCCTGTGTTCATTTCACAGGTGGAAGCACACATTAACACGGAGTCTGGTAGAGATAACAGGAAACTGGACTCCACTGCATGTCAACAGTATCCACTTGTTTGTGAAGTAGTTCGATTGTGTACTGTTTTACACATTCACTTGACTCAGTGAAAGGTTGTTGGTTCAATTCCAGCTATAGCCACAAATCCTCTTTAATATTGAGTCAGGAAGAGATCTGGTGTAAAAATGTGTTTGTGAAATAATCATTATCACTTTAAAATATTAAGGAAGTAGACAGACGTTTAGATGGTGATGACTGTAGGAGCAAGTGGTGACAAAGCCAGACAATTTCTTCTTGCTTTTCAAATGGCTATAGGCCAAATAATGTGTTTTCTTTTGTTAAGTCACCCCTATCATTAGCTTAGCTTGTTGAGGCTATGTAAAGTATACGATGAGGACTTGTGCACTAATGACCTCTTCATTAATTACACCTTGCTGTTGCTGCAGATCAGAATATGCATATGCTTTGGGTATAAAGGGATGAACATGGTCAGCAGCAATAATCAGGTAGGCTGTGGTGTTTAAATGATGCTCAGCTGGTGCTTAGGAGGCTGAAATGTACCAAGAAAATATCCTTAACAACATTAAACCACTACCTTCTGCTTGAACTGCTGATACAAGGCAGGACTGATATATGCTTTCATGTTTTTTTACATCCAATTCTGGCCCTGCCATCTGAATCAGACCATCATCCAACATTCAAAGTTCAACATGTTCAGAGATGCTCCTCTGCATGTCTTGGTTGTAATGAGTTCTGATGCTCAGTTTAAACTTTAGCAGGTCATTGCAACCATATCAACATGCCTAAAGTTTCTAAGTTGCTGTCATGTCATTGGGTGTGTGTGTATATAATAAATTTAGTTAGTAACTGTATTCTGATTTTAAGAAATCTGGATTTGTTTCTAAAGTTATCCTTTTATAAATGTCTATAAAAATCAATTAAACTTCAGTTTTGATGCCTCTGTGCTGGGTCTGCAAAAACCTTTTCTGAAAAAAATGAAATTTAGTTGTTATTAAGTTCAACTTTAGCTCTGTGAGTGTGTGTACAACACTTCAAAAGGCTCAATAACTGGTTAGGTGAGGTGACCAGACTTACTGATGGCTGTGGCCACCCCAGAGCTTGTTTTTTCTTTTGTCCACTTGCAGTTTATGTAAGTTTGGACACCAAAACAGTGGAACTGTTGAAACATATTGATTTAAATTTAAAACTTCCAAGGTGATCATTGTGTGATGTAACGCCGAGTGCAAATCTTGCATTCTTATAATTGTTGTGATGATGTGATGAGCTGCAGCAGCTATTTATTCAGAGAGCGGAATCAACCTGTATCAAACCACTTGTGTCAGAGCGTTTCATTTTCTGGTTGTTTAATTACACCAATGAAGTAGGTAACATGAGTGACACACCACTGTGTGGAATGAACAGAGATATTTTAATAAGCTTCCTGATAAGTGTACTCATTAAGCAGTGTTAATAGAATTAACACTGTTTGCTTCGGGTGATATAGACAACAACAATCATCCTGTGACTATTACTCTATCAACAGACACTAGGGCCCAGTGTGTAAACTAAAAGCCCCACAACATGCAGAACAAGTTCCTTTACATTCTTGTGTAGTTTTAAGCTAGCTCTTTGTTTATAATAGCTGGCTGGATGCTCAACAGCTGCTTGTTTTAAAGCTTAGAAAAGTCTCTTTCTAGTGTTTTTAGACCACTGATGCAGAACCTGCATCTGATTAATGTGAGCCATACCAAAGAAAACTTAACTAATAGCTTACACAGAATGAAGTTTCTTATTATGAAGCACTTTTTGAAGAACTATTTTCAACCTGATTCAGACTGCAGATCTTTATTAGTACACATAATCGTCATTATTTTTCAATGTCTAACGTCAAACTGAGGGCCAGGTCAGGTGGTTTATTCAAAGTGGTAATTCATCACAAAAAATACTGAGTGCTCTCAAGTCTTCGACATCTCTATTAGAAAATGTATTCCTATTGAAATAAATCACTATCATCACTTCTTCTGTTGTGAATAGCTGCAGTTTAGTTTCATAAAACCAAATGTCCAGCAGTGTCGATTCAATGCACGACAGAGTCAGTGGCTAAAGTGCTAAAAGTGGCGCTCTGTGTGAAACCGCTAACGCTAACCATAAATTCTCCATTTCATTGGCAGGTAATCAAGGGTAAACCAAATAGTAATGTGTGATTATATACTGGTTGTACACGTTGATAGATGATACAGGCATAAAGTTACTCTATATTATACTGTGTATATTTATGACAGCACTTGTTAGCTTGTTTGTGCACATGCTAATTGAAGCGCGGTACAGAAGCTAGCATGGCTTCACACTTTTATTTCTCTTCTGTTATCACTATCTAAACATAAGATCAATAACAGATGCTTTTACTAACCTGACCATGTTCTACATCACTCTACAACAACACACTTATATTTAGTTCTACTTGTTTCCTTAATATACAACTTTAATCGGGGACTTTAGGGTTAAGGATGCCAGTGTTATATAGCTGGAAGACAGAGATTAGAAATAGACTTACATACTAATCTAAGCTTTGTCAAAATGGCACTAAAAGCTTTGTTCACCTGCTAAATGCCTCTCAGACAGAAACAGTGCTTCAGTGCTGCACTGCTATTATATAACTGAAACTAACAGCTATTTCTAAATATCTTCTGGCTCAGCGGGTCATTTGCTCACAAATGCCTTCAGTGTAATCACAGAGGAGCGACTGTATAAGTATTATCTGTATCCTGATTAGGACTGATGCAGGAGCTGGTTCACATTATAATGTCTGCAGGGAGCATAAGTAATGTGGTTTCTCATGTGTGTGATTTAAAAGAATTGGTGTGAACTAAAAAGCAGAAAAATCAGTGCAAATCGGTCGACAGTAAAGAGTCAGTGTGTCTTTGGCTTCCTCTCACCGTCAGGTGTTTGGGACATTGTGGATATAAAGGGAACATTGCACATCAGTGCCTGATTTTTAAAAGTAGATGATCTGTATTTACACACGTTGTGCTTCCACCTCCAGCTGAGTCTTACAGAACAAAGCTGCAGGTCAGGAGGAAAAGAGGAAGACCACAGAGAAGGTTCACAGGTGTAGTGAGGGAGGATATTGGGACCATCATTAACGATGATTTAGGCCTCATTGTGATGCGTTAATGGTTTCCCTGATTGAAAGGTGACTTATAATACACAAGAATTTGGAAACCATGTTAGACGCTAGCCTGATATTTGAGAGTAAAGCATGCAGAAGCTAACTTTATTTCCTCTCCTTAGTGGCAGTCTCTCAGGGTGAAACACATACAGAAAATACATAGAATAAACTGGCTAACATCTGCATCAAAATAAGTTGTACAGCATGGGAAACACAACAACAGTATTACAATGAACGACTATATAAGAAAACAGAATCCATCCTGCCTGGGTGTTTCTAGCCTTTAAATACAGTTTAGTGATTCCAGGATATAGCCCATAACATCGTCACCCTTGAAAGGAAACGGTTGCTTATATTGGTAGTTAAGAATAGATGCTGTAATAGTGATTGGGGAAAAAAAGATGTGTGAGCCAAAGGGAGTGGAGAAGACGACGGGTGGGGTCAGCTATGATTGTGCTAACGACACAATAAACGCAAAGCTGCAAGTTTAGTCCTCTTAACACAAAAAACGAGAATGTGAGAGAAGATGATGGGTGAACTCATCAAATTAATATTCTGTTTGAGTTATTTTGCGTTGGATGTTTTATATTATAATCTGTACAATGTATAAATCAATAAAAAATGGCTCTCTTTTCTCTGTTTTAAGTTGTTATGATTTCCACAGAACACTAAGCTTGAACATGAATGTTTTATATGTAAACACTACACTACTTGGTGAGAAACTATAAATGATAACACATCAACCAGAAGCTCACTGCTCCTGTGCATTAAACAGGAAGAGTAAACAGAAAAAAATTTAAATTTGTTCAGATCATTTTGAAGGTCATAAACATAATAGTTGCAGTGTTTATTTCATATTATATAATATAATATAAATAGCGTCATATAGCTTCAACCTGTTTTTCAGCTGTGGGAGAAACCAGAGTTCCCACAGAAAACCTGCACAAGTGCAAACTCATCATAGAAAGGCCCCGCCTTGGTTCAGAGCTGGGACCGGCTTGTTGTGAAACAAGAGCACAAACCACTAAGTCCCCATGCTGCTGTAAGCAACGTGCTACAACCTTTACACATTATTGAATGTACAAGATGCAACGCAACTCTGAAATATTTGGGTTTAAAGCAACACTTGGCTTTTTTATTCAGATTGCAGTAAAATTAAAAAAAAATTGAACATAAAGTCTGAAACAGACTATTACAGCTCTGTATTTTCTAATAATTTTTATTTCATTTTTACTTTTTGTTTTTACTCAGTTTCAGTTAGTTTCCAGGGTCGATTTGGTTTAGTTTTTATTGGTTAAAAATGTTTAATTTCAGTGTAATTTTTGTTAATGTCACTGTCAGTTTTAATCCGGCTGTCTTAGGGCGAGAGGCAGGGTACACCCTGGAAAGGTTGCCAGTCTGTTGCAAGGCGAGCACAGACAACCATTTGCACTCACATTCACACATATGGGCAATTTAGAGTTTCCAATTAACCTATTCCCACTGACTGCATGTCTTTGGACTGTGGAAGGAAGCCAGAGTGAACCCACGCAAACACGTGGGAGAACATGCAAACTCCACACAGAAAGACCCTGGGCTGATGGAATTGAACTCAGAACCTTATTGCTGTGAGGCAACAGTGCTTTCCACTGTGCCACAGTGCTTACTTTTATTTATTTTTTTTACTATGTATGATTGTATGTCAGAGGCAAAATTTAGAAAAATCTCTACAGGTATTACAATTAAAAAAAATTTATTTTTGAAAGCAGGAGACTCAGTCTTGTACATTCAAAATTACCTCTTGAAGCCTCATTGGGAAAGCTCCAATAAAAATTTTACCAGCCATTTCATTTATATTGTTATATTGTTTTAGTTAGTTCACAAAATAATTTCAGCAAATAAATCTCTTCTTACTTTTAAAAAGATGAATGTTATTAAAAAGGAAAACAGAACAATATCTTTCAGAATTTGGAAAGCGATTACTCTCACCCCGACAACAACCGACACATCTGAATTCAAGCCATGGAATAAACTGGTAACAAGGTAAAGTGAGTCTTACTCTGTGTTATGGGTATCGATGGTGTGAAAGAGCTCCTTCAGTTCCTCAGCTGTCAGGACTCCGTCAGAGAAGTAGGATTTGAATTCGTCAAAGGACAGCTTTCCATCATCTGGGGGTAAAGAACAAATCTTCTCAGGATAACTTCTTTCTAAATACTTCAAAACATCTTGGATTTGGTTTGTGTTTGCAAGACATCAGACCATAAGAAAATGTGTCAAAAAATGTAGAAGTGAAACCGGTGGATCATTTTGTTATAAAACTGATAAGATGGCATTAATAAAGAATTTTTGTCTTGAGCTGGTTTGACCTGAGGTGTCTTTAGATGTTAAAAATTATACCATTTAAAACATGGCATCAAGTTTAAACATCAGTTTCTCTTTCACATCAAATGAGGAGTAATATAACATAACAAAATAAACCAGCAAAGGTACATTGTTCTTGTTTTTATTATCCCTCTCTCTATATATAAAGAGAGGGACATCACCATTTGTTCCACTAGACTAACATTATATCAAACAGTCAGTCATTTTTTATGATTTGAGGCTCTGCAATTATGAACAGAATAAAAGTAGTATGAAATATTCATGAGCTGAAAATAAACACAATTTCAAAACAGAGCGCTCCAAACTGAACACCCTCCGGCGAAAACAAAGACCAACGACATCTCGTTTTTCACGCAGCTCTGGCTCCAGTGGTGTCTTCCTGTTTTTGTGACACAGTGTGGCCCGTCCTCAAATTGTCACTGCTGACCTGATCTGGAGGAAATGTGTAGCATGTTTCTATAGCTGCTGTGAGGGAACACAATCACATGCCCAAAAATAGAGCCTACAGTGAGTCACTGTCAGTGCATTCAGAAATACGCTCGGAGCAGGTTTGGCATGTGCTGCTCCTTGTGCAACAATAAAAACAAACATGTGGGATGACTTCTCCTGCTGCATGACAAGGCTTCAAATCATACACGGCGTGGGATGGATATTTAGTAGATGATGGAGCATGTCATGCCATGTGAACAATACTGATTTGCTATTTTTGGTCATTTCTGCTAAATTCAAATGGACTGCATTTATGTTGTGTATGCTGCAAGCCGCAGTCACACATTCATGCAGGTTTTTAATGGGTAGATATAACAAATACACTAATGACACAAGGGGCAAACGGGTCAGCAACTTATCCAAGAACACTTCTACATGCTGCCTGGAGGAGTTGGGGATCAAACCATCAGCCTTCTGCTACAAACTGAGGCCTCGAATTCAAAAGAAGGACAACTAAATGTAGAGGTCTGTTAATTTGTCGGTATGTTATATGACTTATAGGAAACTTTATTCTACTATTTTCCTTTTTAACATTTTAAAACAAACAGCTGTTTCCAGAAATGGGTGCTAATGTTTACTTGTTTATTGCAAAGTACACCCGCCAGGTTATCGCTGATGGACGTTATAGGATGGACATAGAGGCAGTTTTTCGTGACGTCGCCTTCTGAACCCTCGACATGAACATTTTGGCCATTTCCAGCTTGTTTCTATGAAGCTGTCAAACAGGGTGAATCTCAGACATCGTGGCTACTGCACTCATGAGTCCACAGTCACACAGACCAGTCGGGAAATCCCTGGTAAATATCAGTTGCTAGAAAAAATGTGTATTGTCCGACCAACTGGCAAGTGGCTGCAGGTAGTCATTGGGTGAAAGTGGTTACAAAGAGGTATACAGTACTGTATCAAAAACAGTGGGATTTGTTTGGTCGCTTGCAGGTTGTCATGGTTACGTGTAGTCTGCATGGAAGACGCAGACTTGTCTGCAATGCAACTCACCAAGCGGTCGTGAAACTTGAAAAAGAGTGACCCAAACCAGAAACAGAGACTACTCCCCTTCAACATAAAAGCTGCACCTTTTGAAACATGTTGGTTGCATCAGTTAAGAGCAGCTTTTAATTTGAAAAGCAAACGTTCTCTGTTAGAAGTAGGTGCATAGATAGAAAATGAGACAGCTTTTTATAGGCCATCAGCTGGGACTTAACCAGCTGATATTAATTTGCACAAAGTATCAGGACTGCTTTCTAATTACTGACAGATTTCAGCAGGGGTCATGACTTTTTGTGCCTTTTTGCACCTTCCTTTCTTCATATGTTCAACACCTTTTCTCTCTGTCATTTCTTCTATTTACACATAACTTAATTCATGGACATTTAACGTGTGATTTCTTTGCATGTGTGGATTGGATGGGTTGTTACCAACATCTGGTAAGAATTTCCTTATAAACTGATTTATTTTTTTCTTATATTTATTGTTTTGTGGAAATTAATGAATGGTTTGGTCACGCTTTTCACAGTATTTTTACAACAAATAGTTTGCAAGTGTTTTCAGACAAGTCGGGGTCTTCCATGAGTGACTGAGGTCTAAGGTTGGAACCTGTCAGTCACAAGATAACCACAACTTAAAGCATCATCTAACCAAATTGCTAACTTTCCTACTCCCCTGGCTAAATGTTAAATTGAAATGGTAAACTGTGATTTAGCATTATACTCTAATGAACAGCACAAAACCACAGAAGATGTAATGTAATGAGGCGGTGATACAAGTAGACTATAAACTAGCAAATGTGTTTATAAAGCAATCAGAAAAGTGAAATAAAAAATAAAGTCGCCCCCTGCAGATCATCATCATGCAGATTTGAGGCACTTTGACGTTTGTCCTCATTGTTCAGACCCGGAGGCTACTTAAATCTTTTATATATAATCTATGTTTATGATACACTTCAGTAAAAGTCAGAGCATCAAAGTCATTTCTTACAAAAACATTATTTAAATTTAAAAAATGAACATTAGCCAGAATTAAATGAAAGAAATTTAGATCTCATTTTATTTATTGCAGAGCATATTTAATATCTCAGCAAACGAAGACTTGCTTGAATAGTGTGGGGACAAAACAGTTTTTAAATGAAAAGTAATCAGTGAAGCAACTTAAAGAAGCAAAGATGGAGGATTTATGTGCATCCTATATTACACTTGCATGTGTAACAGAAAGAGATTTACACTGTTATTTTAGTGCTTTTTGGATTCCCTGCCTTTGTTGTCTGCTCTTCTCTGATCAATAAGAACATAAAAGATGTATTTTTGTATGTTTATCCTGCATTAGAGAGTGGAGGTGAAACAACAACATAATTTACCACCTGATAAGGCACCTCTGAGTCATTTTGTGTGGACCGCTATCATAAAAGTGTTCACAAATGTCAGTGTTTTTCTTTGTAAATGCTCTGAAACTGAACCTCAGTGGGCATGGTCAGTTTCCTGTTTCCATGGAAACTGACAGAGTATCAGCAGAGAGTCATGATTGGAATTTCATTGAGAAAGTAATCTGTGAAAGAAAGGTTGAAGTGATGCTCAAGACAGAAGAGAGTGGTGTTGGTGTGTGAATCTGAAACGAGCCAGATGGTGAAATACTCACCGTTTTTATCGGCCCTCCGTAAGATCTGTAATTAGGAAATGAAGAAAAAAACAACAGGATATTAAAGCAGGTTCCACACCACCAGAGTTAAAGTAAGTGTGTGAGTGCGAGGATCATCGATCACTCTGCCGAAAGCAGTGCGTCATTAAATTATTGATAGTGCTGTCCCAGAGTCCAGAGGAGATGAAAGGCGGAGTGGCAATGACCACATCAGCTGTAAAAGGCTTGAGCCACCAACCTCGAAATAGCACATCCTACTTTTACTTACTGTGAAGAAGAATCTGCACAGGCGGCTTTAGAGGATAAATCTATATCTACATGATGTCTGTTTTAAATTCATTCATTTATTTGTGGGATTTCCCAACTAAGAGGACTCTAGCCCAAAGCTATACACAGGTTTAAAAAAAAGAAAAAGAAAACTACTATAAAATATCCACCCACCATCTTCAAGCTCCTGGCAGTCGATTCTGTGCTCTGATTTACTTTTTTTTTTCAGTTTTTTTAATCTGCTGTACAAATACTGCTTCTCTCTGTCTTCATCTCTTAGTTAAATTCAGTTCCTCTACAAAGCTACAAAGCAGAAAAAATTTGTTTTGTTTCATTATTATTTGAAATATCTAATCAACCATTCACTTGGCAGGAACCATCACAACCATGTTAGAAAATGGTCCTAAAAAGAGAAAGAAAATATCCAGTGAGTGGCCGTTCTCTGGATGAAAATTCCAGAATGAACTGACTGCTTTGAGCTGATAGGAAGGCAAGAGTAACCACTCGTTGGAACCAAGATATGCATAAGAGCATCTCTAAATGCCCCACATGTTGAATTCTGAAGTAGATGTGCTAATTGGTTTCAATTTCTGCTGCTACATTCGGATGGCAGGGTCAGAATTTGTCATAAACAACATGGAAGCATGGATCCATCCTTGTATCAGTGATTCAGGCTGCACAGTTTGGGTACCTTAGTACTGACTGAGCATCATTTTAAGGCCACAGCCTACCTGAGTATGGTTGCTTATCATTATAACCACAGTGTATTCATGTTCTCACGGCTGCTTCCAGCAGGATCACATATCATCTCACAAAATTCAAAATCATCTCAAAATGGTTTCTTCAGCATAACAATGAGCTCCCTGTACTTAGTCACAACATCTGAGTACAGGGAGTCCCCAAATCTCAAACCAACTGAGCACCTTTGGGATGTTGTGGAACTGGAGATTTTCATCATGGATGTGCAGCCAAAAATCTGCAGCAACTGTGTGATGCTGTCATATCAATACAGACCAAAATCTGTGAGGTATGTTTCCAGCACCTTGTTGAATGTGTGCTATGAGGAATTAAGACATTTCTGAAGGCAAATGTGGGACAAACTAGTACTAAGCTTCATGGTGTACCTAAATGAAGTATCTGGTCAATGTACATAAATTAGAAAAGACCACCAAAAAAGACATCACTTTGTATTACAAGAAACTAGAATAGGATTTTTTTTAAGTCATGGTATTTATATTACATATAATTAAGTTTTTATCAATTAAGTATACAAATAATATAGATATTAATAAATACTGACAATAAGCATCTGTTCCTGAAAGCTGTCGTGTCTGTTCTTTATCACCCCGTGAACGCATTGTCACAATCTTAATAGCACAGGCTTAAATAATATTTAGAGTAATCTTGATGACTACTCCTGCCATCTCTGCTTTTACCCCTGTAATTAAACTCAAGTCCGGGTCTCATCTCATTTCATACCTCAGCTCACCCTAATGAAACTTTCATATGCTATTAATAAAATAAATCTCACACCACAACAACAGCAGCAGAATAAAAAATGCAAATATCTGAGGTAATGTCAGTGATTGGCTGGATAGATAGAGGTTTCTGCCTTTAATAACTCTGGTTAAATGCTAAATGTGCTACAAAGCACTTTTCTCCTCTTACCGAGCACTCAGAACACTTCACTTGGTTCATTTGTTTTCATTCTGTGCCTTCCTGAAAATACTGGCAGCCAACAGGTTTATGATTAAGATATCACAAATGAATGAAAGCATGGAGGGAAATTTAATCAGTAGGTGGATAAGAGGCAGAAGGCAGTCTGATTAAAAGCAGGGGTAAAGCTGCTAAGACAAGAACACTTGGGGAAGGGTCATTAGATCAGGAGTTTAAGATGTGTGAGGAATCAATCCTAGGCGTATTTTAATGTCCACACTTAGTACACCCTCTGCACCTGCCTCCATCCCTAACAAAAACAGGACCCAAACAGAGGACCCGCTTAAGGAAAATCACCAGCATGTCTACAACTACCACCTATGGCCTGGTTTGTTTTTTGTTTTTTGCACAAATTCGCGGTGAAAAATAGGAAATTAAGTGAATGTTCATAATTTAATTGAATATGTACCCCCACCCCCTGCACAATACTCAAACAAAACCTACACCCATGTTTGCATGATCATTTCCCCCCACAAAAAATACAGTTTATCTTTTCAAATTAGAAATATGTTAATGTTAATTAGATTTTTCATATTTAAGCTGGATTTGTGAACAAACATATCAACAAAACGGGGCAGATTTCTACTAATGAATTAATTTACTGTGTTTGATTTTAAAGCTGAGGAGAGGTGAAAGGAGTAAGCTTTGAAATCCTTCCACCAAATAGATAAAGTACATGTGAGTTGTATGAAATAATTACTAGAAAGAAAGCCCTCTGTACACGTCATACATTAGAGGAATCCATATTAAATCAAGTGAGCCACAATCAACACTAAATGGACTTATTTATTTCTAATAAACTGAAATCTGTAAACTATAATGCATTTTTGTAAGGATCATATCATCCTGCTATATATTTTTTTTTCTACAGTTAAGTTTTTATAATGTTGATATTTAAGTGTAATTTTGGTCTTAATAAGGATAAAAACACTTGATACTTACATCAATGAAAATGGACATTCCCTTTTTGAGCTCTATTTGAGCGCTGGGCTCCTCGGACACCGGCTGAACCTCTTCTGAACAATCCATCATCCACAGTGTAGCTTCACTTGTGATCTGCAGAGGAATGTGTGTCCGCTTGAACCTCTTATTCTCCGACTCCGTGCCGCTGACAAGACACGCGAAGTAACGCACAAGTTCCGGGCTGGAGTGCCACAATTAAACATTTACTTTAAAAAGCCGAAAATAAGAGTTAATGCGATCCTTACAGTGCACGTAACGAAGCCCAAATATAACTGCCCTGCGGTCAGCTTTGAGACTGCCTTTCCCTCCCTGTTAGGCAGCGATGTGCAGCTATATGCTTTTATTTTGACAGCTAAATCAACAGCCTGCCATATACTGACTGTCTGCGTTGATCCCGCCTCAGTTGATGCAAAGCGTTCGAGTTTTTCACACTGTGATGCACAGGCTTTAAAATATATAAATGAATACATAAAAACTTCACCTGAGACACTCTGACAACATCGCTGCATTCAACCAAATGAGCAGCACTAATAGCTTACTCCAACAGAGGGCTGTTACATAAATGCGAACTTTTTGTAAAAGCTACAAAGGCCACATAAAAGGTCGGCTTATGATGTCCTCTCTAGACAGATCCCCCTCCCCCCAGGTATTTGAATGCTTGAAAACGGTGGTCTCACTTCATAACACAAAAATGGACAGTCTCTCAAGGACTGACATTTCTGTGTTTTCGCTGCAGTATATGCTCTCTTTTAATCTGACTATAATGAAAATGTATGCAACTAAAAAACAAACAAATTTAAAAAAAAAAACTTAAGCATGATTTGATGATGGTAGCTTTGCATTAGCAAATCTTATAATAATAATAATAATAATAATGATAATAATAATAAGAAGAAGAGGAGGAAGAGGAATATTGAACTATAACAAGGATCTGTATATTATAATCTGCCACATGTATCACGCTCATGCTAAACTTGTAGTGGGTTGAAATGGCTGTAAAACTGTGTAACACTTCCATCTAGTGGGGTGCTGTGATAGCACAAAAATAAAGATCAACAAAACCAAAAATTACATTGATGAAAAAAAAGAAAAAACATATAATGTAATTAATAGTCCAGGGTTTATGTGAGATAATACTCGGGTAGGAGGGGTTACCCTGTTTTTAAAGGACTACCACCTCAAGGCTTACAGCTCCACAGCTGAGAAAGCGGTGTTAGATGCACCAATGAACTTATTGTCTGCTTCACTCCCCTCATTATGAATTTATGCTGAGCACACCAAGCAGGGAGATTCCCCTCAGGCTATAATATTATACTGCATGCTCTCAGAAATACAGGAGAATAAGTGAAAGTGCTCTTACTCTGCTACATATCACAGTAATGTGCCGTCTGAAATTATGAACCAGATTTTTATGAACGTGAAATTATGTCTATAAAAGTGATCTGTAGTGTATTTTTATGCTAACTATATTTACTGCAGTAAGTTCAGTTGCTTACAGATTTGTGGTACATGTACTGCATTTAGGTCTGCTTCTACATCACCTCATTGCATGATGGATATTTATTTTTGATTCCTTCTTTGACAGCTATTTTTAAAATAAGCTTTATTTTGAACTCTTTAGCAGAATATAAATGATGCAGTGAGGGCTGACTGTGATGCAATAACCCCCACTGGCAGAAGATCATGCAGTTGAATAAACATGGTAAGAAAATGAAGCTTAATTCATCTTGTTGTGAATGAAGACTCTGATTGGAGACAATCTATACTTTTGCCAGCTGAATTTAAGAGCATGTTATTTTAGCTGATCAAGAGGAAACGTATAATTTTTATAGTAGAATTAAACCGAATTGAGAACCTTTTTTGTAGGCTTATATGGCAATGAACAAACATATGTGTAGATCAGGGGTGTCAAACATAAAGCCCAGGGTCCAGAATTGGCCTGGCAAAGACTCCAATCTGGCCCACTGAAAGGTTATAGAAAGTGTGAAGGAATGCATAGATTTAAGTTTTAATCTGTATTTTGATAAGTTTTTCATAAGTTCATAAAGACCTCTCCTATTGCCATTCATACTATACCAAAGTAAAGTAATAGATAATTAAATGACAGAAAAGTTCCTGTTTTTAGTGCCTACTTACTTATACTACTAACAATGATATCAGTACTGGAATGTTTATCTAGGCAATGAGCTACCAAAAACCTTTCTGTAATTTTCTACATTAATGATGTCAGTAGCGGTTTTAGATACGGGCGACACGGGCGGTTGCCCGGGGCGGCATCGTGGTGGGGGGCGGCATCACGGGTATCAGGAAAAAAAAAAAAATTGCTCGTACTCATGCTGCCCCGACATCAGCCAGCGCATATCGGGAATGTCGTAGGCACCGATCGGTTTCCTATCGCCCATTTGCTGGGAGTAAGGGCGCCCTCCGTTTGCGAGGTGCGCCTGCTGCTTGCGGCACAGGGAGGAGAGGGCGGGGTGGCGGGGTATTCTCTGGCTGGCTGGAGCAGCATCTAATAACCAACTCGCAAAATAAAACAAAATAAAAACAAACCAACAAACAAGAAAACACCAGCCTTATAATTTGCACCGATGTTTTTTCAAAATTCTATACGCGAAAAGTGAGCGCGAGAGCCCTCGGTGCGCCTGCTGCTGAAGTCAAAGTAAACTTTGTCATCTCCGCTACATACAGTCCAGTATATAGAGAGACGAGACGACGAGGCTCCAGTTACAGCAGTGCAAGTAAACGAACAATAAATATTTAAGAGTAAAAAAATAAATATACACTTTAGGACTCGGGGTAAAGGGATCAATAACAATTTAAAATGTATATTTTATATTTTGTTGATTTAAAGTCTCACATACAACCCGTTTTTAAAGTTTAAAAAAAAGAGAAAAGAAGAGGAGGAGTGTAGCGACTTCCACAGTCGCTAGAGGCCGGGGATTGAGCCTATTTGCCTGACGCGCTGTCAACTTTACACAATAATGCGAGAGGTGGAATTGCTTGCTTGTTTATTAAAGTGCTTGAAAAGTTTACAGAGCAATGTTATCGGCTCGCGATTCAAACTCTTAAAACATCACAGGCTCTAATGCAACAAGGGGAAACTCGTTGTGCTGCGGTCAACAAAAACTACGACTACCCAGCCCTCCTCTCTGTCAAAATCAAACCAGTGAAAGACAGACTGACAACGCCCTCTTAATGTCACCGCTAGCACCCACGTGACTCCCGTTACACATCACCATAGCAACCAAACAAATGAAAACCCAGTGATCATTAAAATTCAATACATTTAATTATGGCTCCTACAAGGAGAAATGAGCAAAAGATACAGGTAAGCAGATGTGTCATTGGATAATGGCAGGTCATGTATCCTAAAACATTAAGAATCAGAATACTTTCTTAATCCCTAAGGGAATTATGTGGGTTACAGTTCCTCCAAGAAGAAATGGTAAAAATAGTAACAGTAACAGACTAAACTCCAAACAATATATAAAATAATATAATATAAATTAGTCATTGTCAATTGTTGATTTGTCCAGTTCTCGTTGTATGACGAATTATGATGTCTGTTTAGTAGCCGTTTGCATGCATAATCTCTCTCTCTTCATATGTGTGTGTGTGTGTGTGTGTGTGGGGGGGGGCGCCAAAGGGAGTGTTCGCCCAGGGCGCCAAACAGGCTAGGACCGCCACTGAATGATGTAGAAAAACGGAGAAATACTGTTGAAATTGCACTTCCCCTCCTATATTAACGCTTCTCGGGGATTAAATGTGCAGTTACATGCATTTACACTGACAGAAAGGGAAGTTTCACTGGTCTGGCCCACTGAAGCTCAGAGTGCGCCCACGATGTTTAATGAGTTTGACATCCCTGGTATAGGTAATATCTGTTCCGCACATTGAGACACACACACACACACACACACACTCTTAAAATAAGTCTCAGAAAGCATGTAACAACAACAACAACAACAACAACAACAATAAATTGCTCTCGTGAATTTATATGAATCTCATGCGTGTGTGTGTGTGTTTTAATTTGCTTCTGTTGTTTATCAGTTACATTTATTTAAATTTCATAAACCATCAAAAATGACGTGTGTTCAAAATGAAATCCAGGCCATCTTAAAACGACTTTTAATCTAATTCCGATGTTTATTTTCCTCCTGTTGCGTAATACATTTGTAATTTTCTAATTAAATCACTGTGTGTTTGCTCCTGTTTATTTTTAGAAAGGAGAGCTTTCCACGTAGCTACGTCCCCGGCCACACTGACGGTAAGGAGTATCAACACAGGGACATTTCACGATGATATCTGTTACTTATATCTTGCCTTAAAAAACACAGAGAGACTCAGAATGATTGAAGTAAAAGAAAAGTTAAAGGGATCACGTTAAGCTTGGCTGACAGAAACAAAATCGTTCAAGGAATCAGTCAAAAACAACTTGTTTAAAAAAAATCTCGCGGTGACATCGAGAGCTTTCTGATTGGTTGAAACAGTTAAACGGTGGGTCACGTGGGCTGAGGTTACTTGGCATTCTGGGACACAAACAGTGGTCTGTATGAATAGCTTCAACATCGACAGCATCCACTCAGGAGAGAGGACGACTAGTGAAACAACAGCAGCAGCAGCTAGCCTGGAGACAAAGAGCAAACTGGGCTTTCGCATCCGGCTTGTGAGTCCTGTTTGTCGCTCTGGTGTCCGGGAGAGGCGGCGCTGAAAGGCCGGTGGCGGTGGTTTTAGTATCGAGATTGCACTGTTGGACTTTATCCTCGCAGAGAGCTAGTTAGCTAACGGCGGAGAGTAAGTTAGCCACGCAGTGATTTGTGCTGGTGAGTTATCGCTAAAGCTGGATGTGAATGCTGAGAGAGTCCTAAAAGTTGATGTCGATAGGACAGGCTCTCCCCTTGTCATGCAGACCCATCTTTGTCGTGTCCCTCCGGCCACTGACTCAACCTTGTCCTGAGCGAAGTGATAACAACTCTGAAGATGGCGAGTGCTTTAGACAGCGACTACAAAACTGACAACATCAAGCCACTGCACTGGCACGCTACACAGCTGGTGTACCCGAGATAAACTGCTAACACGGGTTAAGTTGGGCAGTTAATGTAATGGCAAAAGGTTGCCTGTATGCCTTACTATGCCAGTGCAGTAAGAGCACCAGAGCAATGGACTACTACTTATGCTGAAGCCATCGTCTTCAAAGTTTGTGATTACTTGTCTCTGTTGAGATGGACTTTGACTGTGTTTAGACGCTTTCTAGGAACCTGTAACATAACAGCTGCTTCCAGGTCAATCTGAGCTCCACTGCTGGTCCCCAGAGGCTGTTTGAGGACCGACATGTCAATGTCAGGGGCTACGACCGTGCAGCTTTTCACCAAGCTTGTAAAGCACGCAGTGGGCAAGACGCAGATCCAGCTGAACCGCTGGCTGCAGAGGACCTCCACGGATGAGTGTGACAAAATAGACATCCTAATATGCAACGCCTTTGATGAGAGGGGAGCTGGCTTGGGGAAGTCGGACGGTGTTCCCGAGGCCAGCGTTGACACAGGGGGGGCGACCTTCACCGGTGGTGCAGAGTTCAGACATCCATGCTGTATCACCACCTTCTGTTTCAAAAGCGCCCTGCTGGCATGCATCCTCACTGCTGTGTGCTTCTCCTCGGTGGCTCTGGTACGCCAATACCTCAAGGACCTCCTGCTTTGGGTGGAGAGTTTGGATAGCTTTGTTGGAGCCATGCTCTTTATAGTTGGTTTGATTATCGTGTCCTTTCCATGTGGATGGGGATATATTGTTCTTAATGTGGCTGCTGGCTACCTCTACGGCTTTGTGCTGGGCATGGGACTAGTTATGGTGGGGGTTTTAATAGGGACCTTTGTGGCACATGTGGTGTGCAAACGACTGTTGACTGACTGGGTGCTGAACAAAGTTGGAAACAACGAACAGCTCAGTGCCGTCATACGCGTGGTGGAAGGAGGAAGTGGACTCAAAATTGTGGCCTTAGCAAGACTCACCCCCATACCTTTTGGACTCCAAAATGCAGTTTTCTCGGTGAGTATGTTTCCAGGTTTTCCTAGGCCATCGTGTAAACTCACAAATTGCAGTAGAAGTATCACAGCACTTGTTCGGCTCTGGGAAGAATTCATTACTGTACCAGATGATGGCTCAACAAATCAAACAGAGTCCTGACAGTTAAATCCGTGGTCTTTTTGTGTGTGTTTTAGAGGGGACGGATTTTTCTTATTTCTAGGCCAGCTGAATCTCAGGGGAAATCAGAACTATCTAGATACAAGTCAGGAACTGCCAGTTTCATTTTAGTTTAGGACACTGAAAAGAGTAGTTGGCCTGTTACTTTGATATTCAAGGCAGACCGGATTCTAAATGTGGAAATGAAAATAGGAAGCCGGTCCACAGAGAATGGAAACTCATTCTTCCTGCAGATAAACAGAGTGCTCCTAGGATGTGGCTCCCAGTGGTCAGTAGCCATATTTCAGGTTTTATATTTAGGAGCAAGGTTTTGTTTTTGTTTGTTTTGGTTTTTTTCCCCCCCCTTGAACATCTGGTGACATAAACACAATTTAGTTTAAGGTGCCACCTTTTTTGTTTGGTTTCCTGTGTATTTTTATTTTTTTATGATGACTCTCATGTCAAATGAGTGTTGTGATATTGCTTTCAACTGCTCTCCTACATTTAACCGAGGCCCTTGACCTTCATACATTGCATGAATAATTTATACCCCTTCATTACCTTCCTCACTCAACTCATTGATACATCCAAAATGTTAAAATCCTTAAGCGATTATCCTCTGTTTTATAGAATATCAGGATGGGTCACTCGATATGAAAACAATAGGACTTAAAAAAATAATAATAATAAAACAAGGTATTACAAGTTGAAGCCATGCAAAAAAACATAGGTTCACCTACCCAGTATATCCACAGTTGTCTTTCTAGATACATTTAAGGATCACACTCCTTGTGTAGGCAGTAATGTAATTTATAATACTTGTAAAATTGCCACTGAGGGGATTTATTTTTGCTAGTTATAATAAAATTTAGCTGGGATATCCTTTCCACACACAAATATATAAACACAAACTACATTTAATCTGCTGCAACAAAGAGCTTGATTAACGGTAAACGCGCTAAAAGTATTGTCTGATGAGAAATCCCCCTTAAACACTGGAAAGCGCAGAAGCACAAACATTCAAAAGTGGATGCAAAGCGTTGAGCTTGAAAGACATTAATAGCTTACAGCAAGAAGGAGTTGATGCACAGGCCCAAGGAGGGGAAAAAAGCTGATGATGTAAGTGTATTTCACAAGCAGAGGTTGTATGGTGCTAAACCAGTGGGGTTTTCCGGGGTGACTGATTTGGTTAGACATTTGTCAACTTTATAGAGTTAAGTGCTTTGCGTTGGTTATGATTTCTCACAGTTTAATGTCACCACACTGACATAAAAAAAACCCCTGCTACATAACCCTCATTCAAATATTGAGGTGTTTGACCGCTATACTGGTTGATCTGAACAACTATCTAAATGTGTCACCGGTGTGATATTTATTACTGAACATAGAGAGAAGTCCTGTAAAGGGGTATGAAATCTTAATCTACCCTGTAGCATGTGAGAGCAACACGTTGAAGTTATTTATTGCACTGCATTACGTGAACGCTAGACTTTGGTTTAACATATCAATATTGCATTGACATATCTACAGTTACTGTTCAAAACGACCCTTACAACTTCAGATGGTAATTTGATAATGGTGAGATGAGATCATGGTAATAATGAGAAGCCTTGTGGGTACAAGAATCACGGGAAGCAATAAACGTTTGTGCAGCTGTTGTACGCTGACTGATAGGCTGCTATTTGAGAAGCATCTCAAAGTCAGATGTATGGATATCAAGGTTAGGCAGGGAGCTAACGTAGATATGGGTTTAGAGTTGGTGGTGATCTGTTTGGAAAATGATTCCTGTGATAATGGCACCAAATGTGAGCACGTTTTGTTTGTTTTTCTTAGTTGTTACGATGTTAGTGTAAAATAGGCTCAAAATATGTTTTAAAATGAAGGTTTTTCAGACTATGTTGGTGATACTTCCCAGACATACAGTGTAGTCAAGTATGAGAATCTGTAATTCTGAATAAAGGCATTATTACTCTTTATTTCCACACTACAGTCAGCAGTTTACCTGATCATGGACTTGGTTGAGTATGACATAGCTTAAGCCTAGCAGATGGCTTTCTTTTGCCTGACTGACTTCAGTAGCTTCATTTTTTTCCCCTTGCTGTATACTTCATAGTTGGGACATGTCTGTGCTTCATGGGAGGATAACTGGAGACGCTATGACAATAGTTGCAACATTGAACTTGCTGCTCCACGCTGCAGAAGTGAAAATGAGGTGTCAAAGTCAAGGGACAGATTTTAACAGTATGTTGCTCAGCTGCTGACTCTGTGACTGGCGCTGTTAGTACCCTCAGTCAGCTCATGAGAGTCAAAGTACAAGGTGAGCTTACTGAAAGCCATGTACAATAGTGATCTTGAGCTTGCTCTGGGTTATTACATACATGGTCAAAGCAAACAAGAAAAGGCTGCAATTCTAAAATGGCTACATTGAACAAATGCTACAGATGTAGGTTATATTTTGTTGGATGCCAGTTTGCATTTGTCACTTTTCTGCTGGTTTGTTCCAGCTTATGACAGCTGTTTGTCTTTGGAAAATGTGCCTGTGCTTGACTCATTGTCAGGCTTTTAAGGACTTAATGTTTGTTTTTTGTGACACATTTTAGATTTGATTGGTTGATGTTGCTTCGAAAAGCTTGGAAAAACTCTCACCTGTTTTATTGAGATTTTGTCTACCATCTGTATCTTTCGTTGATAATGAATAATATCGTGTCAAATGATAATTTGAAAGAAATCACAAAGACAGCATTGAAAGTAGTCCATTAAGCATTATTTCCACACTTTTATCGGCGGTTTCCTCCTGGATCTGCACCTGTCTGGTATGCAACTTGTTCTGACTGCTCACATAGCGTCATGCAGCTGTTTTTATGAAAAATGCTGTTAAAGCACCCTGTACACTAGCTGCTCGGCACCAAGTGGCAAGCAGACACACTTAGCATAGCAAAGCATTTACCAACCACAGTGTACTGGAGTCCTAATCTTCATAAACAGGTATCTACATATACATATGCAAAATGTGGAGGCCAGGACCAACTTTGGCATCTGAATTTGTACTCATCAGTCACAAGCATGCTGTGATTACCTGACAAGGACAGGAGGCAAAAGAATGATTTGATTTTGCCATAAACTATCACCTGCAATGGATTGGTGCTTTTGAATTTACCTGCATTTGTTAATACATTTGCATAACATGCAAAATGTACCTGGTTTGAGATAAGGAGGAGAGACAAATCTCCGCGTCAGGAGGGGCATCTGGCATAAGAATCAAAATAAGGTTGTAATCAAGCAGATAGAACAGGAAGCCTCAGATATCTGCTGGCTGCATCTGAGGAGAAAATTGGCCTTTATCCTCAGATGCTAATGCTTGATTTACAGGACTGCATTGCCTATGCTGTAGACTGACATGCACCTTCCAGACACAGACTTCAGCATCTGTGAAAAGTCTATTTGGTAGTAGTATCTGATATATTGATTTGATTTATTAAGAAAAGTATGATGGGTTTTAATAAGAAGAGACCTGATTAACACAGACAGGTGGCTGTTTCCTTCTAAGTAAAGAAGGTGGTGGAGAAGTGATCGCGTTTGCTGTTAAATGATCAGGATGGAGAACTGATATATTCATCACATCACACAGTGATGCGTGTCGCAGTCGCTTCCTTGTGAAATTCTTTGGTTTCTGTTGGAGAAATGACTGTCAGAATGGAGCTTTTCAGTCTCACCACCTGTTTTCCCTGCAACATTTTCACTTCCAGCCTCTACGGGGTTTCAACCCCAACTCAGGCTCTCGCTGGATACTTAATCTCACCTCGAGGTTCGTTGTAAAGCCGAGCTGCTGTTGTATCTGTACGATCTTATTCTCCACAATAAAAAGAGAAACTAGCCATTTCTAAGCATAGGCCCGTAACGGCTCACAGTAGAGTTATGTCTTGTCTGCCCTGCCCTTGGTAAGCACTTTCTGCGGGTGAGGCTACATTTCACTGTGCCCCTCACTTCTTTCTGCTGAAGTCGGTGGTGCTACATTATCACGGGTAACCTAAAACGACACAGAGACTGCAGCAGTTAGCAAAACAATAGGACAGCTCAGGAAAAATGCTTGTGAATCCGTTGAGCTTCAGGTGAGCGCTTTCATCTCTGCACATCTATTTTATTGCACTTTTATACCTGCTCGCTAGCCTGGCTCCAACACTCATCATAATGAGCTGATGAAGCAATCTGGGAAGTCTTCGTGTGTGATTTATGGACCTTCGGTACAAGCAGACATGTCTAACCGTGTTTTTTCACACTCTAATAGTATGAATAAAAAAGAGAAACAGCATGACAGTTGCAATCCTAATTTTACTGCATAGTCAAAACACCTAGTGTTTTGTTTACAAGCACAAAGTCAGGCCTGCATTGCTGCTGCTCTAAATAAATCAGGCCAGTCATAAGACGGGGTGATATTTTTTCACTTGAATTTGCAGATTATCGTGATACAGGCTTGCAGAAGCAAGTAGGAGGTTCAGTGGGAATTCTCTGCACAGTTATAAAAATACCACAGACTGGCCCTTCCCTGGTCGCATACAAGACAGCTGTGTGTGCCCGATGCCTGGGTGGGACTTCAGAGGCCCTGTGCTTCAGAGACTGCATTCATTTTCTTCTATAGCTCTCACAGATGTCTCAGAGATCAGCTGAAGGCGTTTTGATTGTGTTGACACGTGGTGTGGACACATCAAGGCTAATCTTCCAAGGAGAAAAAGCCTGTCACATGACCGTACAGAGGGAAAAGTGCTCGGCGAAAAACAGCCCGGACTACAATGTTAGCTTGATTAACCACGATTTGATAATGTCAGTGTTTTGTGACGTGTAACCTAAGCTCTTATCAGTGTCTAGTGTGATAACGGGAGAGGATTTTATCCCAGCAAAGAGACACTTTGGCTGCATCCAGCGCAAATGTTTTCAAGCCCTGATAACATTTTGGCACAGACAGTCTTGCAGCAACATACCAAAGCCCCTGACACACTGCTATCAGCTGCAGCGTAGTCACTGAGCACACGGTGCCAAGGTCACATCCTCCCACAGCCAGCACGGGCGCACAGAGGCTTATGTCATCACTTAATCAAGAGATCAAGGGTGACAGCGAGCCAGACACTTATTTATATTTATATTAAGGTGGTTGTTTGGAGATGCCGACATGTCAAAGTTCAGCATACGTTCACCAAAATTTATTTAACAGCTTGTAGATTTAAAAAAAAAAAAAAAGTAATTAGAAGAAGAAAAAGGGGTAGCAACATATTTTTTATTTTATTTTTTTTTTGAGACAGCATCCTGTCTTTGTGTAGTGAAGAGACTCAGTTGTGATGTAGCCTGTGAGCACACCAATAAGCCACATCATTGACACCACTGACAGTGCTCTGCAGAGACACCTCTGGTCCCGGGGTTCATGCGGATGTTATATTTACTCATGTACCACTAACCGGAACAAACCCTGAAGGCGGCGGCACTCCCCAACTGCAGCCGTCTCCTGTAGCAGAGCACCCAGCCTTTGCACAGAGTAGCTCAAAGACCAGACTCACCCTCCAGGTTTATCAGATCCCAGTCTGATCGAGAATCTCTGGGACGCGCTAGAACAAGTCTGATTCGTGGAAGGCAGCCCGTGGGGACCAAACTGCTCTCCCGGTGCCAAACCCCATGGGAACACAAGCCGTTTTTGCATGCATGATGGGTGCAGGTTCAGCACTCAAATTTGTTAGAAACGATTTAGTTAACCCAATTTACTGTGGTCAGTATGATACTTGTTTATCCTGCAAGGAAGCCAATCCTCATAAGAATTTATTTGGTGTACATATATAAAAGTGTGTAAATAAACAATAAAAAATCGACTTTTACAATTTCAAAAAAAAAAAGTTGTAAAACAAGTTATTCAATTGCTGGAGTTGTTCATATGTTCTTTTTTAAAAAAGGACAATGCCACCATGTCACGTAGCTTCTTTTTAAAAATAAAAGCTTTACAATGTTTCAGTAAAACTCAACAGTTTTTGAAAACTAAAAGTTCAGGGCACAACAAAATCAGACAAGTTTGAATTTCACAGACTGACAGAGTTCAACATGGTTGAAATAACTGGAAGACTGAAAAAATGAAAGACAGTCTTTTAATTATAGATGTTTAAATATGATTAAATCTGATATTTTTCTTGTGTGTTTTACTGTTATTTTATCAAAGTTTGAAACCTGTTTTGTTTTTGGTTTTTTTTCTTAATCACTGCTCCCCTTTCACAGATCACAGATGTGTCCTTGCCAAACTACCTGGTGGCCTCCTCTGTGGGCCTGTTGCCCACACAGCTTCTCAACTCCTACCTGGGCACCACACTTCGCACCATGGAGGACGTCATCGCTGAGCAAAGCGTCAGCGGCTACTTCGTGTTCAGCCTGCAGGTGAGCTCGAGGTGATAATATATTGAGTACGAAGGTAACAATTTTCAAATGTCCCAGATTTGAGATTTTACGTTGCTTTCCTGTTGTGCTCAACGTTGTGCTGACATTTAAAGAACAAAAGCCCAGCGGAGCTTGTTGTCCAGCACACTGTGATTTGTGAACATACTGAAGATTAGATCAAAATGACATGGAATTGATTTTACTTTTAATTTTTATTCTTAAATATTGGTGATTATTGAAGGAATATTAATAGATGTGGATGTAAAATTTTAAACAAAATTAAAAATTGTATACTGTGGAAAATGCATTAAAATGGAGAACGGTAACTACTGTGATGAAAACAAGCTTACAGACAGGAAGTGTAAGGTGCTCTTTTCTTGGAATGACTTTAGCAGGTCTGTCGGATGTTAATGGTTTCTCACATTGTTCTGGTTTGAGCTTGTTCCACTCTTCCACAGTTTAGCTGTAGTTGTTTTCATTAATTTGCCCTCATGGATTTTCCAGAGATTCATGTTTGTTAAGGACTGAGCTGTTTCAGTATTTCACTGTTATCAGATTCGTGGAATTTATGAAACCGATTTTGCAATTCAACTGTGTTTTGTTTTTGTTTTTTGTTTTGTTTTTGTTTTGTTTTGGGGGTTTTTTAAAGAAGAAAACAGTGACGCATGAATGAATCTCTGATGTGGGTGTTCACCTTTTTGTGTTGCAGTAAGGAAGTCAAATTCCTGCTTTAGCAAACGTCTGTTAGACAATGATCTTTCTTCCAAACTTCACTGACATCTTCCTCTATTCATGCAATTTATGTCCTTCAGCAGGTTTGAGTTTAGCCTTTCGAGTCCATCTGTTAATGATCTGTCAATGAGCTTTCAGTCCAAATTCTCTCAGGCGATGAGACACTTTGTACCAAGAAAAAAACATCAATGTTCAACAGTGAACTGACGAGCAATGCGGTCAATGAGCAATGAACCAGTTTCCCACTCAAAAGTTTCTCTCTGGTGAATTTGTCCCATGTGGACAACTAGAATGGATTTTTTTTAACCTCCTGAGACCTGAAGGTTTTTCATTTCTTTTTAATTTTTAATAGAACATTTTATTAAACATACTGAAGTATCAGGTGCAAAAAAAAGTTCCCTTATGAAGGATGTTATCCACATTGGATCACATTTCCTTTTAAAACCTCTCATTCAAGATTTTTATTTAGGATGGAGTATTTTTAAAGTACAAAATACATTTTAACTACATCCTGTTAACTTATATTAGGCGCTTTAAATAGATTAAGGAGTAGCTTTGGTATTCTCTGACCTTTATCTCTTCTGTATCTCCACCAAATGCCCTGCTTAGATGTTATTCAGCCCTTTTTGGCAGGTCTTTTCTTTGGGGCACTCCTTGTTGTAGGTTTTTGTGAGTCAGAAAACACAACAAAACCATGTAATCTACCAAAACATCAAACCTGCAACAAGAAGAATGTGCTCTCCACTGGCCAAGCCCACGTGTACACCAGTCTGACAATGTGAAATGAAGGTTGAACACTTTGCTTTAGAGCTATAATAGTAACAGAGAAAATAAAAATGACCTTCACACAAAAGCAACAGGTGACAGACCTGTTCCTCACTTCTAAGAAGAACTTTCTATGACTTTTCTGTGAAGTATTATGTCAGACACCTCAAGTTCGTTTCAGAGTTTTACAGCATCCCCAACACCTGTTTAGTTTTATGTAATTCTCAGAGGTGCTCAGGGAAGAGTTAATAAAGGTCAGGAGTCCAGTGTCTGGTGAGTAGAACAAGGGTTTTAGTGTTTCATGTTATCTCATTGACAGCTGGCCATATTCACATGGAAGCCAGTCATGATGGGAAACTATGGGAGGTGGTGATGTAGTCCAGCTTTCTCTGATACCAGCATGAGGAATGGACAGTCTGATTTGCCCTGTGATGGAGCGTTCTCGCTCAGTGGCAGTAAAGATAGGCTCCTGTTTCCTGCTACCTTAAACTGAAATGGAGAAAATGAATGAATTGGAGTTAACAACAACCTTTAAAAAAACTAATTACCTGTGATTTTATATAATAAACATATTGATGATTGTCCTTTAATATAATTAACGCAGTGTTTTAGAGGCTGCTAACTCAGTTTCTGCCTCTGAACTCGTATTACTTGTTTGGGCTCATTCTGAAAAACTCTGACTCCAAACTGACTAAATACCAAACTCCAGCTGGCTTCGAGATTTAGTTTTCATAGATATTTGAGTGATCTAGAAGTTGAAATATCTTTAAATACAGAAGAACGCAGCAATGTCTTTAGTTTTTGAACTAAATAAGTTCCATCGATATTTGTTCTAGTTTATAATTAGTAACTTAATTGTTATCAAGATTAGCTCCTTAATGCTGTTTAACTGTTTTAATTTCTAAATGTTTGAAGGTAGCTAAAAATGTGTCTTCATCCCTTTTTGCTTTTAGGAGACAAAAACGATGTGCCTGTAAATGTAGTGCTTTACTTTATTATCATCATCATTACCCAAACAGAAGCCTCATTACCTCAATCGTTAGTTAACACAAAGCTTCCTGCTCTGCTCCGCTCTACAGATCATCATCAGCATCGGCCTGATGTTCTACGTCGTGCATCGGGCTCAGGTAGAGCTCAACGCAGCCATCGCCGCCTGCCAGATGGAGCTGAAGTCGTCGCACATGAACGGCTCCTCCACCAATCACAGCAGCTTCACCTACTGCAGCAAGAGGGTGACAGCTGGAAGCGGAAACTGCATCAACATCGTGTGACCTCGAATCGCCACACGTGGCTGTAGCAGCCACGACCTGGTCACTCAATTGTAAAGTGCGTATCCTTGAGGGAACCAGCACAGTTCAGCTGGTGTCCCAAACACGCCGGCGGCACGGTAACGTACTGCAGCGATAGCTCCGGCATCTCGCACTGAGCACCCTAAAGGTGTTCGCCTGTAGTCGGTGTCGAAGTGCGGGACCATGCGCCTGACAATGGTGCCGATGACAGTGGTACATCATCATGGTAGTTTATTTGTTTTTTGTTAATGGTACTTTTTTACATCTGTTACATAAGATGTCTGCGGAAATATGACGTTCTCACCGCAACCTGTGAAATAGTCACGATATTTCATCATGTCTTTTGTGCTCATGCAGAACTTCAACTTACAAAGTCCACACTGGGAGGTGGGAGACGGTGGCAGTGGCATAAGTTAATCATACACTTATGAGACTGTATTTTGAATGCTGGACAGGAGCAGAGCTTTCAGACTCTGTTTTATTACTTTTACGTGTAAGGTTTTTCTTTCTTTTGCTGCGGTTTGGGTTTAGGCACCAAAAGCACTAACAAAATACTAGTTTGGGTTAAAATGCAAAGTTTGTTTTCTACATGATCTAACGTGACTGTTTCACTTTTGCCGTGAGAGCGGGCAAAAATATGGCGGGTAGCACAGTGAGTGAGTTTTTAAGTACATGGCAGGAAACAAGATGCCTGCTTTATTTCTGAATGTGCAATGCGAAGCTTTCAAGAAAGGAACCGATTTTACTTTTAATTTCAGTGTCAAAAGAACACCAGCCTATACACCTTTATTTCAAAGTATACCTGTTTTGATTTTATTTCAGGTGATTGAATTATTTTGCTTATTTGCAGTATGAGTAATAAGGGCATTATTAATATTTTTGAATTATTTTGCGTTTAATTATGGTTCCTATTTTTTTCTTTTTTTATTTATAAAAGTGTCTTAATTTTGGACTAAGGAGAAGGCGGGAACGCTCCCAGTGTGCGCAGGCTTTGTGGCGACTTCAGCTGCCTGGATATCAGTTTGAGCACCTCCTGCAGGTTTGATAGGAGAGCCAGGAAGTTTATAATCCAATATGTTTAACTCAGAGCCGCACGCCCTGCGAGTGATTCCCGCAGCATTGGTGATCCATTTTGATTTTTCGTTAATGTTCATTTTGTTTTTGTTTTTGCTGTGAGATTTCTCTTTTTTGGGAGAATTATACAGGTTTTTTCTCTTTTCTTTAAAATGATAGATTTGATAAATCAGTGCAATACATCGAGGAACGAAACGGCAAGAATGTCACATTTCAGTGCTGAAACCAAACTAATAAGAAATGCTGTCATGCATACGACATAACACAAACCCAAGTCTGTGTGTTATTTGGGGTTTATCTTACTTATATTATAGAGGTGTGAGCTCGATGAGATAAAGAAGCTTTTATTTTTTAATGTGCCGTGAATTGAGGAAGATTATCAGACGTTATGACCCCGGCCTCGCCTGAGGGGAGGCTGAGTGCAACTTAGGACTTTTTACTTGTTGTTGGTGATGATAGACGTCACCTGATAACTTTTTTAAATTTCTTTAAGCTCTTAATACAACAAGGATCTCATGCTGTAGGTTTGTTTGCACAGTCCACTACAGACAAACATTATTTTCATACAGATGAACTACAAATGGGTTTGGTTGGTCAAAAGGAGAGCTGGATGTGTCTGAGAAGCCGACAATCAAACACAACATGGACACTAAGTGATGAATGTGATACTACTTTTTATTTTTTACATTTATTGTGATGCTGCTCCTCAGACCAAGTCTGATAGAGGAATATTAAGGGCTCCTATTTAAAAGATTAAAAAAAATTACACATCTTAATGTCCCTGTAGTTGTTCACAAAAAGCCTGCTTTGTAATGCTGGTGCAAATTTTTGTTTTGTTTTTAATTTTAATTTTCGTACCTTTTTGTTCTTAGCGCCACCCAAACACATTCCATGCTGTCAGTCAACTGGCAAGCTGTAGAGTTATTTTCACACTAAATGTTGGTGTAAGGGGCCCCTTCCGGTTTGAATTTAGCAATAATTTTGACAGTTTAAAGCAAAAAACCCCAACCGTATATACCAGTAAGCTCTTTAGCCAAGTGAGGGGAATCGTCCAGTCGGGTTATAACGTGAACAAAAAGCTGCATTTAAGTTATTTGATCTATATTCCACTGTAAGCTCGAGTATCACCATTCCCAGGTTTGTGTTACAGTGTTCAGCCTGCCTTTTACCTCCCGCTGCCTCTTTGACAGACATCTCTGAGCTGCCTATGATTTGATAGAGACGTTGTGAGACACGCTGGTATCTGTGATCAGAACGGCTTGTTGGGAGAGTCCCTGAAATGACTGACTGCTTGCACACAGACCACACAAACATCTTTATTGTTAGATCGAAACACTTTTACAGGTTCTTACTTGAATTGAAAGTTTACGTATAGAGGGAGAGAGGGGAACATGTTTTACAGCTGATAGCTTGTGAAAAAAAATCACTTAACACTTAGCTGGTCATATTTTGAAAGCACGGAAATATGGTTTGTTTTAAAGTCTTAGATGTCCCCTAACAGAGACTCTCCAGAAACGTAGCGTGATTAATGAAGCTGTTCTGCTCAGAAGTGGGATTTTTTTTTTTTTTTTTTTTTTATTGTTTTTTTTGTTTTGTTTTGTTTTTTTTGCCATGTTTAATGCAAAAATCAAACATATAAATGAAGCTCGATTGGCCACCGTGGACACGTGTCATTATGTTTAAGCGTCTCACCTGGGAACTCAGATTGTGCAAAAATTTAGTTTTACACTTAAAGGCTTTGGTTCTTCCTAGGTGGGCTCTACTTAACTTTAGACATAGTTATGCAACAACTGATTCCTAAGGGAACTATGTTTCATAGACACCCATACAAGACCTGAGTTTGGGATGCAGGTGTTATATAGAGTGAAGGATCATTAACCTAAAGGTTCAATGGGGTCATGTGTGGTGCTATGAAATGTAATACTTCCCCATCTGTATCAAGTGCATTACACATATACTGTATTTTGTAATACAGAGAATTTTACAGTGTATAAATGTTATTTATCACTGTACGATGCTTGTTCAGTGTTATTTATGAAAGAAAAAATAAAACCAGTCAGTTTGTTATAACCTTCTGCTTCTTTTTTTCCAATCAAACCTCACAACCAAAACAAACTCCTGAATTTATTTATTTTAAGTTGAGGTTTCCAGTGTTTTCTTGCAAGATGACCTCTTTTAGTCCTCCAAGGTGACGTTCATAATTACTTGGAGCCACAAATATTTGGACAAAACATTTTTTTCCACAGTGGATTTTATGTCAACCAGTGTTTTAAGTACCAAGTTTCAGTTTTAATTCAAGGAATTTAAAAAAAGAATGAAATTAATTTTAGGAATTAAAGCAATTTTGATGCATAGTCCTCCATTTTCAGAGGCTCTAAAATAACTGAGCACGTACTGATAAGCAGTACAGCTAAAAGATCATGCAAAGTGTTTAAGTTGCGTTTTGCTGCTTTTCACTGAAATTCTCAAAATGAGGTCCAAAGTGATTTTGGTACAAGTGCAGGAAGTCATCATTAGTCTGAGAAACCAGAAGAGAAATTACAACCCTAAGTGTCCAAATCAACTTTCTTCTTCAAAAATAATGAATGCACTGGCCAGCTCGGCAACACCAAAACACCTGAAAGACCACAGAAGAGAATTAAAGTGGGTGATCACAGAATTATTTCCATGTTTTAAGAAAAACCACTTCACAGCTGCTACTCAAGTCAAGAACAGACTTGCGGAAGTGGGCAGATCAGTGTGAAAGCCTGCAATTAAGAGATGCCTTGGTAATGGTTATACTCAAAAACAAGAAGGACAGACTAAACATTACCAGGAGACATGTAAAGGAGCTCACACAGGTCTCAGCTAAATTCTTTGCACACGTCAATCCAAATCATTCTGCGAAAGCAACCCAAGAGTCTCAAGACAAAGAAATGTGATATTTTTCAATAGCCAAGTCAGTCACCTGATATCACTCCAACAGAGCATGCTATTCCATTACTGAACACAAAACTGAAGCCAAGGAGACCCACAAACAAGTAAAGGTCTTGCAGAGCATCTTGAGGAAACACAGCATTTGTTGCATGTGTTCTGCACTTCTGCTGGTGACTGACGGGATTTTCACCCAAGTATTAAAGACAATCCTCGCGTTTCAGACGTTGGTGGCTGGTTCAGTTACTTCTCAGCCTATGAAAATGAGGGACTGTGTTTAAAAGGGGCATTTATTCCTAAATAGTTGATTCAGCACTTATGTTAAACTGCCTGAACTGAAGCTGAACGTCTGCACTTCAACTGGATGTTGTTTACTTGATTTTAAACTCATTTTAGTGTTGTACAGAGGCAAAAAACATTTTATTCTATCATGCAGTTAAATAAAAACACAACACAGAGTTGCATGATGGGAAATATATGGTATTTTTGAAGTTGTCCCATAGAGACTGAAGCCTGGAATATTTCAACCACTGCTTTTGTCTTTTGTGTCGCTTATAGAAGAGTAACACTAAACCACTGAGACTTTAAATACACAAACTTGTTGTCCTTGTCTGTTACAGGTCAGGATGCATTATGTAACACTGAGTAAATAACTGTCCTTATTTGTCTTCACTTTAAGGGAACTGGTTTGAGTGGAAAACTCTGACTACATGGCAGATGTTTTAACAGAAATGTGTCAGAAAGCTTCTGCTGCTGATTTATTTTTCAACTTGTCACCGTCTTTGTTGAGCTACCACGCTCTTTTTTTTTTCTTTTTTTTTTAGTAAAATGCCTTTTTCCATCCTAAATCCGAGCACGACTCTCCAGATATGACCCAGCCTCATCTCCTAACCCTTTGAGAGTCTTGGAAATGTTCTTACTCAGAAGATTTCCCCTTATCTTGCAATCCCCTAAATAACCGTCAGTGCTCAAATATGCAGCAGCAGCAGCAGAAGCAGAACTGTACGGCCAGGCATAATACTGGCTTCTAGGGCAGTTTGTCACAGCAATTTTGAAGTGAAGTCGTGATGGATGTGGTGGTGGCGGTGGTGATATAGAGTGGAGTACCACTTAGACGTGCCCTTGCCTTGCCTGTGACAATCTACCACCTCTCTGTGTACCTATGTGCACAGAGAGAGGTGGGTGTTTGTGCTTCAGATAGATTGTGCTTGCAAACAGTGCTGTGCCCATGTAACCACATGCAACTTCATACAGTGGAAAAGCAGCCCAGAGCCATCTGCTCACATCCCCAGCTCAACAAAAATATAAAAAGCGAGTACAAGCTGAGCCAAACTCTATCAATCAAACAGCAACACGTCTGACAGGTCTTGCATTTTATTGCTCCATCTGTTATCAGGAGCTGCAGCGCACGTCCGTCTGCTGCTTTTCGCGCAGTCTTTTCCAGGCTTGGGTCAGATCCGTGTCAGACCCATCATCATGTAACCCCACCTCGAAGGACAAACCCCATCCCAGAGCCTCTCCGCCAGCGTACGAACACGTCTGCACAAAACCAACAACATTCAATTTGACGGGCCTCAAATTAAAGGCCTCGTTCTCTACGAGGGGCTGCGCTTTGGAGGGAAAGCTCCAAAAATACTGAGAGGCTGTTGGTGTTCGACAACAGGGAAGGAAATACAAGAGTCTGTGAGATGATCTTGGAATTCGTCCATGCAGGCTTTCAGAGGGAAACTTATGGTGCGGATGTTTATGGATTTGTGGAGGAGGGAAATGATAGTCCTCTGGCAGAAGGATCCTCCTCGAGGCAGAGGGATAGATCATGTGACCACTTTCTTGGCACTGACAGCTGTTGCCTCCATCTGTACAGTAGATGACCTTATGCTGATCTTCTTCTCTGTACTCAAGTGTGACACCGCACTACTCTGCTGCACCGTGCACATTGCAGTTGCAGAATAGAAAAGCTGACAGTGCTCTTCTTTTCTGCATTTAGCTTTGGGTAGACTGTTCTCCTAATAGCTGCTTAAATCATATTAACTTCACCCAGTAGTGCTTCTGCTGGTCCAGAACAGGTCTAATGATCAATTTTGATACTTTATAGAAAAACCGTTTCACAGGAGTAAAAAAAATGATCATATCCTTTAATAATGTTAGAATCCTACTTTTATAGCTTCCTAAAATGCTTGATTTGAATTTAATGTTAGGAACAATGTGATGGACCGAGCAGTGAAGGAAAGTCAGATACAGGTTAAAGTCCCTAAAAAAGGTTTTTTATTTAACCCCCAAAACAAACTTGGATAAATTATACAGAAAATCTGAATCTTAGGCCCATAAAAGACATCAAAGTAACAGAACTCTGTAACAAAGTAACAGAAAGCTGTCAACAAATAATACTACTGACTCAAAAAAACTGAACTACTTAAACAAGACCAAGGGGAAACTTAAACAGTGGCTGATCAGCCAACAAAGACACAAAAAGGAAGGGAATTAGTAGATATTCCCGCTGTTTGTGACTGTAACTGCAGCCATCACAAACATGTTTCAGAAAATGTTGGGACGTGATCGTTGCTGTTTGTGGACCAGTTGCTGTAGTGCTGGAATCCAAATGTTTGCTCTTTGTTGTTTTAAAATAGGATTTCAGCTGTTTAACAGGACTGTGCACCAGTTGTTGTACATTTGTCATTTCATAATGCTCCAAATGTTTTCAGTGGGTGACAAGTCAGTACAGCCCCCGCACTCTTTTATTATGGAGAGGCATGCTGTTATTATGTGTTAAATGTGGTTTTGTTGGATTGTAGCATGTGTTTTGCTGCAAAATCTGGACACGTTCTTCATACTTACAGCCATCATGTGGCTTTTAAACGGTATGTTGGTAAAAGGCCTGATGGTCCCACTCGTCTTTTGCACCATTGGCCTGTCAGAGTTTGCTGTTTTGACGCATGTAATACAAGGCTCATAATTTTAGCATAATGTTTGATTAGTTTCTATTGAATTTCCTATTGTTGTTATGTTATTATGAATGTTATGTCTAAGTTTATGAATAGAAACACATAAAGATTACTCAACAATTTGTTCCATTTCACATTACATTATTGTATTGCAAGTCCCACAGACCAAAGTGCTGTGTGTAACAACAGGTTTCACAGAGAATGGTCTAAAAAGGATCCAACAGAGCACCTCTGCGATGAGGTGGAGCAGTAGATTGACTGTATGATGCCATCATGTCAATATGGACTGTGTTCCATGAAGAATTAAAGCAGTTGTGAAAGGGAAAGGGGGTCCAACCCAGAACTAGCAAGGTTTTCCTAATGAAGTGTTGCTTGGGAATTAAAGTGGTCAGCAATATGAAAAGTTTTCATCATTTTAGGTTTCAAACCAATTCCCAAATACTTGCACAAAAAATAGGAATTAGAGAGATTTGGATTACATGAAACTCCAAAACCAAAAAAATCTGCATAATGCTTCAATAGAAGAGGATGTTTAGTCTTGAAGTGTTTGTGTTTCAGGCTTCAGATGAACTCAGCAGAGCTGGACGTATTTGGTCCATGTGTCCTTGCTAATCAGGGACCAGGAGACAAACGAGGGTGGGAGGCCTTTTCTGATGATGGCTGCTCCCAGGGAAAAGTCACATCTGTGTCCTCTCCTGAGGTCAGCTTTTCCTCACTGTGTGGCAGTGATATAAAAACTATGCTGACTGCTCACCAAACAAACATGAGAAATGCACTCAGAGGCTGTATTACAGGGAGAAGTGGCGGGGTGGGGGGGTGCGTCCAGACAGGCTGTGCGAGGAGACAGATTACGTCTGGCTTCAGGGAGGAACTCATTGGATAGGATAACATCTTAAGACACCTTTTTCAAATCAGATATTTAACATTATTTTATATAGAAAAAAGGTAAAAACAAGCAGATGTTATTACAATTTTAATTATAAATGCTATAGTTATTTTTTTTTACTAATTCTTATTTAATTTGTTTAACTTTGTTTGGGCCTACTGTTACTATGTTATGCTGGGTTATTGATAAGAATTACCAATAGGCAGCAAATATGTCATGTTTAGCACAACCTTTGTCCTCATTTGCTGCAGACACGGTTTAATTATTAAAAAATCGTTGGTACAATTTTATCATGGCACCGAGCAATATCAATCAACCACAAGTGAAACTCGCAAGGATGCAGAGGCAGGTTTAAACATGCTAAAGCAGAGTGAGTGAAAAAACAAGTACACATACTGTGTTAAAATGTCTTACAGATGGATGTAAAAAAGTCAGCTTATGCATTGAGTTAAATATTACGATCTCATCCTCATACTGGGATTACACCATTAAAGCAGACTTCCGTAAATTTAGAAAATGTGCAAATTCCTGTACGCAAGGCCACACTGACAAATACATGTAAACGATTGCACACAAACACATTTCTCATACAGTCACAGCTAAAAGTTTTAGCAGTGACACAAATGTTTAATTTGATATGATTTGCCGCATCAGTTTTAGTACTTTTTCCAGTGTGTTTTTAATGACATACATTTCATACAATAAAAATATATATGTTCGTGTAGATACTGTAAACACTGTAGTTTGTTTGTGTATACATGTCTGCATATGTGGAATATACATATGTTCACATCTTGTCTGCACTTCAGATTAGATGCCAAAATGCAATTCATTATTTGAGTTATAAACTGCTTTTGTGACGACTAATCGAATCGAATCAAGAATAGAACAATTATAAATAGTTTTAAGGATGTTATTGGCAAACAAATATTAAACAAATATAGAGCTGACACTGCTTCACAACATCTGCAATTCTTTGTGGCCTGCTGGAAATAAGCTTCTGATATGCTGTGCTAGTGATGCTGTACAGGACACCACTCCTCTGGTGGCCGATTTTATTTTTAATATTTTGGGTCATTTTGAGCTTTTAGAACTTCCAGAGCTTCTGTTTAAGGTTTTGTGGTTTGACAAATTTTATTGGGACTCCCTTGTATCCTCTTCTTGTCAAATCTTTATCTCTGTGAGTCCCTGTTACGCTAACTCCTTTTTTTTTCTGATAGTCACTGATCTTTTGTGCTTTGACGGCTTTTGGTATTGTCTTTATGTCTTGTTACCCTGATGTTTCCATTTGCCTTATTACCTGTTCTGTCTGTATATGTAACCTCAGTTTGGCTGTGTTTAAGCCCGAGAGCCTTCCCTCCTGATTTCTTATTTGTTTCTTTGGACTTTGGTATTTTATATTCTGGATCTGCATTAGCAACAATAAAGGCTATATATGTTTTGTTTTGTTTTGTTTTGTTTTATTGCTTTGTCAAGTCTGTCTGTCCTATCATCCTGCATTTCATGACTCCTCACATGAACAGATCAGGTCAACCCGTTTTTATATCCGTGTCTGCTCTTCCTGGAAATGATCTAGAAGATTAAGTTAATTGCAGATTGTCTGATGTTTTCTGATGTGAGCAGTTCACCTTCCTCTAAAACATGGGTTGTTTTCATAGTCTTGCTAATCAAGAGCTTCAGTCGTAAGTGTATAAAAAAACCCCTCACTGCTTGAACAGTTGCTATTCAACTGTGTACTGCTCTCTAGTGGCCTGATGCTTGTATTACATACAGAGTAACATCCCAGTAGGGTTTCTCATGCTGTGTGTGGTGGTTTTCAGTCCCAACTCCATCCACTGAGGAAGATCATGTAACAAGGTTAAAAGCTGAGGAGCTGTCAGACTTCTGTTAATGGACTTTTCATCCATCAGTATAAGTTTATATTAAAACAAAGCAGACATAATTTATCGGTGTTTTTCATATTTTAATTGGCCATTTTAACCCCATAAAACACTTAAGCAGGCACACATTAGAGGAATAAATTAAATTGAACTGATTAAATTAAGGTGAATCATTTACTGGCGATAAGAACATCTTCCTGCATAGTGTTACAGTGATTTCAAGAGCAGCTGATCTAAAATAAAATGCTTAACTGTCATGTTTCTGGTTGTTTTGTGTAGTTCTATTCAGCTGAGAAGGTGCAGTAGATTCCCCAGTGATCACTAGTGTAGCGGCCACAGTCCAGCTTCTCCAGGCCCACCAAGGCCATGTGATCAGGGGCCAAACGAGGGACTCCACGTTTGATAGCCGGGCGGAGGTAGATTCTATCAAAGCGGAAGCGAGCAGGTGTAGAAATATTCTGGTTGGTGTTAGTAGTGGTGTCCCATGTGTAGCAGCAGTGCTCCTGCTTGCCCAGTCGCTCCCACACATCACAGACAGTTGCAGGCAGGCCCACCTTGGTCACCTGAGACGGGTCCAGAGAAAAGAGTTACTGTGATTACTTGTTACAAGTTTACTGGCTGTATGTGAGTGGAAGGAGCAGTGTCTGACCTCCGCATCCCTCAGGTTTGTGTCTCCCCCAAACACAACGGTGACATCATCAGGTGCACGTTTAAACCTCCACTTCACCACATGCAGCTGATTCATACGCTCTTTAGAACATGCCTTACCGCTCTCAAGGTGGGATGTCATCAGGCACAGCTTCTGGCCGTCGACGATCACCTGATTTTTGTAAAGGAAAATGTTCCTGAGCGTCATGTTCAGCAGAGCTTATGCACACAAAGAAAATATCAGAGATGATTTTGCACACACCTGAGCGACAAGCAGGTTCCTCATCATCTGAGTGGTGCGATAAGGTACTATCTCACTCTCCACCAATGTGACTCGTGACTTTTTCAGCAACATCCCTGTAAAGTAACCTTCCTCAGCACCTGCACAACACAAGTCAAGAGGAAGATGGAGACTTTTAAAGGCAAAGACCTTCAAAGGAAATCCTTTGTCAGGTGATCATGGGCTAGATTGCACATAATAACTGTGGAAGCACACAATATCACAGTGAATACACTGCTGCTATGATAGTGGGCTTATAGTGGAATTTATTCCACTCATCTCCAGCTCCATGTATTTGTTTTAAATCTCTACTAGGACAGCTTTGAATGATTCATTACTCAAAACAGTCTGAAACAAGCTGTTATGGCTCCTCCCCCTTCAAGCAGCCTTACTAGAGTTACTACTTCTAGACAAAAATACACGAAATTCAAGTGTTTATAGCCTGAGCGTTGACACCCAGGATTTACCTAGCTTCTCCAATTTCAAACTTATTATTTGAAAGTGGAGAATCCATCATAGTAACAATACATACAGTATGTCGCATGTCAGAGAAAAGAAGGATCTACCTTAAAACATAAAGCGTCTTAAGGCGACTGTTGTTGTGATTCGGCACTGTATAAATGAAACTGAATTGAATTACATGCAGTATGAGCTGGATGTGAGAAGAAAAAAAAGAAAACCAAAACAGCCCCAAACAACTGAGCTTCTCCAAAGTTTATTCCATGGCCTGTGTAATAATCTGGTAGCGTTGGTAAAACAGTCAGGTTTTATAAAAACAGTGAAGGAAGAACACAGATGTTACTAATATCGAGTCCCTAACAGCTCTCTTCATGTGTGACACTACGTGAAACCAAAGCAGTTCAAATGCATTCAGCCATTAATCACCATATGATGATTCATACCTGTACTTTTCCTACCTGTATCTGACATACTGTACCTTCAATCATCAGGTAGCTCACAAACCATTTCTTTAAGAACTGGACATAAGGGGGAACGAGCTCCTGCAGGAACACCACATCAGGGTTGTATCTGCATTTGCAAAGATTTACTTTTATAATATTAACTGTCACATACCTTTCTTATGTTTTGCACTGAGAAGGAGCGGGACACACACACACACACAACGGGAATGACGGAGTGGCTGCGTCCGGGGCGGATGCCAGAAACCACAGGGGAAAAAGCACAGTTGGAAATAAAGTACTACTGAACGCAGAAGTGTCTGTGCACGGGTCGTGTGTCACAATAATTGTTTTCCAGCCTTTAATAAACATACATACAGAAAAAGGCCAATGAACAGACAAAAGCAAACAAAGCAACAACAGAGGTTCAGCAAGTATCACAAAACAGGTTTGATACAACACCACAACAGATTTAAAAAGTGTGCAATGTACACAATATACAGAAATCAGTGTCTTCAGTGATGACATATAGCCCATTTAATACTTAGTTAAATGTCCCTTAGCAAGTTGCAATTTGTCCAGACTCTTTTGGTAGCCATCAACAAGCTTCTGGCATAAATCTGACTGGATATTTGACCACACCTCTTGGCAACAAGTTAATTTAATGTACAGAATGGGGATTGGGCATTAGGGGGGTATAAATATGGATGGAGGTTGCAAATAGTTTAGTAAAAGGTTTTATACATGTATACAATTATTTATGTATTTATTTTTGTGGGTACACACTTGTGCGGACACACTTTGAATCGTCTTACGGTGTATTCCTAATAGTATTTAAGCACATGAGGTCTTAGTGTGGTGCTGGTGTTGTTGGGGCTGAGTTGTGTTGGAATCTGTCTGTGGAGGTTGATGGCCAGAAGTGTTTGTCTTGTTGTCTGGTGGAAAAATAAATGTGCTTCACTTTCAAAATGCCTCCTACCTGGGCCCGTCCACCAAGCTCACACCCAGGAACCACCAAAGCTCAAGCTGCCATGAACTACAAACTGTTGGAACACCAGCGTCACCGTCTCACTGCTCCAAAATCAACAGCTTCAAGCTCGACTGGAATTTGTAGCTGCCCACATAGATAAGCCAAATCGGTTTAATTTCAATTCAATTTGATTTTATTTATACAGTGGAAAATCACAACAACAATCACCTTAAGGCACTTTATATTGCAAGGTAGAGTCTATAATAATGCATACAGACAAAAACCCAACAATCATATCACCCCTATGAGCAAACACTTTGGCAACTCCCTTTTAACAGGAAGAAACATCCAGCAGAACCAGCCTGACGGAGGGGCAGCAATGTGCTCAGACCGGTTGGGGTGAGGGGAGGAAGACAGGACAAAAAAAGAGAAGAGAAGCCAGAGATTAACAACAAGTATGATTCAATGCAGAGAGGTCTATTAACATATAGTGAGTGAGAAAGGTGACTGAAGAAGAAATACTCAATGCATCATGGGAATTCCCCAGCAGCTTACACCTATTGCAGGATAATCAAAGGGAGGATTAATGGTCACCTGATCCAACCCTAACTATGTGCTTTAGCAATCTGGAGGAAGGTTTTATGGTCAAATGAATCAAAGACTGAGCTTGTTGGACACAATGACAAGAGGCGGATTTGGAGGAGTAGTCTGCTGTCAAGCATGGTGGTGGTAGCATCGTGCTCTGCTGTGTTTTGTTGCCAGTGCATAAAGTGGATGGAATATTAAAGGAGGACTACCTCCAAATTCTTCAACGTCACCTCAAATCAACAGCTAGAGGGTTGAAACTTTGACACAGTCGGGTGTTCCAACAGGACAATGACACCAAACACATCAAAACTGGTTTTGAATGCATAAAGCAGTCTAAGACTACGTTCACACTGCAGGTCTTAATGCTCAATTCCGATTTTTTGATCAAATCCGATTTTTTTGTCTGCTTGTTCACACTACAAATAAAATGCGACAGCAAATGCGCTCTAGTGTGAACGATCAAAGCGGCCTATATGTGCAAAAGAAGATGTCACACACAACTCGCTCTGTTTAGACCCAGACCAAACAGTATTGTTTGACTGATTGCCCTTAATATAAAGACTTTGGACTTTACGTTTCCCAATTTTTGCTTTAAGTTATTTTGTTATTTACATAATAATGTAAATAACCTAATAATTATCCTTATTGCTGTTTTAGAGAGGAGCGGTGCTTCAAAGGATAGTTGCAGATTTCTGTCAGAATCTGCAGATTATACAGTACAAATAAAATGTTCACGTTGTCTTCCCAACAGTTTCACTGACATCTACACTGGATGGCCAGGAAGCGTTCGCCATGTCTTCTCGGGCGCTTCTCCGACGCTGATAATTGGCGTCTGTCTTGTGTCAGTGACATAAAAGACGGATTTAATGCGACATGACCGTTCAAACAGCAGTCGCTTTCTAAAACATCGGATATGTATTGGATTCAGTACCACATACGAAAGTGACCCAGATCGGATTTGAAAATATCGGATTTGTGCCGTTCACACTGTCATACCATGATCGGATATGGGTCGCATAGGGTCAAAAAAATCGGATTTGATGCGCTTTCGCCTGCAGTGTGAACGTAGCCTAACATTGAGCATCTGGACTGGCCTCCCCAAAGCCCCGACATCAACCCTATTAAAGACTTTTTGGTCTATACTTAAAAGCTGAATCTGATCCACGAAACCAACCAATTTAATTGTAGGTAGACTAAGCCTACATTTGAATCATGTTGTTGGATTAATTGTTTCCTTTCTCTCAGGCCATTAAACAGCATCCAAACTACAGCTGAAAGAATAAAAAAACTAAAACTGTGTTATGCAAATCTAAACATGAATAGACTGCTTGATTATTATTTCATTAGATTCTCTGTGCCTAAATGTAAGAGTTATGTTTATTAGTTAAGTTTGTTAACTCAAAGAAGTTTTCCAACTTCTCTTCCTGGCATTAACAGACGGAACGCTTTTTAAATGTTAGCTCGTTGCCTGTCTTATTGAGCAAAATTACTCTCAGTCTGGAATATGTGTGTAACCTCTTCATATTTGAAATTATTTGAATGATAATAATAATAAAAAGAAACAAAAGTCTTCTGCTTGGCATCATACCTCTGTATTTCTGTAAAATAAAGCACGAGTGGATAGTTTCTTCACTATATCACAGATCAGCTCAACAGATTTACAGATGAAAGATTTACTTCCATGCGTTCGCTCCGTCAGCTGATTCAGGAAACACGCCCATGTAAACTGGTGATAGTCACAGTTTAGTCAGGAGCAAACAGCCTGACTAAACAGCACACTGGCCAACAGAGACGACCATTCAGTAAAAATGACAAATCTGCGGATGCAACATCTGGAACTCGCAGAGTAGATTATTTTAACAAATATAACTAGTTAACCTGAAACAGAGGTGTAGACCAAAAAGTGACTATCAATTTTTAAACTGCTGTCCCTCGTGAATGATATCAGGTTATCTTGAGGTAGTAGATGCTGCCTCAGATGCATAAAACTAGATAACAGGTTAGGGAGAGTCAGACCAGTATGTGTGTGTGTGAGAGAGGAGAGAAGAGACAGTCAGTGACAGGAGAGGCAGGTTTCCATCCTTAGGTGAAGCTGCACCCGATGGTGCTCTTCTCTGATGGAAGAGGAGTAGAGCACCAAGCAGTTGGGACCAACCTGTGTGCCAATAAGTGGGGCTAAACTGGAAACCACAGCCCTCCCCAACGTTTTTTTTGACCAATCAGATGGAAGCACATTCTCTTTTATAAATTTGTGTACCGCATCCCTGGGATGGACTCTTCTTGAGTCTCCACCCAACTCACCTGTGGCTGGTTTCCCACTTGTGGAAGATGAGCAATCACGGCTCCTACTTAAGGCATGGATGGACAGCCACTCATCGCTGGAATGTTGAACTACTTTGTTAGTGAAACCCTGGCTCTTTACTTAGTTGACTTCTCAAGAGTTTCCTTGTGGTTTCTCCTCGTTGTCGTATCCTGGAGTGTGGTGAACAAGAGAGAGAGTCCCCCTACCCCCATCATATGTGTGTAGTGGTTAAAAATTGGACTCACCATTACGACTTCCCATAACACTTCTTTCAGTCCTGTAAGTCACTGTTTAAACAGTTGCTATTCACCTGTGTACTGCTCTCTAGTGGCCTGATGCTTGTATTACATACAGAGTGACTTCCCAGTAGGGTTTCTCATGCTGTGTGTGGTGTTTTTCAGTCCCAACTCCATCCACTGAGGAAGATCATGTAACAAGGTTAAAAGCTGAAGAGCTGTCAGACTTCTGTTAATGGACTTTTCATCCATCAATCTAAGTTTATATTAAAACAAAGCAGACATAATTTATTGGTACTTTTCATATTCACATTTCATATTCATATTTTTGTCATTTTAACCACATAAGACACTTAAGCAGACACACATTAGAGGATAAATGAAATTGAACTGATTAAATAAGGATAAATAATTTACAGGCAATAAGAACATCTTCCTGCATAGTGTTACAGTAATTTCAAGAGCAGCTGATCTAAAGTAAAATGATTAACTGTCATGTTTCTGGTTGTTTTGTGTAGTTCTACTCAGCTGAGAAGGTGCAGTAGATTCCCCAGTGATCACTAGTGTAGCGGCCACAGTCCAGCTTCTCCAGCCCCACCAAGGCCATGTGATCAGGGGCCAGACGAGGGACTCCACGTTTGATAGCCGGGCGGAGGTAGATTCTGTCAAAGCGACAGCGAGCGACAAAGGGTAAAGTTTTGTTGGTGTTAGTAGTGGTGTCCCATGTGTAGCGGCAGTGCTCCTGCTTGCCCAGTCGCTCCCACACATCACAGACAGTTGCAGGCAGGCCCACCTTGGTCACCTAAGATGGGTCCAGAGAAAAGAGTTACTGTGATTACTTGTTACAAGATTACAGGCTGTATGTGAGTGGAAGGAGCAGTGTCTGACCTCCGCATCCCTCAGGTTTGTGTCTCCCCCAAACACGACGGTGACGTCATCAGGTGCACGTTTAAACCTCCACTTCACCACATGCAGCTGATTCATACGCTCTTTAGAACATGCCTTACCGCTCTCAAGGTGGGATGTCATCAGGCACAGCTTCTGGCCGTCAACGATCACCTGATTTTTGTAAAGGAAAATGTTCTTGAGCGTCATGTTCAGCAGAGCTTATGCACACAAAGAAAATATCAGAGATGATTTTGCACACACCTGAGCGACAAGCAGGTTCCTCATCATCTTAGTGGTGCGATAAGGTACTATCTCACTCTCCACCAATGTGACTCGTGACTTTTTCAGCAACATCCCTGTAAAGTAACCTTCCTCAGCACCTGCACAACACAAGTCAAGAGGAAGATGGAGACTTTTAAAGGCAAAGACCTTCAAAGGAAATCCTTTGTCAGGTGATCATGGGCTAGATTGCACATAATAACTGTGGAAGCACACAATATCACAGTGAATACACTGCTGCTATGATAGTGGGCTTATAGTGGGATTTATTCCACTCATCTCCAGCTCCATGTATTTGTTTTAAATCTCTACTAGGACAGCTTTGAATGATTCATTACTCAAAACAGTCTGAAACAAGCTGTTATGGCTCCTCCCCCTTCAAGCAGCCTTACTAGAGTTACTACTTCTAGACAAAAATACAAGAAATTCAAGTGTTTATAGCCTGAGCGTTGACACCTTTGTGAGACTACATGAAACCAAAGCAGTTCAAATGCATTCAGCCATTAATCACCATATGATGATTCATACCTGTACTTTTCCTACCTGTATCTGACATACTGTACCTTCAATCATCAGGTAGCTCTCAAACCGTTTCTTTAAGAACTGGACATAAGGGTCAATGAGCTCCTGCAGGAACACCACATCAGGGTTGTATCTACATTTGCAAAGATTTACTTTTATAATATTAACTGTCACATATATGCAGCCTTTAGCAAAATGTTGCATCTCCAACAACATTTCCCCCAAATGATGCCTAAAAGTATGAAAAGTGTAACACATGCTTACACATTTAAATATTTAACCAGGCCTCTGGCACGCTCTGGAAGTTTTTCCCCATTAATCCCTTCCACATTCCAGGTGATCAGGGACAGTTTAAAATCCTCTTTGTCTGAGGGTTTCTGTGAGGCAGCAGGACTGTGAGCAGGACTGTCATCAGCCAATTCCATCCTGCAAATTTTTCACACAGTCAGTCAGCTCAAATACAAAGAGTCATAGGTGACCTTCACCACACGTAGGAGAACAGACAGCAGACTTACCAGTCATCTGGAGTAGTATCTTCACCACTGTGTGTTTCAGAGTCACTCTCCATGTCGGCTTCAAACTAGTTCAAGGCTCTCTGAAAGAAACGTGACTGGAAGGTTATGCTTTCTATTCATTCACTATAACTTAAAGAGGGCTTGGCTGCAAATACACCCAGGCATGTCAACATACTATGATTCATAGTATGTTGATTCATAGTAGTATTCCAACCTTTAATAAACATAGCTACAGAAAAAGGCCAATGACCACACAAAAGCAAACAAACCAACAACAGAGGTTCAGCATGTATCACAAAACAAAGAAATTAAGGTTTGATACAACACCACAACAGGTTTAAAAAGTGTGCAATGTACACAATATACAGAAATCAGTGTCTTCAATGATGACATATAGCCCATTTAATACTTAGTTAAATGTCCCTTAGCAAGTTGTAATTTGTCCAGACTCTTTTGGTAGCCATCAACAAGCTTCTGGCATAAATCTGACTGGATATTTGACCACACCTCTTGGCAACAAGTTAATTTAATGTACAGAATGGGGATTGGGCATTAGGGAGGTATAAATATGGATGGAGGTTGCAAATAGTTATTAACTGGTTTTATATAAGTATATTATTATATATGTATTTATTTTTGTGGGTATAAGAAACTTCTTATGGTGTTTTCCCAATAGTATTAAAGCACATGTGGTCTTAGTGTGGTGCTGGTGTTGTTGGGGCTGAGTTGTGTTGGAATCTGTCTGTGGAGGCTGATGGCCAGAAGTGTTTGTCTTGTCGTCTGTTGGAAAAATAAATGTGCTTCACTTTCAAAATGCCTCTTGGAGTTGTGATTTAATCATTCTCCTACCTGGGCCCGTCCACCAAGCTCACACCCAGGAACCACCAAAGCTCAAGCTCCCATGAACTACAAACTGTTGGAACACCAGCGTCACCGTCTCACTGCTCCAAAATCAACAGCTTCAAGCTCTGCTGAAGTTTTATAGCTGCCCACATAGGCAAGCCAAATATTTACAATTTCAATTAAATTCTGTTTTATTTATACACTGGAAAATCACAACAACAGTCGCCTAAAGGGCGCTTTGTATTGTAAGGTAGAGTCTATAATAATGCATTCAGAAAAAAAACCCCAACAATCATATGACCACCTATGAGCAAACACTTTGGGAAGTCCCTTTTAACAGGAAGAAACATCCAGCAGAACCAGGCTCGGGGAGCGACAGCCATTTGCCGTGACCGGTTGGGGTGAGGGGAGGAAGACAGGACAAAAGACATGCTGTGGAAGAGAGACAGAGATTAATAACAAGTATGATTCAATGCAGAGAGGTCTATTAACATATAGTGAGTGAGAAAGGTGACTGAAGAAGAAATACTCAATGCATCATGGGAATTCCCCAGCAGCTTACACCTATTGCAGGATAATCAAAGGGAGGATTAATGGTCACCTGATCCAACTTTTTTTTTTTTTTTTTTTTGACCAAAGAGATAGAAGCACATTCTCTTTTATAAATTTGTGTACCCCGAAGTTGAGGCTATCTTACTTTTCCTGTCAGGACCCTGGCTACCCCAGTGGATTCTCTCTCTCTCTTCCTCTCTCTCCCCCCATCTGTATTGTGAGCAGGATCATCCCTGGGCTGCACTCTTCACCCAACTCACCTGTGGCTGGTTTCCCACTTGTGGAAGATGAGCAATCACAGCTCCTACTTAAGGCATGGATGGATAGCCATTTATCGCTGGAATGTTGAACTACTTTGTTAGTGAAACCCTGGCTCTTTACTTAGTTGACTTCTCAAGAGTTTCCTTGTGGCTTCTCCCAGTGACCCTTGCCCTCCTTGCGTGCAGGTTGAGGTTTTCTCCTCGTCGTCGTATCCTGGAGTGTTGAACAAGGGAGAGAGTCCCCCTACCCCCATCATATGTGTGTAGTGGTTAAAAATTGGACTCACCATTACGACTTCCCATAACACTTCTTTCAGTCCTGTAAGTCACTGTTTAAACAGTTGCTATTCAACTGTGTACTGCTCTCTAGTGGCCTGATGCTTGTATTACATATAGAGTAACATCCCAGTGGGGTTTCTCATGCTGTGTGTGGTGTTTTTCAGTCCCAACTCCATCCACTGAGGAAGATCATGTAACAAGGTTAAAAGCTGAGGAGCTGTCAGACTTCTGTTAATGGACTTTTCATCCATCAATATAAGTTTATATTAAAACAAAGCAGACATAATTTATTGTTACTTTCCATATTCATATTCACATTTCGTATTCATATTTTTGTCATTTTAACCACATAAAACACTTAAGCAGACACACATTAGAGGATAAAACTGATTAAATTAAGATAAATAATTTACAGGCAATAAGAACATCTTCCTGCATAGCATTACTCTGACTTAAAGAGCGGCTGATCTAAAATAAAATGCTTAACTGTCATGTTTCTGGTTGTTTTGTGTAGTTCTATTCAGCTGAGAAGGTGCAGTAGATTCCCCAGTGATCACTAGTGTAGCGGCCACAGTCCAGCTTCTCCAGCCCCACCAAGGCCATGTGATCAGGGGCCAGACGAGGGACTCCACGTCTGATGGCCGGGCGGAGGTAGATTCTGTCAAAGCGGAAGCGAGCAGTTGTAGAAATATTCTGGTTGGTGTTAGTAGTGGTGTCCCATGTGTAGCGGCAGTGCTCCTGCTTGCCCAGTCGCTCCCACACATCACAGACAGTTGCAGGCAGGCCCACCTTGGTCACCTGAGACGGGTCCAGAGAAAAGAGTTACTGTGATTACTTGTTACAAGATTACAGGCTGTATGTGAGTGGAAGGAGCAGTGTCTGACCTCCGCATCCCTCAGGTTTGTGTCTCCCCCAAACACAACGGTGACATCATCAGGTGCACGTTTAAACCCCCGCTTCACCACATGCAGCTGATTCATACGCTCTTTAGAATTTGCCTTAAAGCTCTCAAGGTGGGATGTCATCAGGCACAGCTTCTGACCGTTGACGATCACCTGATTTTTGAAAAGGAAAAATGTTCCTGAGCGTCATGTTCAGCACAGCTTATGCACACAAAGAAAATATCAGATTATGGTGCACACACCTGAGCGACAAGCAGGTTTCTATTCATCTGGGTGGTGCGATAAGCTACTATCTCACTCTCCACAAATTTGACTCGTGACTTTTTCAGTAACATCCCTGTGAAGTAACCTTTCTCACCACCTGGTCAACACAAGGCAAGAGGAAGATGGAGACTTTTAAGCTTTGGTTCCCCTTCAAAACCATCTTTTGTCAAGGCATCCTGATGCACACAAGCCTAAATATCATGTGCATACTGTATGTGTACACAGATATTTATAAACTGTAACAATTTGATTTACCTCCCACCCCCCTTTGAAAGGCAGGTTCTCATGTATACCAATGATCATGGGCTAGATTGCACATAATAACTGTTGAAGCACACAATATCACAGTGAATACACTGCTGCTATGATAGTGAGGCATGATGAACCAAAGAAGCCTCTTGGATGAGAGGTGAAGGGTCTTCAAGAAACTCAAAGAAGTCCAATCACTTTTTTTCTAAGCTCTTTAGATGACCAAGTCCTGGACACCTGAGAACCTACACAGACTATTTACTTGACAGAACTCCTTGGATTTACCAGTAATCAGAACAATCAGAAAGTTCCAGGAACTCGGTGGGGATAAAAAAGGGAATTGCAGATTTACAGAAGTTGGAGCTATTTCTAAAAACCTCAGATTCCATGGTCATCCCTTCAAGTTATTTGACTGTATCACCATTTTGAATCTTCTTCCAGACCTTGTCTGGAAGTTGGTTTCAAAAAATTATTTAAAAAAACATTAAGAAATCAGCATCATTTACCTTTTGAGTATTTTACATTAAATCATAAAACAAAAATAAATAAATACATAAAAAAATGTGAAAAAGTAAATATTGTATTATAATTCCTGCTTATTATTAAAATGAACCCTTTCATGCATGAATTATGGCAACCTCAAGACAGATTTTTTTCTTAAGTATTTTTATTATCTTTAGGCCTGAAAATCCATCATAGTATCAGTACCTACAAATGAATCAGCACCCCCAGGCTAACTATTAGAATCCTCGAAACAGCAATTTTCAAAAACCTGCTTATTAATCAAACAAAGACCAAGACAGACTTTTCATTGATTTGAAAGCCTGATGAAGCCTGATAGAAGTTTAAGAATATAATCGACCCACTGTTATCATCTTCAATGCCCTGTACCAACATAGAGCAGAACAGCTACCTGAACGCTACTCCAACAGAGGTCGATTATCTTGTTAATAATGTTAATCATCTTACTATTCATCACTGATTGAAGAAAATAAGAACAACCCTGGGTTTCTCTTCAGGACTGTAGCCAGGCTGACAAAAAGTCAGAGCTCTGTTGAGCCAACCATCCCTTTATCGTTAACTAGTAATGACTTCATGAACTTCTTCACAAATAAAATTTTAACCATTAGAGAAAAAATTACTCATAATCGTCTCATAGATGTAACATTATCTACAGCTACTTTCAGTACAATTGATATTCATTTAGACTCTTTTTCTCCAATTGATCTTTCTGAGTTAACTTCAATAATTACTTCCTCCAAACCATCAACGTGTCTTTTAGACCCCATTCCTACAAAACTGCTCAAAGAAGTCCTGCCATTAATTAATGCTTCTGTCACGCAGGCGAAAATGGACTCAGGCGCAGACCAGCTGAACTAGAATAGCAGTCGTCAATTTATTTACAAAACACCACGTGAAAGTATATACAGTGTACAGGGCAGGGCATATGCAACGGTCCAGGGGGAAAAGGGGAGAAAGTCCAAAACATGCTCCACTCATTCGCTCCTTCCCAGTTTGGCTTCGGCACTCTTCTGCCTCCAAACACACTCCGCTCACTTGCTCCTCTTGTATTGTTTTCCCACACGTTTGTTTGCACACTCACTCTCACTTCACGCCACGCCATGCCACCAGGGAAACAGATCGGGGGTACAGACGAGTCCGAGAACGAGAGTAACTCAACGATCCAGCGAAGAAGCCTTCTGAGTCCTCAGCTTAAATAGCTCAGGAGTCCAGGTAATCAGGTGAATTCCCAGCAGGTGCGTGGGCCAAGGGCGCGAGCCCAGCTGAGCTCCGCCCAGGCAGACAGGTGAGAGACAGGAGAGGGAGAGAGAGAGACACAAACTAAAAACAACATGTAGCCTGAAACCTAGGTCCACCAAGGAGACACAGAGACCATGACAGCTTCAATCTTAAATATGATCAACCTATCTCTAATAATCGGCTATGTACCACAGGCCTTCAAGCTGGCAGTAGTTAAACCTTTACTTAAAAAGCCATCCCTAGACCCAGCTGTCTTAGCTAATTATAGGCCAATCTCCAACCTTCCTTTCATATCAAAAATCCTTGAAAGAGTAGTTGTCAAACAGTTAACAGATCATCTGCAGAGGAATGGCTTATTTGAGTTTCAGTCAGGTTTCAGAGCTCATCACAGCACAGAAACAGCTTTAGTGAAGGTTACAAATGATCTTATTGTGGACTTATCTCTGTGCTAACCTGTAGACCTCAGTGCAGTATTTAATACTGTCGACCATGATATCCTATTAGAGCGATTAAAGCACGCTGTAGGCATTACAAGTACCGCGCTGCAGTAGTTTGTATCATATCTATCTAATAGAGTCCAATTTGTTCATGTAGATGAAGAGTCCTCTTTACACACTGAGGTTAATTATGGAGTTCCGCAGGGTTCAGTGCTAGGACCAATTCTGTTTACTTCCCTTAGGTAGTATCATCAGAAGGCATAGCATACATTTTCACTGCTATGCTATGACACCCAACCTTATCTATCCATGAAGCCAGGTAACACACACCAATTACTTAACCTGCAGGAATGTCTTAAAGACATAAAGACCTGGATGGCCTCTAATTTTCTGCTTCTAAATTCAGATAAAACTGAGGTTATTGTACCCTGAAAATCTTAGAAATATGGTATCTAACCAGATTCTTATTCTGGATGGCATTACCTTGGCTTCCAGTAACACTGTGAGGAACCTTGGAGTCATTTTTCACCAGGATATGTCCTTCAATGCACATATTAAACAAATATGTAGGACTGCTTTCTTCCATTTGCGCAATATCTCTATGTGGCGGGGCATCGGCGGCGGTGCCGCTGCATGGCATCTGCAGTCACGCCTCGTCGGGTTAGTGTGCTGGGTCCTGAATTCCAGTGTTGTTGTTAGTATGTGTTTGGCTGGCAACTGGAAAGCTGCAGCCGTGTGTGTTTGTAAACAGCGACCAGTGTGTAAATAAAGTTAACGCTGAAAAGCAGAAATAGTTTGCCAGGTCTGCCACGGTTATATTACACTCTAACATTAGAAATATTCTGTCTCAGAGTGACGCTGAAAAACTAGTTCATGCATTTATTATTTCTAGGCTGGACTACTGTAATTCATTATGATCAGGATGTCCTAAAAACTCCCTGAAAAGCCTTCAGTTAAGTAAATGCTGCAGCAGGAGTACTGACAGGGACTAGAAAGAGAGAGCATATTTCTCCTGTATTGGCTTCCCTTCATTGGCTCCCTGTTAAATCCAGAATTGAATTCAAAGTCCTGTTCCTCACATACAAGGTCTTAAATAATCAGGCCCCATCTCATCTTAATGACCTTGTAGTACCATATCACCCTATTAGAGCACTTCGCTCTAACACTGCAGACTTACTTGTTGTTCATAGAGTATTTAAAAGTAGAATGGGAGTTTTCAGAGATACACAATGTTAAATTTGATCCTTCTGCTATAAATCTTTGGAGTGATACCTCAAAACGTCACTCTGCCAAAATACTATTCAAATTCTATAGCCTTTGCTTCACTCATTGCAAGGTACCTTACACATTTAAGATGGAAGCAGGAAGCTCCTCCCACACATGAACAGTGGCTTGCAGAGCTCATGAGCTTTTTGCATTTGGAAAAGATGATATACACTGGCAGATTCAACCGCCAAATTTCTTTAGTGTGGCAGCCATTTCTAATGTACATAGAAACATTTAAAATAATCACCTTATCATGTCTTGGTAACAAATCTCTACATCGCTATCATAGTTAACTGTACACCGAATGTCCTTTATAAATTTTATTTGTATATTTGTGTGGGTTTTTTGTTTGTTTGTTTGTTTTCTCTTTCTTTCTGTTATCTTGTGGACTATTGTAAATAATGAACAGCAAAGTACTGTATGTTCAAAGTTTCGCAAATAACATGCTGTTGTACCTAAAAAGTAATTTTATTTTAAAAAGAAAGTAGAATGGGAGGGAGAGCCTTCAGTTTTCAGGCCCCTCTTCTGTGGAACCAGACCTTGAATCCTCCATTAGTTATCCTGCAATAGGTGTAAGCTGCTGGGGAATTCCCATGATGCATTGAGTATTTCTTCTTCAGTCACCTTTCTCACTCACTATGTGTTAACAGACCTCTCTACACTGCATCATACTTGTTATTAATCTCCGTCTCTCTTCCACAGCATGTCTTTTGTCCTGTCTTCCTCCCCTCACCCCAACAGGTCTGAGCCTGGTTCGAAACTGAGTGTTTAGAGCCTGAATGATTTGAAACTGGAGGATCCATCATAGTAACAGTACATACAGTATGTGCTGGATGTGAGTGAAAATCAAGAAAATCAAAACAGGCCCAAAATATTGAGCTTCTCCAAAGTTTATTCCATGGCCTGTGTAATAATCTGGTAGTGTTGGTACAACAGTCAGGTTTTATAAAAACAGTAAAGGAAGAACACAGATGTTACTAATATCGAGTCCCTAACAGCTCTCTTCATGTGTGACACTACGTGAAACCAAAGCAGTTCAACTGCATTCAGCCATTAATCACCATTTGATCATTCATACCTGTACTTTTCCTACCTGTATCTGACATACTGTACCTTCAATCATCAGGTAGCTCACAAACCGTTTCTTCAAGAACTGGACATAAGAGGGAATGAGCTCCTGCAGGAACACCACATCAGGGTTGTATCTGCATTTACAAAGATTTACTTTTATAATATTAACTGTCACATATATGTAGCCTTTAGCAAAATGTTGCATCTCCAGCAACATTTTCATGCCTAAAAGTGTGAAAAGTGTAACACCTTCTTACAAGTTTAAATATTTAACCAGGCCTCTGGCACGCTCTGAACGTTTTTCCCCATAAATCCCTTCCACATTCCAGGTGATCAGGGACAGTTTAAAATCCTCTTTTTCTGAGGGTTTCCGTGTGGCAGCAGGACTGTTGGCTGGACTGGCATCTGGACTGGCATCAGCCAATTCCATCCTGCAAATTTTTCACACAGTCAGTCAAGGAAAACACAAAGAGTCATAGGTAAACTTCACCACACGTAGGAGAACAGACAGCAGACTTACCAGTCATCTGGAGTAGTATCTTCACCACTGTGTGTTTCAGAGTCGCTCTCCATGCCTGCTTCAACAAATTAGTTCAAGGCTCTCTGAAAGAAAAGTGACAGGAAGGTTATGCTTTCTATTCATTTACTATAACTTAAAATGGGCTTCCCTGCAAATAAACCCAGGTAGTTTCTCAGTATGCTTATTTGACTTTTTGTGTCCTTGGTTGCAAACAAATATGGTTCAAAGTATGTTGAAATGTTGCAGCTCCACCCCTTCTATCTATTCCAACCCATTCTGGGTTGCATAATTCTTTCCCCAAGCTTTAATAAACATACGCAGAGAGAAAGGTCAATGAACAGACAAAAGCAAACAAAGCAACAACAGAGGTTCAGTAAGTATCACAATATGTAAATGCAAGCAAGCAAAAAAACAAAAACAAAGAAATAAAAGGTTTGATTCAACACCACCACAGATTTCAAAAGTGTACAATTAAATCAAAGTTATGAGAGGTGAATTTTTCTAAACAGATTGGGCTTTAAAATAAATACATATATGCATTAAAAACATATAAAAATATTAACCAAAGGAGGGACGAAAGCCTGTCATGGCAGACCCAGGGTTCATGTGTTTTTTGGACTTGTCAATATTTCTTGGGTTTATCTTGAGCTGGCAGCCCTCGCTGGTCGCCCTGTCCATGTGTCTGTTTATCAGCTGATTATCATCATGGGCAGTCTCCTTCTTAACTGTGGGGCTGAGCTTCAGTCAACCCTGGATCACTGAGTTTACTCAGCAGTACATCCACGGCTCTATAGTGAAGACTTTGTCTTGCCAGGATTTGGGAACGGAGTATTTGAGGGGAGCAGGGCCACTGTACAGTTTGGGATTTGGAGTTTCACGATTCACGCCAAGGACACGAGCACTCTGTGAGATTGTAGAGAAATCGCCACGGTGCGGGGATTGTCACGTTGTTTTTCACCTTTCTTCACTAATCCACATCCTATTTTGCTATCATCTGTTCTATTTCAAAGTCAAAGAATTATATTCCTTTTTAACCTAACTTAGAAAATATTCTTTTAATAACATATTTTAAATTGAAACCTTTGTTACAGAAATCAGTGTCTTCAGTGATGACATATAGCCCATCTAATATTTGGTTAAATGTCCCTTAGCAAGTTGCAACTCAGCCAGACTCTTTTGGTAGCCATCAACAAGCTTCTGACATAAATCTGGTTGGATATTTGACCACACTTCTTGGAAACAAAGTTAATTAAATTGGTTGGTTTTGTGGATCAGATTCAGCTTTTAAGTATAGACCAAAAAGTCTTTAATAGGGTTGATGTCGGGGCTTTGGGGAGGCCAGTCCAGATGCTCAATGTTAGACTGCTTTATGCATTCAAAACTAGTTTTGATGTGTTTGGTGTCATTGTCCTGTTGGAACACCCAACTGTGTGAAAGTTTCAACCCTCTAGCTGTTGATTTGAGGTGAAGTTGAAGAATTTGGAGGTAGTCCTCCTTTAATATTCCATCCACTTTGTGCACTGGCAACAAAACACAGCAGAGCACGATGCTACCACCACCATGCTTGACAGCAGACTACTCCTCCAAATCCGCCTCTTGTCATTGTGTCCAACAAGCTCAGTCTTTGATTCATTTGACCATAAAACCTTCCTCCAGATTGCTAAAGCACATAGTTAGGGTTGGATCAGGTGACCATTAATCCTCCCTTTTATTATCCTGCAATAGGTGTAAGCTGCTGGGGAATTCCCATGATGCATTGAGTATTTCTTCTTCAGTCACCTTTCTCACTCACTATATGTTAATAGACCTCTCTGCATTGAATCATGCTTGTTGTTAATCTCTGTCTCTCTTCCACAGCATGTCATTTGTTCTGTCTTCCTCCCCTCACCCCAACCGGTCACGGCAAACGGCTGCCCCTCCCCGAGCCTGGTTCTGCTGGATGTTTCTTCCTGTTAAAAGGGAGTTGCCAAAGTGTTTGCTCATAGGGGTGATATGATTGTTGGGTTTTTGTCTGTATGCATTATTATAGACTCTACCTTACAATATAAAGTGCCTTAAGGTGATTGTTGTTGTGATTTTCCACTGTATAAATAAAATCAAATTGAATTGAAATTAAACCGATTTGGCTTGTCTATGTGGGCAGCTACAAATTCCAGTCGAGCTTGAAGCTGTTGATTTTGGAGCAGTGAGACGGTGACGCTGGTGTTCCAACAGTTTGTAGTTCATGGCAGCTTGAGCTTTGGTGGTTCCTGGGTGTGAGCTTGGTGGACGGGCCCAGGTAGGAGGCATTTTGAAAGTGAAGCACATTTATTTTTCCACCAGACAACAAGACAAACACTTCTGGCCATCACCCTCCACAGACAGATTCCAACACAACTCATCCCCAACAACACCAGCACCACACTAAGACCACATGTGCTTAAATACTATTAGGAATACACCGTAAGATGATTCAAAGTGTGTTCGCACAAGTGTGTACCCACAAAAATAAATACATAAATAATTGTATACATGTATAAAACCCTTTACTAAACTATTTGAAATCTCCATCTATATTTACAAACCCCCTATGCCTAATCCCCATTCTGTACGTGTGGATATTAATTGCAGGTAGACTAAGCCTACATTTGAATCATGTTGTTGCATTAATTGTTTGATTGCTCTCAGGCCATTAAATACTAACTTAACTAGTGATGTGCGATACCACTGATTTCCTTTCCGATCCGATACCAAGTAAAATTCAGGGTGGTATCGACGATACTGATCCGATACCGATACTTTGTACAAAAACTTATTTTATTTATTGTATCGTTTCTTGTATCTCAAATTATAGCTTCATAATGATTACAGGACATTAGACTACTTGTTCTTATCACTTGACAATGCAGAATTATCATATAGAAATAAAAAAAACTGAAGTTGTGCGCTATTTGAACACATTTCCTGCCTGCAGCACTAAAGGACTCCGTGAGAGACGTGTTTCTCGCCCTAGCAGCACCTGTCCCTGTCCACTCCTCCTCTTCAGTTCGCCTCAACATACGCTCTTCATATTCTGTGATATGATTTACTGTGAGGTATTTGACAAGGTTAGTGGTGTTGCCACAACACCTCACTGTCTTGCCACATCTATCGCAAACCACGTCTCAGCTGTTTGTGGAGGTAAAATACGTCCACACATGACTCCATTTACAATCAGTCATTGTTGTGAGTGCGCAGGCCAGGGGCTGCGACACATTTATACAGCCGTATTTTGCATATGATTGTGAAAGGCAGAAGAGGAAGTAGTTCCTTCAAATGTAGACAATCTGAATGATATAGTTTCTTTCCACTGTGTTCCAGTTAATGATAAACTACAAATCTACCCTAAATTACTAAAATATCGATATTTTAATATGAGAATCAATTCTAGAACATAAATGACTGGTATCGGAGGAATCAATATTTCAGTATCGATCCGCACATCACTAATCTTAACTACAGCTGAAAGAATAACAAATAAAAACTGTCTTATGCGAGTTTAAACATGAATAGGCTGCTTGATTATAACTCATTAGATTCTCTGTGCCTGAATGACAGAGATATGTTTATAAGTTTCTTAATTCAAACAAGTTTTTTGACTTCTCTTCCTGGCATCAATTGGTGGAACTTTTTTTTTTTTTTTTTAATTTTAGCTCTGTTCCAGTCTTACTGATCAACATGACTTTCAGTCTGTAATAAGTGTGTAACCACTTCATATTTGAAATTATTTAAATAATAATAATTTTTAAAAAACGAAAGTATTCAGCCTGATATCGTACCTCGTTGTTTCTGTAAAATAAACCACGAGATGACACTGTCTCCACTACGCCACAGATCAGCTCGGCAGACTCCCAAATTTACCTTCACACAGCCTGTTCACCCGTCAGCTGATTAACAACTACTGCTGATTTAGGAAACACGCCAACTTAAACTTGTGATAATCAAATTAAGGTCGAAGTTCTGGCTCCACCCATTCTATAAAGTCAAGGCAAGGTAAGGCAAGGATATTTATATAGCACAATTCAACAGCAAGGTGATTCAAAGGGCTTTTCAGAGACATTAAAAAACAAAAACATATAAAAGCATGATTTAAAATGGAAAAAAAGAAAGGTAGATAAAATCAGTAGTTAAAATGTACGTTTTGAAATTTAAGCTGAAAAGTAAAACAGTGCGGATTTGGTGCTTTATTCAAATGCAGCTGAGAACAGGTGAGTCTTCAACCTGGATTTAAATAAAGTGAGTGTTTCAGCTGATCTGAGGCTTTCTGGGAGTTTGTTTCAGATATATGGAGCATAAAAGCTGAATGCAGCTTCTCCATGTCTGGTTCTGACTCTGGGAACTGATAAAAAACTGGATCCAGATGACCTGAGGGATCTGGAAGGTTCATACTGGGTCAGGAGGTCACTGATGTATTTTGGTCCTAAACCATTCAGAGCTTTATAGACCAGCATCAGAACTTTAAAGTCTATCCTCTGACGGACAGGCAGCCAGTGTAAAGACCTCAGAGCTGGACTGATGTGGTCCACCTTTTTGGTCTTAGTGAGGACTCGAGCAGCAGAGTTCTGAATAAGCTGTAGCTGTCTGACTGATTTTTTAGGTAGACCTGTAAAGATGCTGTTACACTAATCAAGCCTACTAAAGATGAATGCATGGACTAGTTTTTCCAGGTCCTGTTGAGACATCAGATCTTTTATCCTTGAAATATTCTCGAGGTGATAGTAAGATGGAACCTTAAAGAAAGGTAGTATAACTTTTTTACCCAAACTTTAATCAGTATACATACAGATAAAGACCAATGAACAGAGAAAAGCAAACAAAGCTGACTTTTTCCAAACAGATTTGAGTTTGAAATAACTACATTTATTAATTACAAACTTTATTACAACAAATAGAAATATTAACCAGGGGTGGGGGCTTTCCATCCTTAATAAAACATGCCAAATTTTATTTCCTTTAATGTCACACAAAACACAAACACATGTGGCAAAATCACTTTTTACCACGTCTAAGGTGTACCCTGCCTCTTGCCCTATAATAGCTGGGATAGGCTCCAGCCCCTGAATTGGATAAACAGAAGAGAGTGGATGGATGCAGCATGTAGCTGTTAAATCAGTGGATCAACAACTTCAGGCTACGTGTGTAGCTGTTAAAAGTTGGACTCACCATTACGACTTCCCATAACACTACTTTCAGTCCTGTAAGTCACTGTTTAAACAGTTGCTATTCACCTGTGTACTGCTCTCTAGTGGCCTGATGCTTGTATTACATACAGAGTAACATCCCAGTGGGGTTTCTCATGCTGTGTGTGGTGTTTTTCAGTCCCAACTCCATCCACTGAGGAAGATCATGTAACAAGGTTAAAAGCTGAGGAGCTGTCAGACTTCTGCTAATGGACTTTTCATCCATCAATGTAAGGGCATATCAATATAATTTATTGGTGCTTTTCATATTTTAATTTGTCATTTACACCACATAAAACACTTAAGCAGACACACATTAGAGGATAAAACTGATTAAATTAAGGTGAGGAACATCTTCCTGCATAGCGTTACTGTGATTTAAAGAGCGGCTGATCTAAAATAAAATGCTTAACTGTCATGTTTCTGGTTGTTTTGTGTAGTTCTATTCAGCTGAGAAGGTGCAGTAGATTCCCCAGTGATCACTAGTGTAGCGGCCACAGTCCAGCTTCTCCAGCCCCACCAAGGCCATGTGATCAGGGGCCAGACGAGGGACTCCACGTCTGACAGCTGGGCGGAGGTAGATTCTGTCAAAGCGGAAGCGAACAGGAAAGGAAGCTTTCTTGTTGGTGTTAGTAGTGGTGTCCCATGTGTAGCGGCAGTGCTCCTGCTTGCCCAGTTGCTCCCACACATCACAGACAGTTGCAGGCAGGCCCACCTTGGGTACCTAAGATGGCGCCAGAGAAAAGAGTTACTGTGATTACTTGTTACAAGATTACAGGCTGTATGTGAGTGGAAGGAGCAGTGTCTGACCTCCTCATCCCTCAGGTTTGTGTCTCCCCCAAACACAACGGTGACGTCATCAGGTGCACGTTTAAACCTCCACTTCACCACATGCAGCTGATTCATACGCTCTTTCGAATTTGCCTTACCGCTCTCAAGGTGGGATGTCATCAGGCACAGCTTCTGGCCGTCAACGATCACCTGATTTTTGAAAAAGAAAATGTTCCTGAGCGTCATGTTCAGCAGAGCTTATGCACACAAAGAAAATATCAGAGATGATTTTGCACTGAGCGACAAGCAGGTTCCTCATCATCTTAGTGGTGCGATAAGCTACTATCTCACTCTCCACCAATGTGACTCGTGACTTTTTCAGCAACATCCCTGTGAAGTAACCTTCCTCAGCACCTGGTCAACACAAAAGGAAGAGGACAAAAAACAAAAGCTATTTTAAGTCCGCTGACAGGTAGGTTCTCATTTATACCAGTGATCATGGGCTGGGGATTTGAAAAGGGAGTTGCACATTTACATGAGTTAGAGCCATTTCTAAAAAAACTCATCCGTTCAAGTTATTCAAATGTGTCACCATTTTGGATCTTCTTCCAGACCTTGGAAAAATTGTCACAATCTGAGGAAAGGAAATTAGTTATTAAATTAAATTAGTGAACCCGATTGAGAGTGTGCTGACCAAGAAAGAAGCCCCTGCTCCAAAATCCACACTCTTAAACCTGACTTAAATTTGAGGCTGCCCACATGGGCAAGTCAAATTGTTTCTGGTCAAATGTTTTATGGTCAGGTGAGAGAAAAGGTTGAGCAATTACAGGAGGTATGTGTGAAGGAGTAAAGATGAGACTTTCAAACCTAGAAACACTGTATCAGCTGTCAAGCACGGTGGTATCATCTTGCTCTGGGGCTGTTTTGCTGCCAGTAGCATTGGTACATTGTATAAAGTAATGGAATACTGAAGGAGGAAGACTACAAAATTCTTCCAAAAATTCCCTAAATTCTTCAAAGGATCTGCATTAGTTGGATTCACACCTGATGGTGTGAAAGGAGGAATTTGTTAAATAAGTTTTTGATAAAGTTTTTTTTTTTTTTTTAACATTAATTGCAATGTATGATCATGATAGAGTTGATGCGCTCCTCGTTAAAAGGATACAAGCATTGATCTCACGTGAAGGGTTAACTAAGGAGTTGACAGAGTTGAGTGTTGAAGGCAAATTGCTAAACACTTACAGAGCACAACACAGAGCAGACAGGCTGCTTGTTCTTGGGTGTATGATAACAGGGTGCTCTAGTCAACAAGAAAGAAAAACTGACTTCATTGTGTCAGTTAAAGCTGACGTCAGCAAGAAAATAAAACGTCCCTGGTAACAACTGTAAGGTAGGGAGGGGTTTCCTCACACAGGAGAAGATCCCTGACTGAAAGAGTAACTGAAAAATAAGACAAAGCTGAAGAAGAACTGCCCACTGAACCGCTGATCATGTACGCATTATAACCATGATGTGCTACAGGATGTGGGAGACGCAGGCAGCGGCCGTGAGAAGGAGGAAGAAGATAACAAGGAGAGAGAAGAGAACATAGAGGAACAATGAAGGCTGTTTTTAGTGTGGGCACACATGAAAAGGTTAACGTTAAGAAAGGGTCCTGAGCATCACAACATCCCAGCAGCAAAAGTATTAACCCGCTTACTAACACAAAAACACACACACACACACACGCGCATGCGTGTAATGAAGACCAGCCTACACTCATAAACATGCCATATCTGTCATTACTGTTAAAATTGGAAAACTTAACAGACACTTACTACCAAATGACACTTAGTGCTGACCGAGACCTTGCAGGACAACAGGTAGATTTTTTAATAGACCAGTGCCTCCAATTAGTGATCAGTCAACAAATTTAGTGGTAATATGTTAGAATTATAAGACGCTTTCTAATGATTAAACAACACGTGAGATTAATTATATAAAGGAAATGATCTTTTATAATAATCTTTAAAACGTGCATTTCTATTGTTAACATGCTGTCCTGTCAACTTGGTGGGTTAAGGTTTGACATGTAAACTAGATGACTGCCATTATTTCAGGGAAAGGTGATTTATTTTCCATCTTGCAGATGATTAAATGAGTGCAATGACTCCAACAGACTGTTGATTTTCCTGTTTCTGACAAACATGTGAAATTTGTACCATGACACACACACACACACACACACACCTGATTACATGGAAACAAACGCGCTGCATGTAACAGCACATGGGTCAGAGGGAACTGATGAGCAGTTTGAGTTTAAATGGTACAGAGGTACAAGAAACTGAGAGGATATGAATAAACAGTGTGTATTTAACAAAAGATGAGTAATGCTCACTGACAAAACTGTTTTTATAGAATCCATGACAGCATTCCACATGCTTCTCTTTCTTTAATAAAAAAAAAAGTTTATTTATAAGATTTTAAGGGCCAAGGGTTCCTTCCACTGCTTTGCATTTATCACGCAATGAGGAAATAGATGGACAAATACTGCCTAGCTTTGTTTTAGAGAAATGCAAATGATGAAGGACTTTGAACTGTATAAATTGTAATCTGGCATTAACAGAGCAGTCTTTAATCCTCTTCAACCCATTGGCCCATAAAGCGTCTGATATCTCTACTTCCATGTCCTTAACCCAAGCATCCCTGATGTGGTATGTAGGTGCTGTAAGGGTAAAAAGTGAAGTAAACTGGCTGATTAGGTGTTTGGAAACAGGATTTTTCAATCAAATTATCACAGAACTCACTATGAGCAGGGGGCTGGTCCAGATGAGAGAAAGAGTGTTTAACAAAATACATGATTTGTAAGTATCAAAATAAATGAGCAGAGGGAAGCATACATTTTGATTGATTGCAGCTGAGCAAATGAAGCAAAACAATTGTCGATGTAGAGGTCCTTAATAGTGTGACGAACTCATTCTGACCAATGCTTATAAACAGGGTCCATCATCCAAGGTAAAAGCACCCAAGTGTTGAGCGATCGTGGCTTAAGACTTGGGTGTTCGTCTTGTAATCAGAAGGTTGCCGGTTCGAGCCCCGGCTCGGACAGTCTTGATCGTTGTGTCCTTGGGCAAGACACTTCACCTACCGCCTACTGGTGTTGGCCAGAGGGGCCGATGGCGCAATATGGCAGCCTCGCCTCTGTCAGTCTGCCCCAGGGCAGCTGTGGCTACAACTGTAGCTTGCCTTCACCGGTATATGAATGTGAGAGTGAATGAATAGTGGTATTGTAAAGTGCTTTGAGGGGTCCCGAAAAGCGCTATAGAAATGCAATCCATTATTATTAAAAAAGAAAGTCTTTGAGTTATGGGGGCAAAAATGGATAGGTCTGGAAGGAACAAAGCACCTAACTTGCTTTATGATTCTAAGCTAATGACCTAGGACAAAATTTCCTAAGAAGTTTGGAAGGTATGTTTGGCTTAGAATAGCACCAAGCGATGTACCAAAGATGGATTTAGCGCTGTGCGCCTCTATAAAAGGCCAGGCTGGACCGCATCCCATCAGAACAGCAGGAACAGCTAAAACATTATTTCAGTAAACCCACGTTCTGGCATTGCAAACCCAATAATAGTGCCTGAAAATTGGGAGGCCTAATCCGCCCTCAGATGGGTTTCTGCAAGTGTCCCTTCACAATTCTATGGGATTTATTTGCTCATAAGAAAAACATAATGATCGAGTCAATAGTTTTAAAAAACAGTGATGTGAGAAAGATGGGTATGTTTTAGAAGAGATGAATAAATTTAGGAAGTACATCTATTTGAATTACATTGACACATCTAATTAAAGAAAGTGGGAGAAGTGTCCATTTATCTATCTTAGCTTTAATACTATCAACGAGGTCCTGAAGGTCCAATTTAAATAGTAGCCAGAAATTCACTGGATATGCCTACAATGTCAGAGCTGTTCCTAACTGCAATGGCCAGAGGCTCCATAGCTTAAAGCAAAGAGCAGGGGGGACAAACAGCAACCCTGCCTAGTCCCTCAGTGAAGTAGAGACAGATGTGACTTCATGCTGAAGGTCTTTGTGGATGATTCGCCATCACACAACCCAGACACCAGTGAAAATAAAGCAGGATGTGCAGTGGTCACAGAACATCTTAGCATTAGGCTCATTATCATATCACTATTCAGCTCATATTGTTGAGCTCGTACCATTAAAACAAGCAAGTGAAATCACTTAAGATCAGTCACCATTTACAGTAATTCTGGATAAACACATGGGGTGATATTTGATTTTGGTATATCATGGAAACAATAGTTTAACTGATTCAGGGAAATCCATTGCACATGACAAACTTGTGGCCATAGGTGCTGGATGCCCGATTACTCCAATAAACTAGAGCTGTTTGTAAATGTGAAGTTCATAGTAACTCAAAGACTCTGTTTTTCTAGGCAGTTCTAGAGCAGATGCAGTGGCAAAGCCAGGAGTTAAACAGAATATGGAACTAGACCATAACATGAAAACACACTAACGCTGACGCCGAATCCAACGTGGACGAGGAGAAGGTGACGGAGGAGCAGCTGCAGGAGACGGCGTGGGAGCCGGCGGTGACGGAGGAGCAGCTGCAGGAGACGGCGTGGGTGCGGAAACCCCTGGCTGAGGAGCGGGACAGCTCACAGTTGGCTCTGAATGCTGTGGCTGTAGGTCAGGGAACTGACCAGGATGATGAATGAGTGACTGGACTAGAGACTGGATAGAAGATTGGGCAACCGGCGACTGCGCTACGGGAGACTGGACTCACTGGAGGCCAGGAGGCGACTGAGCCACAGGGGACTGGACTGACTGAACTGGAGAAGCTAATGGATGAGCAGAGGTTGACGGAGCTACTGGCAGAACTAAAGATGGTGATAGTGCTGCAGCCTGGGCTAGTAAAGCTGGTGCCTGCGCAGGGGACAGGTCAGCTAGCCTAACCAGTGATAGTGCAAAGGCGTGAAAGGCTGGATCTGGGGGTGGATGAGTGGTAAACTAGCAGGTGGACGGGCTAGCTCTTCCGAGCCTCCACAGAGGTCTGGTTGGGTTCTGGCTGCCCTCAGCCTGGGTGCTGGGACAGGTATGGAAGGTGGCTGGACGCCAGTCACACCCACCCGAGGAACACGAACGGGTGCAGGAGTGGACTGGGTCGCAGCTGCCCTCCTCCTGGGAGCTGGCACAGGTGGGTATAGGCTGACTGACAGGAGTGGAAATAATGGCTGGGTGAGTGATACTGACAGGTTTAGGTGCATCAGTATTTTTAACAGTGGCATTGGCTGATGAAACCGGAACAGGCTGACAGGTGGACGAAGGAGCAGGCTCAGATAAAACAGCCCTAGAGTGAGCAGACCTAGGGTTTGCGTACACAGGGACCATAACAGATTTATCAGAGACTGTTCTGGCCCTTCTGCAATCACCATTTACAGTTTTTAATTGAACAGTCTTCGGGGGTGTTGAAGTGCGGGTATTGTCCTTAATAAATCCCAGCTCAGAGGGAGCAGAGCAGAAAAATTCTTCCCAGTCCACATCATCCTCCAGGAGGGAAACACCCCACGGATCGGAGATAAGTCTATTATTTGTTTTAAGTGAAGAATCAAATGAGGAGGGTGGAAAACAGTCACTGGAACTCACCCCTGGGAGTTGCTGAAAATAGTCCATTTTATGGCGCCGTGTGCGCCGCTTTCTCCGGGAAGAGGAAGCCGGCGGGTAAACAGCTGAGTCTCTGGCGCGGTAGCCTCCGTTGAGCCGAGGTGGGAGGCGTAGCCGCTGTGCCGTGGCGAGGCGGAGAGGCTGGAAAGTGAAGCGGCCGGCGGGCGAGCAAGAAGCGGAGTGGTGAGGGAGCGAGCGGCCAAAGCTTGGTCAGTGACGCCCACTCTCCGCGGCGAATGCTCCGAGGCAGTAGAGGCAGCAGGCGGAAGAACGCGGCGTCCTCGAGGCCCGCCCAGAGCCACACGAGTCCCTGCGAAGACGTGCTCTCTCTCAGCAAAGAGCCGCTGTTTTCCCCTAAGCTCCTCCGTCCAGCGAAGGAGCGCTGCCTCCTGCCGCTCAAAAAGTTCCGAGTCCGCTGGGTCCACAACGCGGGGTCGTGTCATTCTCGCCGGGTTTCGTGCATGAATGAGAAGAAGAGGCCCCAAACGCAGGACTCACGGTGAAGATTCAGGGTGTTTATTGTGAGGGACGAATGACGAGAACAGGAGATGGCTGACTGAGCTGAGCTGAACTGAACTGAACTGAAAGGCAAACATATGGAACAGATAGCAGTGACAACATCAATGACACGACAGTGAACAAGTGGAAACAGATGACCCAGATAGCAAGGAAACATTGAAACAATGTTGAGTCAATATCAGGCGACGTCATTGAAGCAACGTTGAAGTGCGACGTTGACCCAACGTCACTCTTGCACCCATTTTTAACGTTGAAACAACGTCAGGTTTTGATGTTGAATCAATGTTGAAACCTGACATTGATTCTACGTTATATTTTCTAACACTGTTGACATTGAAACAATGTCAGATTCTGATATTGAAACACTGTTGACCTATGGTATTGATTTTCCACCTCTTTCGCACAGTTGCTTTTTATTGAAAAAAAAACAAAAAAACAAAAAAGGTCAATAGACATGTATCATTTGCAAAATACTTTATTAAAAGACAAAGTTTCCTATTTACATTTCTATGTTTCACGTCACTTTTTATTATTTACTCCGGGATGGGGATGGATGATGTGCGTCCTGCGCGCCACCCGTACGATCTGGAGCATATCTGAGCCATTTCTGGACTGCTTGAGCAAAGACCAACTCAGACATAGAGTTCGCCCCTACCTGCTGCGCCAGGCCATCTAGGACAAAAATAGACACACACACAAAAAAACAAAGACAAAAAAAAGGGAATTAGAGCACATGAATAAGCTCTTGTTAATTGTCTTCAGCAGGGAGAAAGTATGTAAACTCCTAGGCTGATAAACATGAAAGTCACCAGGCGGAAATCAGCAAACTGCCGCATTTGATTCCCAAAGAGCTATAAGCTGAAAATGTGGGTTGTACAAAGTGTACAACCCGAGGACAAAACAAGCCGAAGACCAAAGACTCCATCTCCAGATTAACTGGACATGAAAGTCTTGTTATTAAGAAAGACAAAGTAATATAGCAAAAACCAGACATAGGAAATGTGAAACGCACCCAGCACATCAATTGATCCCTTTATTGTTCACTTTAGGCTCATAAAACTAAAATAAATGTTAAAACTTACCAAATATGCATCTGCACAGCGCTGTCTCTTTAAATGCCCTTTTTTGCTTTGTCTGGTCCTTGGTTTTTTTTCCCCTGCCCAGTTGAGTACAGAGGCCAGCTCCTTTGTAATGGCATAAACCATTACACGGCGGACTCGCACCTCCAGTGTGGTCCAGCAGCACCAATCAACGCAAAGCGTCTCACCTATAGACACATTTTATGAGATGGAATTAGCGTGTCTCATGTCTTAAATGTGTATGCAAGTGCTTGTGTGTTTACTTCATGTAATTGATGATAGAAACATGTCATTTAGTTTTCCCTAAAGCCTGATTTTCAAGTCATACAAAGAATAAACCAAAGTATTGGCAGTACAATGTATTTCTATTCCCTTTTGTTGGATATTCATTTGTTAGTTCTTGTAACTGCTAAAAGTGTTTACTAGTTTTTGCCTGTCACATATATTTGTTATACCATGTAAACTGTGAAATTCCAAGATTTTCAAACTTGCCTTGTAATAGTGGCCTCACAGAGTCTCTGGAATCTACAGAAAAAAAAAAATCACAACAAGATGACATTCAGGAGTATAAATTGGGGGTTTTTTTTTTTAGATAAGAGTACAATGACATTGTGATGCTTTTTTAAAAGCATACCATCTATAGGGAAGACATCAGACTGCATGCTGGCGAGATCGCAAAGCTGTGTCGGTTTGTGCCGGAGTGGCGAAAGGTGCCGGAAGCTGGGTGGGGCATTATGATGGTTGCTATCAGTGGGCTGGGGGGCAGACTGCGGAGTGATGAGGGCTGTTTAGAAAAAGATAATTTTTTAAGTATTTAAGAATACAGACAACTTGTCAAAAAAGTTTCCTCGTGTCAGACACAGATATGTACACAGACACTAGACAGTATTTTATTACCTGGTATTTTCACTCGAGGGGCCTGGGGAAACCGTTTTTTTGTAGGCTGCTCATCCTCTGAGTCCGTATATGTGTACAGGGGATTTGGTCTAAAGAAAAGAAATTAAAAACGGTCTTAAGTAATTGTAAATATGCTTTTGGCATATTGTTTCCTAAAGTTAGTTTGATTTCTAACAACACACACAGGAAATAGAGACGTGCAAGAAGGTACAGTATGAATTTTTGAAGTGCAGAAGTGTACACGGCTTTGCATTTTTAAAAAGTTTACAAACTTCCACTTTTTGGACTATATTATGTGGTGATATTGCAGTATGCAAGCACCACAGATATGTATAAAAGACAAGATCATAAATTCTTAACAATCAAAGATATGTTTGTGAATAAAAAGGTTTTACTTGTGCTTTCTTTTAAGACTGGTCTGGGTTTCTTCTTCGGACTGAAGGTCAGACGTATCACAGCGTTCACGTGGATATCTCTGAAGACTGCGTTCTGCTTCGTGAAATGTGCCTGGAAATACAAACACAATGTACGGCCAGACATACATTACGTGCGGACAAAAGGTGCAAACGCATAGAAAAATCAGCGGTTTCAAAAATACGCTGGTACGTGTGGACGTAGCCTCATTATTCAAGGCACAAACGGAAAGTCATGTACGCGTGCAACGTACAGTCACGTGGGCATGCTGCGTGAGCATTCAAACTGAGTCTAAAGTTTTCGTGTGCGAATTGAAGCGAGTGCTCTCCAATCATCAAAAGTAACAAAGTCATTGAACACGTTTATACAGTTAACTTTACGTTTATCAATCATATATCACAGATTTAGAATTTTTTGTAGTACTAAGCAACTACAGAGCGAAAGTCTGGGTCAAGCGCAGACGGCAAGAACAAAAGAAACCTCGAAGCGTTAAAGCTAGCTTTGTAAGGGAATATAACGAAGAAATTATGAAACAAAAATGTGTTCTTTGTTGATATACTTTGTTCGCAGTGCAATTTATTTGTTGCCGGATTGCAAGATGTAGACACAATTTCGGGCTCCCACATTTTGTGGGAGCAACGTAAATAACAGTAAAAAAAAACTCGTTAATGTTATACATTAACGAGTTTTTTTACTGTTATTCAAATGCAAACATGGAAATAACGAGTAGGAAAAAAAAATCATTCATTCTTACCTTATACTAATCGTGGTGCAGGCCAGTGCAGTGCATGAACTGATGCCTTCTCCGGTCAAAGAGTAAATCAAATGTCCCGCTCTACTGTAGAAGACAATGAATACCTGGGGGGATGTACCAATGTGAGAGGGGTGCTGCGGAATAGTCCAAGTGATCGCTGCTTTAATTTCCCGGTCAACTATACATAAATTGCACGTAGACACGATTTTTTAAAGCTGGTGAACTAGACCAAGTCATTGATAACAAATGAACAATAAATCTACTTTCTCTGGTACTTTATACCCGATCAGTTGCAATGCAATTTAATGCTCAACTACAAATCGATGGTTTTTGATGGTGACCGGAGCCGAATGATCGTCAACTATAAATAGACGTTTTCTCGACGTTGTTGTTGTCACCTGGTCGACTATAAATAGATCAAATATCAATGACAAAAAAACAACGGTGAATCAACATCGTTACAACGTCTCTATAGTAAGACCGTCGGTTTACCACAGTATTTCAATGTTGTTACAACATTGGCATTTCAACCCCGACCATATACGACGGTTCGGATGAAAAATCAACATAGATTCAATGTCGTCTTGCTATCTGGGGACTTAAATACACAGACTGATGAGGATGATAATGAGAGACCGGTGAGTACACAGCTGAACATAATCTGGCAAACGACACAAGAGACGAGCTGACACAGGAAAAGCAGTTAGTGAGAACATTGATGTGGCAACATAAACTAAACGTGACAAAACTGAAAGCACTGGGTCAACGACCCAGGAACCCTGACACAACCTATCTCTAATAATCGGCTATGTACCACAGGCCTTCAAGGTGGCTGTAGTTAAACCTTTACTCAAAAAGCCATCTCTAGACCCAGCTGTCTTAGCTAATTATAGGCCAATCTCCAACCTTCCTTTCATATCAAAAATCCTTGAAAGAGTAGTTGTCAAACAGCTAACAGATCATCTGCAGAGGAATGGCTTATTTGAAGAGTTTCAGTCAGGTTTCAGAGCTCATCACAGCACAGAAACAGCTTTAGTGAAGGTTACAAATGATCTTCTTATGGCCTCTGACAGTGGACTCATCTCTGTGCTTGTCCTGCTAGACCAGGGGTAGGCAACCTTTCTGATGGCGAGTGCCATTTAAAATTTCCTCAGAAGTCAGTGTGCCATATGATTGCATTAGCAATAAATTTAATAACGCTTTATATTAACAGTTACACACTATATAGAACCACTTTATAGAATTATATTTGTTCGCAGATGTTGGCAGCTATCGGCGGATAGTTATCAGCTATTTTGAAACAAAAACAGACACTTTTTATCCATAACAAGAACTCCATAACAACAAATGAACTGTATAACAGAAAATACAAATGCTATTTATGGTCTCCTCACAACAATGATAAGAAAAATAAACTAAGCCAATATGGCATGTCTGTTAATACAGAGACACACATGTTAATGTGATCTCTGGTCTCCCACTCAGAGACACAGGTCTCCGAGTGTCCAGCATTCAGACGGCTACCTGAGGACACTCATGTGAGAGAAAATCTGCTCACACAGATATGTAGAGCCAAATACTGTCAATAAGGCCTCTGCAATGTTCTGAAGACAGTTAAACTTGTCAGGTAGTGATGTCCAGCAGGTGACAATGCAAGCTCCATGAACACTTACATCTATGGATTCCAGCTGCTTCGATGTTGCATTAACTGGCATCAACTCAGCCAGTTCATGCGAGACAAATCTAGCTGCTCATGAAAGATTTCTGGTTTGATCAGAAAATAAAACATTGGTCCATACACCTGAAAGTCCCAAAAATGCATTGTGTCTGGAGTCTATGGATGTATCCGTGTATTTCCGTGGTGCTGATGCTGCGCTGAGCGGACAGCTCCTGAAGCTTTTGAAGTGTTGGAATGTGGAAAGCTAACAACGTCCCTCTTACCAGTAGGTTATTTTTATAAGTTATTATAAGTTTATAAGTTTTTAGTAATTACAAGTTGAATCTGGTAGTTGGGGTTGTTAGCTAATTATCTTATTTTTTGATGCACCTTCTCAGATTAATTCACTGCGTGTCTTGCCCAGGGCTGGACTGGGACAAAAAAACAGCCCAGGCATTTTGACTAGAGACCGGCCCAACAGGTATTATAGGAAAAGCCATAAAGCCTTTGAATGAAAACAAACGCTGTTGTGACAGTGATGTACGCTGTCTTGTTGGTATATGTATGATTTCTATACATTTTACATCAGATAAAAACTTTGGTTGTAAGCTTCAGATAATTATTTAATAACAGCCAGACATTTTAAATGAAAATAAGAAAGTATTTCTTTGTGCCCCCCTCTCCCTGTTAATGCCCTACCTGGCCCCCTGGCAACACTTTGCTAGACCCGCCCCTGCACAGTTACCAGCTGTCAGCTACTTAGAAAATGATATTGGTGTTATTTGTCTCTCAGAAACAGTTCATAACTTCCCTTCAACTCATTCATGTCACCTAAAAGGTAAACCTGTTTCTCCATCACCTGTTCAGCTCTGATGATTCAGTAAGGACATCTCCTGGTTTCATCTTCATGTTTCCGTCTCACCAGATAACCAAACTGATATCATGACCAGCAGCTTTTACAGCTGTGGCTCCAGCAAACATCAGCTGATACTAGAAATTAATATTAAATAAATTCTAACAACAGCTGATGAAGCTTAAACGTACTGCTGTTGTTTAACGCGACATCCGCTGGTTTCCTCTTTCTGGCGCAAAGTGGAAGATAAACAAACAAGAGAGAAAAGCTGATCAGCTGATCACTGATCAGTTTCATGATTGAAGTATGTAACGTTGGGTTGTGTTGCGGTTGAGAGGAGGCGGCAAAACACCTAGCAGGCTAGTCAGAAGAACACACACCCACGCTGGTATCGGTAATCCACGGTGGTTCTTTAGCAGGATAAGATGATGAAACCAAAACAGGGAAATGTACAGTGCAATATCGACAACTGGCATACATGACAGTGTCCCACATGGTGAATGTCCATTTAAATAAATGCTAAAGAAAGAAAATAAACTCAGGACAGCCAGGATAATTACAGAATGAAATTCCCTTTTTTTCTTACATTGCGTTTCTTCTTTTTCAAAAACTGCAACAGTCAGCAGGAACACCGTACCAAAACATGAAAACATTATCAACATGTAGTGCAGAAAACTCAAACCACGGTCCTGTTACAACAGTAGACCACATAAAACACATCAAAAAGCAAATAAGGTCACTTTAAGTCAAATCTGTCAGTATGAAAAGGGTTGGTCCACCTATTGACTGACCAGTCAGCGGTGACTCTAGGAACTCGTCTTGGTCTGAGGTTATAAGAACCTCTAACAGCACACCCATTGTCAGCAGGAGGTGAACTGTTAACCTCTGTCTTCAGAGCAATGTCAGCAGGCTCTTGGAAAGAGTTCGGTCCACGAAAAGCGGGACAGTGTCAGTACAGTCAAAGTCAGTCTCAGCAGGGGTGTTGCTAAAGACCGTGGGAGTTGTGTCAACAGCGTCACAGTCAATGCGGCCTGGGGTTGAAAGAGCAGGAGGCAAGCTGCAGTCCGGGACACTGAGATCCAAAGCTGCTGCAGCCTTTAGTTTTGCATGCTTGCCAGATAAAGCTGAGGCCCAGGTGTAGAAAGGTTGCAGGTTTGCAACATGAAAAACTCCAACTTTCTCCCCAGTGTCCACTGTGGTGAGACAGTAATTCACATCAGACATCCTCTTGGAGATGCGGTAGGGACCAGTGTAAAGGGGGGCCAACTTCGCAGAAAAGTTGGACGATGCATCTGATTTTGGGTGCGACTTTACTCTGACGAGGTCTCCAACTTCATGAGAGACTGTGCGACGTCTCAGATCATAGTAGTGCTTTTGCCTTTTATGACTCTCTTCGAGCACCAAGCGAGCATGTTCATGAGCATCCCGAAGTGAAGCTCTCAGGTCATCTGAGTAAGACGTTTCAGGGTCGCTCAGTCCTTCCCAGGAGGGTTGAGTGACAAGGTCCAAGGGCGTGTCCAACTCTCGCCCATACAGCATCATGGACGGGCTCAGGCCTGTGCTCTCGTGAGGCGCAGTGCGCAGTGCAAAACAGATCTGGGGAAGATATTTGTCCCAGGAAGTGTGCTTATCCCCAACACATGCTCGAATAGCTGTTTTCAAAGTGCGATTGACACGCTCAGTTGCATTAGTTTGAGGATGGTATGCAGTCGTCAGTCTGTGCTCAGTCCCAAGAGTCGACAAAACATGCTCAAAGAGTTCACTGATGAAAGGTGTTCCCCTATCAGAAATAAGGTAGGAGGGGGCACCATGTCGGGCAAAAATGTCAGTAATGAACTTGTTTGCAGCAACTTGAGCAGTGGTTTCTCTCACAGCACTCACCTCGATCCATTTTGAGAAATAGTCCACAAAAACAAGGATATAAGCATTCCCTCTTTGTGTGCGGAGCAGTGGGCCAACATAGTCCACCCCTGCGTACTCCCATGGTCTTTGTGGCTGGATAGGGACCATAAGGCCTGCTGTTTTTCTCTGAGTCGGCTTAGTGGCTTGACATGAACAACAGGAGACCACATACTTCTTCACATCAGAGTTCATGTGTGGCCAGAAGAATCTGAGACGCAAGCGTGCCAGCGTTTTTGCAATGCCCAGGTGTCCGGCTGTAGGATGGTCGTGGTAATACTTGAGCAGATAACCACGGAGTGCAGTAGGAGCAAACAGTTTAAGCTGCTTGAGTGGGTGGAGACCACATTTTGTTTTGGGGTCGAGGAAATAGAGGAGACCATCATGTACAACATACTTTTCCAGATCTTGATTATCCTCCCCAGTTCGTTGGTCACTTTCCAGCTGATTGAGCAACGAGCCTGTGACTGGGTCCTCAAGCTGCAATTGACGAACATGCGGGCGGTCCGAAACAATTACAGAAGGCAGAGCACGAAGGTCCATGCTCCCAATCACGGCATAGGGAGGGAGAAGATCAATAGGGGCATCCACATCTGGTAGAGGATTACGTGAAAGGGCATCGGGCACCTTATTACGTTCTCCAGGTTTGTGGATAATGCTGAAGTCAAAGTCTTGAAGGCGAAGAGACCACCGAGCAAGCCTGCCAGAGGGATTTGGTCGAGACATCAACCACTTGAGGCTGCTGTGGTCAGTGTAAATGGTTACGTGCAAGCCTTCGACATAGGGTCGGAAATGTTCCAAGGCCCAGATCACGGCCAGACACTCCTTCTCTGGAGTTGAGTAGGGCTTTTCCGATTTGTGCATAGCACGGCTAGCAAATGCTACAGCAACGTCTTTGCCATCCTCATCTTTCTGCATTAATGCTGCTCCAAGACCAGCATCGCATGCATCAGTGTGAATGAAGAATGGACGCGAAAAATCTGGGAACCTGAGGACTGGTGCTGAGGTTATAGCATGTTTCAGAAAGTCCACAGCTGCCTGGCACTTGTCATCCCAGTGAAACTGCACATCCTTTTTAGTGAGGGCAAAGAGTGGCTCTGCATGGCGAGCATAGTCCTGTACAAAGCGGCGATAGTAGCCAGTTAGGCCAAGGAACTGTCGCACCTGCTTTGTTGTGGTCGGCACTTTGAACTCAGTCACGGCTCTCACCTTGTCAGGGTCAGGATGAATGCCAGCCGGCGTACCACGATAACCAAGGAAGGTGAGTTCGGAAAGGCAGAATTGGCATTTGCTCAGCTTTAAAGAGAGGCCAGCAGACTGAAGCCTACCGAGGACCTCTTTTAAGTCAAGCAGGTGTTGCTCAAAGGTCGGTGACTTATAAATCAGGCCAGCTAGAACATTGTTCATAAGCCGCTGAAAAGTCGCAGGGGCGTTACACAGGCCGAAAGGAAGGACTCTGAACTGAAACAGGCCACAGTGCGTGATAAAAGCAGTCTTTGGTTTAGCTTCTTCAGCAATGGGGACCTGCCAGTAACCTCTAGCAAGGTCTAGTGTTGTGAGAAACTTCCCTCTCGACAGAAAGTCCAGTGATTCATCCACTCGCGGGAGTGGGTAAGAATCCTTCACGGTCAGCTGATTTAGACCACGGAAGTCAACACAGAACCGCGGTTCGCGGGGGGGTTTGTTCACAATGACCACGGGGGCTGCCCATGGTCCTGATGCAGGTTCGATGATGTTATCCTGCAACATTTTTTTCACCTGCTCCTCTATGATTTGCTTTTTAGCTGGTGAGGTGCGGTAAGGTGGCAAGTTAACAGGCTTTGCATCCCCGGTTACAATGACATGTTCCGCCAGAGAAGTGCGACCAAGGTGGCCATCAAACAGGTCACCGAAACTACTTAACAACTCTAACAGGTTTTCCTTCCTCTCAGAATCCAAGTTAGCTTCTCCAGCCTTATCATGGAGGGAGAGCTGCGGGGTGCCCTGCAAAGTCATTGTACCACACTCGAGATCAGCTTCCACAAAGCCATTTTCACAGAGTTCATCAAGACATGGGGGGTTATCATCCATAATTACAGTTCTAGTTGGGACATGTATTGTTAGTGAAGTGCGAGTCATAAAGTCCATCCCAAGAACAAAGGGGGATGACAGGTCCTGCACTATCACAAACCGCTGATAGACTCGCTTGCCCATAAATCCAATGGTTAACCAGGTTACTCCCAATGGACTGCAGTTAGTGCCATTGGCCAGTCTTATGGGTGGAGAATCCCACGGATTCTTTAATGACTGATTTTGGTTTTTCTCAGGCAACAGGTCTGCATTTACTGCTGAAAGAGATGCCCCTGTATCTAGTGTGGCATCCAGAGCTACCCCATTAAAGTTCAATTTAACTCTGAGAGGGGTGTTCCACGATGATTGCGAAGTTCCATCTTCAACGTGATTGAGCACTGGTGGCACACTTTGATCTGACAAAGGCGATGAGGGCTGAGTTATTGGCTGGGGGGAGGGTTGCCCCTGTGAAACACTCTCCCCCCCCTGAAGTTTCCCTGCCTCCTGCCAGCTGGTCTCGTCTCCCAGACAATGCCAGTTTCATCTGGATCCGCAGGCTGAGTTACTGGATGTTGGTCAGGAGATAGCGTTTGAGGAAGCTCCGGAGCCATCCTGGGAGAGTGTCGAGCTCCCTGAAAATCAGTGGAACAGTTAGGGCATGTACGAGATGTAACACCAGGCATGGCACATTTGAAACAGCGTGGTCCTCCCTCAGCTCTGTTTTTCAGCTGAGCTCGGGAAGGCTGTGAAAGGCTGGTGCCAAGAACAGAATGCAGCTCGTGGGCACGCAACACTAGTTCAATTACTGACCTTACAGGCGTTCCATACAGTGCTACTCTGTACTTCTCCACTGCGTGTTTACAGATGAGCTCGATTTGCTCCTGTTCAGATGGTGGGTTCCTCAGTCTTCTAAATTCACTGAGCATATGGGCAACAAACGTTGGCAGAGGCTCCTCGGGGTGCTGGAAACGGTCCAGGATGCCTCTCAAAATCTGCTCCTGGTTGTCGGCAGGCAAGAAGACAGTTCTGAAAAGTTCACAAAACTTAGCCCATGTAGATACATGAGGAATGAGCACACTAAACCACTTTCTTGGTTCCTTAGCTAGGAAGTGTGGTAGCTCTCTGAGGATTTGGGCGTCTGTTAAGTCCAAGGAGGTTTTATAAGCATTAACAGACTGTAGCCATTCTTCTGGGTGACGACTGCCATCATTAGCGAACACAGTGGGCTCTAATTTAGCTTGGTGCAATGCTGCAGCAAGGACTCTGGTTGTGTTAATTAGCTCCAGTGAATCTGACTGGGATTGGGACAGGACCCTGGCGGGCTGTGTGGGGCCAGGTGCTGAGAAAGATTGCTCCGTTTCCCTGGTTGGCAGGCCTGGCACATATGGAGTAGAGGAGGCCTGAGGAAAAGGGTGAGTAATCTGGGCAGCTGGCACTTTTGGGACTGGCCTCTTTTGTTGAGCCCACTGCTCCAAAATATTCCTCTGGAGGTCCAAAGAGTCATGAAGGCACTGCTGAAGCATATCAACCTCTGCTTGTAGACTTTGCACTTTATGCCCAAGGTCAGCAGTACTATGTCTGGCAGTAAGTCGGTCAGGGTGTAACATAAAGTCTATATCATCACACATGTCAGTTAAGTCAGGATGAGTAGCCATAATACACACTTATCAAAAACCAAAATCTATATAAGGCAGCAGAAAGTAACTTCAGTTCTTATCTCACAAAAATATCCAAGACATTTGAATTCTTAATTTTAGCAGCAAATGTTTTCTCTGACCTTGAAACGTGGAGACAAAAGAAGTAAACACCCCAAATCAAAAGCGTTTAGCTGCAAAACAGATCCAAACTCATGAGTAACTGTGTAAGAGTAACACCACTCCACTTAAAACAGCATCTCAATAAGAACAGTTAAGCCAGTGAGAATCAATAGCAAATCAGTTTGAAATATAGTCAGCGTTGTTTTGTTTTGTTTTTTCTGTTTTTTTTTTCAAATATATACACTCACAACATCAGTCCGGTGATTTTCCGTCGACTCCAAACTTGTCCAGTCCCGACAGGGCATAGAGGTTTGTCCCGTGGAAAAGTTCCCACTTGCAGAGACCGTACGGATGAAGCAAAGTCTGCAGCGTGAGCTCGGCTGGTGAAGGACAGAGAAAAGAAAATCCGGTGCGCTTCACCCGGCATACATGCCCTTCAGAAACTAAGAAGAAGCGGCATCCGTCTTGTGTCCAGGTAGCGTGAATCCACGTTAATCCAAAAAACGTTGCGGTAAAGTCGTTCAGCAGATATTACATCCAGAAAACAGCGCTGCGGCGGCTTCACCCGTTGCCGTGGAAACACACCTCCGTGATCCGGTGAATCGGCGATCTTCCCAACGTCCGCGTCGAGGCCAGCCTGGTCTGCTTCCGCGAAGTATGGCCGACTACTACTAGATCCACTTTGCCGCGATGTACCTTTTAATGTATCAATCATCAGCTGCTTGAAGATACTGCATGCTGAGGTCCAAGGAAAGATGTTCGGGCGCCATTTTGTAACGTTGGGTTGTGTTGCGGTTGAAAGGAGGCGGCAAAACACCTAGCAGGCTAGTCAGAAGAACACACACCCACGCTGGTATCGGTAATCCACGGTGGTTCTTTAATACGCCATCTTCAACAACCATATAAAAGCCCGGCTGAACGGCTGTGGCTCAACAACATAACGCCCAGTGTTCATACAACCCAAGCGTTGCAAACAAAAAGAAAAACAAAAGAAAGGTCTCTCCCCATGCACTAGCGTGCAAGCACATGTCCATAGAATCACAGAGAGAGGGCAGTGGCCCATACTGATGACAACAATAACCCTCGACTTGAGTGTCTTAAAGAGACACCACACCATAGTGGCTGTTACAAGTAGCAACAGGAGAGGGAGGGGAGAAAATGAGAGAAGAAGAGGCAGCTGTGCAGTAACGACAGACTAACTTTGTGTCTTTTTTCATTCTAGCTGAAGTACGAGACAAACTGCGTCCCCTCTCAGCTCAACACGAAACGCGTAATAATTTCTCTGAATGCGGGACGATTCCGTTTTTTAGGGGACGGTTGGCAACTCTACTAACTAAGCTTATGAATAAAATAAAGTTCACTATCAGTAACATCATAGCACCCGCCCAGCTGTATAGAAACTGTCATGCTAGCTAGTGTGCAGTACTAGTTATTGTAACTGTCTGTAAAAAGTCAGTACAACGAAAATAAACTCCACCTAAACTTGGTTTATATCTGACCCAGACAGACTGCAGGTCATAACTTCTTACCTGAAGTTCAGTTCACCTGACACTCGGACCGGCAGCCGCCTCGGTTCTCTCCTCTTGCCTCCCCTTTCCCTCATCCACCTGCTGGCCTCCACCACTTGCTAATGTTACTGAATCTGTGGAAGCTCCGCGATGCCACCACCAAACAACTGAGTTATTTTTACACACCGGTCAGCATCTGGCCAATCCACCACCTTTCATTGTTTACACCATTAAAAAAAAATAAATAAATCATCGGGCCACCGGTATGCCCGATGGCCAGTCAGTTAACCCTTAGAACATGCTGTAGGTATTACAGGTACTGCATTGCAGTGGTTTGTATCATATCTATCTAATAGACTCCAATTTGTACATGTAAATGGAGAGTCCTCTTCACACACTAACGTCAGTTATGGTGTTCCACAGGGTTCAGTGCTAGGACCAATTCTGTTTACATTATACATGCTTCCCCTAGGCAGCATCATTAGAAGACATAGCATACATTTTCACTGCTATGCAGATAACACGCAGCTCTATCTATCCATGAAGCCAGGTAACACACACCAAGGAATGTCTTACAGACATAAAGACCTGGATGGCCGCTAACTTTCTGCTTCTTAATTCAGATAAAACTGAGGTTATTGTACTCGGCCCTGAAAATCTTAGAAATATGGTATCTAACCAGATTCTTACTCTGGATGGCATTACCTTGGCCTCCAGTAATGCTGTGAGGAACCTTGGAGTCATTTTGGACCAGGACATGTCCTTCAACGCACATATTAAACAAATATGTAAGACTTCTTTCTTCCATTTGCACAACATCTCTAAAGTTAGAAATATCCTGTCTCTTAGTGACGCTGGAAAACTAGTTCATGCATTTATTACTTCCAGGCTGGACTACTGTAATTCATTATTATCAGGATGTCCTAAAAACTCCCTGAAAAGCCTTCAGTTAAGTAAATGCTGCAGCAAGAGTACTGACAGAGACTAGAAAGAGAGAGCATATTTCCCCTGTTTTGGCTTCCCTTCATTGGCTTCCTGTTAAATCCAGAATTGAATTCAAAATCCTGCTCCTCACATACAAGGTCTTAAATAATCAGGCCCCATCTTATCTTAATGACCTTGTAGTACCATATCACCTTATTAGAGCACTTCGCTCTCGCACTGCAGGCCTACTTGTTGTTCCTAGAGTATTTAAAAGTAGAATGGGAGGCAGAGCCTTCAGTTTTCAGGCCCCTCTTCTGTGGAACCAGCTTCCAGTTTGGATTCGGGAGACAGACACTATCTCTACTTTCAAGATTAGGCTTAAAACTTTCCTTTTTGCTAAAGCATATAGTTAGGGCTGGACCAGGTGACCCTGAATCCTCCCTTAGTTAAGCTGCAATAGATGTAGGCTGCCGGGGATTCCCATGATGCATTGAGTTTTTCCATTCCAGTAACCTTTCTCACTCAGTATGTGTTAATAGACCTCTCTGCATCGAATCATATCTGTTATTAATCTCTGTCTCTCTTCCACAGCATGTCTTTATCCTGTTTTCCTTCTCTCACCCCAACCGGTCGCAGCAGATGGCCGCCCCTCCCTGAGCCTGGTTCTGCTGGAGGTTTCTTCCTGTTAAAAGGGAGTTTATCCTTCCCACTGTCGCCAAACTGCTTGCTCATAGGGGGTCATATGATTGTTGGGTTTTTCTCTGTATCTATTATTGTACGATCTGCTGTGCAATATAAAGCACCTTGAGGCGACTTCTGTTGTGATTTGGCGCTATATAAATAAAATTGAATTGAATTGAATTGAATTGAATTGAATCAGGCATCGACAGTTTCTCCACTACACCACAGATCAGCTCGACAGAGTCTCGAGTTTACCTGCATACATCCTGTTCACTCAATCAGCTGATTGAGGAAACACGCCCATCTGACTAAACAGCACACTGGCCGACGCAGATGACCATTCAGTGAAAATGACAATCTGCGGATGCAACATCTGGAACACTCAGAGTGGATTTCAACAAATATAACCAGTTAACCTGAAAAAAAGTGACTGTCTGCATTTAAACTGCTGTAAATGACTTGTTAGCTTGTGTGAATTACATGTCAAATGTATCCCTCGTGAATGATATCAGGTCATCTTGAGCCACAAACAACATTAATAAGTGGACAAAAAGCGCTGTATTGGTAATAACGCATGTACAATAACGAGGTCATAGATTCTTCCATAGCATGTATTTTTTTATTTTATAAATGACCCCTTTGTAAATCCTGCTCACGAAAGCATATTTACTGATGTAAGTAAAGACATACATAATAAACACAAAATCACTTTTTACCATGTACCCTGCCTCTTGCCCTCTTACAGCTGGGATAGGCTCCAGCTCCTGAATTGGATAAACAGAAGAGAGTGGATGGATGCTACTGCATGTAGCTGTTAAAACAGTGGATCAACAATTTCAGGCATACGTGTGCAGTTGTTAAAAGTTGGACTCACCATTAAGACTTCCCATAACACTTCTTTCAGTCCTGTAAGTCAGTGTTTAAACAGTTGCTATTCACCTGTGTACTGCTCTCTAGTGGCCTGATGCTTGTATTACATACAGAGTAACATCCCAGTGGGGTTTCTCATGCTGTGTGTGGTGTTCCATGATCTTCCATCCACTGAGGAAGATCATGTAACAAGGTTAAAAGCTGAGGAGCTGTCAGACTTCTGTTAATGGACTTTTCATCCATCAGTGTTCCAGTTCATATCAAAACAAAGACGTAATTTATTCGTACTTTTCATATTTTAATTTGTCATTTTAACCACATAAAACACTTAAGCAGACACACATTAGAGGATAAAACTGATCAAATTAAGGTGAGGAACATCTTCCTGCATAGTGTTACAGTGATTTAAAGAGCGGCTGATCTAAAATAAAATGATTAACTGTCATGTTTCTGGTTGTTTTGTGTAGTTCTATTCAGCTGAGAAGGTGCAGTAGATTCCCCAGTGATCACTAGTGTAGCGGCCACAGTCCAGCTTCTCCAGCCCCACCAAGGCCATGTGATCAGGGGCCAGATGAGGGACTCCACGTCTGATGGCCGGGCGGAGGTAGATTCTGTCAAAGCGGCAGCGAGCGACAAAGGGAAAAGTTTGTTGTTGTTGGCAGTGGTGTCCCACGTGTAGCGGCAGTGCTCCTGCTTGCCCAGTCGCTCCCACACATCACAGACAGTTGCAGGCAGGCCCACCTTGGTCACCTAAGACGGGTCCAGAGAAAAGAGTTACTGTGATTACTTGTTACAAGTTTACTGGCTGTATGTGAGTGGAAGGAGCAGTGTCTGACCTCCGCATCTCTCAGGTTTGTGTCTCCCCCAAACACAACGGTGACATCATCAGGTGCACATTTAAACCTCCGCTTCACCACATGCAGCTGATTCAGACGCTCTGCAGTATTTTCCTTACAGCTCTCAAAGTGGGATGTCATCAGGCACAGCTTCTGACCGTTGACGATCACCTGATTTTTGGAAGCGAAAATGTTCTCGGGCATCACTTATGAACATGAAAAAAATATCAGAGATGATTTTGCACACACCTGAGTGACCAGAAGGTTCCTCATCATCTTAGTGGTGGGATAAGCTACTATCTCGCTCTCCACAAGTTTGACTCGTGACTTTTTCAGCAACATTCCTGTGAAGCAACCTTTCCGACCACCTGATCAACACAAAAGGAAGAGGAAGATGGAGACCTTTAAGCTTTGGTTCCCCTTCAAATCACATCTTTAGTCAATGATTTATTTATTCTTTGAGTATTAGTTCCTAGCTATTCTGAGTTTTGTTATCCATGTTTCTAGTTCTGTTCCCTGATTGATCTTAGTTCCCTTGGTGATCCCCGTTTTCCCTCTTGTGTCTCTGTGTCTGCATATGTTCCCTGTCTTGTCTAGTTAATACGTCTGTAGTCCTGTTCGCATGTTTTTCTCTCTGTGTTTTGTCCTTTTGCCTCTCCAGTCTGTTGTGTGTTTCCATGTCTTTTTATTCCCAGTCTCAGTTTTCATTGTGTCCTATCTCCTTGATTACCTCATGTGTACTTAAGCCCTTAGAGTTTGTTCAAGTTTTACTCTGCCTTATCTTTTGTTAAGTTTGCCTTTTGCCAGCTAATAAAGCTGTGTTTTGAGTTCAGTTTGTACGGCTAAGTCCTTAATTTGGGTCCACGAACCATTTGCCACACAGCTGTCCCACAACAGTAATAAGCATGTAGTCTCAGTACAACAGTCAGGTTTTATAAAAACAGTGAAGGAAGAACACAGATGTTACTAATATTGACTAAAGTCCTTAACAGCTCTCTTCATGTGTTACATGAAGTCAAAGCAAAGCAGCTCAGCTGCATTCAGCCATTAATCACCATTTGATCATTCATACCTGTGTCTTTCCTACCTGTATCAATCTGACATACTGTACCTTCAATCATCAGGTAGTTGACGAGCTGTTCCTTCAAAAACTGGACATAAGGGGGAACAAGCTCCTGCAGGAACACCACATCAGGGTTGTACCTGCATTTATAAAAATCTACTTAAATAATATTAACTGTCACATATGTGCAGCCTTTAGCAAAATGTTGCATCTCCAACAACATTTCCTCCAAATGATGCATAAAAGTGTGAAAAGTGTAACAGGTACTTACAAGTTTAAATATTTAACCAGGCCTATGGAACGCTCTGGACGTTTTTCCAAATCAAACCCATCCACATTCCAGGTGATCAGGGACAGTTTAAAATCCTCTTTTTCTGAGGGTTTTTGTGCGACAGCGGGACTGGCAGCGGGACTGTCTACAGCCAAATCCATCCTGGAAGTTTTTCACACAGTCAGTCAATGAAAACACAAAAAGTCACAGGTAAACTTAACCATACATAGAAGAGGTGACAGCAGACTTACCAGTCATCTGGAGTAGTATCTCCACCACTGTGTGTTTCAGAGTCGCTCTCCATGTCTACTTAAGCAAATTAGTTCTCTCTCTGAAATAAAGGTCACAGGAAGATTATGCACTGTTTAAGTCATAAAACACACACACACACACACACACACACACACACACAATTAAAAAGGGCTTTGTTGCCAATGTACCCAGGCAGCTTCCCAGTGTGTGTATATGACTTTTTTCGTGTCCTTGGTTTCAACCCAAATATGGTTGAAAGTATGTTTACATGTTCTAGCTCCACCCATTCTATCAAGGTTTAATATTTTTATACCAACCTTAAATAAACATACATACAGAGAAAGGCCAATGAACAGACAAAGCAAAGAAAGCAACAACAGAGGTTTAGAAAGTATCACAATATGTAAATGTAAGCAAGTCATGAGAGCTTACTTTTCCAAAAGGATTTGGCTTTGAAATAACTACATTTATGAATTAAAAACTTTATCAGAAAAATTAAAAATATTAATCAAAGAGGGGAAGAAAACCTTTCTGTCCTTAATAAAAATTGTCCAACATTATTTCCATTAATGTCAGTAAAAGCATTCAAAAAAGTTGATTCTGTTCATCTGGACGTAACATTTTCAGTGGGAGAAATGTTTCGTCACTCATCCAAGTGACTCCTTCAGTCTCAGCTGACTGCAGGTTTCCCCCAACCTTATAAACAGTACATTTGTATAATGACTGAAACCAGCCCACTGAAGGAACAATGGGCTGTGAGGTCTGCAGTCACAGCATTAATTGCACGTGAATGATGTACCCTTAGGCCCCCTCCTTGATTCAGAGAGGATCTTTCCCTTTTCACGTAAATGGCCTCCTTGACTCCGGCTCAAACCAGCGTTCCTCCCTGTCCAGGATGTGTAAATCCTCACCATTGAAAGAGTGTCCACTGGCCTGTAGGTGTAAATAGACTGCAGAGTCCTGGTCTGACGAGGCAGCTCTTCTGTGTTGTGCCATCCGCTTCGCCACAGGTTGTTTTGTTTCCCCGATGTATAAATCCTGGCAATCCTCCTGCACTTAACAGCGTACACTATGTTACTCTGTTTGTGTCGGGGGACCCAATCCTTGTGGACCAATTTTTTCACATTGTGTTTTGGGGTTTAAAAGCCACAGAAATGCGGTGTTTAGAAAAAATGCATCACAACTGTTCCGATACTCCTGACACATACAGGATCACTACAGGTTTTCACTTAGGCAGCAGTTGTCCTTCTCTCCTGGATCGGCTGGAGCTTTCTTTACGTGCTTTCCCAGCTTTGACAAAAGTCCAGCTGGGATAACCACATGTACTCAGGGCCTTCTTGATGTGATGTTCTTCTGCTTCCCTGGCCGTTGTGTCAGTGGGGATGGTTTTCGCTCTGTGTTGTAGCGTCCTGATGACATCCAGTTTATGCTCCAGTGGATGATGAGAGTCAAACCTTAGATACTGATCCGTATGCGTAGGTTTACGGTACACGTCAGCTTTTAGATGTCCCCCATTACTGATGGAAATCTCACAGTCTAAGAAGGCTAAACTGCCACTTTTCATATCCTCCCTGGTGAATTTGATGTGTCGGTCCACCGAGTTAAGGTGATCAGTGAATTGTGGCACGTCCTGAGATTTGATTTTCACCAAGGTGTCATCCACATTCCTGAACCAATGACTTAGTGGTGTTCTAGGGTAGGATAGCAAAGCCCTCTTTTTCACTTCTACCATGTAGAAATTGGCCACAATGGGTGAAACTGGGGAACCTATGGCACACCCATGTTTCTGCCTGTAATACTGCAATTTTATGTGAAATAGGTGGAATTAAGACACAGTTCCAAAAGCAAACACACTTGGTCGATGCAGAGAGTGCTCCTGTTGTTGAGGTTGGAATCATCCTGTAATCTCTTACGAACTACCTCCAACACTTCCATGACTGGGACACAAGCGAAGAGAGCTATAACGTCGTACGAGATCATTGATTCATCTGCCTCAATAATGACATCTCTCACCTTCTCAACAAAATCCAAGGTGTTCTGGATGTGGTGTTCAGAGCTGCCTACCAACGGGTTGAGGATTGAAGCCAGAAACTTTGAGATGTTATAGGTGACCGAGTTGGTCATACAGACAGCTGGTCTTGGTAGAGGGGTCCAGGAGGGGAATGATTGAATCACAAGTCCAAAAGGCATTTTGAAAAGTGAAGCACATTTATATTTTCACCAGACCAGAAGACAAACACTTCTGGCCATCACCCTCCACAGACAGATTCCAACACAACTCAGCCCCAACAACACTAGCACCACACTAAGACCACATGTGCTTTAATACTATTGCAATACGCCATAAGACGTTTCAAAGGTTGTTCTATCTCCATTCATATTTACAAACCCCCTAATGCCCAAGCCCTATTCTGTACGTGTGGCTATTAATTCCAGGTAGACATTAATATTACATTTGAATCACGTTGTTGCATTAATTCTTTGGTTGCTCTCAGGCCATTAAATACCCTCCGAACTACAGCTGAAAGAATAAAAACTAAAACTGTTATGCAAATTTAAACATGAATAGGCTGCTTGATTATAACTCTTTAGATTCTCTGTGCCTGAATGTCAGAGTTATGTTTATAAGTTTCTTAACTGAAACAACTGGCAAGTTTTCCGACTTCTCTTCCTGGCATTAATAGGCGGAACTTTTTTTTTTTTTAAAGTAGCTTTTTTCCAGTCTTATCGACCAAAGTAACTTTCAGTCTGCAATATGTGCGTAACCTCTTCATATTTTAAATAATTTAGTTCATATATATATTTAAACTCTTCTACCTGATATCGTACCTCTGTATTTCTGTAAAATAAAGCACCAGTCGACAGTTTCTCCACTACACCACAGATCAACTCAACAGATTCCCAAATTTACCTTCACACAGCCTGTTCACCCGTCAGCTGATTAACAACTACTGCTGATTTAGGAAACACGCCCACTTAAACTCGTGATAATCACATTAAGGTCGAAGTTCTGGCTCCACCCATTCTATAAAGTCAAGGCAAGGTAAGGCAAGTATATTTATATAGCACAATTCAACAGCAAGGTGATTCAAAGGGCTTTTCAGAGACATTAAAAAACAAAAACAAATAAAAGCATGATTTCAAATGAAGAAAAAAGAAAGGTAGATAAAATCAGTAGTTAAAATGTAAGTTTTGAAATTTAAGCTTAAAAGTAAAACAGTGCGGATTTGGTGCTTTATTCAAATGCAGCTGAGAACAGGTGAGTCTTCAACCTGGATTTAAATAAACTGAGTGTTTCAGCTGATCTGAGGCTTTCAGGGAGTTTGTTCCAGATATATGGAGCATAAAAGCTGAATGCAGCTTCTCCATGTCTGGTTCTGACTCTGGGAACTGATAAAAAACCGGATCCAGATGACCTGAGGGATCTGGAAGGTCACTGATGTATTTTGGTCCTAAACCATTCAGAGCTTTATAGACCAGCATCAGAACTTTAAAGTCTATCCTCTGACGGACAGGCAGCCAGTGTAAAGACCTCAGAGCTGGACTGATGTGGTCCACCTTTTTGGTCTTAGTGAGGACTCGAGCAGCAGAGTTCTGAATAAGCTGTAGCTGTCTGACTGATTTTTTAGGTAGACCTGTAAAGATGCTGTTACACTAATCAAGCCTACTAAAGATGAATGCATTGACTAGTTTTTCCAGGTCCTGTTGAGACATCAGATCTTTTATCCTTGAAATATTCTCGAGGTGATAGTAAGATGGAACCTTAAGGAAAGGTAGTATAACTTTTTTACCCAAACTTTAATCAATATACATACAGATAAAGACCAATGAACAGAGAAAAGCAAACAAAGCTGACTTTTTCCAAACAGATTTGAGCTTGAAATAACTACATTTATTAATTACAAACTTTATTACAACAAATAGAAATATTAACCAGGGGTGGGGGCTTTCCATCCTTAATTAAACATGCCAAATTTTATTTCCTTTAATGTCACACAAAACACAAACACATGTGGCAAAATCACTTTTTACCACGTCTAAGGTGTACCCTGCCTCTTGCCCTATAATAGCTGGGATAGGCTCCAGCTCTTGAATTGGATAAACAGAAGAGAGTGGATGGATGGTACTGCATGTAGCTGTTAAAACAGTGGATCAACAACTTCAGGCTACGTGTGTAGCTGTTAAAAGTTGGACTCACCATTACGACTTCCCATAACACTACTTTCAGTCCTGTAAGTCACTGTTTAAACAGTTGCTATTCACCTGTGTACTGCTCTCTAGTGGCCTGATGCTTGTATTACATACAGAGTAACATCCCAGTGGGGTTTCTCATGCTGTGTGTGGTGTTTTTCAGTCCCAACTCCATCCACTGAGGAAGATCATGTAACAAGGTTAAAAGCTGAGGAGCTGTCAGACTTCTGCTAATGGACTTTTCATCCATCAATGTAAGGGCATATCAATATAATTTATTGGTGCTTTTCATATTTTAATTTGTCATTTCAACCACATAAAACACTTAAGCAGACACACATTAGAGGATAAAACTGATTAAATTAAGGTGAGGAACATCTTCCTGCATAGCGTTACTGTGATTTAAAGAGCGGCTGATCTAAAATAAAATGCTTAACTGTCATGTTTCTGGTTGTTTTGTGTAGTTCTATTCAGCTGAGAAGGTGCAGTAGATTCCCCAGTGATCACTAGTGTAGCGGCCACAGTCCAGCTTCTCCAGCCCCACCAAGGCCATGTGATCAGGGGCCAGACGAGGGACTCCACGTTTGATGGCTGGGCGGAGGTAGATTCTGTCAAAGCGGAAGCGAACAGGAAAGGAAGCTTTCTTGTTGGTGTTAATAGTGGTGTCCCACGTGTAGCGGCAGTGCTCCTGCTTGCCCAGTTGCTCCCACACATCACAGACAGTTGCAGGCAGGCCCACCTTGGGTACCTAAGATGGCGCCAGAGAAAAGAGTTACTGTGATTACTTGTTACAAGATTACTGGCTGTATGTGAGTGGAAGGAGCTGTGTCTGACCTCCGCATCCCTCAGGTTTGTGTCTCCCCCAAACACGACGGTGACGTCATCAGGTGCACGTTTAAACCTCCACTTCACCACATGCAGCTGATTCATACGCTCTTTTGAATTTGCCTTACCGCTCTCAAGGTGGGATGTCATCAGGCACAGCTTCTGGCCGTCAACGATCACCTGATTTTTGAAAAAGAAAATGTTCCTGAGCGTCATGTTCAGCAGAGCTTATGCACACAAAGAAAATATCAGAGATGATTTTGCACACACCTGAGCGACAAGCAGGTTCCTCATCATCTTAGTGGTGCGATAGGGTACTATCTCACTCTCCACCAATGTGACTCGTGACTTTTTCAGCAACATCCCTGTGAAGTAACCTTCCTCAGCACCTGGTCAACACAAAAGGAAGAGGACAAAAAACAAAAGCTATTTTAAGTCCACTGACAGGTAGGTTCTCATTTATACCAGTGATCATGGGCTGGGGATTTGAAAAGGAAACTGCACATTTACATGAGTTAGAGCCATTTCTAAAAAAACTCATCCGTTCAAGTTATTCAAATGTGTCACCATTTTGGATCTTCTTCCAGACCTTGGAAAAATTGTCACAATCTGAGGAAAGGATATTAGTTATTAAATTAAATTAGTGAACCCGATTGAGAGTGTGCTGACCAAGAAAGAAGCCCCTGCTCCAAAATCCACACTCTTAAACCTTAAATTTGAGGCTGCCCACATGGGCAAGTCAAATTGTTTCTGGTCAAATGTTTTATGGTCAGGTGAGAGAAAAGGTTGAGCAATTACAGGAGGTATGTGTGAAGGAGTAAAGATGAGACTTTCAAACCTAGAAACACCGTATCAGCTGTCAAGCATGGTGGTATCATCTTGCTCTGGGGCTGTTTTGCTGCCAGTAGCATTGGTACATTGTATAAAGTAATGGAATACTGAAGGAGGAAGACTACAAAATTCTTCCAAAAATTCCCTAAATTCTTCAAAGGATCTGCAATAGTGGAATTCACACCTGATGGTGTGAAAGGAGGAAACACTTACAGAGCACAACACAGAGCAGACAGGCTGCTTGTTCTTGGGTGTATGATAACAGGGTGCTGTAGTCAACAAGAAAGAAAAACTGACTTCATTGTGTCAGTTAAAGCTGACATCAGCAAGAAAATAAAACGTCCCTGGTAACAACTGTAAGGTAGGGAGGGGTTTCCTCACACAGGAGAAGATCCCTGACTGAAAGAGTAACTGAAAAATAAGACAAAGCTGAAGAAGAACTGCCCACTGAACCGCTGATCATGTACGCATTATAACCATGATGTGCTACAGGATGTGGGAGACGCAGGCAGCGGCCGTGAGAAGGAGGAAGAAGATAACAAGGAGAGAGAAGAGAACATAGAGGAACAATGAAGGCTGTTTTTAGTGTGGGCACACATGAAAAGGTTAAGGTTAAGAAAGGGTCCTGAGCATCACAACATCCCAGCAGCAAAAGTATTAACCCGCTTACTAACACAAAAACACACACACACACACACGCGCATGCGTGTAATGAAGACCAGCCTACACTCATAAACATGCCATATCTGTCATTACTGTTAAAATTGGAAAACTTAACAGACACTTACTACCAAATGACACTTAGTGCTGACCGAGACCTTGCAGGACAACAGGTTGATTTTTTAATAGACCAGTGCCTCCAATTAGTGATCAGTCAACAAATTTAGTGGTAATATGTTAGAATTATAAGACGCTTTCTAATGATTAAACAACACGTGAGATTAATTATATAAAGGAAATGATCTTTTATAATAATCTTTAAAACGTGCATTTCTATTGTTAACATGCTGTCCTGTCAACTTGGTGGGTTAAGGTTTGACATGTAAACTAGATGACTGCCATTATTTCAGGGAAAGGTGATTTATTTCCATCTTGCAGATGATTAAATGAGTGCAATGACTCCAACAGACTGTTGATTTTCCTGTTTCTGACAAACATGTGAAATTTGTACCATGACACACACACACACACATCTGATTACATGGAAACAAACGCGCTGCATGTAACAGCACATGGGTCAGAGGGAACTGATGAGCAGTTTGAGAAAAAATGGTACAGAGGTACAAGAAACTGAGAGGATATGAATAAACAGTGTGTATTTAACAAAAGATGAGTAATGCTCACTGACAAAACTGTTTTTATAGAATCCATGACAGCATTCCACATGCTTCTCTTTCTTTAATAAAAAAAAAAAAGTTTATTTATAAGATTTTAAGGGCCAAGGGTTCCTTCCACTGCTTTGCATTTATCACGCAATGAGGAAATAGATGGACAAATACTGCCTAGCTTTGTTTTAGAGAAATGCAAATGATGAAGGACTTTGAACTGTATAAATTGTAATCTGGCATTAACAGAGCAGTCTTTAATCCTCTTCAACCCATTGGCCCATAAAGCGTCTGATATCTCTACTTCCATGTCCTTAACCCAAGCATCCCTGATGTGGTATGTAGGTGCTGTAAGGGTAAAAAGTGAAGTAAACTGGCTGATTAGGTGTTTGGAAACAGGATTTTTCAATCAAATTATCACAGAACTCACTATGAGCAGGGGGCTGGTCCAGATGGGAGAAAGAGTGTTTAACAAAATACCTGATTTGTAAGTATCAAAATAAATGAGCAGAGGGAAGCATACATTTTGATTGCAGCTGAGCAAATGAAGCAAAACAATTGTCGATGTAGAGTCCTTAATAGTGTGACAAACTCATTCTGACCAATGCTTATAAACAGGGTCCATCATCCAAGGTAAAAAAGAAAGTCTTTGAGTTATGGGGGCAAAAATGGATAGGTCTGGAAGGAACAAAGCACCTAACTTGCTTTATGATCCTAAGCTAATGACCTAGGACAAAATTTCCTAAGAAGTTTGGAAGGTATGTTTGGCTTAGAATAGCATCAAGCGATGTACCAAAGCTGGATTTAGCGCTGTGCGCCTCTATAAAAGGCCAGGCTGGACCGCATCCCATCTGAACAGCAGGAACAGCTAAAACATTATTCCAGAGGTGGGTTTCTGCAAGTGTGCCTTCACAATTCTATGGGATCTATTTGCTCAGAAGAAAGACATAATGATCGAGTCGACAGTTTTAAAAAACGGTGATGTGAGAAAGACGGGTATGTTTTGGAAGAGATGAATAAATTTAGGAAGTACAACTATTTTAATTATATTGAGACATCTAATTAAAGAAAGTGGGAGAAATGTCCATTTATCTATCTTAGCTTTAATACTATCAATGAGGTCCTTAAAGTTCAATTTAAATAGTAGCCAGAAAGTCACTGGATATGCCTACAATGTCAGAGCTGTTCCTAACTGCAATGGCCAGAGGCTCCATAGCTTAAAGCAAAGAGCAGGGGGGACAAACAGCAACCCTGCCTAGTCCCTCAGTGAAGTACAGACAGATGTGACTTCATTCTGAAGGTCTTTGTGGATGATTCGCCGTCACACAACCCAGACACCAGTGAAAATAAAGCAGGATGTGCAGTGTTCACAGAACATCTTAGCATTAGGCTCATTATCATATCACTATTCAGCTCATATTGTTGAGCTTGTACCATTAAAACAAGCAAGTGAAATCACTTAAGATCAGTCACCATTTACAGTAATTCTGGATAAACACATGGGGTGATACTTGATTTTGGTATATCATGGAAACAATAGTTTTTAACTGATTCAGGGAAATCCATTGCACATGACAAACTTGTGGCCGTAGTGCTGGATGCCTGATTACTCCAATAAACTAGAGCTGTTTGTAAATGTGAAGTTCATAGTAACTCAAAGACTCTGTTTTTCTAGGCAGTTCTAGAGCAGATGCAGTGGCAAAGCCAGGAGTTAAACAGATTATGGAACTAGACCATAACATGAAAACACACTAACTTCATCTCCTAAAATTGAAGCAAAGCTACTCCAGAGGACAAGCCCTGATATTGCCCAAGAAGCAATGTAACTAAGATTTTTCTTTTTCTCATTCTGCTAATGATGCTAAATTGGCACATGGGAAGGACCATGTGTCAAAAGGAGGGACGGTACAACAAATACAACTTACACAAGAAAAGGGATTCCAGATTTACTTAGCAGCAGCAATTTAAATTTTTTTAAATTGTTCAATTACTTGTGTATCTAACAATCAATGTACAGGTATTAAAACTCGACAGGTACAATATCTATGCCAGATAAGCCTTTTGATAATCTATAAGTAAAGGTCACTGAACTCAGGTTAAAAACTGAAAGTAAAAATATCGCTTGGTGTTTGTTGATATGCTCTCAAAATGGTTGGAAATTTTCCTTTCCAGTAAAAGAGATACAGGTGCAGTAGCCAAAGCCTTACTGCAAGAAATCATCCCAAGGTGAGGAATTCCAGACTGGGTGCTGATCAGAGATCTTTAGTACCACAGTAATAACGCAAAGGGTTGAAGGATTTCCATGTTGACGCTGAGGAAGACAACAAGGGTTTACGACGTGCTCTGCCCTTTCAACCTTCAGCTGCGTTGGAACAAGAGTGAGGGGTGAAAGAGCGCCCTCCTCCAACGTGAGTGTGCCAAGCTTCAACTCACTGACGTGCAGAGTGAGACTCTGAGTCACCCAGGAGTGATCAGCAATGAAACGTAGATAACACCCGATTAAACAGTCAGGCTGGTTTTGCCTGAAAGGTTCAGTAAGTTTTTCAGTTGTGGTGGTTATTGATGTGACTTTTCTAATAATTTTACTGATGATATACATCTACATGACTCTCCAAACGTCACAAACACAGAAAAGCTGTATATGAATTGCTGAGTTTCAAACTCTTTTCTTGTCCTGATGTTATTAAAAGTAAATACAGTAATTAAAGTATGCAAATTTCACAGATACTTGACTAACAAATTACTCGTACTCATTCTGTATGGCAGCTAGACTGCTTCCTGACACATAAGAAAGCTGTGCATTAGATCCTCATTACCCTAGTAAATATAACAACAGCTGTACATTCCTTTGTCATATCTACTGAATTCTGACACGTCACCTGAAACCCTAAAAATAGACTTTTGTGGTCATTCCACTTCATTAAGGGATTTCACTGGGCCTCAAACATGCTTCGAGCACCCAAAGGATGAACTACTTCTTTCAGAGCTAAATGTGACTGACTGTTTTGTTTTCCCCTGTGACACCAGCGATGTAGGCACAGTAACTGCATAGATAGAAAAATGCTGATCTGTCACTGCTGCAAAATCCAGATCAAAAGTATTTGATGTACGGCGGCTGTGTGGAAACACATGGCAGCTCCTGGTTTTACCTCAGACTTTGAGAGGCATTGGTATCAAAGTTAGATCATGGTTTGTTGTATTCATTTATCCACCGGTTCAGTCACAGGCACTATCCCCTCACAGTAGAGTTCCAAGGACATCTTTGAAGCTGACTCTAAAGTGTTTGCGTGCCACGTCGTAGGTGGCCCTGGACAGGTCACTGATAAGTACAAAGCACACAAGCAAATTTACACCATGGCAACCTTTCTTAGAACATTTGTTAGACACCAACGATGAAGACAGATGGATATGAAAACAAATGGATGTAAGAAGTCTCATGACATGGAAAAATAGAACGTCATGAAAGGAGGGCGTGTCTGATGTTTGGTGATGTATGTTGTACCTTCATCCCTAACAATATTGCTGCTAATGGTTGTTGTACAGAAACGGTCTGTAAATTAGAAACACTGGCTGATGGATTTAATGATATAGTTTGATAAACATGTCTCACACCAAATGGTTTCCTTAACTCGACAACAGTCTCTCATAAATGAATAAATTAATTTAACTTTAAAGCTGTCTTTCTGCAGTTGAACAACTAATGCTGTTTCATATTTCCATGTGTAATCTGATAGTTTTTCCTTTGTATTATTACTGCTATGTTTGCATACAAATTTTACACTCCAAGAGCAACTGAAAATAAACAGAAGGGTGGAGACTCAGATGAAGAAGAGCAGGTAGGTGGTGAAAATCCAGAGAAAGGTATGCTTAAACAGCACTTTTAAGAGAGAAAGGTATCACACCTGGCTGGGAATCCTGGAAGAATGAGTCAAAGGATCTGCATTAATGGGACTCACACCTGTCGGTGTGACAGGAGGGATTTGTTAGAAATTCGTTTTTTGATAAAGCTTCTGTTTAACATTAATTGTAATGTATGACAATAATAGAGTTGATACACTCCTTGTTAAAAGGATACAAGCATTAACCCCACGGTGTGAAGGGTGAAGTAAGAGGGATAGACAGAGTTGAGTGTAGAGGTAGGAACGGGTTTTCTCCCACAGGATAGGATCCCTGACTGGAGGTTAATGACCGTGCCATGGGGAAGGACACAGCGGACAACAAATCAGGGGGCGCTAAGTCTAAACCACGGCATCTCCCCATTAATAGACAATTGAAAACAATTCCTGTTTTCATGTGTCTAATATATACTTTGAATTATGAATTGTACTTCGCTTCTCTGTGTGCAGACTGTGCTGGATGTGAGAGAAAACCAGGAAAACCAAAACAGGCCCAAACTACTGAGCTTCTCTAAAGTTTATTCCATAGCCTGTGTAATAAGCTGGTAGTTTTGGTTAAACAGTCAGGTTTTGTAAAAACAGTTAACAAAGAACACAGATGTTATTGATATTGAGTCCCTAACAGCTCTCTTCATGTGTGACACTACGTGAAACCAAAGCAGATCAACTGCATTCAGCCAGTAATCACTATTTGATCACTCATACCTGTACTTTTCCTACCCGTACCTTCAATCATCAGGTAGCTGACAAGCCGCTTCTTCAAGAAATGGACATAAGGGTCAATGAGCTCCTGCAGGAACACCACATCAGGCTTGTACCTGCATTTATAAAAACCTACTTTAATCATATTAACCGTCACATATATGCAGCCTTCAGCAAAATGTTGCATCTCCAGCAACATTTTCCTCCAAACGATGCCTAAAAGTGTGAAAAAAGTAACACATGCTTACAAGTTTAAATATTTAACCAGGCCTATGGAACGCTCTGGAAGGTTTTCGAAATCAAGCCCATCCACATTCCAGGTGATCAGGGACAGTTTAAAATCCTCTTTTTCTGAGGGTTTTTGTGTGGCATCAGTACTGACAGCAGGACTGGCATCTGGACTGTTGGCTGGACTGGCAGCAGGACTGGCAGCAGGACTTGCAGCAGGACTGTCATCAGCCAATTCCATCCTGCAAATTTTTCACACAGTCAGTCAATGAAAACACAAAGAGTCATAGGTAACCTTCACCACACGTAGGAGAACAGACAGCAGACTTACCAGTCATCTGGAGTAGTATCTTCACCACTGTGTGTTTCAGAGTCACTCTCCATGTCGGCTTCAACAAATTAGTTCAAGGCTCTCTGAAAGAAAAGTGACAGGAAGGTTATGCTTTCTATTCATTTACTATAACGTTCAAAATGGCTTGGCTGCAAATACACGCAGGTAGTCTCTCAGTATGTTTATTTGTGTCTTTGTGTCCTTGGTTGCAAACAAATATGGTTCAAAGTATGCTTTGAACCATAAAGAAACAAAACTCTTCCGCCTGGTATCGTACCTCTGTGTTTCTGTGAAGTGAATCAGTCATCGACAGTCTCTCCACTACACCACAGATCAGCTCGACAGAGTCTCGAGTTTACCTGCATACATCCTGTTCACTCGGTCAGCTGATTGAGGAAACACGCCCATGTAAATTAGTGATACAGTTTAGTTAGGAGCAAACCGCCTGACTAAACAGCACACTGGCCGACAGAGACGACCATTCAGTGAAAATGACGATCTGCGGATGCAACATCTGGAACACTCAGAGTGGATTTCAACAAATATAACCAGTTAACCTGAAAAAAGTGACTGTCTGCATTTAAACTGCTGTAAATGACTTGTTAGCTTGTGTGAATTACATGTCAAATGTATCCCTCGTGAATGATATCAGGTCATCTTGAGCCACAAACAACATTAATAAGTGGACAAAAAGCGCTGTATTGGTAATAACGCAGGTACAATAACGAGGTCATAGATTCTTCCATAGCATGTATTTTTTTATTTTATAAATGACCCCTTTGTAAATCCTGCTCACGAAAGCATATTTACTGATGTAAGTAAAGACATTACACATAATAAACAAAATCACTTTTTACCATGTACCCTGCGTCTTGCCCTCTTACAGCTGGGATAGGCTCCAGCCCCTGAATTGGATAAACAGAAGAGAGTGGATGGATGGTACTGCATGTAGCTGTTAAAACAGTGGATCAACAATTTCAGGCATACGTGTGCAGCTGTTAAAAGTTGGACTCACCATTACGACTTCCCATAACACTTCTTTCAGTCCTGTAAGTCAGTGTTTGAACAGTTGCTATTCAACTGTGTACTGCTCTCTAGTGGCCTGATGCTTGTATTACATACAGAGTGACATCCCAGTGGGGTTTCTCATGCTGTGTGTGGTGTTTTTCAGTCCCATCTCCATCCACTGAGGAAGATCATGTAACAAGGTTAAAAGCTGAGGAGCTGTCAGACTTCTGTTAATGGACTTTTCATCCATCAATGTTCCAGTTCATATCAAAACAAAGACATTGTAATTTAGTGGTGCTTTTCATATTTTAATTTGTCATTTTAACCACATGAAACACTTAAGCAGACACACATTAGAGGATAAAACTGATTAAATTAAGGTGAGGAACATCTTCCTGCATAGTGTTACAGTGATTTAAAGAGCAGCTGATCTAAAGTAAAATGCTTAACTGTCATGTTTCTGGTTGTTTTGTGTAGTTCTATTCAGCTGAGAAGGTGCAGTAGATTCCCCAGTGATCACTAGTGTAGCGACCACAGTCCAGCCTCTCCAGCCCCACCAAGGCCATGTGATCAGGGGCCAGACGAGGGACTCCACGTCTGATGGCCGGGCGGAGGTAGATTCTGTCAAAGCGGCAGCGAGCGACAAAGGGAAAAGTTTTGTTGTTGTTGGCAGTGGTGTCCCACGTGTAGCGGCAGTGCTCCTGCTTGCCCAGTCGCTCCCACACATCACAGACAGTTGCAGGCAGGCCCACCTTGGTCACCTAAGATGGCGCCAGAGAAAAGACTTACTGTGATTACTTGTTAACAAGTTTACTGGCTGTATGTGAGTGGAAGGAGCAGTGTCTGACCTCCGCATCTCTCAGGTTTGTGTCTCCCCCAAACACAACGGTGACATCATCAGGTGCACATTTAAACCTCCGCTTCACCACATGCAGCTGATTCAGACGCTCTGCAGTATTTTCCTTACAGCTCTCAAAGTGGGATGTCATCAGGCACAGCTTCTGACCATTGACGATCACCTGATATTTGGAAGCGAAAATGTTCCTGAGCGTCACTTATGAACATGAAAAAAATATCAGAGATGATTTTGCACACACCTGAGTGACCAGAAGGTTCCTCATCATCTTAGTGGTGGGGTAAGCTACTATCTCACTCTCCACAAGTTTGACTTGTGACTTTTTCAGCAACATCCCTGTGAAGTAACCTTTCCGACCACCTGATCAACACAAAAGGAAGAGGAAGATGGAGACCTTTAAGCTTTGGTTCCCCTTCAAATCACATCTTTAGTCAATGATTTATTTATTCTTTGAGTATTAGTTCCTAGCTATTCTGAGTTTTGTTATCCATGTTTCTAGTTCTGTTCCCTGATTGATCTTAGTTCCCTTGGTGATCCCCGTTTTCCCTCTTGTGTCTCTGTGTCTGCATATGTTCCCTGTCTTGTCTAGTTAATACGTCTGTAGTCCTGTTCGCATGTTTTTCTCTCTGTGTTTTGTCCTTTTGCCTCTCCAGTCTGTTGTGTGTTTCCATGTCTTTTTATTCCCAGTCTCAGTTTTCATTGTGTCCTATCTCCTTGATTACCTCATGTGTACTTAAGACCTTAAAGTTTGTTCAAGTTTTACTCTGCCTTATCTTTTGTTAAGTTTGCCTTTTGCCAGCTAATAAAGCTGTGTTTTGAGTTCAGTTTGTACGGCAAGTCCTTAATTTGGGTCCACGAACCATTTGCCACACAGCTGTCCCACAACAGTAATAAGCATGTAGTCTCAGTACAACAGTCAGGTTTTATAAAAACAGTGAAGGAAGAACACAGATGTTACTAATATTGACTAAAGTCCTTAACAGCTCTCTTCATGTGTTACATGAAGTCAAAGCAAAGCAGCTCAGCTGCATTCAGCCATTAATCACCATTTGATCATTCATACCTGTGTCTTTCCTACCTGTATCAATCTGACATACTGTACCTTCAATCATCAGGTAGTTGACGAGCTGTTCCTTCAAAAACTGGACATAAGGGGGAACGAGCTCCTGCAGGAACACCACATCAGGGTTGTACCTGCATTTATAAAAATCTACTTAAATAATATTAACTGTCACATATGTGCAGCCTTCAGCAAAATGTTGCATCTCCAGCAACATTTTCCTCCAAACGATGCCTAAAAGTGTGAAAAAAAGTAACACATGCTTACAAGTTTAAATATTTAACCAGGCCTATGGAACGCTCTGGATGTTTTTCCAAATCAAGCCCATCCACATTCCAGGTGATCAGGGACAGTTTAAAATCCTCTTTTTCTGAGGGTTTCTGTGTAGCAGCGGGACTGTGAGCAGGACTGGCATCTGGACTGTTGGCTGGACTGGCATCTGGACTGTTGGCTGGACTGACAGCAGGACTGGCAGCAGGACTGTCATCAGCCAAATCCATCCTGGAAGTTTTTCACACAGTCAGTCAGCTAAAATACAAAAAGTCACAGGTAAACTTAACCATACATAGAAGAGGTGACAGCAGACTTACCAGTCATCTGGAGTAGTATCTCCACCACTGTGTGTTTCAGAGTCGCTCTCCATGTCTACTTAAGCAAATTAGTTCTCTCTCTGAAATAAAGGTCACAGGAAGATTATGCACTGTTTAAGTCATAAAACACACACACACACACACACACACACACACACACACACACACACACACACACACACACAATTAAAAAGGGTTGAAATATGGTTGAAAGTATGTTTACATGTTCTAGCTCCACCCATTCTATCAAGGTTTAATATTTTTATACCAACCTTAAATAAACATACATACAGAGAAAGGCCAATGAACAGACAAAGCAAAGAAAGCAACAACAGAGGTTCAGAAAGTATCACAATATGTAAATGTAAGCAAGTCATGAGAGCTTACTTTTCCAAAAGGATTTGGCTTTGAAATAACTACATTTATGAATTAAAAACTTTATCAGAAAAATTAAAAATATTAATGAAAGAGGGGAAGAAAACGTTTCTGTCCTTAAAGAATTGTCCAACATTATTTCCATTAATGTCAGTAAAAGCATTCAAAAAAGTTGATTCTGTTCATCTGGACGTAACGTTTTCAGTGGGAGAAATGTTTCGTCACTCATCCAAGTGACTCCTTCAGTCTCAGCTGACTGCAGGTTTCCCCCAACCTTATAAACAGTACATTTGTATAATGACTGAAACCAGCCCACTGAAGGAACAATGGGCTGTGAGGTCTGCAGTCACAGCATTAATTGCACGTGAATGATGTACCCTTAGGCCCCCTCCTTGATTCAGAGAGGATCTTTCCCTTTTCACGTAAATGGCCTCCTTGACTCCGGCTCAAACCAGCATTCCTCCCTGTCCAGGATGTGTAAATCCTCATCATTGAAAGAGTGTCCACTGGCCTGTAGGTGTAAATAGACTGCAGAGTCCTGGTCTGACGAGGCAGCTCTTCTGTGTTGTGCCATCCGCTTCGCCAGAGGCTGTTTGGTTTCCCCGATGTATAAATCCTGGCAATCCTCCTGCACTTAACAGCGTACACTATGTTACTCTGTTTGTGTCGGGGGACCCGATCCTTGTGGACCAATTTTTTCACATTGTGTTTTGGGGTTTAAAAGCCACAGAGATGCGGTGTTTAGAAAAAATGCATCACAACTGTTCCGATACTCCTGACACATACAGGATCACTACAGGTTTTCACTTAGGCAGCAGTTGTCCTTCTCTCCTGCATCGGCTGGAGCTTTCTTTACGTGCTTTCCCAGCTTTGACAAAAGTCCAGCTGGGATAAACACATGTACTCAGGGCCTTCTTGATGTGATGTTCTTCTGCTTCCCTGGCCGTTGTGTCTGTGGGGATGGTTTTCGCTCTGTGTTGTAGCATCCTGATGACATCCAGTTTGTGCTCCAGTGGATGATGAGAGTCAAACCTTAGATACTGATCCGTATGCGTAGGTTTACGGTACACGTCAGCTTTTAGATGTCCCCCATTACTGATGGAAATCTCACAGTCTAAGAAGGCTAACCTGCCACTTTTCATATTCTCCCTGGTGAATTTGATGTGTCAGTCCACCGAGTTAATGTGATCCGTGAAATGTGGTACATCCTGAGATTTGATTTTCACCAAGGTGTCATCCACATACCTGAACCAATGACTTAGTGGTGTTCTAGGGTAGGATAGCAAAGCCCTCTTTTTCACTTCTACCATGTAGAAATTGGCCACAATGGGTGAAACTGGGGAACCTATGGCACACCCATGTTTCTGCCTGTAATACTGCAATTTTATGTGAAATAGGTGGAATTAAGACACAGTTCCAAAAGCAAACACACTTGGTCGATGCAGAGAGTGCTCCTGTTGTTGAGGTTGGAATCATCCTGTAATCTCTTACGAACTACCTCCAACACTTCCATGACTGGGACACAAGTGAAGAGAGATATAACATCATACAAGACCATTGTTTCATCTGCCTCAATAATGACATCTCTCACCTTCTCAACAAAATCCAAGGTGTTCTGGATGTGGTGTTCAGAGCTGCCTACCAACGGGTTGAGGATTGAAGCCAGAAACTTTTAGATGTTATAGGTGACCGCAGTGGCGGTCCTAGCCTGTTTGGCGCCCTGGGCGAACACTCCCTCTGGCACCCCCCCCCACCCCACACACACACACACAAAACATGTATGCATAGTATGCAAACGGCTACCAAACAACCATCATAATTCGTCATACAATGAGAACAGGACAAATCAACAATTGACAATGACTAATTAATATTAAAATCTGTAACATAATGTATTGTTTGGAGTTTAGTCTGTTACTGTTACTATTTTTACCATTTCTTCTTGGGGCAACTGTAACCCACATTATTTCCTTAGGGATTAATAAAGTATTCTGATTCTGATTGTTTCAGGATGACCTGCCATTATCCAATGACACATCTGTTTACCTGTATCATTTGTTCGTTTCTTCTCCTCTTCTTTTCTCTTTTTTCTAAACTGAGGACCTGATGGCTTTGAACTTTTCTTGTCCATCTTCCATTGGTTTTAATTTTGCACTCCAGTATGAACACCCATCCCTCAACCAGAGGATCACCACAACATAACCTAATAGACCTACACCTTAGTTCACAGATTAACTTTGTCTAGGGTGTATTTCTGGGATTTCACACAACCCAGGATTCAAATCATGAATACATAATGGGCTTGGATTTACAACATTATGAATGAAATGTGCTCTATTTGGAAGCAGCAGGTCTCCCTCCCCTTTCGACGGGTTATGTGTGAGACTTTAAATCATCAAACTGTAAATTATAAATTTTAAATTGTTATTGATCCCTAAAGTGTATATGTAACTGGAGCCTCGTCGTCTCGTCTCTCTATATACTGGACTGTATGTAGCGGAGATGACAATAAAGTTTACTTTGACTTCAGCAGCGCACAGGCGCACCGAGGGCTCTCGCGCTCAGTTTTCGTGTATAGAATTTCGAAAAAACATCGGTGCAAATTATAAGTCTGTATCATAATGTCCGGTGTTTTCGTGTTTGTTGTTTTGTTTTTATTTTGTTTTATTTTGCGAGTTGGTTATTAGATGCTGCTCCAGCCAGCCAGAGAATCCCCCGCCGCCCCGCCCTCTCTCCTCCCTGTGCCGCAAGCAGCAGGCGCACCTCGCAAACGGAGGGCGCCCTTACTCCCAGCAAATGGGCGATAGAAAACCGATCGGTGCCTATGACATTCCCAATATGCGCTGGCTGCCGTCGGGGCAGCATGAGTACGAGCATTTTTTTTTTTTTTTTTTTTGCCGATGCCCGTGATGCCGCCCCCCATCACGATGCCGCCCCGGGCAACCGCCCGTGTCGCCCGTATCTAAAACCGCTACTGGGTGACCGAGTTGGTCATACAGACAGCTGGTCTTGGTAGAGGGGTCCAGGAGGGGAATGATTGAATCACAAGTCCAAAAGGCATTTTGAAAAGTGAAGCCCATTTATTTTTTCACCAGACCAGAAGACAAACACTTCTGGCCATCACCCTCCACAGACAGATTCCAACACAACTTAGCCCCAACACAACACTAAGACCACATGTGCTTAAATACTATTGGAATACACCATAAGAAATTTCAAAGGTTGTTCTATCTCCATTCATATTTACAAACCCCCTAATGCCCAAGCCCCATTCTGTACGTGTGGATATTAATTCCAGGTAGACATTAATATTACATTTGAATCACGTTGTTGCATTAATTCTTTGGTTGCTCTCAGGCCATTAAATACCCTCTGAACTACAGCTGAAAGAGTAAAAACTAAAACTGTGTTATGCAAATTTAAACCTGAATAGGCTGCTTGATTATAACTCTTTAGATTCTCTGTGCCTGAATGTCAGAGTTATGTTTATAAGTTTGTTAACTTAAACAACTGGCAAGTTTTCCGACTTCTCTTCCCGGCATTAATAGGCGGAACTTCTTTTTTTTTTTTTAATTGTAGCTCTTTTCCAGTCTTATTGACCAAAATAACTTTCAGTCTGCAATATGTGCGTAACCTCTTCATATTTTAAATCATTTAATTCATATATATATTTAAACTCTTCTACCTGGTATCATACCTCTGTATTTCTGTAAAATAAAGCACCAGTCGACAGTTTCTCCGCTACGCCACAGATGAGCTCGACAGATTTTGAGTTTACTTCCGTATGTTCGCTCCGTCAACTGATTCAGGAAACACACCCATGTAAACTGGTGATAGTCACAGTTCAGTCAGGAGCAAACAGCTTGACTAAACAGCACACTGGCCAACAGAGACCACCATTCAGTGAACAAATCTGCAGATGCAACATCTGGAACAGGCAGAGTGGAATATTTCAACAAGTATAACCAGTTAACCTGAAACACCTGAATCACAAAAAGTGAATGTCCGTATTTAAACTGCTGTAAATGACTTGTTGGTCTATAATATGTGATATACATGAATGATATCAGGTCATCTTCAGCCACAAACAACATTATTAAGTGGCCTACTTACCGATGTAAGTAAAGACATACATAATAAACACAAAATCACTTTTGACCACATGTCTAAGGTGTACCCTGCGTCTTGCCCTCTTACAGCTGGGATAGGCTCCAGCCCTTGAATTGGATAAACAGAAGAGAGTGGATGGATGCTACTGCATGTAGCTGTTAAATCAGTGGATCAACAGCTTCAATCATATGTGTGTGGTGCTTAAAAATTAACGACTTCCCATAACACTTCTTTCAGTCCTGTAAGTCAGTGTTTGAACAATTGCTATTCAACTGTGTACTGCTCTCTAGTGGCCTGATGCATGCATTACATACAGAGTAAAATCCCAGTGGGGTTTCTCATGCTGTGTGTGGTGTTTTTCAGTCCCATCTCCATCCACTGAGGAAGATCATGTAACAAGGTTAAAAGCTGAGGAGCTGTCAGACTTCTGTTAATGGACTTTTCATCCATCAATGTTCCAGTTCATATCAAAACAAAGACGTAATTTATTGGTGCTTTTCATATTTTAATTTGTCATTTTAACCACATAAAACACTTAAGCAGACACACATTAGAGGATAAAACTGATTAAAATAAGGTGAGGAACATCTTCCTGCATAGCATTACTCTGATTTTAAGAGTAGCTGATCTAAAATAAAATGCTTAACTGTCATGTTTCTGGTTGTTTTGTGTAGTTCTATTCAGCTGAGAAGGTGAAGTAGATTCCCCAGTGATCACTAGTGTAGCGGCCACAGTCCAGCTTCTCCAGGCCCACCAAGGCCATGTGATCAGGGGCCAGACGAGGGACTCCATCCTTGGTAGCCGAGCGGAAGTAGATTCTGTCAAAGCGACAGCGACTGACATACGGAACAGTTTTGTTGTTGTTGGCTTTAGTATCCCACGTGTAGCGGCAGTGCTCCTGCTTGCCCAGTCGCTCCCACACATCACAGACAGTTGCAGGCAGGCCCACCTTGGTCACCTGAGGGTCCAGAGAAAAGAGTTACTGTGATTACTTGTTACAAGTTTACTGGCTGTATGTGAGTGGAAGGAGCAGTGTCTGACCTCCGCATCCCTCAGGTTTGTGTCTCCCCCAAACACAACGGTGACATCATCAGGTGCCTCTGACATCCTCTGCATCACCACATGCAGCTGTTTCATCCGCTCTGCAGCATGTCCCTTACAGCTCTCAAAGTGGGATGTCATCAGACACAGCTTCTGGCTGTTGACGATCACCTGATTTTTGGAAAGGAGAATGATCCTAAGTATCCCGTTCCGCAGAACTTATGCACACAAAGAATATATCAGAGATGATTTTGCACACACCTGAGCAACAAGCAGGTTCCTCATCATCTGAGTGGTGGGATAAACTACTATCTCACTCTCCACAAATTTGACTCGTGACTTTTTCAGCAACATCCCTGTGAAGTAACCTTCCTCACCACCTGGTCAACACAAGTCAAGAGGAAGATGGAGACTTTTAAGCTTTGGTTCCCCTTCACATCAAATCTTTCGTCAAGGCATCCTGATACACACAAGTATCAATATCATGTGCAAACTATATGTGTACACAGATACTTAACGGTTGTGGTTAGTTTACATATAGTCATTGTGTGTATCAATGTCATGGTAATTTGGGGGCTTTTAATGACTTCTTTGAACTGTCCTATTTCCAGTGTGCAATGATTGTAAAGCATACATCTTTAATGACTGAAAAACAAATTGAAAGTCTGAATTCATTTGAGATTTTCTCTAATCCACACAGAGTCAAAAGTATACTTACAGACTCAAACATATACACTCTGACTTAAATGTTTTAATAAGTGGTGCTGAAGACTCTAAAATGTCTTAACTGTACGAGTCAATAAAAGCCCTAAAATTCCCATGAGACACTCCTTTTACTCCTACACTGCAACCTTCCATGCCATTCAAGTCAGTGTTGACCCAATGTGTAGTTACATTTCTCTGGAGGTCCACGTTAGGTTATGTAGAATGTTACCTCGTAGGGTTAAAATGAGCTTCCTGTCACAGCTCCCGCAGAATTATAATCCCCATATTAGTACAACAGTCTGAATTTATAAAAGCAGTGAAAGAACAACACAGATGTCACTAATATCTACAAATGTCTCTAATGGCTCTCCTCATGCGACACTGAGTGAAACCAAAGCAGTTCAACTGCATTCAGGCATTAATGACCATTTTATCTTTCACACGAGTGCTTTGCCCAACTGTATCTAACATACTGTACCTTCAATCATCAGGTAGCTGACAGCCCGTTTCTTCAAGTACTGGACATAAGGGGGAATGAGCTCCTGCAGGAACACCACATCAGGAGTGTATCTATGAAACAAAAAAACAACAAACAATGAAAGTAAAAACAATTACTTTACTTACATTAACTATCAAATATACAGAACTTTGAGCAAAATTAAAATTTTTCTCCAAATGATACCTAAAACTGCAACAAGTGTAGCACATGCTTACAAGACTAAATATGAACACAGGCCTCTGGCACGCTCTGCAATGTTGTCCGTATCAAGTCCGTCCACGTTCCAGGTGATCAGGGACAGTTTACCATCATCTTCTTCTGAAGGTTTCTTTGTGGTAGCAGGACTGTCTGCAGTCAAATCTATGCTGCAAATGTTTCCACAGACAGTTTGGCTAAAATGCACAGAGTCATAAGTAAACTTCACCATACACAGAAAAGACAGCAGACTCACCAGTTTGCAGGAGGGGCATTTTCAACCTTCTGCCTCTTAGCTTTGGGGGTGGTGTCTTTCTCTGGAAGCTCCTCAACATCAAACACTCTCTCCATGTCTGCCTCAAAGAATGAGTTCAAGGCTCTCTGAAGGAAAAGAGACAGGAATGTGCTGCTTATCACAGGGCTAAAAAATTAAAAATATCAGGCCTTGGCTGTATATACATCCGTCCAGTATCAGCATCAGCAGCAATGTAATGTTTTTAGCTACAGGCTCTCATTTAATCAGTAAAATAACCCGCAGCTGTGCTGAGTGCAATTAAAAACGCCCATTTGGACTCCGGCTACAACACCAGAGTTACACACAGCTGGTGTAGCTATATACCTCCATCTCCCAGTCATTCTCAGCCAGGTAGCACTGAGCCACGGCGCTGTCAGTTCCCGCTATGGCTGCAAACTCGTTACAGAGGTGGCTTCTTTTTTCCTCCAAGTTAGAAACTGACGGTGTGTCCGACTCCGAGGTAGAAGCCATCATTACTAGACACCAGTTTTACACAAAGACATCTGAAATAAAAAATTAAAACCAAACATTAGCCCATCTTTTCTCTCTGCAAGCTCTCTATGGTGTACCCATGAAATACTTCCGGGTGAACTTGCTAAGTAGTTTCTACTTTGGATAAATGTAAGCCTTAAATAAGACTTTTTAGGGTTGACATCCCATCCCATACGTTTCCATGCCATTAAAGTCTACTTTGTATTATCAAAAATATTTAATTAAAAAAAAAAGACTTGGAAAAAAAACCTAATAAAATTAAAATTTTATACGCACGCGGTGCTGTGTTTACCTTCTTTACTGTGGCTAGCATGTTAAAGTTTCACCCGGACCGTTTTGAGGCACGCCACAGTTTCCGGCGGTGTAAGATAAACAGAAGTTTGACATTGGCCGCATAAAAAGGTGTTAAACACACACACCGTGCAGTTAACAATGGCTGCGCTTACTTTAAATTCCTTAAAACATGTAATGAGAGCTATGGTGGATAGCCCAGGCTTCGACAGGGTACTTAGCAAGGTAAATATGGACAGTTTGCGCCAATTAGTTTTTGATTTTAAGCCTTATTTCTGTGACTGTGAGCGCAGAGAAAAGCCGGATCGTGTCTGTATTGTTGCGCTGATCTAAAAACAGCTCTGTGTTTTCTTCAGGTGGACATTTTGTCTGCCAGCCCCGGTAAAGTGGTTTGTGAGATGCGGGTAGACGAAGAGCACACAAACCGGGGAGGGACGCTGCACGGCGGGCTGACAGCCACACTGGTTGATGTCATCTCCACCATGGCTATCATGTACAGTGAGAGGGGGGCACCGGGGGTCAGCGTGGATATGAATATAACGTGAGTCCATAACTATTGTCAGTCTTTCTAAGAACAGATTTTAAGCCTCAAAACTCTGGCATAAGGCAGATCTGCCTGTGAAAAGTAGGCAGGGTTCAAGGTTCAGGTGAAGTACGTAAAATGAACCTTCATAGGGTCCTTCAACACGGACCCAGCCACCAAGCAGACTTGTGCTCGTGTAGGGTTGTTTTCATGCATTTTTCTAACTTTAAGTTTAATGTTTTGCAGTATGTGCTGCAGACATGGTTGTAGCATATTTTTTACTTTTATCCGTCACCTTTTGTACATTATACTATTTCTGTTTTCCTCATAAATGGGTGAATGTGAACACTTAGTCCAAAATTACTTTACTATCTTTATTCCATTCATCTGTGCTTGGGATAGCCACCAGGGGTACACCAGTTTGTGGAGTGACCAGGGACAGGTCAGGGTGAGTGGTTTGGAGAGGCAAGGCTGAGATGGTTTTAGCATTTTCACACAAATATAACAGGCTCGTTCCTTTATGTTTAACACATTATCAAGTTTTTATTTCTCATCGCTGTGCACCTTCAAACAGCAAACCAATTTGAACCTAAATTAAAGGAACAATAACATATACAAGACAGTCCTACTGGTGTATCCATCAGCTGGGCTTATCGCACACAACAAGATGAAAAAGGAAAAAATATATTACCTGCGTATCATTTATAGCACTATACTCAGGGGGTTAAGGTGACATTCAGAACTGCATTTTTGCTTAATAAGCTGTGGTCACTGTATTTCAGCATCTAGCTAGAACTGCAGAAGAGGAGCAAGCATAAAGGGGGTGATGCTTTTTTAAGTGGCAGGTCAATTTCAAATGCACTGTTTATAAAGGCTTAATAAATATCAGAAAACGCAAAAACAGTTTGTAGTTTATCACACACTATGTCCCATATATATTCTATATTATATTCTTTACTCCATGCTGGCCCCATACCTGAACTGAAGAGCCCCATACCTGCTGAATCCCATTTTAATCCTTGACTTCACTCATTTTCCTGCAATAGAGAAGGCAGCAATAACAGATGCTTTTTTTTTCTGTTTTTCTCTGCTTGTCTTCTAAATAAATAACTGCTGTTAAAACTGAGAGTAGTCATTAGAATTTAAGTTGAGATCTAGTTCGTATTTAACTATTCGTAAGTTATTTAACTATATTCATAATGAGGTTCAGGCAGCATTGTACAAAAAAAGCTGGTGGAAATGTCCTTCAAAGAACTACTTATTATATTGTTTATGTTTATATTTGAATACAGCTCAGAAGCCCTCTCACTTTTGAGTAAAGAAGGTTAATACTTCAACTTTTACCACAGTATTTTTAAACGCAAGTATCTGTACTGCTAGTTGATGAATGTGTGTACATGTTCCACCTCTGAGGGATACTAGATATACTGATATATAGCAGATTCATAGATGTAGTGAGGGAGGGCATGCAGAGGGTTGGTGTGATGCTAGGGATAGGATGAGATGGAGAAAGATGGCGACTCCTGAAGGGAGCAGCCAGAATAGGAAGAGGTTTGCACTCAGAAATGAGGATATTTAATACCACCTAAACTGTAGTGTCCGGCTTCTCTTAGCCCTGTGAGGTCAAACTCATGAAGAGTGATGAGTCATGACCCCACATTTTAGAGAAAAGTACATCAAAAATATATACATAGTTTTTTTTTCCCCTTGTTGATTTGAATTTTTATTTGCTTCGCTTTACAGAATCGCCCAGTAAGAAAAAGGTCCCTGGCTTGATCCCAGGAGACAAATCCCTTTGGGGTTTCATCAGATGTGTTAATGCAGGGAGCAGCTGAAAGTAGCTTTATTCACTTATTGCCAAGACTAAAGAATAAATGTTGAAAGTCAGAAATCACATACTCATCTTAGCGCACTGAGGGTTAAATTACACCTCACAGGATTAAACTTAACCTCCTGCAGGCTTTCCTAATCTGTCTGATAATTTCCCCGATAAACTACAAAAGCCGTAACTGTCTCATAGGTACATGAACGCTGCTAAGATGGGAGAAGATGTTCTCATCACCGCTCAGGTTCTGAAACAGGGACGGAGTCTGGCGTTTGCCACAGTGGACCTCACCAACAAGGTTACAGGGAAGATCATCGCACAAGGAAGACACACCAAACACCTTGGCAGCAGCTGAAGCTTCTCCACTCTGTATCTGTCTGTAGTGTCAAAGCAAGAGTGAAGATGTAAACAGCTTCTCTCTGTCTGTAAATAAGTTTGTAATAACAGGAATCAGTACTTCAGTGGTGGGTGTCACAAAGCTTGTGCTATGTGCTGGTGGTTACTTGATGTTTATTTCCTGCTGTTAAATATTTGCCATTAACTGTTAAATTGACATCAGTGGTTATTGTATGATCAGAGCCCCTCGTGATTGAAAGACTGTATCAATGATTCGTGCGCATGCAATAAAAGCAAATGGACAAAGAGTGATGCTTTCAGAATTTGCACTGTATTGGGATATGCTCAGCAGTATTGATTTGAGAACCAACAGAGAAAAAACTCCAGAAGTTACACGCCTTACATCCTTTTAAAGTGAACACACTGAATCAACAAGAAGCAAAATTATATGTGCGTAATATTCTTTGACAAGCAAGCCTGCAAAACCCAATTTAATTTGATGAGCATGGTGGCAAATTATCTCACTTTTAGTAGGTCAAATAAAAATAAGAATTAGCTTTCAGCAACTTTTGTTAGGTATGTTAAACAATAAATGTCGCCATTTCAGTTACTCACCAAACCACATCCCCAATAAAACAAACATAAAAACATCAGATTTCAGTAGCTCAAATGAATAGTGCTTGAACAGTGAACATGACCCTCAACATCTAACCAACTTTGTGTGTAAAACACCTTTCAAGTCACTCAAGGTTTTAGCGAAGGCTTGCCTAGCATGTTTCAGAGGAAAGCAAATGACACCAAACCATCTTTGAAAGTCCAGCAAAATAACTAAGGCGGTTCATAAGAAGCGATACCTACACCATATGATTTGACAGATACTGTTCATCTCGTTATCTCTTTGCTTACACGGGTGTTTAAACACCTCTCCACACCTGTCCTCGGTCACAAGACTGCGTAAAGATGTTCTAGACACCTGTGTGACATTACAAGCTTTAACAATCATTTCTTATGACAACAAGGATATAAAACGCGTCCATGTGAGAACCACCATGATGACCTGTGTATTGTTTGTTCCTGTTCTGATGCAACATAAAGAGTTCCTTCAATGACCGGTGCTGTTGACAGTGCAGCTCCAAGAGAACAACCAACCACTCAAAATCAATGTTCGTGCAGGTTCAAATGAACAAAAATAGGTGAGTGAGAAGCAGGGAATGAGGAGGAAGTGGGAAAAAAAAAGGTGAGGGATAAATCCAAAAATGGTAGGGAGAAGAGGGGTGGGGGCACACTGGGAGCATGAGGCAGAAAAAAAAAAAATGAAGGATGGGAACTGAATCAGCTTCAGGTCAGGGAAGGTAGAACAAGTAGAAACAAAAAAGGAGATCCAAGCATAAGTTCACATCTTAAAGGGAAAAAAGGATGGAGATGAGTACATCAATTTGCTTCTGAAGGCTTAGGCAAGAGGAAGGGAGAAAGGCTTTTTTTTTTTCTTTTTCATTCCCCCTCTGTGTGGCTGGGTGGAGCAAGAAGCCTTAATCAGGCATGTAAGGGCGGAGGTGATCCTCGATGTCTCCCACACCCCAGCAGGTCAGCTGGTCCTGGGGCAAGTACAGGCAGAGGCTGCACAACTTGAAAACTGTGGCCTTGGTTTTAGCAGTCTGAAAGAATGTGGACAACATTTGTGATAAAGTCTGTTAACAAGACCATTTCAGGGTTTTTCCTCCTCTTTTCAGGAAAGTTACATTTTATTTTCAGTGATGTGACGTACCTGTAAGTGCTGTCTATCCATGAAGAGAAATACAGACTGAGTTGGGTTGTTCATGACCATTCCAGCCTTGTCTTTTCGACCCAAAGCATGCAAGCACTGCTTCTCGTAGTCTCCATGATGAAATTCAAACTTGGCCTGTAAATGAGACAGACTTAAGAACTAAGGACAAAGTTTTGTTATGTAAAGTCTCAGTTTCCCAGACACAGATTAAGCCTAGTCTCAGGCTACAAACTCGCAGTGTTTTGTGTTAGTTGAGGACTGAACTTCATACATGTCTGGGAAACTGGCTGCCAAATTGAATTTGCTGATAACATGCTTTTTGTTTTACTATTTAAAATGGCTACACTGTGCAGGTGATTTAAAAAAAAAAAAAAAAAATAGTGTACACAAAGATGATATTTATAACTTTCTATAGTTCTGACCAAACCTAAGGTGCTAAGGACTGACCTGAACAGGCCTAAAGGGTTCATCATCGGCCCCCTTCCATCTGGAGAACAGCAGACAGACGATCTTCTCGATATCGTTGCGTGGCCATAGGATAAAATCCATTTCCTGAGTGCAGCCTATCACATCCTGTAAAAACACAAAGACAGCTAACATGACACAAAATGTTTACTTTTCCATACACTCCCCCTTTCAAATGGTGTTGTGCCTCACCCTTCGCATTGACTGGTATCGGGGCGCGTGTAGTTGCACAACGTCTTTTTGCAGGAGTTCTATTGAACTCTCGAGAGAGTAGCTGGAATCGCGCACACCTCGTAGGATATTTTCTTCATAGTTGTTGGTCATCACTGGCACAACTTCGGCTACCTCAAAAAGTGCTGACTTCTTCTTCTGTAATGAAAAAAAAGGGAGGGGGGATATTTTAAGGCATTGCTTTGGTTGTACAATGAGGAACAAACATGAGTGGATCTGTAGTGCTGGCAAACCTTTTCTTTGAAAACGAAGGCTATATAAATCTTGAAGTCAAACTGATCAGCCAAAGATTCCCTTTTCTTCCGAAGTTGAGCTCGAAGTCGATTTCGTGTTTGATTTCTGCGTGAAGTTGGGTCCCCCATGGTTGGATTTCGATGGTAGTGTCGTCTCCTCTTCTGCAGTATATTTTGGCTACACTCTCTACTTTCTGTTTGATAAAGGATGGAGCTGGCTACCCTTTGCAGAAACAACGCATCAAAACTCTAGGCTAGATCCTCAGTATACCAACTACGAACTTAAAAGGTCATATAAATCTGAAACAAAACTAAGTCATTTCGATTGTTTTGTAAAAAAAAAAAAAAAAAGGGCAGTGTTGAGGAGGGGGGGAATGGTCGACAAGCTAAGACTACATCTCCTTTACGCTTGATCAGAAATCCATGTTTTAAGACATGACTTTCAAGGACCGTGAGCTTCGTTTTTCAACCTGCCATAGAGGGATTACAACAGCGATTTAAATTAAAACAGCAACTCAAATGACTCAACTTTTCCCTCCTATAGATGGTACTGAAATCAGCAGAAAGCGCTGCTGCAAAAACCCATATCGCTAGTTTTCTGCAATTGAGATTGTGGACTACAGCAAGCAGACAAATATTCTATCGTTTGGGTCATTTCAAAGTCCCTCATCCATGGCTGTCTTTTTGCTTCCGTGCAGACGCTGTTATGTGCGTGTTATAGACGGACTGGGGATACAGACGAAGATGGCAGGTAAACACAGATGCCAGGAGATATTGGCACCGGGTAACATCGAAGACTACTGCGAAAGTAACTTGACATTTCCGTGACTTTCACTGCCACTCATTTGGCCCAGAGCCCGTGTTGTTGCTGCCACTGCCGATAGTCATGATGTGGGCGTATTTTTAGCACACTAGCTAAGGTGAGCTAGCAGGCTAATCTAGGCATTCACTTCCGACACTAACTAGTAGTGAGCCAGCGATATAGCTACATCTTATCATCTGACTGATTGGCTTAATTGAGGCCTATGTGTGATCACCTAGCTTAGCGTACAGTCATCTTTCCACGCGTTTACATTTCCCCCACCTCCTCGGCTCAATGTGACTGCCAGTGCTGTTTGAGTCTAAGAGACCTGCGAGCTTCACTCACTAACCGTTTACACCATTTTCGCTAAGTATAATGTGCTTCAGTCGTGCCTTGTTAACTACTTCATCGACAAAAAAACAGAATCAGCCCAGGGGGAATCAATTATAGCCAATCAACGACAAATGTTGAACGGCGAAATAATTGTTAGCTAAGCAAAAAAAATCAACCCCCCGCTTTCCACGTCTGAAGTTTCGAGGTGTTTGCTGCGCTTGTTTTCTTTCTCTCCTTTTCTTCAGTCGTCACAACCTCCGGCTCGCCCTGCCGCATGCCATGTCAAGATAAATCGACAATCCAGCTCAAGTCCTCCGTTCTTTCAGTCGACATGTGGAGTTTTCTGTCTCCCGGCGGGCCCATATTTAACGACGTGTCGTCCAACGTTTTTTCCGTTTGGTTTCTTTGTTTGCGTGGTTTTTTAGGTAGCTAATAATGGCACATACAAGCTAGACGGTCTACAGCCTCCCCCAAAATGGCTGCACAGTCAACTACAAAGATATGACGTGCGTTGACATGTGACCGCACGAGGGGAAAAAAACAACGGTGCAAAAAAAATAATTCTTTGTGAGCATGCGCCTCACTGGCCACTTGCTCACGTGACGGAGTGGGCGTATTTAAGCCTCTGGCGCGGGAGTATCGGAGAAGAGTCGAACGAACGGGAAACTGAGGTTAAGAAAAAAAAGCAGATAGGGTAAGTTCTGTTAATGTTTTTATATTAAATGTTTTTAATTTTTTTTTTATCTACAGTTATCACCCTAAGTATCTTTCATGTCGGCTAATTTGCCTTCTTTAAACGTGGCTGATTGTTTTTCCTTAAGCTCCAGCTGACTCGAGGCCTTCTTACTTTGGCTTGTTCTAAACGTGGTGAAACTTAGACCTTTACTCCTTTCCTTATAGAATAGAGTTTCTAAGTGGGTAGAATCACTAGTTAATGGTAAGCTAGACAGCTAGAGGTTTAATTAGTTTTTTAAAAAAATAGTTTTTGCTAATTAAAAATCAGGCGTTCTTTGTGTACTACTTGTCCTGGCTCAGGTTTCGAGAAAAAATGAACGTCAGTGGAAAAGTAAAGCAGAGCCACCAGAAGTCCAATGAGAACATGAAGGTAAGTACCAAGGCTTTTAAGTTATTTCGTCATTTTGACTTTCAAGTGTAATCATTGGTGGTAATCCTTTCACTAATAGTGCTCAAATGTCTCATATACTACATTTCTTGGGTGAATGGTATAATTTTAGAGAGCATTAAATTCTTATTCTTTTTGGGTGAAGGTCAATATTTTATTTATATTTTTTTTAAACTCCCAAACCAAAAACCTCCATGTAAATATAGAAGGCCAGGATTGCCCCTTCCCTTTGTTGTCTTTATTCCCTTATGTACATAAGGAGCTACAGCTGGATTATACATGTGTAATCCAGCTGCAGCAGTCTCTGGACATGTAGTCTCAACAGAACAAAGCCATCTGCTGTAAATGGTTTGAAGGTCAGTCCTAAAGGACACTTCAGGGTTGGGTTGTGTGGAAAGGCACTTAAATGTAGTATTTCCTGTAAAGTGGCATTTAAATGCAGCATATTGCTGAGCAGTTCGGTGTGTTATTGCTTACACTTAAACAAAATTACATTTGTTTTGGTTTCTACTTTGCTGTTCCTTAAGGAAAAGGCCCACTCACAACTTAATCACCCATTATACAAAACACCCCAGCAGTCTTGTGAAGCGGTGGCCAAACATTAACAAATTATGCTTTCTGGCTGCTCTGTAATGATCGTTGAAGAGAGACTTTCCCACGGCTGTTAAGAATTTGTGCCCTACCCACGCTTTGCACACCTGTAGGTCTGTTGCACATGGCACTGCTGTTATGGCACCTCACTTATGCTCTTTCTCCTGGTGACAGTGTAACTAAAGTAAAGCTTGTGAAGTGATGCTAATCCTTGCTGAATAGAAGCTTTGAGAATGAGAACATGGGTCCTGCTACTTTCCCATGTGACTCAATCTTTAGTTTCTAAAGGCTAATCAGGGGGAGTGGGGAGTCTCACCTTCTTTTTTGTTAGCATGTCGTGATCTAATCAGATATACAGTAACGGTTACTTGTGTTGGATGCCTTTCAGAGCCTTTTCACACCTTCTCAAAAGACTATGGGACCTGCCAGGCAAACCCTGCAAGTTCGTCAGGTTAACTCTGACCTGGGGAGGTCAACTCAGGTTTGTAGTAACTGTCCAAATTGGCTTGCATGAGATTAAGACTTGTAGATGTTGAATCACTCATGAAAATTGCATCTTTCAAGCCTAAATTTTGGAAACTTTGTCTTTAGGCAGGAAAGGTTGGTCCAAAGCGGAAGAATTGGACAGCTGAGCAAATCAGAGGTTCAAAGAGAGTCAAGATGGAAGTAAAATCCACTCAAACAGAAGCAGCTGATGGGTTAATAGATGGCATGTCCAATGAAGCATATGAGCTCATGGTCAAAGGTAGAGAAGGCAGCACATGGTGTGTTAGATGGTCACAAATTTTAACTTTATCTCAAACTCTGATGTAAACCCTCTGCTGCTGTTGTAGAAACTCCACCTTCCACCTACTGGAAAGAGGTAGCAGAGGAGCGACGGAAAGCACTGTACAATGTTCTACAGGAGAATGAGAAGGTGAGTTAATCACTGAGAGTCTGATAATGTTTAGCTGCAAAATGAGCTGTTCCCACGCTCGCACTGACATGCTTGACCTTTGGCTACTGACCAGCTGGCACTTGAGTAACTCTGAAGCTCACTGAATTCTCCTCTATATAAAAGGTGCTAATGCTGGCATTTTTCTGCATTCATGTACACTGCTTCACTATTCCTGTAACTCCTAAATTGTTTGGCTAAATTTCCTGTACAGTGTATTAACGTGAAGCAGTTTTCTGGTTTAGACCTCCCATGTGTAGGAGGCTGTCTTAACTTAGTGTTTGCTTTTTTGTTTCAGCTCCACAAAAGCATTGAGGCCAGAGATGAGCAGATAACGAAGCTTCAGAGTGAAAATGAAGAGCTGCAGGAGCTCGCTCAACATGTCCAGTACATGGCTGACATGATTGAGGTAGGTATTAAAATTTGACTGCATGCTGAGTTGTGGTCAAACTATTTTTTTTTTTTTTTTTTTTTTTTTAACAATGCTGTCAATGATCAAACTGTTAATGTTATCAGCTGTGTACCAACATTACTGTGGACAGTTTTGAGAACGTGAAACTGGAGGGATGCACCAGTAAGCTTAAAATGTATCACTAAACAAACTTTAAACAGATTGCAGGTCAGTTTATTGGTGCAGCCTCAACAGATCCAGTGTCTTCTTTGGTCCACTGGGGGAAAATAAACTGCCCATCCTGTCTAGAGACAAATGCTTTGCTTAATTAAATCTTAACATATGTCTGATCAAGTTTAACAAATGTGGCTACTTGCTGCAGCATTGCATTCACAATTTTGGACTCTCATTCTGTTTAATCAGTGGGCACAAAGTAGTCACTTGGTGGTGAAAATTTCAGCCTCTTAAGCTAAACCCAAATTCCCTGAGCAGAGTACTTAACCAGGTGGAGAGTTGGATGGATAAACTTGACAGGACTGCAGATGGGTCTGTTGGTAAATTAAATATGGTGTACTTTTTTTTTTTTTTTTTTTTTTTTTTTTAAAGAGACTGACTGGGAAATCTCCTGACAATCTGGATGAGGTCAGAGGAATTGCCCTTGATGAAGATGATGCTGAAGATGAAGACTACAATGACGACTTGGCAGATCACCATGAAAACGATCCAGACTACAGTCACGGCTCTGCAGAAGAGCTATCAGATGAAGAACCAGGACCCTCAGGACTCCAGAACTAATGCTGCATGACTTTGACATTTTGACCTGAGTAAGCTTTGACTGCAACAAGTACTTCGTTTGAAGGAGATGAGCTTTAAAGGTGTCTGTACTCAAAATTCAGCCTGCAAATTTTTTTTTTAATGTAATAATTTTTTTTTTTTTTTTTTTTTTTTTTTTTCCAATCATTGCTTGCTCAAGTTTTTAAGGGTCTTAAGAAACTAAGCCAGTGAAGGTTTCCTGTAACAGATGACCCCTTGATGTGTCATAGGAAGAAAAGTACAGATGTGAAATAAGCTGCTGGCACCTGAAAGACTTCAGCCTCACCTTTACTTCTGTAAAGGTGAGGCATGTCAGGGTGTCCACAACAATTAGTCTAAAAGAAGTTTACCTTTGGCAGGTGTAACTAAAATGCTTGTTCAACGTGCTTCTTTTGGCACTTGATTTGTCTTGCGGCTTCTGTTGAGCTGACAGTGTTTACAAATTTTACTTGAACACCTGTTTTTCCCTGTTGTGATAAGTTAAATGTTCACTGTTGGTCAGTTATTTACTGCCAGATGTGGCAAAGAGCATGGCCCTGAAATACTGCCTCACTGTGAAATTGGTGTAAATAAACTCTATATTTTAAATACTTTTTTTTTTTTTTTTTTTTTGTGTGTGTGTGTGTGTGTGTGTGTGTGTGTGTGTGTGTCCTCTCCTACTGATGTAATTTGTTTTGTCAGTCCAAAGGTATTATTCACTTGCAGAGTAGACTTGAACTACGAACACTCGAATGTGCTGCTAATTAGGCAAGAGCATTTGTGCAACCTTTATGCTGCAGTGTTTGCAGTATACACTAAGCTTGTTTGAGGATAAGCTTAGACCAGGGGGGGTTTCAAACATATGCCCAGGGGTCAGACTTGGCTCTGCCAAAGACTCCAATCGGTCCACTGGGTGGTGTTGGGATAAATCTTGAACTCTTCTGTATTTTGATAAGCGTCGCAGCTTTTCTCACTGATAAAGACCTCCCCAATAGCCTTTCATACTACAGGAAAGTGACACACAAATGACCTTAACTAGAGAGGTCTTTGTTACCGTGCTATGGAAGGAAAAACTGACTTAAACTGGTGGTCTGGCCCATTTAGGATCAGAGTGCACTGTATGTGCTTTACAATGTAAAATGAGTTTGACATCGCTGGCTTAGGCTTTGTCACAACTTAACAGTATAAAATGGTCAAATCTACACTCGACTAAAACCTGAGACTTAAGCGTGTGTGTGCCCACTCTTCCATATAAAATCCAGCTGCTGTGTCATTGTAACAGTCAGATCAATTATGTATGGATTTTCATATACACTCAGAAGTATACATTTAAAACAGCAGGACTTAAATAGACTTAAGACTCAGTTGAGAGAGGCTCCAGCCCCCTCATGACCCTGCCGAGGATAAGCAGAAGAGAATGGATGGACTCTGTGTGGGGAAAGAAAAATCCAGTTTTTAATTATGCAAAAATAAACTTTATTGCAACTTCTTGATGAGCAGAGGAACCACGACGGAGAAGAGCAGTGTGCAACCACATGAATCAGTACTGAAGCTATTGACCACGAAGATGGGTGAAGTTCAGTTTCAGCAGTTATTATTAAAACCTCTAAATGTGCACATTTTGCCACCTTGTATTATATACGGTGCTAAGGAACTGAACAGTCCACCAATTAACTTGTTAAACAGGTCAACAGCGAGTTTGTGAAGAGAGAAAATTAGACACCGAGTGAGTTACTGGACCAAGATACTGTAATGCTGTTCACATCTCGAAAAGGAATTTAAATTTGGACCACGTTTTGCAAAAGGCTGCATGAAAGTAAAAAAGAAAAAACTTTTAGTATCAACTTCACGCATTTACAGATTATATTACAAAAAGAATACCTTTCATAAAAATACTAACCACTTGCTTTTTAATATGGCTTTTGGATTGTGCAGTTACAACCAGATGTAACGAGATCCTCATATTACGGGTTTGCCTTTTTTCTTTTTGTGCTTCCAAAGATAAGTCTGAGGGTTCTGGTCCAAATGTACACGCTGTATTGAAAATACATTCTCCTGGATGAGCTCTTATTAAAAGACCATTTCAAAATCCCAAGATTTTTCCTTTGGTTATAGTAAATCTACTTAATAAAGTAACATCTCTATCATATAAATGCCCCGCTAGTTTGGGGACCTTTTACGGAAAACAAAATCTATAATTACTATTAGCACATCTTAATATTCTCCAAAATAACAATCTAATATAATTAAGTTGAAAATAAACTCCCAATTATAATCAAGCACGAGTCGTATGGTAAAAACACAGAGGCCTTCTTAAACAAAAGACAATAATTCAAATACCAGACCTGAAAGTAAAGCATAAATATACAATCATTTACATAACAATGTGGTCTGCTCTAATACAAAATAACATGACAGAATATTAGAATAACAAGGCGTAAATAATAAATATATGACGTGTGAGCTTGTGAGTTTTGTCACTGTGCAGCAGCACCAGACTCAGTAGTACAGTTACAATGAGAAAAGCTGGAGATAGACGCCTCCCCTGGGTCAGTGTTCCCATTAAACCGTTCGCATGGAGCAGACCCAAATTGTGGCAGAAAAGGCCAAAAGCTTAATGTCTTATCCTGCTATCAGCTCCCGTGCTGCTTCAACTGATCCTCTCTGCACAACTGCCGAGAAAGTGCATTCTCATGAGGTCCTCTGCCTAGTTTATTGCCCTCGACTGGCTCCTGACCTTGTAGGAAAAACAAACAAAACATACATTTACAAAAAGAGTATTTGTGTAATGTGCCAGCTCAGCCACAACGAGGCTCAAAAGGTCAAAAGCTGACGATATCAAATGGGCTTCACGTGTCAGCCAGGTGCAAAAAAAAAAGGAAAAAAAAAATCACATATGTACAGAAAAAATTGCACTTGTTAAACTGCAAGTAGGAGAAATCTCAGACGCAAACTGCTGCGTGAGTGAACGCTGGGCACTGTGCTAAACCCCCGTCTCCCCTGGACCGCTGTGACCTCATCTTATTAATGTTCCTCCCTGCCAAAAAACACACAGGTCTTTCAATCACACGAGAATCCCTGAAAATTACGTCTTGAACACAACCACGTGTATCACGTGTAAACTAAGCCATATTTACACGCCTTACAACAGTGCAGGTCTTCCGAAAGCGTCAGAAAGCACTTCTAATCTAGGTGAACGCGTGTTAACAGTGATTATACAAAGATCATAGTATATTGCGTGGTACAATAAATCTGTAAAAATCGAGATTATTCAGTGAGTGCGTGAGACGGGTGTTGAGAAGCCTTTTTGACAAGAGGGTGAAGACCCGGTGCTTGATTTCCACAGTCTTTGGAGCAGCTCTCAGCCGCTTTGTGTCCAGTCCAAATTTGTGCTTTCCAATTCAACTTAACGTGACCGGTGTGTGCCTGGCTCAGACAGCAGGGTGGAGAGGAGTAGGAGTCGGAAATCGGAGGTGATGGAGGAACGAGGAGTGTAAGCGTGCGTCAGGAGGGGTCTAGGTTATGTGTCCTTGTGGTTAAGACAACTTGTTTGGTGTTACTTCCTTTCAGGAGGCAGTGAGTAACAGTGATCAACTGCAGTTTAAGTGAAAACGTTTGTTGTTGCTAGAAAGCAGATCGATGAACAGATCAGTCGTTAACAGCCCTGTGAGGTGTGCTGTGTGGGTTGAGCTAAGGAGGCAAGTGTTGTCCTCGGAGGTCCGGGTGCAGTCCGTTTCTCTTTTCAGTGATGGCTCAGAAGGCAGTGGTGACGGCGTTTCCTCGCCGTGTGCCTAGACGGATCATCTCCCCCGGCACAGTGTCCAGCTGCTCGTACGCCAGGCGCCCCTCCTCACCTGCAAGCAGCAAAAAGAGATTATTAGAAATAATGTGTCCACAGTCACCTTTCATGTAACTACTGAAAGGGAGAATGGGAAAAAGCTACAATTTACTGATGGTACATAAACGCCTCATGTGCAGTTAGGTAAAAAGTGAATGTTTTGCAGAGAGGACAGCTTTACAGATACATTCACCAATTGTGTGTGGGACTGTCGCAGATTTTGGGATTGTCTAACTTTCACACAACGTTCACTGAAATGTCATCAAACTCGGGACTGAACTTACTGGTGTCTCCAGCAAGATGCCTGCATATTTTGATGGGAATTGGGTAAAACTGGTTGAGACTGGTTAAGAATGAAAATTTGGATGAAGGCCAGAAGGACCAACAGAATCTTCTAAAAATATTAGTGAGAATAAATCACTTGGCAAATGAAAGGTCGCTGGTTTGAATTTGCGTCAGGAAGGGCTTTGCCAAACCAAACATGCAGCGTTGCCTGCTGAGGCGATCTCTTGTGGTGAAGGAGCAGCTAAAAGTAGCTTCTGTTAGCAATGACCTCCTACTTCTCAGATAGCAGTATTCGTACCTCCACAATCAAAATTATGGCAGAAAGAAGGCAACGGAAGGACGTAACAAATTGGCAAAAGAAAATATAAGAATCTGCATGTTGAGTTAAAACCCTCAGCGTTTGAGAAAAGTTGCCTTCACTGTAAGATTTTAAAGCGTCTGCACAGAAAGCGTTAAAGCTCAAACGTCTGCCCCAGAAAACAAGCAAGAGAAAACATGTTTTTCTTGGAATTTACAGTCAACGCTGCAATTAAACGCATCTTAACAACACTATAATGTGTAGATGACCCCGTGGCAGTTGTGTATAAAATGCAGTGGATTTGTTACGCACCGAACGTGAGCAGGGTTTCTATGGCCACGTGACGCAGCTCTTCATCGGCTGAATCGCACAGCGCTACCACCGCTCTGATGCTCTCGACTGCCTGCGCACACACAAACAAGATAAAAATGTAAAAATCCAAATGACATGTTTCTCTTTATTGCATAAAACTGCTGTTTGCACAGTTTAGTAAACAACTGCTGACCTCCAGACAGCTGAGAGCTGAGCAGGCTGCCCTCTGACTCTGTACTCCAGCCTCCGACAGTGCCTGGGTGTAGCACTCCACTGCCTGCAGACACACAAACAACCATTAAAAATGTGGCTCAAAAGGCAGAAATGGTGCACCTACCGTTTTCTCTTGAGCATTACTCACCCTGGTCCTGAAGTGCTTGTTTGACGCTCCAGAAGAGAGGTAGTCGGCGGCTGCCTTGTTGACCTGAGGGTCTTCTGCAGTGAGGAGGGATGCCAGGGCCCTTAGGGTTCTGCTTCCAGGCCAGAGAGATGACAAAGGTACCTCCTCCAGTTCTGCGAGACAGCGAGAATAGTCTCCGCTGCACAGGACCTCTGCAAACACCTCTGAGGAGGAAGCCAACGCAGACACACGCAGATTAAACCAAGGATAGGACCAGCTGCAGAGAACTGTAACACTCACAGGCCTCATCTAACCTATAGCACATTTAAACAACAGAAGCTGACCTACAGCATCAAAATGTTAGCTCTAATATTTGGATTAACTTGGAGAAATCTTGGACTTTTGGATTCTTCCGTAGAAAAATATATCCTCATTTTGTGATTTAGTTTAAGAAAATAAGTCGGTTATAGAGGACGCAGCCAACAACAGAGGAATTAGTGTCACAATGTAAGCGTCACAGCTTTTGCGCACCCTCTCTGGCCAGGTGCAGCAGGTGCGTCTCCATGTCCTGGACTTCATGTTGTAAGATGTAGCTGTAGAACTGAAACACAGTCAGGACGTCCTGAGAGAGCGCAGCAGCCGGAGGACTCTGTGCCGCCATCAGGTCGCTCCTGTCCACCATCTCACCCACTACCATGCTAATCACTGGAGAGAAGAGAAGAAAGAGATCAGTGCATCGTTCCAAGATAACACTTCACATTATTTAGTTTCAGCTATACAAAAAAACAAAAACAAATCACAATCCTGTGTTCACACAGCCTGCAGTCACAGTTTACTTCATAAACCAGTTTGTTTCTATCCATTTTCATCAGCTACATTATATTCTCGGTTAAATGCAGACGTCTAGTTTCCCCCTCAGGAGCACATTAAAACCTGTTTACACCCTGAATACGTGAGTCAGTTGAAGCCCTGACTGAAGATGAAATTTTAAGTATAACCCGTGGTTTGTTTGCAGAAACAAAGAGGGGACGAGCGAACCTGTATCGGCGCCGTGTGGGCGGTTCTCCTGCAGCACCGCCGTGTAGCGCTGATTCATGTGTTTGAACACTCTGTCCAGCGTGGTGTGGAAAAGTCCCTCAGAGCCGCTGCACTCTGACCACAGAGTCATCAGCTGGGGGCGCTCCACGAGGCCCGGGAGGACTGAGGAAAACGGGGCAGAGCACGAGGTCAGACCACAAACCCTCAAACCTCCTTCATGCACTGTAACGATTTGTTTTGGCTGCTTTAAAGTATAGCACATATGTTGTTCTTTGGGATAAGTTTCCAGATTATGCAAAAACTACAGAGCCAACATTGGAGGGGTGAAGCATGGGAAAAGAAAGGAAAAAAACAAGTCAAGCAGGACAGCAGCCTTGTTGGAGGAAATCTGGTCTACGTGTTTAGATACCTACCATCAGCAGCAGATGTTATTGCTCCCAGTTTGTCCACGCTGATCTCTGCTAACTCCTCTAGCAGCTGGGTCTGTCCAGACAATTTGAGGAGGACACTGCGACGCTGCCAGACGCTGACCCCACTGGTCAACATCTGCCATGTTACCAAGAAAAAATGAAAACCTGTCAGATGCTATGAATACATTTCCAGAAGGTAGCTGGTGTTTTACTTAAGCAGGATGAATGGTAATTATGATATCAGCTATCAGAAGGAGCTCTACCTGTATGAGGTGATTACAGTACTGAAGGTGGATGACAATAGCCACGTCCAGATTCTCATTTCCAGTGGTAAGTGGGAGGGGGCTTCCTGCCACGCTGTTGCCCACCCCGGTGTCCTCTGTCAGGGCTTCGCTCAGGTGTCCTCTGGCTTCTGGATGCTGAGCCCTGAGCAGCAACATACAAGAGTCACCACCATGGGGCAGCGGTAACACACACAGACCAACTGTACGTGTAGTGAGTTTGTTTTTAAAGAGTCCAGTCGTCCTAAGAATCCTAAGAATTAAACTCTTCATTTTGTGCCAAGCACTTAAAAGTTCTCACAAAAGTTTTTGGTATGGCACCTTAAAAAAAACTGCATGTGTATAAAAATAAATGAAAATGTAATGTTTTAGCCAATGCAAAATATTACACTCACCCGATCCTCTCTCCATCTGCATCAAAGATCGGAGACCTCTGTCGGGGAATGCTGATGACGGCGTTATCGTCTCCGGTATCATCGTCATCAAAGTCAGAGGTGTTGAGGAAGTCAAAGCTCTCCAGGGCACTCTCCACAGTCAGACTGAGGCTAGAGGATCGACTCCTGTGACCCGGGAGACGGCACTGGGGGGAAAAGACAGGAAGATTTTTTAAAAGAACAAAAAAAACCCAAGACAATAAAGTCCAAATGAACCCTAGGATGGCAGTTTTTCTGCAAATTTAGTGCACAAGATCTTCTGCAGACGTAATGAGACTGAGTTTACCTTCAGTAGGTCTTCCAGACGCATCACTTCCTGCTCCAGGTCCTGCAGCTCTCTGCAGCGATGAGTCAGCGACTCTAATCTGGTCAGCAGGCTGTGGATGGCCTCCTCCAGGCTGCTCTCCAGGAAAGCCCTGCTTCCCTCTCCCGCCCAGCTCAGACTTCCCTCACCCTCAGCAGCACTCCCACCGGGCGGCATCATTTCCGAGGAAGTCAGCCTCTTCACGAGCTGCTTCGTCAGGCTGCCCGCCTCCTCTGTGTCCAGTTCCACAGGTTTCAGCTCGTCGGCGTGATCCAGGAAGACATCCTCGGGAGCCACTGCGGACAGGTGTCCGTCTGAACACAAGGACGGGGCAGCTGAACCACAGTTGGAGCTAGAATTACGCTGAGACTCTGTGCGCTCCCACTCCGAGTCTTCGGCCGCTTCGGCTTCGTCGCTGGCAATGCTGGCACTGGTCCTGCTGCCCCTGCTTCCTCTACTGCCCGTCTCCCCATCCTCCTCGTACTCCTCCTCCTCCTCTTCCTCCACTAAATGCTCCTCTGCGATGGAGTCCTCCCTAGTTGGGAGGATTTGCGTAGGTAATGGTTCTGTTTCTGGAGGAGTGACGGTAATCTCGGGGTTGGACTGGCCCGGGGAGTAGCAGCTCAGGGCGGGGCTGGGGCTGGGCGTAGAGCCAGACGTATCAGAGAAGGTGAAGGACAGACGCTTGCACTCAGCCACACCGCAGCCGCCGTTCTCGAAGACATCGTCCGGCAGTGTGGACTGAAAAGAGAGACAAGAGAATAAATCTGAGATCTGGCTGAAATCAGTGAATGAAAGACAGAAAAGTGCACAAGAAAGCTCCTCTTGTTTTCTAAGATAGAAAACGAGATAGCACACTATACTGAAATCATCCACTTGTGATCAGATCAGAACCCAAATTGAATCGAACAGTGAGGTAAATATAAACAGAAAACATAAGAACAGTTTGACGAACATGCAAACAGACGTGCAAAGAGCCACACATGGCATTCCGTAGTCCTTAAAAAAAGGGACAAGGTGAACCCAAGTGTGTCCACATGAGCAGAGAACTACATCCCCATCATGTCAGTGGGGGTAAGAGGGCACACAGAGTCAGGTTAGGAGGGTCACGGGGGCCACAACACACTCACATAAACCTCCAGACTGGATTTGGGCCTTGGCCGCAGTGAGGCCAGGTCACCAAACGAACGACTGCGCCTTAGCTTCTCGAGCAGGGTGTCTCGGAGCATGTGCAGGAAGGAGAAGCGCTGGCGCTCCACGGGGTAGGGCTGCCACTTCTTTACACAGTAAAGTCAGGGAAATAAGACAGGGTGTTGGGTATTTGAGGGGAGGTGGGTGAAATGTAGGATATACAAGATGGGGGCAGAGTGTGGGTATAATGGGAATATGCAAAGAAAAGGAGGACAGCAGGGAAATGGGTGAGGGTTAGTTTAAGGGTGGTGCCCGCACGGCTTAAGCATCAACGGAAAAAATAACATGGGGCATGATTTACATCACGGTGCAGACAGTGCTTGGGTTAGTGTGTTATGGATCACAGAATATGCTAACGACTTAAAACATGTTTCTCCCCATTACAGGAGGCGGTGTTTTGCTTGACTCACAAAAAAGGAGGTGTCCTGGAAGGTGGGGGTCTCCGGTGTGCCCTGGCTGTAGACGGACACTCGTCTCTGGAGAGCTGCAGCTTTGCTCACGTTGCCAGACGACAGGGTCAGGTCCTCCACGTCGAAGGGGCTGGAGAGGAGGATAAAAAAAGACAAAGCTCGTAACGATACTGCTGACATTTGGTTTCAAAAACCTACAAATGGGCAGCCCTAAAAGTGTGGTGTAAACAACCACAAAGATTCACTGTGATGCGGTCACTCAAGCCACTTCCTGAGGTGGTCTGTTGCAGTGTAAACAACAATATTTCATGATGGGTCTTCAACAAGGGCTGGGAAAAACATCATCGATGAGGTGCTCCTTTTTGAAAGTCAGTACTGAAACATTTGGTTCTGGCACTGGAGCTGTGTTTGGAGACGTCTGACCACAGGTGTACACAGCAAGGCATCACAGTTGTGTAAAACAAAGTACGAAGTGGGTGTAACTATGATGTTTCACCAGCAGATGGCAGGACCCTACAAGGCATGCAGACCCTGACTTTAATGCTGTGACACTAACAACCGTTGTAGATGCTCCAAACATATGGCCGGTCCAGCAACAAGACTGAAATAGTTCTGGACTACCTCTGAACAATCCTGCTACCCAGCAGTGATACCATCTGGCAGCTGCCAACTCATTATGTACCCTAATTCGTGCAACCCTGGTTAGATTCAGCGAGCTTCTACTTACTACCACGTGACTTCCAGGTTGAGTTTGATGGTCCCGAGGTCGTTGACGTCCACAGCCACCACCTGAGGCACGGCAGTGAATAGCTCCTTGGTCTCACAGATGACGCTGCCCACCAGCATGTGAGTGGCCAAACCCTTCAGCTCCGTCACCTGATGGGCACAAACTTGTGTTTGTTTCTCATTTCAGTGCCACAGTGCAACATTTTAGACACGAGGTTATCCGGGTTTGTACAGTACCTTGATGTTAATAAGGTCAGTAATGAGGGGCATGAAGACCATCTCGTCTCCGTCCCAGCTTTGCCTGGAGTTCACTTCAATCCTCCCCTTCAGCTTCCATCGCTGGCGACCGTAACGCATGAAGATCTGAAGGAAGGAGCAAAAAAAACCCATTTAACCATATAACTTTATGGCTGAACTTATAAGCTATTTTTTTTTAACTGCTCACTGTTTGTCCCACTAAACCAACCAGCTAAGTGCTAACTTTGGAGCTGGGTGGAGTGTGGTGTTTCACTGAAAGATGGCCAAAGCTGTCGCTACATAAATATCATTGCAGCGGTTTCAAGCTGAAAGAGTCACTTGTGTCTATCTGTCCCAATCCTGTTAAAAGTAAAGTCAGCAGTTAGAGCAAAGGAAATAAACTTGCCTCATATTGGTCTCCAGGACAGAGTCGAGCAAATCCTGCCAAACCTGTCAGATAGAAGTGACAGATATTTATATTATTCACAAAGAGGAGAGAAAAAACATAATTGGGGGAGGGGGGGGGGCTACAATGAGTTAAGCAATGTTAGCTCACTTTCTTATTCAGAATGAATTATTGCACAATGAGACAAGCTGCTGTTAACTGTCAAACATATTTTTTGTCATGATTTTTCAGGGATTCAGGGTTTCCAACTTGGTTCATGAATGAGAAATCTTAAGATTTTGGCTCCAATGGATATAAAATCATCACCAAAACATCTGGATTTTAAATAATACTCAGTGAGTCTCTTTTATTCCAGTGTGTAAATGACTAAACTTGCATTAACTTCTCATTTAAATCATTCGCGTCCCACCTTTCATTTTGATATGAAACTCCCCGAGCAGGTTCTCCAGTTCGCTCTCAAACGCACTCATGTTCTGGAGGACGGAACGAGAGAGATAAGACCGATCACACAAACAGCCCTCACAAAAACGAGAACAACAACAGTAATCAAGTTATCTCTGCAGGCTCTGACAAAGCCGGTCAACACCAAACTACAGAGGAGACGGGAGGGCGGGTCTAAGCCCTCGGCACAGGTGGCGACAGGTGCGCTTGTTATTGGGATTTAAAGGTAAGTATCTGGCTTTGCAGGTTAGTGTTTACAAATCCCTGTAAGCAGTAATCTGTATCATATACTTAGAGTCGGTGTTGTCAGACGTGACTATGTTTAATGCGCCCTGTTCTGTGTTTATATATAATCTGCAAATATCTCTGTTTAAATGTCATAATAATTATTGTAACCCTACAATTACAGTTACTTTTTACAGCTCCATTCGCTTTAAAGGACTAAGAGTCTGCAGCTGACAGCTCTGAGTACCTCTGTGTATTCCTTGTACCGACGATTGACCTCCGCGATACTCTCTTTGGTGCCTTTGGTGGAGGGCGAGGACGAAAAGGCCTGCTTCATCCGGATGGCACCCTCTCTGAGACGGCTCTGGATGCAGAAGGCCTCGTATAGCTCATCCACCTGCACACACACACACAGAGTCCCCTCCATCTTTAATCGGCCCTCACGAATTTGCAGGCGGGGTAACACTCACGAGACAGAAACTTCTGCAGTTATGAAATAAAGTTATAAACTTCCATATACATGAAAACATCCCCGGGCAAGGAGCAAATTCCCAAAAACTTCCAACTGCCATGTGAATTTTTCTGTGTTTGCTTCCCATTGGGATTGATTCACGGATGGCACAGCTTCAGGCTTGTGCAGTGAGAGCAGAAATAAGCACAGACATGATTAACTTTTGCTTTACACTTTATTTCAGATACTTCAGATGGTCAATAAGACTGTACAGGAAGTCCAAAACAGAAAAGGCCTGCAGAGGTAAACACAGTAAAAGGCTGACATTACACACACAGAGAGAAAGATGGTCATCAAGACCGACAGGAGAGACAAATGGATAAACCAAGAATGGATAAAAATGTCCTGAAGTAAGCTGGCACATACAGCTGCTGTATATCCCTGTAACTCTAACCCGACGCCTGCACTGTCCCTGTCTGCGAGCCCAGTGGGACACTCCCACGGCGAGGCAGCAACAGACGGGGTTTAGAGCTCATTTGTCTGCCCGACTGCAGTTTGCAGCACTAGCCTGACCTAACCCAAACCCACAGGGAGAGGGAACGACTCCATCAACATCCTGCTGTCTCACTGTGAGCTAAAATGTCAGCGTTTCAGCTGAAATCAAATCACGATGATGCTGAAGCAAAAAGCTCAGCTCAACAGACAGAAACGTACTCCGCCGTGGAGCCACAGGCACAGCAGATTTAAATGATTTTATTATGAGCAAAGCTTTGGTAATGAAGTTATTATAATTCTTTATAATAACGCTGTTTCTAATGTTTTTAATTGTTTCACATTTCAAAACACAAGTGCTCCTTAACCGACCCCACTCTTTAAAAATCAGCTCCTCATCAATATTTGTATTTCCTAAATTTTTCACATACTTCATTAAAATTCAAACATTTAAAAGGCTAAAAAAAACAGACATGAGTCATTATGAAACAACACTGAGCTGTAATCCCAGCACTTTTCAAGGATGCGGTTGACTCACTCAGAGCCATTGTACCAACAACAACATTTAGCAGCAGTCCAGATTTTTAGCGTCCAGTCCTTTGAATCTTTTGGCTTATTTTGAACTAAAATTCACATGTGATGAAGTGGCAGGCGAGCAAAAAACAAAACACCTCTGGTGAGCCTCATCAAAGGGAAATATCTCTGGCCGCCTGACGAGAGCGCTGAAATATTGATGCCTCGCGCTCTTTATGGCACTCATTAGGGAGAAGCAGGAGAAAATGGGCCATTCTGGCTCCTGTCGTCCCAACAGCTTATCTAACTGTTTGTTTGTGTATCTTTTGTGCATCAGCCGAACGCTGCCAGCCTGTTTGTGAGAGCAGACTTTGTGCACGCGCCGACATGCTGACATGTGCATGGAGAGCGAGTTTTTGCAAGCGGTGGGTGGGCAAATGAGTGCTTCTAATAAAAAAAAAAAAAGTGAAAGTGGTTTGCGGTGGGATGGATATTAGAGTGTGTAACTCTTTGTGACACACACATACGCACAAACCCACCCACTCCACCTTATACCAACTAAGCCTTCACCACCCCCCACCCTCAAGCGGGACCCAGCCCGTCTGTCTGTCTGTCTGTGGTATGTGATGTATGTGGCGGGGCCGCAGCAGCTGAGCTGAGCCGGCTAGAAAACAATTTCCAACCTCAACTGTTATTCTCAGCACTCGGAGAAAATAACGGATGGTTTTTGTTTACGATGAAGGAAAAAAAAAAAAAAAAAAAAAAAACACAAAACGTGTTATTGTGCATGATCCAAGGAAACGTTTTACACCTATCAAGCCAAGAAATACAATGTCACTATACCCACATAAATAAAGAGACGACTACAACGAGGTATTCATTCGCCTAATGAAAAGCCATCATTCTTTAGAGGCAATCAGCGTCCGTATCATTATTATCAGCTTAATGGAGCCAATTTTTGTCCCCAATTACAAAAAAGCCCTTTGCTGCCTTCGAGGAAACGTCCTTTTGAAGGTCAACCAGGCTCCTCCACTCCAGAGGGTGGCTGTCAGCATATTGCTGAGCCTTGGGCACATTTCAACCCAGAGGGGAAAAAACAGAAGAAACATGAAAGGCAAAACACAAAGAAACAAGAGTAACCTCAGCACAGGAGGAAGGAGAGGACGGCACCCGGCAGAAACGCTGATGCTCTTTTGGACGCGCATACACACAGACAGACATGTGTTATACATCCTGAAAGCAGCTCCTGTGGTGATCTCCCCGTCTTTCTGCCCTTTGTCTCCATCGGTTTTGTATCATTCAAGAACTGTTTGTACCCCAAATAAAAATATTTCAGAGTAAGATTAAAATAAAAAAATAACACAGAATTCATCTGAAACATGGTTGTAATTTTGACAAACGTGCACTTTGAGATGTTTCCTATTATGCAGCTCAATATACACTGTAAAAAATCAAAACAAAACACTACATTAAAAAAAAATGTCCCATAATTTTTCGTGCTGTATTTTCACAAATTTTTCCCCCCACTGTGGATCAACAAAGAAAAATTATCTGCAGATTTCTCAGGAATAAAAATAATCTTTTGGAAATTTTACACCAATGCCAATAAGTAATTTCAACATTAATTAAAATAAAAATATATAATATGAACAAAATATAAACATTTAAAGCACTTCTTTAATCAAAGGAAAAGCACATCTGTTTAACAGGCCGCCTGTAAAGACCATCCCTAAATCACCTCTCTACAGATGCTAAGAGACATTAAATGGAAATGTATTCTAAATTAAGTCCTCTATTGGACTGTGCTAATTGCAGCTCGCTGCAATGACAAATAACCTGCACGGCTCAGAGACCGAGGGATTATTGGAATTATTGGGGAATCAGTTATGCTCAGAGTGAGCATAATATTGCACATTTATTTATAAAATAACCATTTTTTGTATTTTGAAACCATTTTGAATGCATCCATTCCTAAACTACTTCTAATAACGTTTGCTTGGTAGTTTGAAAGGCAGCTGTGATTAAGAATCGCTGAAAGTTTTAAAGGATTATCTCACTATCATCAGTGTGTATGATTTATAAACGTTGGGTTTTAGATATTAGCAGTGAATCTTTCAGATATGGCAGCAATCCTCTTAAGATATGGCCATTATTCTGGATCATAGATAGCGCCTCATGCGCGCACACACTTTGTGGCAGGGGGCCAGTGATTATAAGCAGATTAAAACAGGCGGGCCACACCAAACAGCTTCAAACACACATGAAGCTCTCTGGGGAGCTGTGGGTGTGTGCATGTGTGCGCGCCAGTGGCAAGATTAGCATTCAAGGGAAGTGGGGAAAGCAGAAAATGCCCTATATTACAAATAATCACATGTAAAGCATGCACACTCATTCTGGATTGAATTTGGCACGTGTTTAACACACACACGCTCTCTCAGGGGAAGAGGAGACGTCTGGCAGACGATCGTCTCACCTTCAGTCTATTTAATGATGCCCTGCTGATACCAGCGGTCAACACCCACTCCCCCAAACACACATACACACAAACATATATACATATATATACTCTGTCCCATGCAGGACATCATACGGATTGTATTGTGCCACCTGCTTCCTCCATGTGTGCCAATTACTGCTCAGACATCTGCAGGCAGTGCAGGAACAAAAGAGCAGAGCTGATGTGACTCACAAACTAACAACTTGCTGATGGATGATTGTTAAGTCATCCCTCACGGCAGCTGTCCTACACAAAGAGACACGCCTGAGCCTGAGCCTGAGCAAAAACACTGACAAACATGTTCACGCTTACTGTAGCTCAGCTGCTGAAACGCCATTTCTTTCTCTTTTTTTCACTCGCAGTGTCTTTGCTTTACAATGTTTTGTTTACACATGCAGTGGCCAATCACGTACATGTGTCTAAGACAGTGGTTCCCAAACTTTTTTTTGCCAGGCCCCCCTTTTTTACAAGAAAAATGTTCGCGCCCCCCACCACCTAACACCCCCCCGCACAAACACATCCTCCAAACACACACACCCATATTTTGTTTACAAACTCCATTGCGGTTTATTTCACACCTCAAACATTTAGTAAACAATTAAGCAAATACAAGTAAACGGCAATAAATTACAGGTAGTAATAAAATATACTACTAACTCTTTTACGCTACGTCCACACCTACACGGGTATTTTTGAAAACGCAGCTGTTTCTATGCGTTTGGGCTTTTCGTCAACACGTAAACGGCGTTGCAATTCACCGAAAACGGAGATTATTTAAAACTCCTTTTTTGCGTTTATGTGTGGACGAGGAATACAGAGTTCGTCACGCAATGTCAAAGGTATGTGCCTCTTTTCACGTCAGGCTGTGCGCCACGTTATTGTTTACATGAGATGAATTGCAGAATGGCAGATAGAGACAAAATACTGTTACTGTTAATCTGACTATCTTCAGGTTTTACACGCTTACATACACACACGCAGTTACTGTCCCTGCATTCAGAAAGGCAGAGGCGTCACGGTGTAATTATTTTATGTGTAGTTGTTTTTTTTCCTGTGTAATAATGTTCAACATTGCTGTCAATACATTTTTCAAAAAATGCCTCTCTGTGCAAAATGGGTTTAAACACATAAACAGCTGTAGGATGCTGTTTGTCTGTGATTTGAACCGGGGGAACAAATTACGGCAGGATCAGCCTGATGTTTGTGAACTAAAAATCAAGAATGTGGGATTTGGATTTGTCCGTGATTTGGAGAGCCCAGCGCTGCTCCCGACGCAGGGAAACTAATTTTGCAGGGGAGACCTACCTCGGCACTTGTGCAGGTGAAGCCAAAGGGAAGATATGCTTCACCATATTTTCCTGTCTTTGGCTTGGAAGGAAGTTGGTTTGGAAACATATTTGGCGATGCTTCATCTCCTGCTTTGCGTTTATGTGGGATCCCCGTCAAAAACTTGTCCACAGTGTCCAAGCGCTCTTTTTTTTTTCTTTTCATACCGCGCCCCCCCTGCAATGGCTCTGCGGGCCCCACACTTTGGGAACCTCTGGTCTAAGACATGCGGAATAGTCCAGGTGAGTTTATTGATCCCCATCCTATATGTTGCTTTTAGCTCTTTAGTGCTCATCTCTCCCTTCTGGTGCAAAAAAATAGAAAAAAACCCCTAATCAACATCAGCTGCCTGATAAAAAATGCATACTTCCTGTTTGCCCTGTCCTACATACTGTCGATTTGTTTGGACCATAATCAGCGTGTTATAAGCCTTCTAATGCAATCATACAATCACACGTCTATTAGACTTACCACTATGTCCTTACCACTACAGCTACTGATGGTTACTGATGCGTACAGTTTAAGTCAGTCTATGTGATGCTGAAGTTGTTTCTACATTATATTTTCACACACACGAGTTCTGCCCAATGTCGGGAAAAATCAGGTCGGGACATTGGCCAAAGATGCCCTTGAACACATGTAGCAGACAGCAGGTGACAGTCCCCTGCAGACATGTCTGTTAGTCTGGGTACAGTGGGTAGCAGCACACATGGCGCCCAGTGAACCGGATATTTGTGCTCTCACATGCACCTCTGTGAAAGTGAGTGATGATTAATGAAAGTTTGGGCTGAAAATGACTTTTCTTTTCCAAACTCACCGGCCAGTCTATTAGAAACGCCTGGTCAGCTGCTTGTTGATGCAAATATCTAATCAGCCAATCACATGGAGGCAACTCAATGCATTTAGGCTTGTAGACATGATCAAGAGGATGTTTTCTCTGGACACTTTGGGCCCTTTAATACCAACTGTATTACTTTGAATTAGAAGAGAAACTAGAATCTGATTAATTTAAAAATAAAGACAAACCATTTGTCACGTCACAAGTTTGAGTCTTTTCTTTAAACTATTTTATCTCTGATACTATCTGACTGTGCAGGGTAAGTATAAATAAAAACTGATTGAATGGTAGGCTTAATTTTAGTTACGCTTCAGCTTTTGAGGTTTTTTACATGGCACGATAAAGCAGACACTTCATTGCTATTTCAAATATTTACCCTTTCATTCAAATCTATTTTTGCATGAAGCTTGAGAGAACAGAGGAGCTTAACAATAACGCTAAGCAGTACGTGTTTGTTTAACAGCATCCGTCACAAGACAGAACAAGCGCCGACTTCTTTTATCTGTCTCATCAAAGTCAAAGTGGAGCAAGCTGCAGATACATTTCCTGAGTTCCCTCTCATTTTTTCCCCATCTTTGAGGGCCGTGTCAATCGCTCCTCGCTGCAAACTGCCCTGACCCAGATTCCCTGTCGCCTTCATCCCCGCAGAATCGCAGTCACGCTGCTGTGTTGTTGTTTACCTGTGTGTGCTTTTGGGACAGATGCTCTGAAGGTGGGTTTTGTAGTCGGGATGTATGTGAACATAAAGGGTTAACGCCACCCAACAGACGGCCCCATCGAGCTCATCAGGACTTCAAAGGCTCTGTCTCCGGGTAACCATGGTTACCTTTGGAGCTGCGCTGTTGTTTGGGCGTGTGTGCTCTGATTGCCTGCTGTCACATCTGATTTGACGCACAGCGAGGAAGACCATTAAAGCTCTACAAAAGGCGATGTGGAAGAAAAGTCAAAACCTTGTAGGGGATTAATGTCCCCAAATGGCAACCTGTGAGGTGACTACAAAGAGGATGCAGGGAGCCAAAAATCCCTACCTGGCAACCTCAGAAAGGATGTTTTTACCTCAACCATGGAAACAGCTGGAAACTTCCCTAATATATCAACAGATTAGAAGAGCAGGAATGCTAAGCTAATACCTGGCAGCAAAAAGCTAGTGAAGTTGCGCCTAAAACTCAGCATGAAACCGGTGGAAAGAAAAGTTGTGAGAACAACAAACGTTTTAAGAAATCTGTCTGTCTGTTTGTTTTTGCTAAGAGTTACGCTTCAGTCACAGAGGCCTGAGAAATATCAGTCACATCCTGGGAACCAAAGGTTGATAAAAAACGGAGTATTCCCTAATCGGTTGGCGAGTCGTTGCTGGAGGTTGCTAGGTGAAATTAGTCACAAAGAGCTGCTGAGATTTTGTAGATGCAACACCACTAACTGTGTGTCATTAATGTCACGCTTACTGTGACAATACAGGAAGTATTGAAAAAGGCACCATTTAGCCAGCCCTAGAAACTGGTCTGCGACCATCAAGCAACCCTTGGTCATAACACAAACTACATGCAACTGTAGCTAGCAACCAAAGCAATCAACCGCTGGTTGTATCACACCCAATATGGCAGGCTGCTTTTGAGCAATGTGTGCATGAGAAACCTCGATAAAGTGTTGCACCAAAAATCTCTTTGCAATTGCTTTGGTTGACAGCAGATTGCTGTGGTCACATTGGTTTGCACTGAACATGCTGACTTGCATGCAAACACAAACTACTTTCCGCGTGGTGCTGAAACCAGGAAAAGTGTGACAACGATAGCCTTCAAAGTAAAACTTTGAAACATTTTAGCTGTAGTGGTGAAGCACAGCTTTCATTCTGAAGGCAAACATTCTCCGTTTCCAGTTTGCATCACTTTTTTTTTTTGCTAGATTTACCACCGCTCGGCTAGCAGTTTGTTTTTGCAGACAAGTTAGCATCTTGCACGCAAACTGTGTGTGACCATGACAACCAAACTTTGTCCATAGATAACAATTTCCACCAGGAATCAACATCTAAACATGTATCAAACTCTCTCTTGTGTGTAAATCAATATTAAAAATGGGCCCTTAATAGTTCCTCTGATTTCTGTGTTTATGCTAGTGCTGTGCGGGTAGCTGGCTCTCTGTCATGATCAACAGCTACTTTCACACTTTAGTCTTTGCACAGCTCAAAAAACCCCCCCCAAAAAACCCCGCAAGACGTCATTTTTCTGAGCTTTTCATGTGATGGTAGGTAGGTGTTACCTTTGAACAGCCAACTCGCTGAGTGCTACAGTTAAAACTGCACCGATACGGTTTCTAACCAATAAAATCGATGCATTTAAAAATATCAAACATTTACTTAGAAACAGGTAAAAATATGCATCAGTGCTGTGTTTCCAGGGTGACTGCTTGGATGGGATGAGGCCTTAAATACCGGTTTCAGAGCTCTTGAACAAATGCCCCACGGACTTATATTAAAAAGTCCAACCGAAGACTCGCATATAGATTGCCTCAAATAATTTCCGTGATTTAGAGACTGACAAAACAATAAATATAGCAGTAAAGAAATCCGAACAGCCTTACCTTGCTAATATGAAACTCCAGTCGTCTCATGTACCTCTCGATAGTTTTGATTTGCTGCAGATAGACAGCATGAAAATTTACAGGTCAGAATTTGGCTTCATTTAGTTTTCTGCTTGCACAGATTATAACAAGGTAAGACTTACATATTATACAACAAAATGTGCAGAAAATACAATGTTATGTGCAAATATGTTATTATAAGATTCACACGATAAACTCCAAACTTGAGCGTGTGTTACAGTAGCCCCTCCCCTCCCATCATCTTACCTTGTCAAGATCATACAGCACTCCCTGGAGAGAAAACACACGCAGACACACACATGAAATTACAGAGTTACTAAAAGTTGGGACAGCTTATCCAACGCAGAGCAGATCACATTTATCTGCCATCAAGAAGAAACATTTTTTCCTGTGTGCACACATCAGGCGGCCACGATGGCGTAAACAATGAAAAATATTTTCCATGTGTCCGTTCATTAGTTTAAATATTGATGGAGTATATGTGAAATTTTCATTTTCATTTTCTTTATAAAGCATTTTTGGCTTAAGCTGTGAGTGAAGTCTCACAGGCTGTAAACATTACGAGGAACGATGTAAGTCAATGCAGAGTAACTTCTCACCAGGCGGGAGTTTCTCTTCATGTCCTTCATCAGAGCTGTGAGTTTGTCCAGCTCCGTCTGATGAACCTCCAGATATTCACTTCACAGGGGAAACAGAGAAACACTTCAGTCTTTGCATAAAACAAGTTGATAGCAGTGAATTAAAACACGACTGCAGCAGAAGTTCAGACGCTCACCGCTACAAAATCACTTAATGACACCAAAAAATAGTCGTGGAACATAAACATTTACAGAAGTCTGTTAATGCATTCAGAGGCAAACGTCAACAAGCTCAAACAGGCTGTAAATGCACAAACTAAAGCTTCTGGTAATTACCCAGGAAGCCCCTATACCAGGAAAACTCACTGCATAAACATTCTTTATATACAGTTCATGACAAGACCAGACTCCATCCATTATAAAAACACAACCGCCAACATTTTTTTTAAGGCCAGTGAAAGAGTGACAGTGACACATGCAGCGTGTGGGAAATGTAAGCAGCACTTCTGTAATACTGTCTGTTGAATCTGTAGTCAAGAATGCTTCAACAACACAGTGTTTACTGTATTTACTGACTAACTGCTATATGGCTTCTATATAATTACTAACTTTAAAAGGTCTGGCATTAAACATAGAAAGGCTTATTGTGTTTCAGAATTTGTGTCAAGTGTCTGATGTTTTGCATTCTCCTTACAATTAAGCACACAGATTTTTTTTTTCTTGTTGTATTTCCAAGTCAAAACTCTGACAAAAAAAAAATAGCCTGGGTTGAGCTTTTATCGATGGAAAGTTACTGCTTGTCCACAGCTGTCCAATGAAAAAAAAGGAATGGAGCATTTCAAAGTACTCTGGAAGACTTCATAGTGTGTACTGTAAGTGAATTTGCTTCATATTAACTACTTAAGTGTGTACATAGAACAAGTGGATGAGTTACTCACTCCAGGCCTTGTTTGAGTGCCGTGTAAACCTCCTCCAGTCTCTTGGGCTGCGGCTCTCTGGAGCTGCTGCCTCCCTTGTGGCCTGACAGGTGGGGCTTCTTAGGCTTGGACTGAGGCTTCTTCTGCACTGCAGAGTTCCCCATGAATGAGTTACATCTGCACACACACAGACAAACACACGCACACACAAACACAGGATAAGTTACCGTTTGCTGATTGTGCCTCACAAGAATTTCCTAAATCTCATCACACAGGCCCAAAGGCGCCACCTTCCATATTATATTTATCTAATATTTATCACAGGATCTCTGCAGCAATTCAAGTGTCAGGCCACCAGCTGCCAATAAAAGCAAGGAGTTATATTTCTAGATTATTTACACCATCCTGAACACGTCCTTGGGCCAGTTACAGCACGAGTTCATCTCATCTGTCAGATGCAGTGACCTTGTTGACTCTGCTCACACCAAAATAACTCGTACACACACGCACGCATACACATTTATATGCGACCGACACATTCAGCCTACATATTATTCAGACATTCAGACACAAATACAATCATACATTCAGAGCTTAACCTGAGCATTTAACGAGGGCGTGCAATCACATGCAAACATGTGCTTCCCCCACTCCTAGCTGCCGTTTATCCTCTGCTGGAGTGAACTTACAAACAAACAAGCAGATTTATCCTCCCGGCGATTAACGACATTCAAGTGATCTTCAGTCTCTTCCCTCAAATGACCAAATGTGTGACTCAAGTGGGAGAATTGAACAAATGTGATCCAGTTACAGGGAGTTGTCATATTTGTATAAAAGGCAGTGAAATGGAGTGTGGAGCTTCAGCTTTCTTTAATTTTTTTACCACCACACATCATTTTTTAAAAACCACAAAGTAATCATTTGGAGGAAGAGTTTTCTGTAAACCACCAGTAGGGGTCTATTGGTGGATTATTATGTAGGTATGCTCTTATCCAATCTAATTTTCACTGATCAGACAATCGCAGTCATTACTGTCATAAGGAGGAACTTGCTATGTTAGCACCCTTCCAGGATTAATCCAGTAGGAAAAGACCATCTTTGAAAAGTGAGGCATTTTCAAAACATTCCTACTTTGGACGCACTGAATCTAATGCAGAGGGCCTGGTTTAAAGCTATAAACATTTGCATTTTGTGGACTTCAAACTAACTAACATGTCAGAGATGTCAAAAATGTCCGTGTGGCTGACACATTGACATCTTTGAATGTGACTTTTGAAGCAGTTTTCATGTCTCATCCACGGGAGGCCAAACGGACAATAACGAGACAGCCCAGCTGCAGGAAGTGACAAACAGTAAACAAGTGTCCACAGTTTTGTATGAATCATGTGACTAAAACACACATTGCCTGCATCCGTTTCTCCCTGACAACACAGATCGGTCACATGTTTTTGTTTCCGCCACTTCCACGGCGGTCTGTCATTTTATCGTGTCCCCCGAAACCCTTCCAATGTGTTTTGCAAGATATTTTTTATTTTTATTTTTTTACTTCTATTGTTTTATTCAACTTCCAACATGTTTTGTGTGCTTTTGCGGCATTTTTCTATTTGCTGTTTTTCTTAAGTTGCGTTGCATTTGACCTCTCAGGGCCACCGTACGTAAAAATAATCAGCAACCCAAGTTGTGTGGATGTTTTGCTCACCTTCATCATCTTTAAGGCGCGATGCTTTGAGTGTGAGCATTTTAGATCTACTAATAACAATAAACAACTAGACAAATAATCACCAGTAAAAGCTTCACAGGCTGCTGCCCTCCATCAGCCAGAGAAACCCTGCAGACGAAGCTTCATGTGAAGCTTCTTCACTCAATTAAACTGTAAAATCAAATCATGATGAAGAAGAGGCCCATTAGTATTATTTCTCAGTAATTATTGTGCTTAACTGCAAGTTGTTATTATATTAGGGATAACAGATGAATATAGGTAATACAAATGTGCCACAAATGGTAGCCTTTTGTGTTTCATGATAATTCACTGAGAGCAAGCAGAGTGAAAGGAGTGCTGGGGCAGATGTTATTATATTAGAGATAGAGAGCTTAGCCCTGATTGGCTGAAAAGTCAGTATGATTTTTCATTGACTGACCTTTGCCATAGGGGACACGACAGGTTGTAGGTACAACACTCTGAATGCATTCAGGTTGAAGCCTTTAAGAACGATTTTACCAGCAACCAGGGAAGGTTTCTCCCATCCACACATCCATTTGTCGCTTATCCAAGTCCAAGTATTGAGGTCAGGAGTCAAAGCAGAGACGCCCAGATCTCCCTCTCCATGGTTACATCATCCAGATTTTCCAAGTGTGACACCAAGGTGTTCCCAATTCAGCTGTATGACATGTAATCTCTCCTGGGTCTCCTGGGTCTTGGACTTGACCAGAACACCTCACTCACAGTGGCATCCAGGAGGAATCCCAGATGCCCGAACCACCTCAACTGCCTCCTTTCAATTTGAAACAAGCTTTTGGGAACAAGCTGATAAGTTGAATGTGTTTTCAGTTAGTCTTCATGGGTAAGACTGTACCATTTCTAAGCCTCATATCTGTGGCTGAAAAAAGGGGGCAGAACCACCTTACGAGTCTCTCTCTCCTCACATTAATCCATTTTAGGTCACACTCATCTCTCCCACGCATGCACATCTCAGCTTTTAAAACCATTACGGATTTAGCTGACAAATGACATTTCCCCAGTCTTAATGAAATGATCTGAGAGTCATTCCAGGGACGCAGCGACAACCAATTCCAGCACTAGACGAGCTGGAACGTGCCGTGTTTTGCTGTGTGCCAGCAGCGGCACAAGTGAAGTTTATAGCTGCCACAAATGTAGGGCAACACCGAATGAGAGCGCTGCATAGCCGTGGGGTCATGCATGCTCTGGTGCAGTAGGGTTTCTTGGCAGGGACATATACAGAACCATACATGTCAACACTTCCACACAGGAAATCATGCATGATGATGAATTTATCCTTGTGCGCACAAAGTGCAAATTCTCCATCACGCAAAGGCGCAGAAGTGCACACAAAACTCACGCATGGACACACACATGGAAAGTCCCTTCTCACTTACAGTAACAGAGGGGCGCACACAGGCGCTGGCACACTCCAGCGGCTTCAGGAGCTATATCTGTGCAGCTTTCCACCTCGCTCATTATCAGGATGATAACTTGTCTGTCGCTGTCAGTCGCCCACACAGCGAGTCATTAGAACCAATTACTCCATTCACTGTCTGAGCAGAGAGAAAGGAGCCACTTCTCTCAGCAGGACCACGACTGCTGAAGAGACCCAGACACTGACAATCAGAAGTGTAAGATTATAAGAGATATGGTATATCTGAGACTGTGAGCAGGCTTTGTCTTGTGATGATGATGGAGAGCGCCGTCATAGATGAGTCAAACAGGAAAGCACACAGAAGAAACTCTTATCTCTCGAGAACTTTATCCATCTCTAACTTTTCGAGACCAACTCCGGGCTATGAACGAGAATACGTCATGTGACAGAGTGACGAAGAATTCGCTTCTTTCACAGGTCTCAAGACTTGCTGTGGCTCACGGATCACCATGAAGGCTGGCTCCATATCCCTGAGTCATTGAATTCCTTTTGTCGGAATCAGATCTTTTGTTTTGTCTTTTAGAAGAGATAACTAATATGATTCGTACATGGTTGCGAACAGATGTACACGTCTTCACCACGTATAGAGACTAGTATGGAGACGGTATAGAGAGCTTTGGTTTTGTGGGTCTAATTTCTCTTTCACCATTTCTGTTTCCACTTGTCGAATTTCCCTTGTTATCCCCTCTCTGTCGATGATGCCGGCATCACAGACTCTTGAATGGTGCCATCTGCATGTGTAATCATTTAGCTCAGTGAAGTTTGTCTTAATCTTTTCATTCATTTATTTTGTTTTATTGTAATTAATAAACAGTAAAACTCAAACTTTCCTTTACTAGAACATCTAACAGCAACATCCAGGTGATGCTTTAGAACAGGGGTCCCCAACTCCAGGCCTCGAGGGCCGGTGTCCTGCAGGTTTTAGATCTCACCCTGGGTGAACACACCTGAATCAAATGATTAGTTCATTACCAGGCCTCTGGAGAACTGCAAGACATGTTGAGGAGGTAATTTAGCCATTTGAATCAGCTGTGTCGGATCAAGGACACATCTAAAAACTGCAGGACACCGGCCCTCGAGGCCTGGAGTTGGGGACCCCTGCTTTAGAAGTATTGAGGTACTTACTTTTTTACTGTTTATAACCTATTTATTAAACGCTGACATAGAAGTACAGAAGTAGCACCATGATGTGTCATTTTCAAATCAGTCTTTTATTCACCGTGTGACCCAGATTACAGTTTTAGAAATAAGTAACTCCAGCTGATCATTGCTGAACAGCTTAGCAGAGCTCTGCTTACCGTGAGCGCCGTTCCTGTAGTGTGCTGAAACCCGCAAACGACTGGCTCCGGATTATGCCATTTGGCCCGCCGGGGGAGTGGGTTCCGGTCGCCATGATCTCCGGGACTCGTGACGACACTCCTGCAGAAAAGGCAGAAACACCCCCCTGATGAGTTTTCTAAAAATCTATCGACAATGCCTCAACAGCATGTGCAGGATTTAGGATTGGGGTCAGTAATGCATGAAACGTTGTCAACAGTGAGGTTACCTGGAGTGCAGCAAACAAAGAAGGCACACTTGGTGATGCTTTACATGTGCGAGCAGCACTCGGAGCCTGTGCTAACATGCCTCAACTCCTCTGACTTATTTGTCACATACCTCAACCGTTACTGTTATTCCTCAGGTGAATGTCCCAAATCATGACGTCTGTCACTTTAAATCAACTACGTGATAATAAGCAATTCATCAGACTGACAGCTGTTTAACGTCATGCAGAAGTCACTACATACACCACACATCTGCTTCAATGGGCCATTTTTGCCTTCTAATCACCACATTGGACTTATTAATTCCACAGACAGCCCAGTGTTTGACGTGTCTCGTCTTCCACTTCTGTAGTTAAGGCTTTTTCTTTCTTTTTTAAAATCACTGTGCCTATATTTACCAGCAGCAGACTTTCAGCTTTTAGCCTCTCCTTAAGCCGGAGATGTGGAGTGCAACATGATTCACGTGGGCACTTGGGGAGCAAGCCGAAAATAGATGGCGAAACGGCCAAATTTAGCTGTCAGATAATGATGTAGCAGAGATCAAGCGCCGAAAGGAGGAATCCACTGAGATAACTGGATCACAGTTTCAAACAGCATTGTGAGAATTTGTCCCGATCGCTGTGCCTCGGTGGCAGCAGGCTGACATTTAAACTCAAAGCGCAGTTTAGAAAAAGTTCAAAGAATTAACCGAGGAAAGCTTCCTCATATCTCACGCTCAAGAAACCCTCGGAAAAAGCAAAAGAAAGGAAAATAAAAGAAAGTCTTTTGTTTTGTTGCATCAGGGGTCAGAACAGCTGGAGAAGGTTATACATGTTGCAGAAGGACACCATGATAGGATGAGAGAAGAGTCTGAAATCAGGTCCTTTAAATACCAGGACAGGCTTGTTAAATTCTATTCATATACTGAGATGAAAGCACCATGTTATTCGAGCAATACCCCGCCATCTCCACAGGTGTGCAAACATATCTTCACATACTACAACGCTTTCCTGAACTTTCCTGCACACGCTGCTATTCTTTGCTTTAATGTTAACTCCCTCTGCAACATCACAAGGCAAACGGCAATCTGGAACATGCCCGAGTAACAAATAACATCTCAACGCTGGTGACAATAACATGAAAACTGTAAACTTTGTGTGAGTCAGAGGAGGCTCGATCTGTCTTGTTAATCTGTATTGCTTCTCAGCTAAAGGAGAAGTACGCCTAATACAGAAATGCCTGAAGGAGAAGAACAGAGAGACACATTTGTCACATCAAATTAAACTTTACTAACAAGCAGAGGAGCTTGTCTCAGTATTCAGCTCTGCTCTGCGTCTGCTTCCCCTCCTCTCACAAGCGACGCAAACCATCCCCCAGGCGTACGAGTTAAAGCAACTTTGCCAAATGACAAGAAAACTCTGGATTTGTGCTGCTGCTTGTAATCATACCCCACTTTTGTCCTACTGGATCCGTCCATCTTTATTTCTCCAGAGGACTTCTGTGTGGGCTGGTGGAGCAGGGCAGCACACACATTAAGCCTCTGTCTGTGGTACTACAAGTAGCCAAACTAGAAACCTGATATCATCTCCTTCGGACTGAGGACCACACAAAGAACCAGCACGCGGTCCCAGGAAAGACTAGATCCTTGTTTTGCAGTGAAGCAACAATAATGTAGTGAGACTGATACGGCTGCGACTATTAATAGCAGCTAGCTCACTAGAACACAGAAGACCCTGGTGGCTGTGACCAAGTAAACAGGCGATCGGACCAATGCATGGACAGATGCGTTTTGTCTGGAGTAGTGAGAAAATATAAAATATATTTAAAATATATATCTTTACAGACAGAAGACCCAACATTTTATGTTTATTTTTATATTTAAAAAGTGGCTAAAGCCATTAACACAATTGTATTAAACGGTGTATAAATCAATATTTTTACATTACCAGCCGATCAAATTTTTGCGTAATGTAAAACTCGCTACTCTTATTGCACGTCTTTGCAGTTCTCCTCCAATCAATGACGATCTGCAGACTTTTTTTGCTCACTGCTTTG